>NC_049222.1:9268598-9911789 GCF_011100685.1 Canis lupus familiaris | reverse complement strand
TATCTGCCTTCAGTTCAGGTCATGATCTGTGGGGCCTGGATTGAGTCCAACATCAGGCATCGGCTCCCTGCTCAGTGAGGAGTCTGCTTCTTTCTCTCCCTCTGCCTGCTGCTCCCCCTGCTTGTGCTCTCTCTTTCTGTCAAATAAATACATAAAATTGTTTAATTTTTTTTGAAAATTAATTAACTAATTAAATTAATACAAAAAATCACTTAAAAGTGGTAGATGGTTAGAGGGAATGTGTTTTGAAAATCACAGATGAGTCACAGATGTTTATCTTCTTTTACAAAGCAAATACTAATAAATTCACTCCCTGTCTTCTTAAACTTTTTAACGTATTGTCTCGGTGACTATACTTTTATAATTAATCTTGGTATTTGCCAGGGTACGTCATTCTGCTTTATTCCCATACAAAAGTGTCTTTGATGTTCTTCTTGACCAGTTGGTCTCTTATATGAGTTTCATAATAAGTTTGTCAATTTCCATATGAAGTCCTACAGGAAAATTTTACTAGATATCTTTGAATTGACAAATAAATTTGGAGGGAATTCACATTCATAGTTCATGCTTCATTATTTATATTTATATCTCAAATAATTTATCATAGCTTATTTACATATTTCCCCATATAAAAAAAGAAAAATTATAACTCTTTCACATATTCTCATTCCTAAACAATATTGATGCTTTGTAGAGGTCTTAAATGTAAAGAATCCTGGCTAAGAATATCTTTGTTCTCTATTCACATTCTACAGTTTAGTATATATAAGTTATTTAAGTTACAAGACATATTTTGTGAGTGCAAAAAGATATCTATTTAAAAGATAAACTTTTCTTTAACTACAGGGAACCTGCATTAATACTAGAAAATGCTCTCCTTGCTGTTAGAACTCCAATTTTTAAAAGTACACAGATTTCCTCCCTATATTTTATTCACATTCATATGTCAAATTTTGTGATCCTACTCCTCCTCCAAATTGGGCAACTAATGTTGCTGGATCATTTAACCCTTAAGCATTTTTGCAAGAACTGTTAAATGCCTATATGCAGCTTATTCATGCACCCGAATACAAATGTAGAATTATCCATGGATTATGGATTATCTACAAAAATTCTGTAAATTTTTACATATTCTGTCAATTTCATATATATATATATATATATATATATAGCATATTTAAGCTATGTGGAGATTTAAATTTGAAAACCGTAAACATTCGGAGTGAAGATTAGGCTTAAAAAATAATTAGATGTTTGCAGTCATTTACTATGCTCTAGGAGCAAAACAGAAACTACATTTAATGCTTTTATTCCTATCATGCTGGCAATAGACCAAAAAAGAATCAAATTTCTTAGTCAGACCAATCATACATATTTTTTTGTTATAGGTTTGCATAACTTAAAGCTTATGCTTTATGTTGGATTGTATTTTCTGCCTACTCTCTTGAAAACATATAATCATATAATAGAAATACAATCATAATACAGAAGGAAAACACACACTTATCTCATCGGACTGTTATGAGCCATCGGTTTCTGATTAACTATAAAAAGAAAATAAACTTATTTGTCATGAGTCACATGCTTAAGAGATTCGATATTGATATTTTATATTATTCTTGGAATTATGTTGAAAAGATAAACAGTACTGCTATTTGGCCTTCAAATAGTCTAATCTGCACTCATCCTTATTCTGAAAGTGATCTCCCGTATCTAAGAGATACAGTGAGGAACTGAGGCACATAAGTCACTGCATATTCCACAAGATCGACATCTCATTCATTCTAGATGTGCAATATACATTTAAAGAAACCAATTGTGTATATAATACAAGCAGCTTTGACCTACATTTTTCTTTTCCAAGGGTGAGGTTTGTAGTGACAGATAGGACTGCAGTGAATTGAGTAGAATGATATATAATGCAAGACACTGTGACATCTCTTAAGATGACCAAGAACGATGTTTAACTGCAATCTTCCACGGTTTTGTAGACTGACAAGAAGAAGAAAAAATTGCTGTTTAAGGAAACCTGTTGACTTTTATAGCTCAGAATTGATTTCAGTCACAGCAGTTGCTTCATCTTTATATCCTAAAAAGGGCTGGCTCTGTAGGACAAATAGAAAGACACAGGAAACTTCACAGTGTCCCATCTGTGAGATAACACTGTGATGACAATAGGAGATGGTAAGTGAGCAAAACTCATTCATTGTTACATAAAATATAGAATTCACAAAGCTCTCGCATTTCAAATGTAATTTTGTTCATATGACAATTTTTCAGATTCTTTGTGTACTAGTTGAGAAAAATCCATATGTTATCAATGAGTATTATATCAGCAAATAAAGAGTCATTTAATCATCCAAGTATATCAAAGATGCTTTTATCTCTCAAGATGTAAGGTACATGTTAAATTGATAATTTAAACAAAAAGTCTACATTTTAAATATACTTGCAATCAGTTGAAAAATGAACAGGTTAGTGATCACTGTCATCAATATTTTTCTTGTCTCCCAAGTAATACAAATGATATAGGGCCACACATGCATTTAAGAATGTTGACTGAAAGTCCTTGGAAGAAGAATAGTTAAGATTGAGCGACCAGCAGCAAGGTGGCCTGCACTCTGCCAAGGGCTTCATCGCCTGACAGCTTCCCTCCACTGGATACGAGTCATGGGCCAGGCATTGTGCCAGGCACTTCACCTTTATAGAGTGTTTTTATACACATTTAAACATTACATCAAATCCAAGGTGTATAGAAGAGATAGATCTAGAGCTCAAACTCGTGTTTGTACAATCTAAAAGCTTATTCTCTTTCTAAAATATCACATTGCTTCTTCTAATTTTAATTATTTAAAGCTAACACGAACCATGTATCAGAAAGATTGAAGGTGGCTTTTCTTAAAGATTTAGGCAATTTTTATAAGTCCCTCCTCCAAACCCCAAATCTGTAAAGCTTCTTAAAGAGTCCCTTGGGAATCCAGAATGATTTCTGCTGCAACTTTTAATATTCAATTTGGCCAATTCCACTATGTTTGTTCCCATCCTCATTGCTTGTCCACATTCACTGGTATAGAAAGTATATGGTTAAAATGACTTTTATAAGTCAAGACAGATAATCAACTCATCTTATGAATGAAAGATAAGTCTGACATCAGTCTCTTAAGTACTAATGTCAGACTTATATGCAAGTTGCTCAGAAGTCACGCTTTCCCTTGACATGTTAATGCCAGCATACCCAATAACTGAATCTGTGGTAGATCACAGCAGCATTCAATAGAAAGTCATACAATACCCAGTGCCTCTTGACTCCGTAGGACGGTGTCCTGTCATGGAGTGCATATTATACAATTCTCTCCAATATTCGTGTTTTGTTTGGGTTCCCATATCAGCCTCAATTCTCCCTGTAGCCCCATTCTATCAAACTACCTTTAATATATATCAATATAATATAATATATACTGTATTCAAGTACAACACATAAAAAATGCAGAACTTGGCTTGATGAATTTTTGTAATTTGAACATTCCTGTGTACCTAGAACCCAGGTAGGTACAATAGAATGTTTCCAGTACTTGATAAAGTTCCTCTAGTCACTGCCCTCTTCCAAGGTTACGCACGCTCCACACTTCTGACAACAAGTTAAATTTGTGCTGTTTATTAATTTTATACAAAAGTAATCACACAGCACATTGTTTTAACTGCATATGCCTTCTTTCTTTTAACATTATGATTCTGAGTTTCCATGAGTCATACTTCATCCATGAACAGATTGTTCCATATTTCCTTGAAGTAAAGTACTCTCTTTTATTTCCCATTCTATTGTTAATGGGCATTCTTGTACATGTCATTGGTGAAAATATATAAGCATTTTTCCTGGCTAATGCTCAGGAGCAGCATTGCTGGTCATGGGACATAGATTTGTTAAAAGTTAGTAGATACCACCAAATAATTCTCAAAAATCATTAATCTTTACCAGCCATGTATATAAGATCCAATTGTTTAAGATCCTTGTTGATACTCTATCTTTTCTTGTTAGTTAAAATCATGTTGCTATAATATACATTTCACTAATGGCTAATGAAACTGAGCAGTTTTATTTACTTATTGGTGATGTCTGTACCTTCTTTTGGAAGGTAACTTTTCAATCTTTTTGCCTGTTTTTCTGAGTTGTCTATTGGATAAACGTAGTGTAGAAGATTTTACATATTATGGGTATGAATATTTTGTCAGATATGTGTACTAAAATCCCTTTACCTACTGTGTGACCTCCCTTTACAATCTTTCGATAACATCTTTGGATGTTGTTTTAGTGGATTGGTTGCAAAAGAGCCTAAGGCTTAAACAGTCTATTGCAATGTCATTTCTTGTCACACTTTTGCAGAATGAGAGGCTCTGGATAATGTTTGTATCACAACATCCATGATTGTCACACTGGTACTGTGTCAGCAAGTCAGTTCATAGATTGCATTTATGATAACACGACTGGTGCTGGTTGGGATTTTTCCTTTCCATGACAGCAGTAATTTGCTTCTGTTTATGTGTTATTATATAAACATGAAAATGATAGACACAAAGGTATTTCACAACATGTTGGTAAATAATTCACAGTTCTATATGTTGATTTCTAAACATAATGACACAGTCATCTCTTCACATCTCATTATAACAATTTCCTAAGATATTTGTTTCCATGACTCTAGAATAAAAATATTGTTTGCCTCAGACTTCTGATGAAAGCATAAGAAACTGAAGATAAATTTAGCATAGAGAGAAAATCCAACAAGGTGCTCACAAAGAATTATTAAATACAACGTGGATTCTATTTTTGCAATATTTAATTTATCAACAAACAGAACAAAATAAAAGAGACAGGCCCATACATGCAAGTTAGAGGAAGACCAACTTTCATTCAGCAAAGATGACAAAACAGCTTGACAAAAGCTGCCCAAGACGGGATGGACAGTGACAGGGATAGTGGGAGGAGATCAGGGAATAACTATACAAGAATAAATTGATCCATTCATTAGCCATGATATAATAAATATATCCAATATTCAACAGTATTTGTTCTAATATAAGTGCATTTTGAGTTTCTTTCCATCACTGAAATTGTGTGACTCAGTGACTATATATATAAAAAAAAAATCCCTCACTTTGGTAGACCAACACTTTCAAAACAATTATGTGTCAAATTATTTTCTAACAGGCAAATATTGGGCACCCGGGTGGCTCAGTTGGTTAACCACAGACTCCTGATTTCAGCTCAGGTCATGATCTCAGGGTCTTGCTTTGGGCTCTGAAATCTAGGTGGATTCTGCATTAGATTCTCTTTCTTCCTCTGCCCCTCCCCAATGTGAACTCGTGTGCTCTCTTTCTCTCTCTCTAATAAAATCAATCAATAAAAATCAATCAATAAAAGGTAAATCTTATCCAGTCACTGATTTACATTTTATATTGGTGTTAGAGGGTACTGGTATAATTGGTGTAACACGCGGTCCTGGTAAAAAAACATTAAGTCAAGTTTTAGTGAAGACAAAAGAGTAGATCTCATGAGGTGCTGAACACCCTTCTAAATTGTCAGTACTCTAAGTATTTAAAGCTTATCCTCCAAAGTTTGTAATTTATTATTTTATATTTATGTGTTCAAATAGAATTCCTAGCATCACCTGTCTACCAATTGAGAGAACATTCAGAGAATTCAGAGAGTATTCAATACTTGGAGATTCCTGAGTCCATGTCCACCCCTGTCAGAGTTGTGCTTCTTTTTCTGACACTATTATACTAGCTTAACTTATAAATAGTATGACTTTGAATGTATTGATACCCAAATGTTCTAGAACTAAGTACTATTTGGAAGTTGTTCTTTAAAAAGTACTAGTAATAATAGTACACCTTGAAGTTAGAAATACAATAAAAAGTTGTATAATTATAAAATTTGAAAGACAGTAGATCCATTAATAATAAAGTTATATCCATTTTTCTTAAAAGATGATCTATCATACTTTGTATTTATGCTATAGAAGACTCCATGCTTCAGTCACACACATGTACACACAGACACACATACACACACAATTTTGGAAGTATTTTGGATTTTGGCATTTATAATAGCCTATGTAAGCCTAGCAAATGAGTGTGGAAAACATTAATTAAGATATGTTATTTTGGAAGGCATAACACAAATGTATTTTTTGGAAGTTTATGACATGATTTATAAACACAAACATGCATCTGTGTATATTACTTGTCTCAGAAAGCAATTATCCACCAACTTCCTGAAGAAATGCACAGCATTGCTATGACACTTGGCACTGCAGTGACAAATCTTCTATCATGAGCTAAACAGATCATCAACATTGCTAAATTTGCAAGGACCCTACGATGTTAATTTTCTAAGACAGCGGAGGGTTCTATTCTTTTATATATTTTTAAACAATATGATTTATTATGAAGTTTCTTATGAGTTATACATAATAACTCCTAGAAATTAGAAAAACAGAGAAAATTCCAGCTGCATGAAAAGAACACATTCGAAAGCAGAAATGCTTTCCTGTACAGCTGTGGGAATATATCTTATTTTCTTGGGTCTCCATGGTTTTGATATTACCTAAACCGTGGCATGCCTATATTCCTGGAAGCTAATATTTGTCTTTTTTTCCACTATTAGATTAGATGGCTTTCAAAATAAGGAATAAAATATTAACGTTTTGAAAGTCTATACAGTGCCAGAAAGAATCCCTTATGTATAATAGTTGCTCAATAAATATTAATTGAAATTGCATTTCATTGTGCTTTTAATGCATCTAACAATGCATAAAGCAGGTTTTTCTTTCATTTTTATTTTTTCTTTGTATTTTTAGATTGGCAAAATACATTAGGCAGACTAAAAACACCTTTAATAAAGTAATTTTTAATATGCTTCTCTAACCCCAGAGAATCTTTTAATAAAGAGATTAAAGTGTTGAATTTTTACGGCATGCACTCAAGGGGACAATGTGTGACCCTGGTGACTAATTTAGAGCAGCGTTTTATTGCAGTACATTGGGCGCTGGATGCTAATTACATCAGTTAGAACATTTTCTTAGCATTATCCATTCATGAGGAAGTCAAATACATAGGGGACAGAATTTAAAATAACCTTTAAAAGAAAAAAGAAAAGAGAATAAAATATTTAACTGGGAACATATATTACAAGTTAAGAATCTTCACTTAAGATTTACCCATTAGAGTCATAGCATTATCAATTTCCCCTTCTGACTTGTACGCTCCTATAGAAACACACAGATAATGTATGTCTCTATCTACTACACATAGGTTTTTGTGTACTTTGAAAACCACAGTTCCCGTAAAAGGAATCACAGTATTATTTCACCACTCTGGAATATTTTCTTTTCACTGTGAAAAATTATGGTTGTGACAATTTTGCTTCTATATATTGCATTAATTTATTAAATGTGTCCCAGTTTTAGGAGGTCATTTTAGAGTGACCATGAAAATTAGAATGGTCTCAAGTTAACAGACCTGAACGAATAGGACATGTCAGTTAAAAGCTGGGATACAGTCTTCATAAATGTCACATATGATGTTCCTTGCTTGCAAAGGAAAGTTGTGTTGATAGTTTTATTCTCTGGCTTTTAGATCAGTTGTTGGTACAGGCAATAAGCCAACTTATGGAGAATGAACTTTCTGTAATAAAGGGAGATATCTCCACTGGATGACCAACATGGATGAATGGAAAATGGCCTCTGAGACCCTCACAACCTATAACTCCCCAGGTCATTTATCTTAACCAACTTAGAGGTTAAGATAAGTCATTTAATATTTCAATGACTCAGTAATTTCTTTCTTTCTTTCTTTCCTTTTTTTTTTTTTTTTTTTTACTTAGAGAAAGTCTTTCCAGTTTATTTTAGTTGCTTTTAATTTGATTTTAAATGGTGGAAGGATATACCAGAGCAGAGAGAGAGAGTCTATTACTGACATTTATTTTCTAAAATTTAATGTACTAAGGGGAATGGAGATACATAAAATGAATAGTTCAGAATGGCAATTTCTACTCATTTCTCAGATCAGAGAGAAAGTGAAGATTCCCTGATGCTCTGGAGGAAAGAAAACAAGGGTAGAAGACCGAGTTTGATTGAAGAGAAGTGGTTTAAGAACTCTGTTCCCTGATGCCTCTGATCCCTGATTCTAGTCTACTCCTGTCTCAAAACTAGTAAACCACGTGCACATTCTGAGGGTACCTTCGCAAGAAACTGGAGAGCCAAGGGCATAGTGAGGTCAAGCATAAAGTTCTAGATATTCTCAGAGATAGAGCCATGCTTTGGCCAGGAAACAAAGTAACACATGATTCTCAATCTCCAGACTCTGGTGTTGAAGCAGCAGAGAAAGCAGCCAGAAGGAAGTATCCAGATGTTCAACACTGAGGCACCTTTTTGTGTCTGTCTTTGTGGATCATTGACTAAAAAAGATCAGGTTTCTTAGAACATAGTGGACACTCGGGGAGGAAAAAAAAAGAACTATTTCTTTCTAAGGTGCTTTGGAACCATGCATCCCTTCCAAAAGTAACATGCAACCCTAGGAAACATCTGTAGGATAGCTGGATTACAAGGAACTGATGTTTAGGTTCTGAATCTGATTTTGAGAAATAAAAAGATTGAAATTAAATAGAAAATAATACAGAAAAGATACAGTTCATACAGGTCTAAATTGTTGACAGAGAGTGCTCTATGAAAGGCACCACTCTAGGTGTGGGAGAGACAATGGTGACACAAGAAGCACAAATGCCATCATCAGAGAGTTTCCCTTTGGCTAGGGAGACAAACGTTCAATCATGAATCCTTTAACATATGAAAATAAAAGTCCAATTGTTGTTACACCATATATCAAAATGATTTATTTGTGTGTATTTGTTGGTTTTGTTCTTGGTAACAGAGAAAACTTTTCTGAAAATTTTACATTTTACTGGGAGAGGAAGAATGAATATGAGTCATTTAGATAGAACCAGAGGAGAAGAGAGTTCTGAAAAGGAAAACACACACACACACACACACACACACACACACATACATGCTGAGGTTGGAAATAATTTTATACTTGCCAAGTATAAGGCATGGAAGCCACTATGGAGGGAAAAATGATGAGTCTAGATTAAAGATGGGACAGGAGTGGTGGACAGGTGCCAGATCCAGTAGGAGCTGAAAGGCAGTACTGTGAACCGTTTACATGAGCATAAGAGCAATGTGTTGCCATTGGAATATTTTGATCTGGAGGAGACAACACCTGATTTATGTTTGAAGAAGACCACTGTGATTAATGTGCATAGAGGAAGTTGAGAGAGTGGGAATCCTGGAATTAAGAAAACCAGTAGGAACTTGTTTATCTGGCAAGTGTAATCTGTCTTCAAATAGAATGATGGTAGTGGAGATGAAAAGTGAAGAAGGAAAGAGAAGAGATTTTGTCATTTGTGGAGAAGAGACTAAGATAATGGATTTACTATGTAGAATTAACACAATAAAATGATTGGACAAAGCAGGGGAGCAAGAGGCAGTGTCAAGGGCCAGACAGACCGAAGTTTCTGGATTTTATAGCTGGATGATGTTCATGCCATTCATCTAGATATACACTGGTGATTCTCAGTTTTGGGGCTTCTTGCTAAAATAGATATTCTATTCTATTCTATTCTATTCTATTCTATTCTATTCTATTCTGTCAAAATACCATGGACTTTCTTCAGAGAGTTGGAACAAATTATTTTAAGATTTGTGTGGAATCAGAAAAGACTCCAAATAGCCAGGGGAATTTTAAAAAAGAAAACCATAGCTGGGGGCATCACAATGCCAGATTTCAGGTTGTACTACAAAGCTGTGGTCATCAAGACAGTGTGGTACTGGCACAAAAACAGACACATAGATCAATGGAACAGAATAGAGAATCCAGAAGTGGACCCTCAACTTTATGGTCAACTAATATTCGACAAAGGAGGAAAGACTATCCACTGGAAGAAAGACAGTCCTCTTCAATAAATGGTGCTGGGAAAATTGGACATCCACATGCAGAAGAATGAAACTAGACCACTCTCTTGCACCATACACAAAGATAAACTCAAAATAGATGAAAGATCTAAATGTGAGACAAGATTCCATCAAAATCCTAGAGGAGAACACAGGAAACACCCTTTTTGAACTTGGCCACAGCAACTTCTTGCAAGATTCATCCATGAAGGCAAGAGAAACAAAAGCAAAAACGAACTATTGGGACTTCATCAAGATAAGAAGCTTCTGCACAGAAAAAGAAACAGTCAACAAAACTAAAAGACAACCTACAGAATGGGAGAAGATATTTGCAAATGACCTATCAGATAAAGGGCTAGTTTCCAAGATCTATAAAGAACTTATTAAACTCAACAGCAAAGAAACAAACAATCCAATCATGAAATGGGCAAAAGACATGAACAGAAACCTCACAGAGGAAGACATAGACATGGCCAACATGCACATGAGGAAATGCTCCGAATCACTGGCCATCACGGAAATACAAATCAAAACCACAATGAGATCCCACCTCACCCCAGTGAGAATGGGGCAAATTAACAAGGCAGGAAACAACAAATGTTGGAGAGGATGTGGAGAAAAGGGAACCCTCTTACACTGTTGGTGGGAATGTGAACTGGTGCAGCCACTCTGGAAACCTGTGTGGAGGTTCCTCAAAGAGTTAAAAATAGATCTGCCCAGGACCCAGCAATTGCACTGCTAGGGATTTACCCCAAAGATACAGATGCAATGAAACGCCGGGACACCTGCACCCCAATGTTTGTAGCAGCAATGGCCACAATAGCCAAACTGTGGAAGGAGCCTCGGTGTCCATCAAAAGATGACTGGATAAAGAAGATGTGGTCTATGTATACAATGGAATATTACTCAGCCATTAGGAATGACAAATACCCACCATTTGCTTCGACGTGGATGGGTATTATGCTGAGTGAATTAAGTCGATCGGAGAAGTACAAACATTATATGTTCTCATTCATTTGGGGAATATAAAAAATATTGAAAGGGAATAAAGGGGAAAGGAGAAAAAATGAGTGGGAAATATCAGAAAAGGAGACAGAACATGAGAGACTCCTAACTCTGGGAAACGAACTAGGGGTGGTAGAAAGGGAGGTGGGCGGGGGGTGGGGGTGACTAGGTGATGGACACTGAGGGAGGCACTTGATGGGATGAGCACTGAGTGTTATTCTATATGTTGGCAAATAGAACACCAATAAAAAATAAGTAAAATAAAATAAAATAAAATAATAAAATAAAATAGAGATTCTGACTCATTAGACCTGAGGCAGGCCTAATCTGCATTTCTAAGAAGCACATAGGTGATGCTAGTGATGCTGGTCCTCACTGTGCACTTTGATCAGGGTGGATGCAGAAAACACGGAGGAGAGGTAGGATGACGCTGACTCAACAAGTTCAAGTTGGAATGTGCCAGCATCTGAGGTACAATGGCACATACAAGTGGAAGTTACCCCAAGATAATTGGTATTAGGCTGATTAATTAACCAGTGATTTTGAAACAATATACCAAAAATGAGGACATGCCAACTGTAGATTAAATGCTTAGTAGACAGGATCTGGCTCCATCATCAAGCTTGTGATTGAATTAAATAGGTTATTTGATCCTTTTCCCTGCCTATATATGACATCATTTTAGGTACACTTAGATGCATGGATTCATCTAAGCTTATATTTTTTTTTTACTTCTTTCTGTTGTTACAACAGTATCACATTTTGAAAATTCCAAAGATTATGGAATATAGGTGATTTCATAAAAAATAAGCATGTAACCTGTGTCTGACTTACTATTGATTCAATAATCATTTGCTACGTCAATAAGTGACTGTGAATTGTATTAGTTACTGCTCACTTGGCTCTTGATTTGGGTCTTTCCTTTTGTTTTGTAATCTGTACATTCTCATATTTAAAAAAAAGTGAAAAAGGATTCTTTAAAGCAATTTTAACTTAATTAGCCACTAAACTCAGTACCACAGCACAAGCTTCTCTCAACACCTAAACATTACTGATGATAGGTATTTATATCAACTTTGAGACCCAGTGAACAGATGGGAAATCACTGCAACTCCATGAGTCTGACTGGGAGACAGGTAATTCCCAGTAGGATGTATTTAGTAGCATGAAAAATTAAATCAGAGGTCGCTAAAATTCAAACTATTTAGCTATTTCATAGAAGAGTTAACTCATTACTTTTTTTTTAAATGTAGCACTTCCAGAGAGGAAAATTGCCTTCCCATATTAACCAAACTCCTTAAAGTCTCGTGGTTCAATAATACTAGGGTCCAAGAGGCATCATGTAAAGGGAAACCCTGATTCTTCAGAGAAGTCCTCTGATGGCCTCTTTCCATGAAATAAACAGAAAATCAGCTTATGTAAGATTCACTAGAAATGAGCATTTTAAAATTCCAAAGGTTTCTCTTAGGTAATCCAGAATGAAAGCACAATTATTCGAATCAACCTTAGTTTCTTAGCTATGAAACTAAAATGTATTCATTTCTAATAGATTTATTGTGACATTTAATCATCTGGTATTTTTTTATCCCAGGGTTTAAACACTTAAACATCTGTTATTATCAAACAGCTTGAAGATAACTGCTGTTTTTAGATAATACCAAGCAAAGTTAAAATAAACAGATCAAAACAAATAGAACAAATTAATCTTCCATAAAAGCATCTTAATGCTAACATTTCTTATTTTAATTAGTTTTCTCTTCAAATTGTAGGTAGGCCATTGCAAGTTAAATTATCTTTAATTAGACTTTTTAATCTTTAAATTTCAATCATTTTGATCCATAATAATCCACTTAGATTGAAAATTATCTTCTCTGGTTTACTTAATTTTGAAAATGCTACATATATCGCTTGTAATATTTTTTGCTAATTATAATTTGACACTGATATGTTTGTGAAGAATGACATATCACTACAATTAAAATAACTATAGATTTGCAATATAATTTTGAAATGCCATAAATATGGTTGATTAAATTATCCAGAATAAGGGAGACAAAGGAAGTCTTTTGTCTGACATTTTTTTAAACAAAATAACATCCACCTTCTAAAAGAACTCTTTGGCAATATCAAGAATAGAAATTTGTCTAACCTCAAAGACTTACTTTTCTAACAAATAATCAGATGTCTTCACATTACGGCAAAATCAAAATATAGGAACAATTGTGGATGGAGGAAAAGATGAGAAAGTAAAAATTTAAAAATAAGAAAATTCTATGGAAAACATAGGTACATCAGTGACTTGTCTATGGTAATTACCAAATATGGGAACATCTCTATGATAATTTATAATTCCTAATAATCTAGGAATATAAAATATAATATATGATGTATTAATTATATTAATCATATTATAATTATTATAATTATAATACATAATATTATAAATATATAATTATATTGTAATTATAATTATTATTAATATTATATAATATATAATATAATTTAGACTGAAATTGGATATCCATGTTTTTTCCCAAATGCTCAATCATTGGTGACTGAGGGGACTCACTCCTTTCACATAGTCAATCTCAAGGAACAAGGGAAGGAAAAGTATGAAAATAAGGAGAAAATTGTGTGTAAATCTCAGGGAGACTAAGACTGATATGAACTAGTGTTTTGGTGTAACTATGCTGTCCTCTAGGCCTAGCCATAGTCCTCTTTTATTTTTATTTATTTATCCTTTTATTTTTTAGAGAGAGAGTGTGAGTGAGTTGTGGGGCAGGGAGATGAAGAGGGAACGAGTTTTAGGCAGGCTTCACATGCAGCGTGGAGCCCTACGTAGGCTTGATCCAAGACTATGAGATCAAGACCTGGGTTGAAGTCAAAAGTCAGGGGCTTAACTGACTGAGCCGCCCAGTCATGCCATGCTCATGCCATTTCCCTGTTGATCAGAGTATTAGGATGAGTACTTTGAGTAGTAAAAGCAAGGAAGTGGCAGACAGCCTTGAGGGTGGAAGTAAGAAAAACAAGGTCACTTTTCACCTGTTTCTCCTGATCCCAGGAATGACAGATTACAATGCCAGGACTCTAGATCATGGCTTACAGTGAAGTCTTCTGAGAGAAGAGTTTTAAATTCCAGTGTCCAAGGCACACCCCCAACCAATTAAATCAGAATATCTGACTATTGGATTTTCTTCCTGTATTACACTTACTAGGATATCTAATACAAAACTGAAAAAGAAAAAAAAGATAATGGTTTTAAAAGGAAGATTTTCACACTTCATCCTTAAGGATGATATTTGCCATACATTAATTTTGTAGACACCATTTGTCAAATATTTATCAAAAATTAGCATTTAATTCTATCAAGTGCCCTTTGTTTGCATCTATTGTGATGCTCAAAAATGTTCCCTCATCTGTCAGTGCAGTGAATTTTCTTTATTGGTTTTTAAAAGTCATACTCATTTAGGATTTCTGTAACATAAATTACCCAGTAAGTTTTATTCATTTAATGTATTGACTAGATAAGCTAATATTTCCTTTAGGATCTTTTGAATGTTATTTATTAGCTCATTGGCTTATACATTTAACACAAAATCTGCAATTTTATTTCCAAGAACATGATAACCTCATAACCAAATTGAATTATTCCCATTTTCTCTTTTCTCAGGAAGAATTTTATGTAACATAAGTTAAGTCTTAAATATTTGAAAGAAGTCAGCAGTACTGACATGAAGATGACTTTCTGGGAAGATTTTTAAATACAGATTCAATTCGCTTCATAATTTTATATTTACATTTTTCTTTTGGGAGAGTTTGGTGGTTTATGTTTTTCTATGAATTTACGTGTTGCTTCTAAATCTTAAATGTACTGATAAAGTTATTTTTATTTTTAATGAGTATTCAAGGGTTAATCTGCTTTCTCCTCTCTGAGCTTTATTGAAATTCAATGAACATTCTAAAAGTTCATATACTTATTGTATACAGTTTGATGAGCTTGTATATATGCATACACCTATGATACCTTCTACAATTAAGGTACTAAACATTCCTATACCTCCAAAAATTCCTTGTGTCCTTTTGTGTATGTACTTGTGTGTATGTGTGTGTGTGTGTGTGTGTGTGTGTGTAAAATAAGAACACTTAATATGAGAACTATCTTCTTAACATACTTTAAAGAGTACAGTACTGTGTTGAGAACTATAGGTACTGTGCTGTACAGCAGATCTCTAGAAATTACTCATCTTTGTATAATTGAAACTTTATACATATTGAGCATCAATTCCTCATTTTAAAAAATCTGTCTATAGGGTACAGGTTATGAACTAAATGTTTTGTATCTCCCTGCAAATTCATGTGTTGAAACCTATTCTCCAAAGTGATATTTTTTTAGGGTTGGGGGCAATCATGAGGATAGAATTATTGCCCTTATAGAAGAGATCACAGAGAGTCCTTTGCCCTTTCTTCTCTGTGAGGACCAGTGAGGAGATGGCCATCTATGAACCAGGAGGCAGATCCTCACCAAACATCAAACCTGTTAACACTTTGGTCTTGGACTTCTCAGCCTCTAGAACTGTGAAAAGCTTTTTTTTTTCTCTATAAGCCTCTCAACTTATGATACTTTGTTATAGCAGCCTGAACACACTCAGTCTATTCTATGACTCTCCTTTTTTCTTGACACTTATTACTTGTCATTTTGTCCTTCTGTTCTTGATCAATCTTGCCATAATCTTTTCATAATTTTGTGAAATTGTGTCTCATAATTAATGTCAAGTAATATTTCGAGCAACACAATTTGAGATTTCTTGATCTTTTGGTTTGGGTAACTATTTCATTGATTTATATTCTTATTGTCATATTTTTATTGATATTTTCTTTGTTTTTTGTTTATTTATTTATGCATCCTAACTTTTGGGGATATTTCTTTAGTTAATTGATTTCTAGCATTTTTTTTTATTCATGAGAGACACAGACAGAGAGAGGCAGAAACACAGGCAGAGGGAGAAGCAGGCTTCCTTTGGGGAACCCAATGTAGAACTTGAACCCAAGACCCCAGGATGATGCCCTGAGCCAAAGGCAGATGCTCAACCACTGAGCCACCCAGGTGTCCCAATTTCTAGCATTTCTTTCACAATATATACATTTAATACTATTAATTTACCTCTAACAGAATAATTTTAATGTTTCTCATGAGTTTTGCTATATTGCATTTTCAATATTATTGAGTACAACAACTTTTTCTAGTTTTCGTTGTGACTTGTCTCATAATTAATGGATTATATTGAAATAGAAGTTAATGCTTAATTTCTGCATTTTCTTTTTCTATTCTTTTCTGCCATCTTGTGAGTTAGTTGAACTTTTTGGAAGTCCCATTTTGATTTCCCTATAGGTTTGAGTGTCTCTTCTTATAGTTTTTTTTTTAACTGACTGCTCTACATAATAATAATATGCACATAATTTAAGACAGTCTGCTGATGTCATCCCCTTACGAGCTGAATGATATCTAAAAACCTTAAATCACTTTAATTCCTTTACCTTCCCTCATATATATATATATTACAATTATATATATATATATATATATATATATATATATAACTGTCTTAAAATTTCCCTCTACATACAAGTAGAAGCATACAAGAAGGTGTTAACAGTTTTTCTTCACCATTCAGTGTAATTTAGAAATCTCAATGTCTGTGGTCTTTACCCACATTTTTAGTTACCTAGTTCTTTCTTCCAACTATGTTGAGAAGAATGAATGAATGAATGAATGAATGAATGAATGAATAAGTCAATCAATCAATCAATCAATCATTTCCTTTCCATTCAGAGAACTTTGGGGTTTTGTTGTTGTTGTTGTTTTGTTTTTAGCCTAAATCTACTGATTATAAAGTCTCTTAGTTTTCCTTTATCTGATAGTGTTTTGATTTCCCCCTCATTCTTCAATAAAATTTTTGATGGCTATAAGATTCTGGATTGACATTTCTTTTATTGCCACATTTAATAAATATAGTGCCATTTCGTCTCTTTGTTAAAAATGCTCTGTATTCACATTAAAAAAATACAAACTCTTCTATAGGCAAGATGTTACTTTTCACTGACAGCTTTCAAGGTATTCTCTTTGTCCATAGTTTTCAAATATTTATTTTGATATGTCCTGATATTAATTTGGATTTATACTGTTTGAGGTAGACTAAGCCTCTTGAATCCGTAGGTTTATGTCTCATGACAAATTTGGATTTTTTTCAGCCATTATTTCTTCAGGTAACTTTTCAGCCTTTCTTTCTTCTTGGTATTGTGCAGAGACATTGATGACATGAACATGAAATCTTTTGCTGTCATCCACATGTCCCTGAGGCTCTCTTCAGATTCCTTATTCTATTTTCTTTCTGTGGATCGTATTGGGTAATTTCTATTGCTCCACCTTCCAGTTCATTGATTCTTTTCTCCATCATCTGTCTCACAGCCCATCCAATGAGCTTTTTATGTAGGGTACTGTATTTTTTTCATTTCTAACAATTTGGTTTTTCTTGATCTATTTCTTTGCTGAGACTTTTAAGTCTTTACTGAATGAAGCTTTCTCACTTTTTTTTTCTTTCAATTTTTCCAAGTGTGTTTATAATTGCTCAGTGAAGTATTCTGAGTAAGGTTTCTTCTAAAGAGGCCTGAATGGCACCTGGTTGGCTTAGTCAGTGAAGCATGTGACTCTTGATCTCCGGCTGTAAGTTTGAACCCCACGTGGGTGTAGAGATTCCATTAAATAAATCTTTTTTTTTTTCTTTTTCTTCTGGTTGTCTTTAGTGTCTGAGTAATTTTCTCATATTTCTCCTATGGCAAAAGAAATGCCTAATGATGCCATCCATTTAACATTAGATCCAAAGACTCAATTAAGAATTATGTCATAATCATGTGATATTCATTTGAAAAAATAATGCACATACTTGGAAATAAAATTAACATTTTATAGAAAATGTTTTACCTATGCATTATTATATTTGATTCATTGTGCATATCTTTTATTAAAATAATATCATTACCATTTTTTAATTAGCAATATTACATACTCATATTACATACTAATACTATGGTGTACCTGTGGGGCACAGCTCACTTGACAAAACCTGAAATCAGTTTGAGCATCATCTTGCTCTTTTTTTTTTTGTTGTTCTTCTGATTGGTTGTGCAATATTTTTTTTTTCATGGCAACCACCAAAAGCTTAGCTCCACAAAATACTATTAAAATATTGTGTGAGAGTTAATGTTTTAGCTATGAACTACTTCAAATTAGTAATTTGTGCATCATCTGTCAGAAGTTGCTGTGTGACAAATATTTAAAATAATCGTGAAAGCACTCTGACTTTGCTTTGGTTTGTCTCCACTGACAGTTTAGGAACCAGGGATCCAGGGAAATAAAATCACTCTACATCTCAAAGGATTTTCAAAAACATTCTTTTCCCAAGCAAAAGTAACTAGGTATATAAAGAGACCAGAAATGTGATCGAGAGCTAAAACAAAACAAAATGTAAAGCATCCATAGAGGTTTCAGATTATAGGAAATAGTCATGATGTGTTTTAAAAAAGACACTATGGAATATGGATTCATAAAATATGGGAATTCCAGAATAAGGACTATAATAATTGCCTGAGGAAAGTGAGGATTTATATGATGATTTCTAGTATGATGAACTCAATATTTGCTCTAGACATGAACATAATGCTAGCATAATATCTAAGGGAGGGAGTGTTTCATAAGAAGCCTAAAAATCTGTCTCCACAATAAGTAATCTTAGAACCTTAAATGAATATGAGACTTTTGTTTTACAATCTTTGATAAGCCTTTAATATTTTTTTACCTCCATGGGACACCTGGGTGGCTCAGCGGTTGAGCGTCTGCCTTTGGCTCAAGATCTGATCCCAGGATCAAGTCCTGCACTGGACTCCTTGCATGGAGCCTGCGTCTCCCTCTGCCTATGTCTCTGCCTCTCTCTCTCTCTCTCCGTGTCTCTCATAAATAAATAAATAAATAAATAAATAAATAAATAAATAAATATCTTAAAAACATATATATATTTTTTTTAACCTCCAAACTGTAAATATTTATCTTGATGGCCCTCATGTGAGAATCTGTGCTCCTTCTTACATTTCTATGAGAAAAGGAGCTCTCACTCTCTGTAGTTTGCAGTATAGAACATAATACTTTTTCCTGTTCTTTTTTCTTTAATATAGAACTATATGGCTTACTGAATATGTTCTTTCAAATTTTGTTTACCCCTTTTTGTTTACATTTTGATGAGTCATACACTCCTATAACCTCCTTGCCCCCTCAGCTGGCACTGCTTTAAATAAAAGATAAATTATTTCCCCAGTGCTTGGAAAAGAACAAAAATAATCATGAAAAACAAAAACAAAAACAAGTCCAGGGCTCTTACAGAAATAATAGAAATTGGGGAGAAAATCTCCTAAGACACTACAAAAATGTTTCATCTTTTGAAGTCGCATTTTAGAAACTTGGATTGGGTAAATAGGCAGTTTAGAAAAGCATCAGTAATTAAGTGATGGCAATATGTTAATAGACCATTAAACATCAATAGTTAAATGATGATAAAATATTAATGGCTGTTTCACTGATTAAGCGTAACAAAAATAATGTTTCTTTTGTGAAGATGAAATACTAAAGTGAGGCTAACATTCTCAATCTTGACTTCTGAAAGCATTTATAAAATAACTCCTAATATTTTTATGGATGAGATGGAGAACTGTAGTTAAGTAAAATTGCAGCACACTTTTCTCTCTACCTATTGAAATATGAAATGGTTTTGCTGGAATCATAGCTTTCTTTTTCCTAAAATAGTCCTGAGTCTCTGAGACCTCCCCCTCAGAACACGAGACTCTTTCAACTTAATTTTTCAATTTACCTATTTTCAACTAAAGAAATTTCAACATTTTAAATCAGAGTGAATGTTGAAGCAGTTTGTTTTTTGTTTTTGTTTTTATTTTGTTTTTGTTTTTGTTTTGAGAGAGAGGGAGAGAGAGAGAGAGAAAGAGGACCTGTGTGGTGGGGTAGGGGCAGAGCAAGAGGGAGAATCCCAAACGGGCTCTACCCCAGGAGGAGCCCAGAGTGGGGCTGGATCTCAAGACCCTGAGATTGTGACCTGGCCTGAAGTTCAGCCAGTCCCTCAACCAACTGAGTCACCCAGACGCCCTTGAACCAGTTTTAAGTCACATGTGTGTTGTTAGTAATATCTGAAGGTATGTATTACATGTATGAATTAAAACATTCTGAACAAGAACTAAACATTCTGCTTTTTAACGTTCTATAACTTAATTAACTCTTAGGTTTATAAAAAATGTTTTTTAAAACTTGAAAAGCATTACTTACAAGAACAAAACAAACCCTCAAGAAGATATTTCATGGCATGATATGAGCTTTAAGTTGCACATACGTGGTTCACCATATAAGGTATTGTGAGAACACTAATTTTATATAAAAAAATTAACATTAAGCATGTTTGTTTGTTAGATAGACTTTATTAGTTTTTATTTGTAGTCGTGCTCTCATTATTGTTAGTTCCAAAATATTCAGTGATTGTTTTTGTTTTCTCTTTGATCCAAAATTATTATTTAAAAATTCATGATGAAAGTATTTCATGGTATTTTTATTGCTCTTACTTGTTCTTTACACTTCGTAGTTGGGATCAAGGTTCACCGAATTTCTTTTTTTTTTTTTAAGATTTTATTTATTTATTCATGAGAGACACACAGAAAGAGAGAGAGAGAGAGAGAGAGGCAGAGACACAGGCAGAGGGAGAAGCAGGCTCCATGCAGGGAGCCTGATGTGGGACTCGATCTCAGGTCTCCAGGATCAGACCCCGGGATGAAGGCAGCCCTAAACCACTGAGCTACCTGGGCTGCCCCTTGATGATCTTTTTTATTTTAAAAAGCAGTGCTCAAAACTAAGGCATAGAGGATACAGACTATGATAAATGTTTCTCTTACCTACAAACAATCCATTTGCTTTGAGTACATTTTATCATTTCTTCATGTTTGCTCTGTCAGAGACCAAAGATAGCAAATTGCCTCAAAATTATTTTAAGGTCCTGTCTATTTTTCCAACAGTACCTTTCTGTAGGTAGAAGCCACATCACATGGTTAATAAGTGAATGTAAAAATTATAGCACTGTTATGAGAAAGCTCCTTCTACATCAGAAATCAAGGTCAGAGAGCCCTTCTTCTCCTATTTTCTTTTTTACTTAAAAAGAATTCTGCTTTGATGGTGTATGTCTACTGTATTGTTCTATCACTTAACTTTACTCTTTCTATATCAGCCTTTTTTAGTTGTGTCTCTTGTATACTTCCTCAAGTTGGATTTGCTATTTCCCTACTACAATCTATTACTAAAGTTTCAAATTAATTACTATTTATTATCTCAAGGTCAAATAATGATGAAACAGTAGAACCAGAGTTTAAACATATAACTGCAATTTTTAAGCCTTATAAAACTGGAAACATACATCTTGACTATTACACAACAGATAATAGTTTGCTCTGTCAACTTTATAAAAATGAGCTACAGTATTATCAGTTAGGGGTACCTGCAAGCTGAGTTCTCAAAATTAATGTCTCACTGCCTTATTCCTATTCATGGTTAGTGTTAACTGCAGATCATCAGTGTTTAGCTTGTGTTCCATCTACCAGGTTTTGGTATTATTTGTATGTGATATCAATTACTTTTTAGCTTAAGGTACAGAGAGAAGTGGTTGGCAATCCAAAATCTTCAGGTTGACTGAAAAGCCTGGGGCGTAGGTAATGTGTATCTTGCAGAGACATGGAACAGGCAAGACAAACTCGGCTTGATGCCTCCTGGCAGAAGAGATAAGCAGAAATGGGTGCAGCATCTTCTCCGACATCTTTTCTGTACTGTAATGAAGGTAACATTGATAATTATATAGCTATTAACCATTGGGAGTGATACTACTTCAGTGATATTGGTAAATTTTCAAATTTACAGGAAAAGTTATTCAGCTTAACATCATATAGTTTCTTATCTGAAAAATGTAAATATCACAGTCTGTCTCGGTGGGTTATTATGAGGTGCAGTGAGATCATGAAGGCGGGGATTTAGTAGATATTTACTAAGGCAGATTCCAGGAAATTATTGCCAAGCAAGCCGTGACAAAGCCAAATTATATTTTTAACTATGGGAATTATTACAAATAGCTTCCCTTTTAGAATATCACTCCAATAATTTTAAACCTTAACACAAGAACTCTATGAAGACGATCAAATAGGTAAAATAATGCTAATGATAAGCAAAGTATGGAGTATAGAGGTACGTTTTATTTTTTCATAGCTGACAATCTCATTTTATTTGCATGCTTGAATGTTTAACTTTAGCTTAAAAACTAAACCAGTATTATCAGATAAGTACATTCATTCCAGTTCCATTTTTCCTGTACTAATTATTTATTCCTATTACTTTGCCACACCAGCTGTCCTTCCCTGTAGGAGTTAAGTATTTATTGCTCTTGTATCATAACCAGGGTTGATGTCAGGGTGTCAACCCCCTGACATAGCAGGCAAATACCTGCCTCGGACCTCTGCTTATCCTATTGTAAATCAGAAAGCTTCCAATCTGTCAATCAAGATTTTTCCCATTTCAGATGAGGTTGAGAAATGAGCCATTTTGATGTACAAGACTATACTATATTCAGATATTTTCTATTCACCAAGAAATACAGAAACAATAAAAAGAAGGTTTTAATATGATTGAACTCTATTTTTCAGTATAGATAGCCATAAAAATATTAATTTCATCAATCTATTTTGCAAATATAGAAAAGATTAGGCATAGGTTATATAAGATTGTCCCTATACAAAAAAAAATGGTAGTAAGTAAAAATGTAATACTGACGCAAAAAAATAAAAAAGAAAGGAATTAAAAGAGAATATAATTATTCATGTTGCAGCTAAGTTGTCAAATTTATCAAACTATTATTTCCTAGTGAATGTTGTGACCTTTTTAGGAACCACAAATAATCAAGATCTTGATATTTTGTCTCATAAAAGTATAGATCCCCATTAACAATTCTGTAAGGCCAGGGAAAAGGCAGTTGTTTGAACTGACACATCCATAAAATGCTAAACCCCTGGTGAGCTCCTACTTAGTTACTTAAAACATCCGAATAAATCTAGCCAGCATCATTAGTTGCAGAAGCGATAAAATACTTGCCAAAGTTTATTCACAGAAAAGAACAAAGAAATATACATATACATATATATATACACACATACCCATGTTATTATAATAAAAATAAATGAAAGATCAAAGAGAACGATCAACCAAGATATGCAAAATAACGTTAGTAACAAGATGCAAAATTTATTTTACATAAGAAAACATCATCTAAATAGAATTAATCTATGTTTAAATCTTTCTGTAAATCTATATTTTGGAGAAAGATTCACTTTATTGTGTTAGAAATAATCCTACTCCTAAGTGATTTCTCAAACTGAGAAATGCTATTTTAAAATATTTCCCTTTCTTTTTCTTCAAAGAGATAAAATTCATTTTCTTTTAAACAGCAAAAGAATAAAATCGTATTGTATGCTGTGCTCTTAGCATTTGACATTTAGAGGCATGAATGATTGATAACTCCACTTTACTTAGCAGGGAGATTAATCTGCATGTAGATTCAAAAGTAAGAAGAAAGAGACATTCACATTTCTCACTTTTATACCAGGACTGCTGTAAATTAGAAGTGCCAAAAAGTAATTTGTCAATTTATATGCACGGAAGTAACTCTATTTTTGTTTAAATGTATGAACATTAATGTTTCCCATAGAAGGTAACTGGTACATATTTGAAATATCATAAATTTATAATTTATGTCCTGAAGTTTCCTTCTATCCTTTTATTGGTGATTCACTGAGCAATTTAGAAAACTATTCAAGAACCACTGGACATTAGGTTCAAAAATGAGTCGTGAGTAATGGAAACACTGTTCTTGCCTCTACAAAGTTTACATGTGAGATCACGACACGTTCACAGTGCATATTAATCACAAACTAAGTTTACCATATGCTGGAAGAATGTTTTTAAAAAGCTTTTTTTATATTAAAAGCAATGCAATTATTAAAATGCTTTGACTTAATAACGCTTTTTTGTCAAAATTTCCATCTTACTATATTTGTATAGTACCCATCATATCTCTTATATATACATATAAATTTTTCTCATATATATTTTTACTTCCATAAATTTAATTTTACAATAAGTAGTAAGTAACCTCATTGAAATCTAATGAACACAGGATTAATTAACAAAAGAAGTCTATATTCCAGTGTATATTGAACAGAAATGTTTAAAAGGTTTTACTGAGTGGCAAGGAATATGATGGTTAAAGAAAGAAAAGGAGGAATGAATATAAGAATAGAAATTCCTGCATGAGGTCCTGGACATGTTCTGGGCAGCTGTTACTCCTCCCACTAGGAAATATTCCATTCAACATCACAGGACTGGCTGGTACAGCCAGTAGCAAATTATATGGGAGAAAAGAAAGAAGCTTCTGAAAAGTGGAGGATCTTACAAGGAGGACTGAAAAGAAGGGAGAAGCAAGACAAGTAGAAGCAGGAGAATGTGGTGTCGCAAAAGCCAAGTAAAGAAACTATTTCAGGAAAGAGGGGAGAGTACCTTTATCAACTTATGGTTGGAACAGCACAAAGATGGAGGGGTCAGCTATTGGGTATGACAGTGTGGTCATTGGTGACCTCGGTTAAGGGATTTTCACTGAAGTGTTGGGGAAAAGCCTGATTCAGATTCATTTAAGGGAGAATGGAAAGAGGGGAGACAGCCAGTATAGAACAACTCTGTGAAGCTTTTCCTAGAAGGAGGGAGAGAAAAATTGGGGCAGTGGATGGAGGTTGATGTGGTCAAGAAAAGTTTGGGGGCTTTTGTAAACCATTGCTTATTTATTTGTCTGTTTGGTTGGCTTACTGATTTTTGTTTTGTTTTGTGCATATTTTAACATGGGAGATATTATGGCATGCTGAAAAGAAGAATCTCATTTATGGTATAATTTAGCAAGGCAGATGTAGCCATATCTCTAGTCAGAAATAATTTTCCAAATATTTTTCCTTATGCTTAGTTTTTCTATCTTTAGAGAGTAGAAGGCATTCTGTATCAGGCCAGGTGCCCTCTTAGACAGTAGAGAGGCAAATATTGCCTCCTGTACATTTTGCATGTCATGAAAACTTTATTTACTTTGGTGCCCTAAGTCATCTTCTGCCCTTGGACCAGGAGCTAAAATGTGCTCCAACATGCACTCTTTCAAAATTCTTACATGATCCTGTAGGGCTTCTGACCTTCCCTGCTTCCAATGTACAAGTCAGATCTAAAGAGTTGAATTTCTTGCCAACGTGGATCTTGACTCTCATAGAGAATAGTGTTCTTTGCTTTCCTGACTTAAGAATTCTTGATCTGGTAACATTTTCTAACACCAAGTTTTAATAAAAAATGCAGTGTTTGGATGAAAGGAGGGTTTATTCAATGAATTTGGGGATCAAACAAATTACTACTGAGCCTCATTTAGAATTCTCCTTGACAACAGTTTTGGTCTTTACCATCTATGTGACCTTCAAGCAAATGTTTCATTTTCCACTGGACACAAAGATTCCATAATCTTAGTGTTACCACAAGAGAGAAGAGTGTTATTAGAAGATAAACAAATTGAACATTGGAACAGTTTAGAGAGTACAGAAACAGACCAATATGTAAATGGAAATTTGATATATGAAACAGGGAACCACTTATTCTAGGATAGTAAAATAGCCAATTTTCCCTGTAAAAAATAATTTGCTTTTTGTTCCCAGTTTAAACCATACCAAAAAAAAAAAAAAAAAAGACTTTTTTTTCCCCTAGTTCACTAAATATGAAAGCAAAACATTAAAGCATTTAGAAACATATAAGGGAGACTGCTGTTCTCAAAATTGAATAGGAAGAGCTTTCTCGAGATAGAAAACTAAAACTACAAAAGAAAAGATAAATAAAACAATAAATATATTATGATTCGAGGCTTCTGTTCATCAAAATTTACCATAAGGCAATTAAAGGTAAGCCAGGAACTGAGCAACTATGCTTGCAGCACATATAAACAAGTAAGCATTCGTATCCAGAAAATAGAAAGAAATTCTACAATCGATAAGAAAATGACAGGAATCTCTAACAGAAATATAGTAAAAACTTCATAGTCAAGCATAAATTGCAATCTGGGAAGCACAACATAAAACTGTAATGCACATAATTTTTATATATGGAGAGGTAGAATTTAATATCTGACAATGAAAAGATTAAAATCAAAAATATTTCCTCCGAAGTCCTTAGTTTTCCAAATACTTTTAGGAAAATTGACAGGAATACGTTAAGACTCCATTCAGGCATCCAACTCTTAGCCCTTGTTACTTCTATATTTAACTTTAAAGTTATATATTGGGATCCCTGGTGGCGCAGCGGTTTAGCGCCTGCCTTTGGCCCAGGGCGCGATCCTGGAGACCCGGGATCGAATCCCACGTCAGGCTCCCGGTGCATGGAGCCTGCTTCTCCCTCTGCCTGTGTCTCTGCCTCTCTCTCTCTGTGTGTGTGTGTGACTATCATAAATAAATAAAAATTAAAAAAAAAATAAAGTTATATATTTATTCTCCTAAATATTGCTTTAAAATAAAGTCATATTATAGTTTGCAGGCCAAAAGTTCTTCGTATGCTAAAAATATTCATGTGGACTAACCTAGACTCTGTTAAAAATGACAATTGGCTCTGTAAATGACAATTTAATTACTGACAGCACTGGATGGCTTTGCTCTCCTGGTAGATCCAACTCAACTTTTAAGACTAACTTCAGAAACACCTCATTTTTGCATTCTCGTTCCAGAATTGGTTGTGTTCTATAATGTACATGTTTGCACGCCCATCTCTACTCTCTTCTCTTTCTACTTAGAAATGTGTTAATGCTTTGATTGCCTTTGCATTTTTGAAGAGTATCCTCATGCATATTTATGAAAATTATGCATATTGAACACAATTGGTTTTTGGTGTTTTGGTTTTTTTTTTTTTGCTTTTGTTTTTGCGTTGGGTTTTTTGTTGTTTTGTGGGTTTTTTTTTGGTTTGATTTTTTTTTTTAGTATAATACTATTAGAAAGGATAATATTTTATTCTGTTTCTCATCAGCACTGTCTTACATGTAGCCCGATGATCTTCTTTCTGGGAAATTTAAAAAGTTGTCCCCTGGTTGTTAGCTCTGATGTAAAATTAGATAGGGTTTGTTTTGTTTAAACTTTCAATGATGAATTAAAGAAATAAAGATCATTTTTAAGTACCAGGTGATGGTTTTATAATTACAAAAGCTCAAAACATCTTCCCAAATACAGTTTTCATGGATAATGATGAGGGGACACATTTATTTACTAAGACAGAATGACTCCTTCAACTATTGTGTGCCATGAAGTATATCCTGTCATTTTTCCCCTAATATTTAATATTAAGGCTCCAGCTACAACCTCTTCTTGCAAAATAATGTTTTATAGACTTTGTTATGCTGGCTAATTTATATTAAAAATGATACCACATTGATCTCTAAAATGTATTTTCTGTAGGTTTTTTTTGTTTGAATCCAAGAATAAAAAGCAAAAGTAATAATGACTGTATAAAGAAACTTGTTGTATCTCTTTCAACTAGAAATTTATCATTGCTAATGTTGATTCTTCTGTAAAAATAAATTTATTTATTTTTTAAAGAGTTTATTTAGAGAGAGATAGAACATGAATGGGGGGACAAGGTAGAAAGGGCATGGGAGAAAGAATCTTAAGCAGACAGTGCACTAAGCCGGGAGCCCAGAAGCTGAAGCAGGGCTCGATCTCATGACTGAAATCATGACCTAAGCTGAAATCTAGAGTCTGATGCTCAACTGACTGAGCTGCCCAGGAGCCCATATAAAAATCAGTTTATTGGGGTGCGTAGGTTAGCTCAGTTGTGTAAGTGACTGACTCTTGATTTCAGCTCAGGTCATGATCTCAGGGTCCTGGGATCTAACCCCAAGTTGGGCTCAGAGTTCAGTGGGGAGCCTGCTTGATGATTCTCTCTCTCTCCCTCTCCCTCTGCCCTCAAATAAATAATAAATTTTCAAAAATAAATAAATATCGAAAAGGCATATGCTATGATATACCACTATATTTTATGCAAATTTTAGCTGATTGCTTAAATAGTATTATACTGAGTATCAGGAAGAAATGTTTACTCCATAGTCTTGCCAATTCTCCTACCTGGCTGAAAGAGTTGATGATTCTGTCTGAAAAATGAATAGGTTACTCTTGATCCCACGGAAGAAAGGCAGGCGAGAGTGAAGTCAAGGAAACAACATTATGATGTTAAAGACCATGGGATTTGAAATCTGAGAAGCACATTAGATAAACTAATTTTAAGTGATCTCTGGATGGCTCAGTGGTTTAGTGCCACCTTCAGCCCAGGGCATGATCCTGGAGTCCTGGGATCGAGTCCCACATCAGGCTCCCTGCGTGGAGCCTGCTTCTCCCTCTGCGTCTCTGCCTCTCTCTCTCTCTCTCTCTCTCTGTGTCTTTCATGAATAAATAAATAAAATCTTTTTAAAAAACTGCTTTTATAAATAGCTTTTCTATTAAATTAAAAAACTACTTTGACAGCCTAAGTTAATCAATTATAATTCAAAACAATATTCTATATTCTGAAGGAAGTATAGTCTTATTAGTAACAGTAATAATATAACTATAAACTATAATAAAAGTAATCTTTTAAACTGTATTTCCTTGTCATTCTATCATTCTTATCATACCGCTACTAGGATTTCCATGAGTATTTCAATATATAGAGTTGTTTGTATTGTTATAGTTTTTATATCCAGAGTGCCTAGGGGTCTCAATTGGTTAAGTGTTTGACTCTTGATTTTCACTCAGGTCATGATCTCAGGGTCCTGAGATCAAGCCCCACGTCTGGCTCCATGCTCAGCATAGAGTATGCTTAAGATTCTCACTCTTTTTCCCTCTGCCCCTCCTGCTCACACCCCCCACTCACACACACACATTCTCTCTCTCTCTCTCTCTTTTTCTCTCTCCCTCTCCCTTTTTCTCAATTATACAAATAAAATCTTTTATAAAAAGTTTTCATAAGCATATGTGAAAAAAATTTAAGGTCATAGAAATAGATACTAATTTCCTCAAGTATTTGTACTCCCAATTTTAATATGATATATGTAAGGTGTAAGGTTTTATTCTATTATATCAAAATGTGTGCATTGTCACCATTTGCATCTAGGTACATAAGGCAACATGCTAAGCTACTGGAAAAAAAATTCTTTCATTAAGGTAGTGATGTGCTTTTACAGAAAAGAGGTGGATAGGATCTTTTAATGGCAAACTTGTAGATGTTACTTCTTGGGACCTTTATATGGCTTGAATTAATGTTAAGTTTTACAAACATAGGGAGGAATAGATGTGCCAAACAAAGTTTCAAACATGAGAGTGCATAATTTGGAATACTCCATAGAGATTAATTTACAAAGATTTGGAGTCTATTCTTCCCAACACTGACCTTGACTATAAATGCCAAAGGAGAATATTCACACATATGACAGGACCTCAACATGATGCTGTTATTACTGCAGGGCTTTTTTTCTTTCCCCAAATGAAATGTTACTTTTTACACATTTTTTTCCCTCTCCCTGAGATATAAGGTGAGCTGAGGATGATTGAAAAGAACCAACCCTGACAGCAAGGCGGACAGAGATAGCCAAGAGGATCAGGAATATATATACACATTGTTTTCCAACTTTGAATTCGGCTTAACTCAATTACACATGAGTATTGCAGGCATATCCTGAGGGTCATTACAATCTATTTATTTATAATCCTAAAATGTCTTTTACTGTAGTGTGTGAAGACCAAAGCAGGACTTAACAAGCTAGGATGGCAACCTCCCCATAGGTTCAGTGTAACACAATGTGAAATAATGCCTCTCTATCAACAAAAACACATTAATGCATTCACATTATATTTTAGATGCATTGTTGTAATTGTTTTCATCCATGTCTTTCCATCCATTAAGATCAATTTTAAAACATAATAAAATGAGTGCAGTTATCAAAAGGAAGGAAAAAATACTGTTTTGCTTTTTTTTCCCCTGTTGTGTTTATTTTTTGCTTCTTTTTAAAATCTTTTTGTTGTTGTTTTGTTGTTGTTTTGGAAGATTTTGATCGGCTAAAATACCCTGGGACCCGCAGACCTTCATACTCAATAGACTACAATTAAGTTGGGTGGGGTAGTGATAGGTTAACAGCTAATTAATATAAAAACTTGTGGATTTTAGTGGATCAAACACTAATTTGGGATTAGTTCTAACAGAACAGCATAGATCATAACATAAATTTATTGTTCACAATGCTAAAGGATAAGAAACCCAAGATGAAGGCACAGGTACATTGAGTATCTGGTGAGGCCCACTTCTTGGTTCATAGATGCTGTCTTTTGGTTATGTCCTCATGGTGGAGCTCTCTGGGCTCTTTAGGACATGAATCCCACTCATGAAGGGTCCATCTTCATGACCTAATCATTTCCCAAAGGCTCCACCTCTTAATGTCATCACATTGAGCATTAGATTTCAACAGGTGAAATTTTGGAGGAATCTAAACATTCAGTCTATAGTAGCATTTTTATAAGTATCACAGTTTAGGCTGGATAAAGTGATTTCTTTCCAAATTCCCATAGTATATTTAAGAAAAGGAAAGAAAAGAGCACCTGGGAGGCTCAGACAGTTGAACATCTGCCTTCAGCTCAGGTCATGATACCAGAACCCTGGAATTGAGCCCCATGATGAGCTCCCAGCTCAACGAGGAGCCTGCTTCTCCTTCTCCCTCTTCCCCTACCTCTGCTCGTGCTCTCTCTATTTTGCTCACTCTCTCTTTCGAATAAACAAAATCTTAAAAAAAAAAAAAAAAGAGGAAAGTTGAGGTTTGTGAGAAAGTCTGTAAAGCCATTTTGAAAGTAATAGTTTGCAGGTGGAAGACTATTAGAACTCAGCCTCCGCCGATTGTTTTACAAAATGGATTGACTTTTTTGTCATTTTGGCTTCATACTCAGTTTTTCTGAAATCTAATGGAAAATTGATTCCATATATTCAAATTCATTGTCTATAATTATGTCATCTAAAGGATACATTGACAACTTTAAAAAATAATGAAAATAAAAAATAAAGCTTCTATTCCTTTAAAATGGGTTATGATACTTTTAAATGCTAAGTTAGATATTTATTCAAAATATTTAATTTTAGCATATTTTAAAAGTTGTATTTGCTTTTATGAAATTCATTCATTCCTGCAATGTTGTTGTTTAAGAGAGAATAGTCACTGAGAAAACAAAATAATGCTAAGCAAGATGAGTAAATAATCTCCTATGTCTCTGATCTATAATATTTCAAATTAAGTTAGAGAAATGTCAGATTTATAAATTGCTAGCACGTGGTGGTTATTTAATGAGTGTTTCCAATGTTGCCTGCACTAGCTAGCTTTGGCAGCCTTTGCTAAATTTCAACTGAAATTCCTTTCCACTATAGGATTTCTGCTCCATTTTTGTATAGTGTTGTGCTAGTATGAAAAATTATCTGCCAAAAAATCTCAGTGTTTATTAAAAAGGAAGAAATGCCATACTTCAGGCATACTGAAGCAGAATCTTTGGTGATGTAGCTACAGTTGGCATTTTTAAACAACTCATGTATATGTGATTTTGATAAAGCTTGAAAACTCCTGGAATAATAATAAAGAAAGCAGAACCTGATATCAAACTAGTACGTGAGTAAATCTAGAATCTCACCAAAAAGTAGGTATGAAGTTTTAACTAAACAATATATTACTTTAGAAAAGTAAATTTGTTTGTAGAGAAGGTCAGTTTCACACTGATAATTATAGAAGTATGTAAGAAGAAAACCCAGCCTGAATAAAATAAAAAAAAAAAAAACATGACAAATTTAGGGATTTTTTTAAAATGTTGAAACCAGTTTATAGTGAAAATATTCAATGGTACTTGTGCTGCTGAAAATATAGAAGACATGATCAAACTCCAGACCTCTAAAAAAACCCTGAAAATCTGCATGGATGAAAGGTTAATAAACAGGAGTTATATAGCAACTATCTTTAATCATATAAAACACGACAGCTCTAGGCCATGGGAGTTTGTTGTTCTGAGTGTTTCTGGCATTTAAAGTAGAACAGCATATGCATAAAAGTTTCAATTATAAACTAATTCAAAATAGAGGTAATGCTACAAACATGCAGTAAGCGCAGAGCATAAAATGAACCAGTTGGATGACAGGCTATCAAATTCTCAGAAACATCACTGTGCTACATAACCTGGTAGTGCATGTCATGAAATCCTGAGTAGGTGTGTTTGTGTGTTTATGTGTGTTTGTGTGTGTGTGTCTGTGTGTAATATATAATATACTGAGACTAAAGCAGTAAAAGTATCTTAAATGATATAAACTGAACCTAAATTTAAGGGTAAAGTTTAACATGAGAAGTTAAGGGGTGCTTAGATGGCTCAGTCAGGTAAGCATCCGCCTCTTAATTTCAGCTCAGGTCATGAACTCAGGGTCACGAGATGGAGTCCCAGATCAGGGTCCCTGCTCACTGGGGACTCTGCTTAAGGATTCTCTCCCTCCCTCTCTCTTTGCCAGCCCAGCCCACTCATGTGCTCTTTCTCTCTCACAAAAATAAATACGTCTTTAAAAAACATTTTGGCAATTACAGGTTGATTGAAAATTAGAACAGTATCTAAAGGCAAAAATCATAAAAGAATAAAATGAAATAAATGGACACTAGGAAAAATGCCCATCATTTTTCAAAATAGCTAGTTAAAATATAAGTTTTGAGAGTTATCGATGTTTGGTATTTCATATTTATTTATCTAGGGAAAAAAAGCCTAATATTTAAGTGTAGGTTGAGTACAATTTTAGCAATGTGGCCAACAATTCAATGTAAATATTCTTCTACAAGCACAAAAATGTGGGGAAAATATAAAAACATGTCTTTTAAATGGACAGGGGAGGTTACAATACAGAATGAGACATAGCTGAAGTCCAAAACGTAGGTCAAAAACTACACATAGAGAATATTTTCACTCTCCATATGCTTCTTGAAAAATTCCTGGATCTCTATAACTTACAATTTGAGGTTTAATGTCTGCCAGAAGAGAGAAGATGAGGTATTACTTTCCCACATTATGATATAATCAATGCCCAGATAAGCCAGAAGCCTTTGAGGGCTCCCTTTCTAATAAAAAGGTAGACTAAATCTAATCACTAAAAAAGAGAATTACTCTGATGAGGTCTGTGCTCTAATGTAAAGGAAAAAAAATCTGTGTCTACCCTCAAGCACGTTAAGTTTAAAAAGACACACACACACAAACACACACAAAAAGACACACACACACACACTCACAGCCTAGACAGGAAACCTAAAATTTTATAGTTTTATTAAAGTTTTGTATTGAATTGAATAATTAATATACACCTCAAAATACATATTATTCAGAAATAATACATTTTAGATAGATACTATTTCTGCAAGGACATACCTTAAAACAAGCCCTAGAATATTTCCACAAATAAAGAATAAACTCAATTACTTTACAATCCAATAAAACCAGCATTCATAAAACCAAAATGAGATACTTTGAAATAAATATAATTGAAATACCCTCAAAGATTTATCTTTAGAAAAGAGAGACAGAGTGAAGGCACTAAAATCATTTTAAGGAAGAAAATGGGTATAGATACAATAATAGTGGAGATGAAACAGTAATTTTGTGATGAGACTTATGGCAAAGCATGCATATTCTATGATGGCATGAAAAAATTTTATTATTATTATTTATTTATATAAGAGAGGGAGCACAAGAGAGAGAGCATGAATGGGGGGGTCGGAGGGGAGGCAGAGAGAGAGCAGCAGGAAGCCCGACGTGGGACTGGATCCCAGGATCCCAGAATCATGAACGAGCCAAGGCAGATGCTAACCAACTGAGGCACCCAGGTACTCCAATATGAAAAAATAGAGAAAAATCTAACTTGGGCAGCCCGGGTGGGTCAGTGGTTTAGTGCTGCCTTAAGCCCAGGACCTGATCCTAGAGACCCAGGATGGAGTCCCACGTCAGGCTCCCTGCATGGAGCCTGCTTCTCCCTCTGCCTCTCTCTCTCTCTCTCTCTCTCTCTCTGTGTCTTTCATGAATAAATAAATAAATAAAAGCTAAAAAAAAAATCTAACTCAACAACAACAACAAAAAAACTCAAAAAGAAATAAATTGAATCAGAAGTTTAAAATCTACCAAAATTAATCATGCACCGCATGAGGCATGTATAATAAAACAGGAAAATTCTACTAGCTATTTAAGGGAAATATAAATCCAAACTATTACAAATTCTACAGTTTAATATAAGAAGGGAATACATCTCTACTCCTCTATGTCTCAAGCAATATTAATATGAAAACCATACAAAGAGAATCTAGTAAAGAAAACTGAAGGCTAATTTCATTCAATAACTTAGAATCCATAATTCTAATAAGTAATAATAATAATAATTTTGTAGGTTGTATATTTCAAAATATATAAAGGTGGCATCTGGGTAGCTCAGTGGGTTAAGTGTCTGCCTTCGGTTCAGGTCATGATCTCAGAGTTAGGCTCCCTGCTCAGCACAGAGTCTGCTTTCTCCCTCTCCCTTTGCCCCTCCCCCTACTTGTGCTCATTCTCTCTCAAATAAATAAATAAAATATTTTAAAAATTAAAAAAATATAAAGATATGTGACAAAAATCATATAAATTTAAGATAGTTCATAATTAGTATATCTATTAACATTATTCAACATAGTAATAGGATAAAGGAGGAACATCCCTGTGAGCATGATAATAACCACATGGGAAAAACAATGAATAAAATTCCACTCCAACTCATGATTAAAAATAAAAAATCAAGACATAAATAAAACATTCTTAGCAAAGTTGTAACATAAGAAAATTATTTAGTTGATGCAGAGACTCTACCAAACCATATACAAAGATCATATTTAGTTGCATTGTACCATAGCTTATTGTATTGTGCTAGAAACTGACCTTAGAAGTGAGTCTTTAAAAGTGATATTCAGTCTGAATATCTGATATCACAATTACTCTGCAAAAGTGTGTTAGTGTCACAAGGATGCACAGTGAGAATAAATAACAAATTTTGAACGTCAAGATTAGGGTATTATATATAAGCAATAATTAGTGACATAAAATATGGTCATTGACAAAAACTGAAGAGAATATACAGACATGTAAAAAAACAAGATAGTGCAGTGAAGACACTGTACATCCATATGCAAAACTCAATATAAAACAAATATAAAAAGAAAATGCAACTATTTAAAGTTAATGAAGTTCATATGAATAAATATAACAAAAAGATATAAAACTACTGAAACACATTTTTAAATGTATCTAAATGCAGGCAAAAGTTTAACACAAGCACAAAAGATTCTTTGCTTCTCAAGTTAATAGACTTTCACTCAAAACCCCGGTAGGGAGGTTTTTTCCTTTTGTTTTGTTGTGTTTTAGTGGAATTCAATAAGTTGATTTTAAAATTCATATGAGAGAGCATAGAACCCAATATACCAAAGATAATTGGAAAAGAATTTAATGCTACATGATATCAGGATTAGATATCAAGACTCATTGTAAAACTATGCTAATCAAAGCATTGGTTTGTGGAAGGATAAGTAAATAGACAAACAGAAATAATAAAGGACATCAAAGTAGACCATTTTATGCATGTATAAATACTTGAATGAAATATGAAAAAAGAGGTATTACAGGTGGATAAGAAAATAAGGTGAGTCAATATGTTAGCCAAATGAAGAAGTGGTGGGTTATTGCCTCATACCCCTCACAAAGTCAATTTCAATTATATTATCATACACTTGTTTTTTTAATATTTTTTTTCAAATTTTTATTTAAATTCTAGTTAGTTAACATACAGTGAAATATTGGTTTCAGGAGTAAAATTTAGTGATTCATCACTTTTATATTCAATACCCAGTGCTCAATACAAATGCCCTCCTTAATCCCTACCACCCATTTAGCCTATCCCCCACCCACCACTCCTCCAGAAACCCTGTTTGTTCTCTATAATTCAAAGTCTCTTATGGTTGGCTTCCCTTAGAGAAGAGTTTCTTAATGAGTACATTCAAAATAAAGAAAAATACTGTTAAATTTAACTCTATTATAACAAAACTTCTTGTTCATTCAAAAATACCTTAAAAATTGAGACAAAGCACAGACCATGTGATACATAAACTACTACTGAACAAAACATTGCCTATTCAAAAATATTAAAAACTTTTGGGGCACTTGGTGGCTCAGCCAGTCAAGCATGAGACTCATGATTTCCACTCAGGTCATGATTTCAGGGTTTTGAGATGGAGTCCGACATTGGGCTCTGTGCTGGGTGTAGAGTCTGCTTGAGATTCCACACTCAGCATTATATATGTCTAATTTATCACATACAAATGTATATGTAAGGGATCCTTGGGTAGCTCAGCAGTCCAGCGCCTGCCTTCAGCCCAGGGAGTGATCCTGGAGTCCCAGGATCGAGTCCTGCATCCGGCTCCCTGCGTAGAGCCTGCTTCTCACTCTGCCTGTGTCTCTACCTCTCTCTCTCTCTCTCTCTCTGTGTCTCTCTGTGTCTCTCTCTGTGTCTCTCACGAATAAATAAAATCTTTAAAAATAAATAAATAAATAAATTTATATGTATAAAACTTCCATATGCTAATATAAAAGATGCATAATTCATATAGAATTAAGAACATTATATAAATGTGCAACTTATAGTTGAAAAAACATGATGCCAATAAACATGAAAAAAATCTTCACTGGTAATAATGATAACGAAAATTAAAAATACTGAGATATATTTAAAACTCTTCAGATAGGAAAAAATTTAAAAACCTTAAATAACTCTTTTCCCAAGAGTGTGGAGGAACAGAAAATCTATTAAATTTTTGATGAAAATGTAAATTGGACAGTTGCTTTGGAGAACAACTCAGCAATGTGAAGAAGTGAAGATTCCATCGCTAGATGTGTATCCAAGAGAAACTCTTGGGCATGCTATTGGAACTTGGAACGTAGAGACATTGTTGTAACAGAAAATTGGAAACAATCTAGATGTTCATTAATATTTCATTATAAAATTAAACAAAGGTTACTACGGGTTTCACCCACTATCTGAAAGTAGATGGTTTTCTATGAAACCTTTCATGAACCCAAATGGTATAAAGGAAAGAAGCATTCACATTAATTTATATGGAAAAATTTGTGTGTTCCCAGAACCAAAACATAAACTCTTCATGTTTAAACTCTTAGACTTTCCTGATACTTTAGGACACATCTGGCCAAGAGATACACAAAAATCAATGGAGATAAAGCATAGATGTTCATGGACAGTTCAAAGCTCTGATGGCTGAAAGCTGAGATGGGAGTGTATTTCCTAGGGAAGGAGCTGGACGATGCAGTCTCGCTGTTGAATGCTCTACCTCTGTAATGGCTCCCTGCAAAACAAATTCTGGACGTTATTTTTGTTTTTCACTTATTTTTCATAAAGAGTGAAGATATTCTTTGGGTTTCTTTCAGTTAGCAAAAACAGATACGATGTAGGTCTCTCATAAAAGCCAAATGGCAGAAAGCGAACTCTTGAGAAGTGGGAGATATCTGTAAACACATGACCTGTAATTCTAACCTTTAATACAAGTGAATGGAGTACAACTCCATTTATTAATATATGGGGACTTTGACTTTTTAAGCAAAAAACTGAAAGTAATTTGAAGTATATATATGAAGAATCTAAAAGAATGTAAAACATGATGAGTAGTTTAGAGATAAATAAGTAGTAAAATTTTGAAGAGTAGCATGGGAATGAAATGTACCACATTCAGAATAATGCCTACATTTTAGAGGTTAGAATAAAGGTTGTAATTAAAGGACTATGCATAGGACTTCTGTTCTATTTATAACTTTTGTTTTCTTAAGCTGGGAGTTAGATGCATGGATTTTTTTTTTTATGCTGTGTATCGTACCTTTTGTGTCTGAAATATTTCATAATAAAGAGAATAGGTTCAAATTCTTAGCCACAGCTTTTTAAAATCCTGTGTGGTTTCATAAATATTTAAGTGATATTTTTCAAAATAGATTGTTGAGTGCTTTATAACTCAAATATGTCCATTTGGAAATAAGCCTAGTTCTTTGTCACAACCATAACAGGGAAAAAAAAGGATTTTGCACACGGCTGAACACACATTTCTATATACCTATAGTTTCTTTGCACCCAACACAAGATTGTGAAGATCCAGTATCTGTCATATAAATGGAAACTGGTAACACGGGCTGATTTTGAAAGCATTTGATACATTCTATTATCACTTTAATTATATGTAGATGGATTTTTGTTTAGTTTAGAGGTGTGATTATAATGCTATCAAATTCTATATTAATTATGGCACTATCATATCTACCATACATCCTCTATTCAGTTGTAAAACGGCAAAAATATGAAAATTTATTATAAACGAAATATTTGTGATTTTAAGGTAAATTTATTATAAATGAAATATTTGTGATTTTAAGGTCATTTAAAATTATGTAGCTTCCAAATCACAAAGTAATCCACATTTTTTGGTCCTTCACTCACTCATTTCAGTATTTATTGAACACATACTGTGTGAACAGCTCTACTGTATGCTTTCTGAAGATCATAATAAATTAGTCAGAAAAGGTCAATGACCAGAATAGGTAGTCAATAAATATATCAATAATATTACCTTTAGTCATTTAAATTTTATGAAAAGTCTTAAAGGTAGCATGGGTTAAGTACATTTCCATATGTTAGACAGGGAAGGCTTCACAAGAAGGTATCATTTATTTTGTGACTTGAATAATGAAAAAGAGCCAAGCATGAGACCTGTGGTAAGAGTTCCAAAGAGTGGGATCAATTTTTGTAAGCCTCAAAGAATTGGAAGCATTGCATGCCTAAAGGAGAGAACAAATACCATTATAGAAGACATCAAAAAGGTAAGCATTTACCATGATATAAATAATTGCAGAGGGAAGACAGTTGAGGATTTTAAGATGTTAATAGTATGGATGATAAGCATTGTGAAGGTGCTGCCTGGATTCTAGAGGTAGTGAAAGCTCTTAGGAAGGAGGATGAAGTGGCCTGTGTAGGTGACGGAGCTTTTATTTTGGTTCTATTGAGTTCTGGAGTTTGGAATTGAAGAGATGTGCTTCAAGTGGTCATAAAATGGGTAGTTGCTTAAGGTAAGAAGGTTTATAATATAAGACGACACAGAGTAAATGACTTTGCATGGGGAGAAATACTTTCAGCTTAGAGTTCAGGCTGTTCTCTTAAAAAAAAAAACTACTAAGAAGTCTGTAAAATCTTGTCTAACTACTTGGGAGTCATTTCTAGTTAAAAGTTAGTTGTAGCAAGAATTGTTTGCAGAATAAATGGAGGGTAGTAAACCTCCATAAGGTTTCACATTGTATTCTCTAACAGTGTGCAATTAGAAACAACATTAGCTAAAGCTATATGAGTGGATAAGGGCTATGAACTTCAAGTTTCTTTTTTAACTTCAGACAAACTCCACATGTTCTGCAGCTGCTAAAACGCCTTAAAACAATTAACTAACTCTTCTGACATAGACTGTTGAAGACAAAGATCAATGAATAATGAAAACCAATAATGGAATAAAATATAAATATTATCAGGACAGAGATAATATTAGTCACATATAGTAAAGTATGTCACTAATTCCTCAGGGAGATGGGACTGGAGATAGATATCGAGTGTGTCATTCTATAGGTCATTTGCAGTTCACTGTTTTTCATTCGAGCATAAATTAACTTCCCAAAATTATTATTCCATGCAAAGTTGAATTATTTTCAAATTTTGATTGTCATTCTGAAGTTCAAAATTTAAAGAACAACAGGAAGAAAGGTTTGAGTACTGCTATATTATGAATTTTGCTATAATTATATGGACCCAAACTGATATTTGTAGAGGCAAAAAATGCTTGCTGGGAATTGACAGGCATGGTGCCAGAGTGTCTTACAGGATGATGACTCACTAGCTCTGTTCACATCGTCCCATCTCCAATTTTCAGACAATGGCAGTAAATTGTCCTTTTCTCAACAAATCCTACTACAATTCCAGCAGCCTTCAGTATGGATCATGGTGGCCATTTACATCCAGATCTTTTTTCCCCCTGCTTGTCTTTGCCATCAACTTGATTCAGTGAATGTCGCTCATGACCACAACCTGAATTTTTTCTATGAAATAATGTCGATCTTCTTGTCTGACAATTTTGCATAGAGTAAGAAATAAACAAATGTCAGCCATTTGTATTATTATTAAACATCATGATTGTTACTGTTATCATTTTGTTATTCTTTTCTGTCCCTTTGTTCTGTTCTTTCAGCCTGCTGGTTCAGCCACACTATTCTTCTACTTGCTCTGATCAGGAAATGCAATCCATTGAGCCTTTAAAAAAAAAAATCTCTCTCTTTCACCATTAGCCTCTTCTAGTCTTCATTCCTTTTCCTATGCAGCCTGGACACATAAATCTTGTAAATGTAGATCACACGGTTCCTATTTTCAACTGCTGTCTTGTCAACAGTCTTAATTTACTGGTCCCATTTTTTTTCTCATTCCCCATGGGAATGAAAAATAAGATGATTCCAAACTACTGCCCTCCCTGTTCTTTTATCTTAGCCACTCCTAGAAAAAATAAAATCATATTATAAATTCATGAGCCCCAAACTTCCAGAGTGATGAGTATGTGTACTTAGGAAGTTCATGTTCCCATTTTCCACCATTTCCACTCTTTAAAACCCAGCCTCCATCTCATTCTGTCAGAAAATGACCTCACCTACTTCACAAGGCAAACAAATTATCATAAATCTTTGTCACACAGATCTTCAAATCTATAATTGTAGAGACAGACCATTGTTGCAAAAATAGATAATAAAGCTGGATTGACTGGGCTTCAAATTTTTTCTTTATACTACATCATTTTTTCTCTTTTTTTCTCTTCTAGGCCTCAGTTTTCATATGTGTAAAATACAGAGAGTATTTTAAACTGTTATTAAAGGTGATATAAATATATATATATATAAAATAATAAAGATCTATAAGATGTTAGAACACTGCTGTACAAATGTGCCCATTGTTCTATTATCATTACTGTCATTTGTTCCTATTTACCTTCCTCTCTTCATTCTCCTCATCCCCATCCACCATTTATATGTTTAATCCTCTCCCATTTAAAAAGATTCCCATGAGCTCTTCACCTCCTACTCTCCTCCCTAGTGAGAGCTAAGATTTTTGAAGAAGCTGTTTTCACTTTGTTTTCTTGGATCACTCTACCTCCATTGGCTTCTCTCTTATGTAGCCTGAAACAGTTCTCATCCTGGGAAAAATTATCTCCATCTTGCTTTGCCCAAAGTGTACTTTTTTGTCCAGATCTTGATCAAACCAGGTAGCAGCATGAAACAGAATTCAGCAGTTGATGTGGTCTGTGGATGTATTCTCCAGATTTTCTTCTTCTTTTACAACTTCAGAATATCTTTTATAATCTCATGTCTTTATCTTAACTTTAAACAACGGGGAGTTTCTTTGTGCCTTTGCAATTCCCTATCTATATATACTCCTAAGGAATTGGGCTGCTACTATGGATTCAATTTTTTTTCTATGCTTATGTCTGTCCTGAATCCCAGACCCATAAGACCAATAACCAATTGTCAAATTAATGCTTCCACTTGGTCATCTCAAGGAAATATTAATAACTCTCTCTCCCCATAAATACATATGTGTTCTATATGTAATATATACTATATATAATTTTATATACATATAAACATATTATATGCTTTTTATGTATACATACATAAAATTAAGCTCATTATCATATTCCTAAAGCAAGTTATTATTCATCATTTTTATCCTATATTGTTATATATGATAAAGAATTACATTTTATTTCACCCTTATCTACATCCAGATTATTGCAAAATTATGTTTTTATGCCTCCTAATATGTCGTGTTTCTCTACTCATCCAATCATACGCCTGTTCACACCACTCTAATTTAAACCCTAATAATTTTTGGCCAAGATTTCTACAATAGTCTCTGCTTAATCTCTCTGAATCTGAATTTGGCCTATGTTATTTAATTTCACATTTTATACCCAGAAAGATGTTTTATGGAATGAAGAGTCAGATAAGATAGTCTCCTTCCTGTAAAAATCTTTCCATAAATGTTCATGATATGTTCAAACTCAGGATGGCTTATAAGGGCCACTGTTTTTGTGCTTGGAACATCTCTCCAGCATCACAAAGAATTAAGAAAGAGATTTACTAAATGCTAAATGGATAAAATTTTAGGAGTTCATGATAATATTCAAAGAAAGGAGAAAGGAAACTAAAAATACCTTCATCGTGATCACCATCAACAGCAACATGAATATGTAACTATTGCCAGAAATTAATAAACTGATTCCTTAAAATGAATATCTATAATAATGGGGAAAGATTAATAAATTAATCTTTCTTTTTCATATGAGCCAAATAATCCCAGTATATAATGAGGGACAGTTATTCCTTATAGAAGACTTTAACCTAGTAAGTGCAACTTAAAAGGTAAGCGGTTCATATAGCTATTATCAATGGACTTCATTTCATGAAGTAAAATGGGAAACAGGATATTTTCCAGGTGCCAAATTATCATTCTACAGATTAATCACCAGCTATAAGATAGATAGATAAATAAATAAATAAATAAATAAATAAATAAATAAATACAACTTTACAAAGGAGGATCTGGGGTGTTACCACAAGAATTTTGTGACAGATTTTAGCATCACTAGATGTACAGTCATACTGTGTGCTTGCTTATATTAAGCCATACAAAAGATAAGGAATCAACAATTAAATATTCTAAGAAAAAGTTAATTCTAAATACAATTGAGTCTCTAGTCTGAATCTCCACTTTACAGAAGACAAAAAGATAGAGGAATAACTCAAGTGACAATATAAAAGACTAAGCAAACACACTGAGACAAGAAGTATAGTAGAGGACCATTTGAGTCTTCCACGCATTAATGATTTGAAAAATAAAGGGCGAAGACTATTCTAGATTGAAGGACATTTAAGAGATAACAAGAAACTACAAGGTTTACATCTTTTTGAATGCTGATTTGAACAAATCGAATGTAAAAATACTTCTTTTAATACAAACATCATGGACATTTCCATAAGGACATTTGATAATATTAAGCAATTTTTTTAGGTGTACTAATGTTCATTTGATTATGTCAGAAAATGATCTAATTTTATAGATCTAAAGCTAAACTATTCAGCATAAAATGATCTGTGATTTGCTTTAAAATAATTCAACAGAAGAAAAGCATAGATAAATGAAATATAGCCAAATAATAATTATGATAGCCAAATAGTAGATATACGGGATTTCTGTATCGGCTGGAGAAGTAAAAAGTACAGAGGCCACCACTGAATTTTCAACACTGAAGACCTCATAGTGGCTAGATACAGATGTTGGCATTTGTGACGTCCTTACTACCACTTCTCAGAGAAGCCCACAACCAGAGCACTGATAGTTAGATGGTAAACATGGCACCCACTGGCTGCAAACATTCTCTCCTCTGTGGCCCTTGTTCGTTACTTCTTCAGTCTTGTAAATGTCAATAAGAACACATTGTTAGCAAAAGCTAATGCATGTCTAGAATGCTATCTTCAATGGAGTCTGAGAACACTTTGTTCACAGTTCAGGTGCACCGGGGTACAGGAGGGATTTAGAAGTGAGAGGAAGAGGCTGGATATAAATAAGCACCCCCTCACTCTCTGCTAATGGGCTGGTTAACATGAAAATCGATCAGAATAAGGAACTTTTCTAGACAATGATAAGTCAAAGGTTAAGAGCAAATGGAAAAACCAGTCCCACTAGAATTAAAACCAACTTTTGTCCTATTTTCTGCAATGTACTATTTTTTAACTAGAACATAAACTGAGATTCACATAGAAGTGTTCTGTCCATCCCAAAGATCGCCTAACATATTTGTTCAGTTATGCTCTTGTAAGAATATTATGATTTACATATTATAATTCTCATAAGAAAAAGCTTCCCCCAAACTCCAAGAACACTTAAACTCATTTGAAGCTGGCTGTTTACTGGACAATTTGTTTGCCTAAAAAAAGAATCATGTCTGAAATGAGAAACTGAACACAGCAGATATTGATTTGAGTGGTATAGACTAAAAATACTTTTTTGGATTTGCTTTTCAAATCATATTTACATATCAAGCATACATAAAATAACATATTATATGTGTTATAACAAGAACATAATAGATTGTAAGTTTTATCAACAATTGTAACATTGAATCTAAAAAAAACCCTTCACCTTTAACTAAAATGGCTCTTTTACGAAACAGCTTAAATACAGCAGAACTACTTGAGAAGAATCACATCTGACTTTATATAGTCTATGACCTAAACTCATAAAGATAGAAGCAAGGCATTGTGTTTTTCTGATGAGGAATACTATCTTGTAAACTCTTCAATTTATAGAGGAAGAAAAAAATGTGAGATTATTAAAGAATCAATTAAAGAATGATGTACAAATTTCTCAAAATTATATCTTGTAATCCAGATGCATAATGAACTAAAATCTTTAGTTATTCTGAAATAATACTTGATTAACACATTTTCAAATTTTGGGAAATACTGTTGGCTCACAAATCATTGACTTAAACTAGATTCTATTAAATAAAACTTTCATAATTTTATGCATGATTCATAAATAAAATCAATACACAAGTTGATTACAAGTATGTCAGTGTTCAGGCTAGGATAATATGCTTGATTTTATTGTTTTTGTATTGTTTTCTGAGGATTCAGTGCCTTTTACAGTTTCTCAGGTCTTTCTGAAAGGTATTCTATGTGTCTAATCAACATAACACTTTTCCTCAATGACCTTCCAAAAACCAAAGTGCCCTCCTCAAGATTCCTTTCTCCTTATAAAACTACTCCTTACTCAGAGCCTTCAGGAGGCTTTAGTATTGCCTGCCCTAAATCTATTCTAAAACTTATTTGCCTTGTATTTCATTTCTTCCATGCCCAGGGGCTCTGTAAATAATGTGGAAAATGAAAATAATATTGCTGAAAATGCTCCCAGGTAACACATATCTAATTCAGTTGGGACTTTCCAAAATTCATATTTATTTTTCCTAATGATTAAAGATTTATTGGAAACTGGGGCATGAGAAGCTATCCAGGAAAGTTATCTTCAGGTAGCCTTGATTTTATATGAGATGCAAACTCTTAGTGCCCACTTCTGTCCTTAGGGTCGGTCCTGCACAAAATATGGTAGTTTTGTTAAATTATGTGTGTCATCACTAATACACATGCACTGAGCTCTGAAAATCACAGTGGGGAGAAATAGTCAATAGGCAACCCCCATATTAAAAATAATTTGATTTATTTATTGTCCAATAAATCTGGCTGAGCATGGTTCTTAGCTACTTAATAAACATTAGGGGCATCAGTAGATTCGGGGAGGTTTACAAGTGTTTTAAGCACAGCTAGTATACATTTTATGATTCCCTTCAAGTTTCCATACATCAGATATTAACCACATTTCCTAACTAAGATCATGAAAGATGTCTCTGGAATGCATCCTCTTGGTTAACTAAGTCCCAGCTTCACTTGTAGAAATTAACGTATAATTTAAGTGTTGCTTGGCACAATATTTCATTCTTATTTTTACAAATAAAATTAATTGCACTGGTAGGTAAGATTAATATTTTTTGTTACTCTTCATAATGAGTCTGTGAGTTTTGATTAATTGGTAATATGAAGTGGAAGTGAAATATAGCAAAGATAATAAAAATACCCTGTACCACCTCAGGGTTCCCCATCTCTAGAGACCTCAAAGGTCCCATATGTCTCCTGCAGCCATCCTCCATTTACAGGCATGCCCTGTGTTGTAATTGATTGCGTAGAAGTTGGTGATGTTCTGAGCAAGCATTTTGAAAGATCTTCAAAGAGTGGCAACATTGTCTGAAAATATATCAGTAGTTGACCAACTTGATACTGGTTGGATTGGCACAAACCTGGAATTCTCTATCTGCACTCGCCATATTTCAACTCTAGTTGTTATCTGATTTTATTTATTTATTTTTAAATTTAAAAAAAGTATTTTATGTATTTATTTGACAGAGCGAGAGAGAGAGCACAAGCAGGAGGAGTGGCAGGCAAAGGGAGACGGAGATCAGACTCCCCGCTGGGCAGAGAGCCTGACATGGAGTTCCATCCCAGGACCCTGGGATCATGAACTGAGCCTAAGGCAAATGTCTAACTGACTGAGCTACCCAGGCACCCATGTTACTTAATTTTAAATCTTATCACACTGATGTTACCTAACATGCTTACTCTGCATTTCTTTTTTTTTTTATAATTGGATTAAACTTTGCCAATACATTAAGAATCCAATATACTTTAAAGCTAAATTTTGTGCTAAGATCTCATCATTAATGTGGTTACTGACTACTAAAATTTAGCATTAAAAAATGTAAAAAAGAAAAAAAAATACATGTAATAAGATTTGAACAGAGGTGGAAGAGAACATGAATGGTATGATATTAAAACCAGGCAGAAAAATATGTTTCAGAATTAAATGAATTTGAGTTAGTGGCTGCATTCTAATATATATGTTACACAATACATCTTCATATAGGTACCTCTCCTATTGTTTTTCCTAAAAGAGGTATTTTAAAAACCACCTAATCACCAACTTTATAAACTCATATATGTAACTTGTTTTTCACATTTTCACAATTTTATAACCTTGTCGTTATCTGCACTATTGTGATTCACACCTACCAACATCCAATTCATAGGTCTTCAGAATAGCATGTGCTTTTACGATACATGTACTAAAGGAACATGAAAATGTGGATAAATGTAAATTAAGAAAAGGGAAAAAGTGAGAGTACCCATATGATATACTGTGTTTCCAGAAAAGATTTTTATTGGTTATCCTTTCAGTAACTACAACTTAAGTCCGTAGTATATGATTCTGATGAGTGCTGCATTTCAAGAACTCCTCTCTCTTATTTCAAAAGAAAATGTATAGGAAAGATGAGAAAAACAGTTGGGGTATCATGTTAATTTAAGCCTTGGGAGTCTTTGTCTGATATTCCCAACAGCTGAGAAACATGATTTGCATTTCAAACGGAAAAATAAATTTAGTGATCTCATATCACTGGGAAAAGCATGTATACCTATCTAATGCTGATATGAGTCTACTGAGAAAAGTCTTTATGAAATAGAGAAGTGGAAGTGTATTTTCATGGTTGGGTTCCAGAAAGAGAACGGTTTCAGAAAGAGACTTACCTGTTTAATAATGAGGAGCTGGCTCAGAACCAGCTAGGAGGGAGCTTATTGCAACAGTTTGAACAAACATATGCATGAGCTTTACTGCTATTGGTAGTTTATTTATTTATTTTAAAAAAGTTTTGTTTATTTATTTAACACAGAGAGAGAAAGAGAGAGTACAAGCAGGGGGAGGAGCAGAGGGAGGAGGAAAGCAGGCTCCCTGCACAGCAGGGAGCCCCATGCGGGGCTTGATCCCAGGACCCCGGGATCACGACCCAAGCCACAGGCAGACGCTCAACCAACTGAGTCACCCAGGTGGCCCTGCTTGGGTGGTTTAAAATGTAATTGCCTTCTTTACATTTTAGTTATAGTCTATGTCTTGCTTGGGTAAAATTTATTTTTATTTATCCTGCTAAAGGGTTTACAAATCTTTGTGAAAATGTAAATTGATAACTTTCATGAATTTTAGTAAGTTCTTAGTTCTTATCTCTTCAAATTATACCTCTTGTTTCTCTACTTTCCCTCTGTCTGATAATTCAATTACACATGTGTTAGACCTTCTCAGTAGTAGCTCTGATCCATTGTCATGAAAACAAAATTGTCCCCTTGAGGCGGAGATCTGCACAGACAACATAAGCAACGGACCTCTACAATAACAAACAAACAAAAAAACAAAAAACAAAAACAACTCCCCAACAAAACAAAACAGGTTTTCTTCAGCACAAAGAAAAGAACCCCAGGTAGAAGCTAGAAGACGAGAAAGGTGTGAGAGCAATGGGATGGGGGGAAATGTGTGGGTAACTGCAAATAAGTATTGATGCTCATTACCGTCCTAGAAAAGTCATTGGTGGAATTTGTTTCATATCTGAAATTAAGGGAGGATTTTCATTTGATCCCTCCAGTTGTTCATCACAGCTGTACCAATATGGCATCATTTTAAAATAAATTCACAATTTGAGATTGAGTCAATTTTCTACTGCTGATGTGTTGAAATTGTCAAGATGTAAAAACAACCTATTTTGCCTATAGGCTTGTTCCTTTTCAAATTAACATATTATCTATCCAACTGCAACAGATTTTACACCTGTTTTTCAGATGGTTGACTTTCGATAGTCAGTGGTGTCTCCTTGACTGGGTGCCAGCTACTAACTCTACTATTATAAAATTATGAAGAAAAATGAAAATATTCTTAACATTTCAACTATATACAATTTTTCAAACAAGGAGAATACTTAATATTTGTTTTGAAATAAAAGACACTTTATCTTTCTCACCTGGATACAAGAGTCCACATTCTATAAAAGGTACTATCAATCATAAGTGACCAGATAGTTTTAAGAAAATCCTGAAGTATTATAGCAAGACTTGTGTGCAACAGTAGGACAAGTGATTTTGCCATGTAGTACATGTAATTTTCACCATTACTTAAAGGACAAAAATTAAAATTAAATCAGTATAGAATGTGACTATTAAATTAAGATTACTATAATCCATTATGACTTGAGATTTTTAAATAAGTTTATCACTTACCACAAAGAGAAAAGCATCACACAGTATACAAACCTTTCAACAAGGATAGACAGGCATAAAAGAGCTAGTCATAAAGAAGAGATGAAGCTTATAAAAATAATGAAACTCTATCATTTTTTTAATTTAAGATGAAATTTGTATTTTTTATATAATACCAAATATCCCATTTTCAAACCATCTGTGTCATACCATGTACTTCATCTTGGCTATTCTAAAATGTGATGTGCTCTGTGCAGGATTTTCTATTTTCTTCTGCTCCTATTGATTGAAAACACAAATACCTTCAGTGTGAGAGCCATAATTTAGCATGCTGCAAAGCCAGTCCTGTTTAAGGGCATCAGTGTATCAAATAGAAGACTTTAGTTCCAGGGTTTTGTGTTGGTAGTGAAGACACCCCATGTGAATTATATTCTCCTACTAATGATTAAGACTGTGTTTAATGTTCAGCCATTTCACATAACTGGGTCTCTGCTTTTTTCTTCAATAAATATTCCAGTTGCTTGACTGGAGATAGGTACTTCTAAAACCTGCCCACTTAGTTCTGATGAATCATTTTCCCTAGCTATTTGGTAAGGTGCTTTTATCTTTGACCATAATTATCACAATTAATGGACCCCCAGGGGCATTTAATGCTGCCCTTCTGATGTTGAATGTTCTCATTTTTCAGACTTCCTGCAAAACCTCCACGACTGATCTGAAATTATCATATTATGACACTGGTCTAGATAAAAGCTAGAGCCCTTTCAGGTATTGTGATTTAGACTGAAGGTTTTTAACCTGTCTGGGGAAAGAAATCTATAGCTGAGTGTGTTTCTTTAGTTCTGGTTTATCTCCTCTACCCTCCAGCACAACTGAGGTCCCAAGATGCCCCTTGACCATATGCATTATGATATGAGGTAAGTGATTACATCACTTACACACGTTACATGTCATTTTGACAATCAGAGAAATCATGTATTCAAATGGGTTTTATAAGCTTGAAGAATACAGTAAATGTATCAGTGACTTATAAAATTACTTCAACGAATATTTATATTTTTATGTCAAAGTGATATCATTCTTATTTCATGAAATCTGTTTGTTTTTAATTGACATTTCTTCCTTTGAAAATGTGTAGAACAAGAAATAATGCCATAGGAAAATTGCAAAAGCCCTAGTGGGTTCCGTGAAACTGGAATTGCCAGAGTTAGGTGCATCCCCACATCTGCCCATGATATGACTACAGACCACACCACCTTTGCCACACAGCTCTTCTCAAAGTGGAATGAATGAGTAAGACCAGGGGGTGAGTCAACAGAACGGTAGAATTTCTTTCCTGGATGGAATGCAGTTTCATAGAGCTTCTTCTTACTGTATGAAGACGATCATTTATTTTGATTGGCTCCCATTTATTTATTTGTTTTTAAAGTTGACTGCTTATTGGTTTTTATGATTTTAAACGGCTTACAAGGTGAAGTGAAAAGACGTGAAATATCCCTGACTATGTAATCACTTCAGCATTCACTCCATTGACAAAGAGCCTTATGCCTGTAGGCAAGCATGTGCCATCTGGAGCTGTATAATTGCCAAAAACTCAAAATTGCACGGGAATTATTCCAAAGATTCAAGCCAACACCACAAAACTCTGCTCAAAGGCTTACAACAAAGGTTCTGCACGAGTTCCTAAGTCATATTATACCTGCAGTTGAGGGGGGAAAAAAAACTTAAAACTGGTCTTTCTGCGTCTTTCTAACTACTCTAATTAGAAATCCAGGGCACATGTTTATCTCCTGAGCACTATCTAGCTTTGACTATGGCTAAAGTCATAAAGCTTATGACTTAAATATTATCACATATATTTTTACCTTAGGAAATTAAACAGGCTACAAGAAGAAGCTGAGTTTAGTAAACTTTGCCTATAATCAAAATAGCATGTTTTATGAATTATGATATGTGAAAGAACCTGAAAAATTAATAAATCCTTCTCCCACTCCAACAACACGGGCTTTTTAACATTTGTGAAATGTAACACACCAGAGAATTTCACCTGGAGGGCAATTTCTTGTCCATCCCTCTCACCCTTTTATTTTCCCACCTCACTGACCCCTGATTTCACATCATCCCCAACATGACTGCTATTCCCTTCCTTTCTGACAGAGATCTTACTACCCACTGTAGCTCAAAACTTTGATTTAACAGGAGTTGCTGTATAGCATTTTCAAAATTGTTTTCATCTGCATAATGCCATTGGACCTTTTGATTAAACACCAAAAAAAAAAAAAAAAAAAGCTATGGATGGCTCGGCAAGCCTGCTGAGTCCTACTGGATGTAAATGATGCCCACAGGAGTTAAGAAAATAAAAAAGGGGGTTCCAACTGTCACACACACACATGCACACACACTCAAATTGTAAATTTGTAGAAATGAGGAATTTTGATTAGCATGAAATTTTCTTTTAATACAAGAACAAAACAATGACTGGAGACATTCTAGTATTTCCATAATGAATAAAAAACAGTAGATCTATTTATCTTTAGAATTTTCACAGCCAGACACTAAGTAATGTGAAATTTGGGAGTAGACTACTACTTATTATGCTTGGTTGAAGGGAATAACTAAAATGATGCTCCCCCATACATTTTCCCTTAATGGACCATATTTGTTGTTTCTGTTCTCAGTTTATTCTTCACCTTCACTAGGGAAACCTAACAGATGACATCCATACACCCAGCCCCTCCCAGTCTGCCCCCCTTTACCAGGCCCTACCGGCATGGCCGACACCATTGGTTACTCACAGCATCAAATCATAACATCCTCCCCATCACAGGCCTCTGGAAGATTAGCTATTGCTCACCAACCAGATTTGGCACATGAAACAACTTATTTTGCATCTCTCTTACAACCCCCAGGTGATCTCTGACCTCAAAGGTGCCATCCTCACGTTGTCTTTTTAGAAAATCAAACTTTTTAGAAAATCAAATTCTAAACCACAGGATCTACGGTTGAATCCTATAACATTAAACTTGGGAAAAAACTAAGTGTTTCTCTGATGAACTATGAATTTTATAGAAAACAAATGAAGGACTAGAATTATTAACTAACTTGTACATGTTTCTGTAAGCTCTAAATTCCATGGTGCAACACAGACATCTGCACTCTACCCCTGGGCATCATTCCACCGTGGCACATTGTGTATGATTTTAAAGAACAGACAAAAGTTTTAAGTTTTTAAATGTTTAGAATATCCTATCAGAGACAAACTATCATTTGTTCCTTGACAATGCCTTTTTATTCAAAAGTTTAAATTACAGTAGCATTTCAACATTTATTGTATATTTACTATAAGGGAGATCCTCCACTCCTCATCTTACACGGAACTAATATTTATGCCAGCTTTCAATGACAGGTGCCCATTCACACTCAGATTTATCTAACTCGAGTTGGTCTTCCCATTTTCAACTGGGTCTCTTCGATTGCAGTCTTTAAGTATAAAGTATAGGTCTTTAAGTATAACTGAAGTAAAACTCACATAACATAAAATTAACCATTTTATAGTTGGGTGTACAACTCAGCGGCATTTAGTGCAACCACCATGCTGTATAGCCATCACTTCCATCTACTTTCAAAATATTCTCATTGCCCCAAAAGGAAACCCCACACCCATTAAGCAGTTACTCTCTATTCCTCCTTTCTCCTAGTCCCTGGCAACTAACTTGACCTCTATCTCTATGGATTCTGTGCATTTCATATAAATAGAATCATACAGGTGGTCTTTTGTGACTGTTTTTTTCCACTATCGTAATGCTTCAAAGTTCCTAGCATGGACTAGCACTTCATTTCTAGATTCTCAATCTCACATGTTGATATATTCCATGATCTCTATGTTCTTTAAATTTAAAGTGACTTTGATTGAAACACACACACACACACACACACACACACACACACACCCCTGAAATGAAGCCCAGTAAAATAAAGGAAGAGAAAAATCTTTCTTTTATGCACATTGTTCCAGATTTCATATCTGCCAAAGGGGAAGATGCCTTTGTAGTTCCCATCTTCTGCATAATTAGGGCATCTTTGGGGACCTCTGAGACTTTTCTAGTTAAGTGAACTCTTCTAGCCCAGCCTACCTCATTCTTATTTCTAGAAGCACTTTTCAATCCAGGTTTCTTCATGTTTTGCTGAACCTAGGACTAAGAATGGTTTCCCCCTTGCGGTTTTCCATAAGAACAACGAGCATCCTTTCCCAGCCTGTGCACTGTGTTTCTCTACTTTATGGTGAAAACAGAGGAAAGGGCTGTCTGCCCTTGGGGCTATGTAACAATGGAGTGTTAACAATAATAAAGTGCTTCAGAGCCTTTTTGCTAAGATCCTACAATGCAAATGAATCTCTTTCTGAAGGTTGTAAAGTTTATGAAGTATGTAAATTAGTCAGAGTTACTAACATCCTCATACTCAGTTTAACTTAGAGAGACTGGGGTCCTAAAGAAAGAAGCTGAAGTTGAGGCTAGTGAAGGAGAACATACATGGTAAAGAAGGAGGCAGTTTCTAAAAACTGTTCCATAGACTCCAAACAGATTTACCCCATTGGGACTGATCTTACTAGCAATACCTAACCAGGTGTGAGCTGAAGTGATCTTCCTGAACATAAACATATTTAAAAGCCAGACTATATTTGTCTCCTAAAAGGTCCTTCTGTAAAAATAGTCATCATAGCCTGAAAGTGGTCAAAGACATACACTTTGACCAGCGTCGCTCCCTGTAGTGAACAGTTTGTACCCCACCTTGTATCTGCCCAGTACTCACCATACCTCCACATGCTGGAAGTCATGTACTCAAGTATCGGCAGCTCTCTGCAGAAGGCCTTCTCTGCTCACGGCAGTGTGCTCTGTCCAGCGTGGAAGGCAAGTTGGAGGTCCTAGCTGAACAGCCCTAATCGAAGAGAGGCCTTTGTGGATAAATCTCATGATTCTTCCACCCTTGGTGGGGACATTGCTAAGATGCACTCTGCACGGTTGGGTAGGTGCGTCCTGGCGAGATAGAGATCCAGCAGACCAATGTTAACTGCTCAGTAGCACATCATGCTTTTTTTTTTGGTTCCCCTCCTATCTCATTTTCCTGCCTCAGTCTTATGTTTTCTGCGATCCCCTCTGTTCTGGTTGTCTGCAGAGGCAGATGGATTCCCCTCCAAAGTTTGGTTCTGGTGTCCATGCTGATCATGTCCCGCACATAAGGAGAGGGTAAAAAAAAAAAAGAGTAATATCTCCATAATTGAGGTCTGTGGGGAAAGCAGGACAGACCTCTCCAGCAGGTCTGAAATGGCTGGAGACAGCAAGCAATGGAAACTGGCCTGGACTGTTTCTGTGTTTAGGGGTGGAGCTGAGGTGAGGAATCTGGCAGCACAGAGGGGCAAGGACTTGCAGGTTGGATGCCTCCTGCAATGCCAAAGGAGGGACCACCCAGACTTTCCCTTCACCTTCCACACATGTGACACAGAAGAGCAAGAGGGAAGGCATGGAAGTTGTCAGCATTCAGACTTTGAAAAATAGGGTCAAGCATTTTATTACCACTCATCTTGATCTTTGACTGATGGCTGAAATGTGACATTTGATTTAATTGTATTTGAAATGAAGTGAGTCATTGGGGTGCTCTATAGGACCTGCAGCCTGAGGCCAGTAGGGAGGTGAAAGTTCTATTGAATGAATGCCTGGATCACAGTGTGGAGACTGAGAGGGTCCATTGCTGTTTCTTGACAGTGTCAGGGAGAGAGCACCCTTCTGTTCACAACATTTTCTGGAATCTGTCTGGAGGAAAGGCACTTTGCTATATGGGAAGCAATGGTCCATCCCCCTCTGTAGGCTCTTTTGTGAGTATCGGCATGTCCTTAATAAGTGTGTCAAGTAGATCTCCCTAGAGGAAGATGTGATCCATGTAATGTCACATCTATGGGGAGAAATCGATGCAGTTCAAGTCATTCCTGAAGACTTTCTGCATGACGGCACAGCTACTCAGGTCTGCCACTGGCAGCCAGGTAATGGTGTGTTGTGTCCCTTTGGAGATGAAAGCAACTTGAAACTAAGAGGTTATTGAAACAGGCACTGCAGAGAACATATTAGCTAAATATATAATAGCAATATATTTACTGGCTACTAATAGGAAGGAGCCAGTAATTTGAATAATATGAGGTGTGGGGACCTTACTGGATTCTACAATATTCAATTTGAAGTAATCCACTTTGAAGTGCCATTCATTTTTCTTCCAGGTTTAGAAACAGGCTGAGTTGGATTGTTAAATAAAGAAGTAGAGATATTCACCCCTTCACAAACTAGCTTTTATGTATATATACATATATTTTTTCTTATATTAGTTTCAAAGCCTGATAGCTCTGTATAATTTATATTAAGCCATATTAGCTATTTTAACTGGGGGGTAAGCTCCATGGGGCCCCATTTTGTCAAGCCAATTTGGAAGTGCCAAAAACCTAATTTAACTTTAATTTATTATTCATTAGGTCATAGTATCTATACCCTCTATGAAATATTTTAGGGTAGTGGATGCTATGACTCTGGGAAATGTAAGTAAAGTGATAGTACCAAAGGGGCTTTTCTCTTTGTCCTCTATTTTATATCCAGTGACTCCTTTAAGTTAATTGATGATATCCTGTTTAAATCTAGTGGAATCTCCAGGTCTAACTTTAAGGTGAGTCCCAGTATTTGTCACAATGGTTTACAGTTGATGTATTTTCTGCAGGTGTGAAAGTTAATTCAAAACCTCTGTGATAAAAAAAAAAAAAACCCCTCTATGATAGAAATGGAAAATCTATTCAGCACTCTTTCATCTTTTGGTTGTGCATAAATTTTTTTAAGATTTTGAATTTCCAGTTGGGTCAACAGGTGGATGCTTGTTTCAGTTTTTGTTCCTGTTGTTGTTTTCTGTTTTTTTTCCCTATATCCTGGTGCCTTTCTATTTCTTATTCATTTCTGTCTCTCTCCCTCTCTCTTTTAATCACTAGATAAACTCCAGAGTAATCCTCTCTACCTTGTTCAGCTTTATAATTTTCTTCCTCCACGAAGCCACAAATCAGTGTTGTCAGGTTAAAGACCTTCCCTATGGCAGTGAGTGCTTTACAGGATTTTAAAGCCCCAGGCCTAAATTGGGTTTGAATTAACTTCTTTGTGTACCACAGGTGTGCCAAAACTGCTTTTCTGCACACCCCTGAGGATCAGGACCTCAGTGACAGAAGCAAAGGTAGTGGCAGCAGTAGCAGCATGTGTACTTAAGGATGTTCATGCCATTGAAAGCATGGGTCTCAAAAGACCACCTAATAGCCATATTTTCTCCCCTCTCTCTTCTCACTTCTATTTTCACTCTATATCTACACTCTAAAGACTGTTCCTTCATAAGCAATCACCCAAGGAGTCTATATCTCCTACCTGGCATAATTCTTTCCTCTGAGTGCTCTATAGATCAGGGGCCAACACCTGATTGACACACAAATAACCTGTCATAAGTAGAGTTTTCCCCTGAGCCTAGCTAGCATTAGTCACCACTTTATTCAAAATCACAGGAGGCAGCTTTTGCCTGAGATGTACAACCAGGGTCACTTTAAGGGACGCTCTAATCAGGATGCCTTGGTGGTTCAGTGGTGGAGCGTCTGCCTTCGGGTCAGGGTGTGATCTCAGGATCCTGGGATCCAGTCCCGCACTAGGCTCCCTGTGAGGGTCCTGCTTCTCCCTCTGCCTATGTCTCTTCTTCTCTCTCTGTGTCTGTCATGAATAAATAAATAAATCTTAAAAAAAAAAAAAAGAAAAGAAGACTCCAATCCCATACTCCTATGTCTAAGTGCCAAGTAATTTTCAAAACTGTGGCTCTAGGTGTATCTAAATCTATGACAGATCCTGGTAGTACTCAACCAAACAACACAAAGAAACATGGCTCAAAGCACAAGCGGCAGCATATCATGACCATCAACAGGGTAGCAAATCAAAGCAAGAGAAGAAAAACCTATGGTGATGGTGGTTCTTGTCTAGACCTGGTCACATGGCCAATTTGTCATGGCCTGTCTGCTTCTGCAAGTAAAAACATCTTCCACCAGTAAATGACATAATCCAAAAGCTGATCCCAGGGTCTGCTTCTGATGTATCCAGTTTAATACATAGCCCTTGTATTCTGGTAAAGAAATTGCTCATCTGGATTAGCAACTATTTTTTTTTTAATTTATGCAATGCATAGTTGCTAGTCATGTCAGGCAGTTACTTAGATGTGAGCAAAGAGGGACAAAGCAGGTGCTAGCCACACTCCTGCAGCCACCTCTGAGGGCTATCAGAACAGGAAACTCCTAGCCACAGTGCTGGCTCAAAAGCACAAGGGGACTTGTAAGAGCCAAGCATGCACACAAGGGGAGCAACATGGCCTTAAGCATCTTTAAAGTCACAACAAAGCTTATTAGAAGCCTATAAATATGCAATGCATAAATAAATACAATTACAACAGAATGTGTCATGAGTGGGCACATGTACAGAGGCAAAAATGTTATATAACCACCAGCTGTCAGTCAAAAATGTCAACTAAAGCCAAATTGACATGTACACAAAGCAGGATGCAGCTAGAGCTTCTCGGAGTGGGGAGCTTTTCATTCTCTGGCAGTGGCTGGCGTTCACTCTTGAACATGTCCTACATTTATCAACTCAATAAACTTTATCTCCCCATTTTAATCTTGGGTTTCCAATTCTTTGGTGCATCTGGGACAAGGACCAAGTGACTCAATAACAATCACATTACCCCCATTCTCATTGGACACAAGAAAGAGTGTTAAGTCCATGGCTAACTAGTCAGAATGTCTCAGGTGACTGACCAAAGTCCAAAGATTGGGCATATAACTCAATGTAGGTCAATTCCAAATCTTTCTCTGAGATATTAATCTGTAACTGTTTAGTGGAAAAAATAACCTCCTCTTCGCTGAGGCCTTATGGTGGAATAACATAAGGCTGCAATCATGTTTGTTGACACATGAAGAAGGTTTATATACAGAAAAAGAGAATATAATCATTATGCAGAAAGGAACAGGTACAGATTCTAGGCTGGGGGTGTAGAGCAAGAGTGAGAGCCAAAGGGAGAGCCAAAGCTGGAGAAAGAAGAAGATAGTGAGAAATATAATAAAATCCATGGATGCAGCAAGGCCGTGATCAGATATTTAAAACAAAAACAAAGTGCTGGCACACACACACAGACACATTTGCTTAAGCTAGTTTGACTTTTTTTTTCTTGCCAAAGATTCCAGATAATCTACATTGCATCTATATTGTCTATTTATGTGAAATATGCAGCATATTTAGTCAGGGAGAACAAAAGATTTTTTGGTAATAGTATATCAAAAATTAGTTTAATTGTCTTTTGCCTGAAAGAATGAGCCTAGCAATCATAGATATGATGGATAAGTTTAAGAAAGGGTTTGTTCGTGGACGCCTGGGTGGCTCAGTTGTTGAGCACCTGCCTTTGGCCCAGGGTGTGATCATGGAGTCCTGGGATTGAGTCCCACATCAGGCTCCCTGCATGGAGCCTGCTTCTCCCTCTGCCTATGTCTCTGCCTCTCTGTCTCTCTCTGTGTTTCAAATAAATAAATAAAATCTTTAAAAACAAAAAAAGGAAAGGGTTTGTTCATTTCTGGTCCTTATTCCATTTTAGTGAATGTTGTATATATATATTATTGTACATCCTCGCTTTCTTATGAAACATAAATAATATAAACACAGAATCCACCATCAATATGTTCCTACTACCAATTACATACTCTATAAATATTTGTTGAATGAATGGATATAAGGACAGAGCTGAGATAACCTTTCAAACATAAAAAAGTAACATAAAACTTCAATTCTCTGAAATATCAGTTGTTTCACCCCATTTCTGAAAGTCCTTGAGGGATGAATTATTTGATCCACTCAGAATATTTAAAAAAAAAACCATCCCAATATGGCATAAAAATAAAGATAAAAAAATCCAAACCTGAAACTTCAAAAGCAAATGAAGGCCAAATATAAACATTAGATTTTGTTTTTGTTGTTTCCCTATAAATCAATGACTTTGTATTTCCTGCATTTGTTTCTAGACACCTAGTCTTATGGAAAAAAAGTATTACTGTTATAGCTGAGTGTAAATCTGTGATACAACGCTACTGATGATGAAAGAAAATAAATATAAATGTATATATTCTTAACATCTGACTACCTTAAGTAATTTTATTATTCGGCCAGGTAAATTTTTAAATTTACTGGCATCATTCTTTAATATTCTTCTGTGGTTTTATCTAATTCATTTTATTAGATTACAAACAGGTTTCCATATATAAGATAAATAATAGTTGACATGATTAAAATACTGAAGATTCCATTTTTTTAAATTCCGACAAGTTATAAAATTTCTTTTTAAAATTTTCCAAATAACTCATACCTGTATTTTCTAGCTTATTTCTTCTCAAAAATGGAAGCTGGAGCATAATTACATTGCTACTGTTCCATAGTCTACATCTCTTTATTGTCTATATTCTGTAATGTTTATTCATTACTTTGAATATGGCTTTAAAGTCATGCATAGAAATATATGGTATTAAAGGAGCCTTTATTACATTCAAAGCCATTTTAATCTGAGCTGAACGTAAAAAGAAATCATTTAGCTCTAGTCCTTGACATATGTTTTTAAATGAATTCTTTGTTTTCTGAAAAGCAATTACAGGTGCAAGTAGTACTTTTCTGCCATTCAGATCTCAGGGTTTGTTTTGGATCTACTAAAACACAAAGAGGGAACTGAGTACCATAACATACTGGATTTGGACCAAAGTTAAAACACTTTCCTTAAATTATGTGTTTGCAAAAAGCTTTGTGACAGAGAGATTTATGCTGACGGTTGATTATTTTTATAAATACACAGCACAGTAATGTTGGCTCTTATGGGTCTTCCTGTAATACAATGAAGATTCTCAGCATATTTGAGAAAAAAAAAGAAAGAATTATTGAATTTCCAAGATTTTCTCCTTACTATTATATGTTATTTCCCCCTTTTTTTCACTAAATTCTAACAATTCAAATGCAAGGTTTTCACCATCTTCTTCTTTACATTTCTCATGAAACCTTGGCAAATGTTTTACACACAGTCATCCCTAGAAACTCTGATATATTATGAACCCAACTCAAAAGGTTCTAGAACCTACCAATGATCTAGAAAGTAATCTTGTGTGTGGAGCAATCATCTAAAGCAACAAGCAAACATGTAATAAAATAAAAATAGAAAAAGAAACAATCACTTCAATGCATTGATTGAAAAGATGAAAATCTTGACTGAATGCCCGTGATTTGGGTTCTCAGGCACTCTGAACTTCATGTGGCTCTTCTAAATTTTCGTTGCTTTGTACTCCATGTTCTGAATCCAAAGTACACACTTTAACCAAAACTAGTTTTGTTAAATTGAGTACAAGGAAAGAGGGAAGAAAATAGGGAGGGAAAGAGGGAAAGAAGGAAGGACCTCCTTTCCCTCAAAAAAAAGAAGGAAAAAAGGAAAGGAAGGAAGGTAAGAAAAAAGGAGGGAGAGAGGAAGGAAGGGAAGGAAAGAAGGAGAGAAAGAAAAGAAGAAGAGAAAGAAAGAAAGAAAAAGAAAGAAAGAAAGAAAGAAAGAAAGAAAGAAAGAAAGAAAGAAAGAAAGAAAAAAGAAAGAAGAGACAAGAATAAAACGACAAGCATAAGACAGAGACCGATCCCGAAGAAAGAAAGATCAGACATCCCGAAGAAAGAACTCGCACATCCTGCCCCCATCAAACACTACCCAGCCTCCCTACAAGCCCTACTCCATCCCTACTCCCTCCATCCCTCCCACCCCAAGACCCCCTCCCTCCCTTCCTCGGCATACTAGGACTCGAAGCAGATGGACCTTCCTTGAAGGAAGGAAGGAAGGAAGGAAGGAGGAAGGGACGGGCTTCCCTACCCGACTTCTGCTCAATTAAATCAAGACATTTTGCTGTATAATGTAGTTAGTATAGAATATTCTATCATGGACTAAATTAAGTTAGGAGAACTCTAGATAATTTTAGAAAACATTTGTTTATTCAATGAGGCTTAATTTGTGTCTATCTACCACAAAATGAGGGGGGTCATTGGTAATTTTCAGTAAATTTCATTACCAAACACAAGGAGTTTGGGTCTTTTGCTCCATAACGACATTTCCTTTTGTTTCTTGCAATCTGAGCTGTATTTTCTCCCCCACACAATCCTTCCTGATCCAGCCACCTTTCTTTGCATATTTTGAATCTTTCACACATCGAGTTATTGCCATTCCATATTGTTTCCAATCTGCGGCCGCTTCCAAAACTGTGTCTATACAAAATTTTAGGAAATTAAACCTCAAAGCATATTTTTCTCTTATTTTCTTAAAAGTTTTTTTTTTTTTTTCCTGGTGGTTTTGAGTCAGGAAAAATAAAAGGTAAAAATATTATTAATAATCTTTTTTTAAAGATTTTATTTATTTATTCATGAGAGACACAGAGAGGCAGAGACAAAGGCAGAGAGAGAAGCAGACTTCCTACAGGGACCCCAATGTGGGACTCGATGCCAGGACTCAGGGATCACCACCTGAGCTGAAGGCAGACGCTCAACCACTGAGCTACCAGGTGTCCCATTATTAATTAACCTTGTATTACTTTTTAAGGTCTGATCTTTTCTTACTATCTTAAAAAAGAATAGCTAGGTAAAGTTTGGGCAAACTGAATTAGATCTCAAGGAGATTCTTATGTGACACTCCTATGGAGTCTCCTCTCTTTCCTCGCCTCCAGTATTCCTGTTCTCAGTATGAGATGTTCATGATTCTTTTGAAGTTGATACATTTCTAGCTTCTACAATAGAACACTCTCTGCTACTCATATTCTTTTTTTTTTAATTTCCAGAACTAATTTTATTTATTTTTTTCAGCTTTCACATCCCTAATAAAGCCTATATTTTATTTCTTTTCCCAATATTTTATTTAAATTCAAGTTAGTTGGGCAGCTCGGGTGGCTCAGCGGTTTAGTGCCGCCTTCAGCCCAGGGACTGATCCTGGGGTCCCAGGATCAAGTCCCATGACAGGCTCCCTGTATGGCGCCTGCTTCTCCTTCTGCCTGTGTCTCTGCCTCTCTTTCTGTGTCTCTCATGAATAAATCAATAAAATCTTAAAAAAAAAAAAATTCAGGTTAGTTAACATAGAGTGTAGTATTGGTTTCAGGAGTAGACTTTAATGATTCATCACTTACATACAACACCCAGGGCTCATCACAAGTGTCCTCCTTAATACCCATCCTCTATCTAGCCCATCCCCCATCCACTTTTCCTCCAGGAACCTCCAGTTTGCTCTCTATAGTCAAGAGTCTCCTATGGTTTGCCCCCTCTCTGTTTTTATCTTATTTTATGTTTCCTTTCCTTCCCCTGTATTTATCTATTTCATTTCTTAAAACCACATATGAGTGAAATTATGTGCTATTTGTTTTTCTCTGAGGAGATATTTTGCTTAGCATAAAACACTCTAGTTCAATCCACCTCCTTGCAAATGGCAAGATTTCATATATATATCACATCTTCTTCATCCATTCATCATTTGATGGACTCTTGGGCTCTTTCCATAGTTTGGTTATTCTTGGTAATGTTGGTATAAACATCGGGGTGCATGTACCCCTTCAAATCTGTATTTTTGTATCCTTTGGGCAAATACCTAGTAGTACAATTACAGGATCATAGGGTAGTTCTATTTGTAAGTGTTTGAGGACCTCCATACTGTTTTCCACGGTGGCTATACCCGTCTGCATTCCTACCAACAGTGCATGAGGATTTTCTCCTTTCTCTGCATCTGTTGTTTCCTGTGTTGTTAATTTTAGCCATTGTGACAAGTGTGAGGTGGTATCTCATCATGGTTTTGATTTGTATTTCCATGATGAGCTAACAGACACTTGAAAAGATGCTCAACCTTTTCAAGTGTCTGTTAGCTATCTGGATCTCTCCTATGGAAAAATATCTATTCAGGTCTTCTGCCCCTTTCTTAACTGGATTGTTTTTTGGGTGTTGAGTTTGATAAATTCTTTATAGAATTTGGATACTAAATCTTTACCCAATATGTTATTTGCAAATATCTTCTTTCATTTTGTAGGCTGCTTTTCAGTTTTGTTGATTGTTTCCTTCACTGTGCAGATGACTTTTATCTTGATAAAGTCCCAATAGTTCACTTTTGCTTTTGTTTTTCTTGCCTTTGGTGACATTTCTAGTAAGAAATTGCTAAGACCGAAGTCAAAGAGGTTGCTGCCTATGTTGTCTCTGGGATTTTGATGGATTCCTGTCTCACATTTAGGTCCTTCATCCATTTTGAGCTTATTTTTGTGTATGATGTGAGGAAATGGACCAGTTTCATTCTTCTGCATGTGGCTGTCCAGTTTTCCCAATGCCATTTGTTGAAGAGACTCTTTTTTTCCCCCATTGGATATTCTTTCCTGCTTTGTTGAAGATTAGTTGACCATAGAGTTGAGGGTCCCATTTCTGGGTTATCTATTCTGTTCCACTGATCTATGTGTCTGTTTTTGTGCCAGTGCCATACCGTCTTGATGATTACAGCTTTGTAATACAGCTTGAAGTCTGGAATTGTGATGATTCCGCTTTGCTTTCCTTTTTTAACATCACTTTGGCTATTCAGAGTCTTTTCTGATTCCATATATATTTTAGAATTATTTGTTCTGGGATCCCTGGGTGGCGCAGAGGTTTGGCGCCTGCCTTTGGCCCAGGGCGCGATCCTGGAGATCTGGGATCGAGTCCCATGTCGGGCTCCCGATGCATGGAGCCTGCTTCTCCCTCTGCCTGTGTCTCTGCCTCTCTCTCTCTCACTGTGTGCCTATCATAAGTAAATAAAAAAAAATCTGTTTAAAAAAATAATTATTTGTTCTAGCTCTTTGAAAAAAATGCTGGTGTTATTTTGATAGGGATTGCATTGAATGTGTAGATTGTTTTGGATATATAGACATTTTAACAATAATTTCTCTTCTAATCCATGTCTGTTACTTATATTCTTAAACTAGGCTTTAAAAATATATTGTTATTAGCAAACTCTACTGTGCAGTTTCAAAATTATGGTCAGACTTAATATGTATTTCCTGAGCAAAGTCTCTCTTTGTAAGCTGATGGCTTATAAACAAATGATTTATATGTACCCATCAGATGCCTAATTATACATATCAACAAATGTAAGTAAATAGACAAAAAATTAGGTAGCCTTTGTTAATATAGGAAAACATTTCATCACATGCAATTAATAAATAGAAAACATCTCTTTGGAAGCATCATTTTTAGAATATATGCTGCTTCTTCTAGTCCATATACATTTATTTAGAACTTACTGTGTTAGGCCTTGTGCCTGTGTCAGAAGATGTTACAATAAAAATTCTCATTTATTTTATTTTATTTTTTTTTAATTTTTATTTATTTATGATAGTCACAGAGAGAGAGAGAGGCGCAGAGACACAGGCAGAGGGGGAAGCAGGCTCCATGCACCGGGAGCCCGATGTGGGATTCGATCCTGGATCTCCAGGATCGCGCCCTGGGCCAAAGGCAGGCGCCAAACCGCTGCGCCACCCAGGGATCCTTCTCATTTATTTTAAAAGGAAAAAAAATCCAGGCCAATAAGTGTGTGTAAGGTGCTTCACCATGATTAAGTTCCAGGAAAACATTTTGAGTTTTGAAGCTAAGTGAGCATTAGCAGGAAACCTGTGTGACCCTAGAAAAAGTGGACAGACCCTTCAAATTGTGCTATTTTTCTGGTCTGAAATTGTCTTATGAAAACAAAAGAATGGGAAATTTCAGAAAGTAATTTATTTGCATCTATAATTTCCTATAGTTGAGAATAATGCACATTATTTGAGGAAACTTTTACATAGAAATCACTTATCCTGCCATCAGATAGAGAAGAATTGTTCAGTTCAAAGGGAACCAACAAAAAGGATTTCAGAATCATTTGGTGATGAATTTTAATAAGATTTATAATTATAGAGATTCATGTGCTAAGACATTTTGAACTGATCCACAATAAAAAATGTGCATAGATGTCTAAAGACATTAAATTACACAAGTCCCATTGCATCTGAATGCCAACTATTTAAAAAGCACTACATTAGCATTCATATGCATATCTACTTTATAATTTCCTATCAACAATCTGATTTTTAATTTACATTCAACAATAACTGATTTACAAATTAAAACTAACTTTGAAAGCCGCATTTCTGATGTTCACAGATCTGAGGAACTGCTAGAGTTGTTCATCTCACCCCTTCATCTCCCAGGAAGTACCTGAAGAAGCATCTTACTTACTATAGAAATATTTTGAATATACCTTATCATCATTCCATAAACAATATTACCATAATTAGCAGTATATCAAGAAGTTGCTGTACCTTAAGCCCTCTTCCCAGTGAGTCTTGGCATGTGTCAACAATATTGGGATGGCTAGAATATGGGAGGAAAACAAGGAAAAGACAATGATGACAGATTTCTGCACATGGGCATCTGTGAGAAAAGATAGGAAGAATGCATCGGAGGGGTAGTGGTTTTCACAGAATTTCCCTTCCTGATGTTGTATATACTGAGGAATGCCCAAAAGATCGAGTCACCTCACCATTTGCAATAATAATATGAAATAATTATTATTTTATTATTGTTTCATGTCTATGGTTATTTAAGACCAATAATGTCACTTGCCTATTAACATGTATCAAACTCCAAGTCAAATTTATGCATGTTTTGTAATCTGGTTCAAGAGAAGAATGATTCATTGGGAACTCTGTACCTTGCATGAATAAACTCTGCAGTACAGCCAAAAGAAAATACTTGGAAAGTCAAATGGGGGATATTTTTTGTAAAAGTCAACACTGAGCATAGAAAAGAAACAGACTTACCTCTACAAATGCATAGATTGTGATACAGAGATGTATATTGAGCTCTTGGCAAGAAAAAAGACAGAGATCATATTGTTCCTGTTGAGTTTTATTAACTTTTCTGTTAAAACCACAACCTTTTGGTATATACTTTATAGATTCTCCAGAAAAGATTCCTTCTCTGTGACAGACTCAATAATCTGATGGCCAATAATTTAGTTAAGTTTAATAATAAGGAATGCCTTTAATACCTAGCATGGGGATTGCTACTTCAATCTGAACTTGAAAAATATTTTTAATACGTAGAATGCTTATATTAGTATAGGAGCATCTGAATAAAGGGCTAATCTTATGTCTTATAAAGAGTTAAATAAGAAGCAAGAATACTTTTGTATGGGAGTAACAAAATGGTGAAGCCGAGAAGTAATAGACCAATTCTCAGGAAAAAAAAAAAAAAAAAGTAATAATGGGTCTTAGGAAATGTAAAGTCAAGTTAAAACCATGTAATAGACATAAATATTTTTGGAGTCAGAAAATATCATTGTTCAGCTAACAGATATTCAGAGTAGCCTGAGAACTGAAATCAGAAGATATAAATGGGAATGATTAAAGAGCAAACTTTAAAGTGCCGGTTATTAACTCAGTGCAAAATTATATAGATCTGCAAAGGAAGAGCAGGTGTTCTGAAAGTCCACAGGGTAGCCAAACCTCCCAAATAGGAGGGAAGTTAGTATTAGAAGTCTCCACACAAAAAGTATTTTTTTTAAATCCAATGCAATGGGGAAGTTAGTTGCAGTGAAGCCTGGACATGAAATATGATCACTGGAGGTGGGACTCCAATTGAATGCCAGTTCCTTGTCATTTTAAGAAGGCAAAACAGAATCCTAGTCCTGAAGGGAAAAGGACAAAAAGGAGAGCCAGACATAAGCCTTTTTAGACCACAATACATTTTCTAAAACTGTGTTTCAAGGCAAGTGTTTGGCCATAGGAAGTTACAGCAAAAACCAAACCACTATATTAGGAACTTGAGTGGAGTTGATTTGCAGCCCCTGCTCCCTTGACTTGTGCTATTCCCCATTATTAGCATTCTGTGATGGGCTGGAATCCTGAGTCTGATATAAGAATAAACAAAGACTACTCGGATGACAACAAGCAAAAAATATTAGGAGCTTGTTGCAGCGAGGGAGTCAGCCACCATCAGTTACATTTGGCAAGGTTCCAAAGGCATCAGGAAAGTGAGAAAGTTTTAAAGCAGGAAAAAAAAAAAGAGAGAGAGAGAGCAAAGAAAAGAAAGAATATGTCAGTTCTATCTTGATTAAAGGTTGTTCACATGGGGAAGCCGGAAATGGACCAACTAGAAACAGGACATTTTATGCAATTGATTAGTGGTGCATATTGCATTTTCTGTAATCTTAAATTGGAATTTGAGGCAAAATTTATGGAAATCAAGAGTTTGTTTGTTTTATCAAGTTCTAATAGTTTGGGGTTCTGGAAATCCTGGTTTGGCTTCCCAGGCTAGTTGTTGCAGAGACTATGGGTCACAGTTCAGGTGTTAGTTATATAGTATCAGACCTTGAGTGTTAGCAAAGCCAATCTCCCAGTGAGTTAATGGCTTTAACTATAAGATGGGCACAGTAAAGGACCAAAGCAATAGGAAGTGGGTAATACGTCGGTCACAAGAAGTGTTGATGTAAAGCGAATGGCAGTCTAGGACTTCCTAAGCAATAATCAATAATTCTCATCCCTTGGAGCAATGGTGAAACCCAGGTGGAACCCAATACCCAGAAGACAAGGTCATAGGAAGGAAGAAATGGAACTAGTTCTTTATTGAGTTATAATTGACAGATTTTGTTACATTTATATATTGCAATATGATTACTTCCTTTCGCTAAATCTTCCATCCTATCACATAATTACCATTTCCTGTTTGTGGTTAGAAAATTGAATATCTGGTTTTAACAACAAAGTGTGAGCATTTAAGATTATATTGTTGCTAAAGCACTGACCTATGGATTTCAGAAATCAAAAGATTGGGGATGCATCCTAACTTGTTTAATGAGGGAGAGTTTGCAAGAGAGATTGACCTAATCCTAGTGGGAGGGCTCAGAGGAGATTTCCCAGAGAAGATTTCAGATGGCATGGATTTAAATATTAGTAGATGCTTACACAGTCAGTTCAAGATTGTTGACTGGACTTCCCCACCTTATGGAGTGTGAAGTTAATACAGAGAAGGGAATAGTGTAGATAAAATTCTAATCTACTGAGTTGAACTGTAAGTAATTTAAAAAAAGAAGGAAGAAAGAAAGGAAAGAAGAAAAGAAGGAAGGAAGGAAAATATCTGTATTGATCAGATTTTACCCTGAAGTGTCTGGAATCATTTTCTGTTTTCTGGGATAACTGGGGCTTTTGAAATAATTAAGATCTATTAAATAATTATTTTTAAGTTACCTTGTGTATACTTAAGACCAAGGATTGTGGAAATAAGTATGTCTGATAAGTGCCAAGTCCTCCTTCTCCTAGAAGGAGAGATATCAGGCACATATCTCCACTCTCACATTTCCTGGAAAAAAATGAAGTGCTCCAATATGGAAGAAAAATAAAAAAATCCAGGACAGAACTCAAAATTTAGAGTATTTGTTTTAGGTTCTTAGAGTAAGTTTACTTTTTTGTGATCATAAAATTAATACAAACTTTTCACGGGTAATTTTAAGAACACAATAATGAAGAATGAAAAATACAGTTATGAAAAGATGACCAACAAATGAAAGAAGCCTTTTAAGTGATGATTTTTTAGGTTTCAGCAAATTTGCAAAGATTAGGTTTCAGAGAAGGCCTGGTCCAGGGAAATACCTAGATCTACCTTTCTCAGAGTATAATTTGGTGAACACTATACCTGATTAGCTTCCCTGAGAAAGAGCTATTCTTCTACTATACTTGGACATGCTGTGGTACAGTCTCTTTCCCTTTTGCACAGTGAGGGATCAGAATCTCTCAAAAACCAGGTAATAAGGAAATCTGGCTGATTTACTGGGACCATTGAGCCATTTAAATGTCCTTAGAGAACAGGACAGCACAGCAGACTTCTCAGAGAGAAGGGGGTGTGCACTCTTTATCGGTGCAGTAGGCAAGTTTGTGCCCACCTAACTCGAATGCAGACATGAGAACATGCAATGAAGAGCAAACGTAGGAAACCAGTGTCCAAGAATCATAAACATTTAAATTTCAAAGAAGTAAAACTACATATTATGGTGATGATTCTTTGAAGAAGGATTTATAGAAGACAGGAAAGAGAGCACAAGACCTCATCACATATTCAGCTTACATGGAGAAAAATAGGTCTTGAAAAGTTCAGACAACACATAAGAATGATTCTACGGTCAGATTGCTTAAACAGAATGAAGAGTCAGGAACTACAATTGCAAATAGAATAAAAAGTAAAATTCAGAATATGCAAGCCAAAGTGACCTCTGTAATAAAGAAAGGCGGGATGGGTAGGAAGTGCTTGAGAGGACACAAGCAGCTCTAGGATTTTAAAAGGACTTAACCAAAATACAGGGCAAAGAATGAAGAATAAAATTAAATAATGATGAATAAAATCAAAAGCAAAGCACAAAGATTCCAGGATAATGTTTCAAAGCTTTGCTAATGATACGAAGTTTGTGAAAGATAAACAGGAAATTTAAAAAGAGAAACTTTAAACAACAAGGAAATAAAGAGGAAAATACTATTTGGTGTGAATATGGGAACAGAGCCAATAATCTCCTATGTATCTTCTGTCTCCTGAAGAAAGTATAATTACCTCCAAATTGCAAAGGACAAACTTAGTTAGAATGTAACTTGAAGTCCAAGTGGGTTGAACAGTAGAAAGAGAGCCTTTTAAATGAGGTCATTGCTTTAATTATTTAAGCCCCCATTATTAAGTGAAATGGAGGACATTTTCAAAACTTGAAGGATCACAGGAAACAATTTAGAGGGTTAAAATTTCTGTTGGACAATAAGGAATAAAAGACACATTTCAGAGAAGGCAAATATCAGATTATACTCACTGGGTTAATTCAAATCAGCCTTCTGATATATCCTAAACATAATTATCAAATTGCTGCTAGATACACCCTGAAAAATAAAATGGTGGTAAGGAAATCTGGTTTGGGGCATACCAATGAAAAATTAAAACCTTTTAAGAATGGAAACTAAATTAAAAGGAACACAGCAAGCAAATTGACACCACAAAAAATGCAGTAAGTGAAATAAGAATAAAACACCAGAAGTAAGCAGGTTTGCAGTAGCTCTAGTCTCAGTGCTGCTGGAGAAAATCTACAGGTCTGTACAGCTCTGAGCATTTTGATCTCCAACCAAAACTTTTCAAGTGCTGGAAAGTTCTCTGCCCCAGCTAAATGATCTCCACTCTCACCATGGGAATCACTGTTGAAAGCTTACACCTCTGACCTTAAGATCCCCTACTTTACCAGTTCCTCATTCTCAAACCACAATTTTGTAACTTCATTTGTGGAAAAAATAAGATATGTGTTTAATATCTCCATGTATTGACATTATTCTCAACACAGGAGAATTTGGGCAGGGACAGAAAAAAAGTATTACACATCATTAACACACTGGTTCTCCCTGACCCAAACCCTTCCCTATTCCATGCCAATATGATGAAAACCAGATTTCATCTGGCACCTCTGTATCGTATAGGTGATGAGTCTTGAGGTCAAAACTCTGAGAGCTTATAAAGGAGAGTGACAGCTGTAATGGAATAAAATGGGGGTGGGGGGGTTGGAGAGAATAATCCTGGGATGTTATTCTATAGAATGAAAGTAAATGTTTCCAGGATGGAAATAGGAGCAATAGTTCATTCAGGGATTTATAATCCCTGGAATGTTTCCATGGCTCTGAGATTCATCTTCCCTTCAAATGTAAGCATATACCTCTAGGAAGGCACATTTCTTCCAAGATCTCTGATCATCGAATCAACATTTTACTTAAAAGGTTTGTCCATTAACCCAACTGTAATGAAATTTGTCTTGAAGACTCTGTGAAGAAACATGAAGATATGTTCTCTAGAGTCCCAATGATTGGACACTCAAGGTCTAGCTCTTCTCCAACCCCATTGGAAGTACCAACACAATTCCGAAGTAATTATTTTTTAAATGAGAAGAAAATATTCCATTGCTATTATACATGGTTTGTCTTTAATATCCCACCTTTTCTTTTTGGTAGGTATTAATAAAATAACAACCACATTCCTAGCATTTATTGTAAATCATCTCACCGAAGGAAATACTCACATATTTTAATCTAAATTATGACAAGATAGAGATTTCTTTGTTCTCCTCATTTAAATTCAGCCTCACAGTTGTAATAGCCCTGCTCACTTTGAAATGCTGAATTGTCATGATTATTTCCATTCTGGAGTCTAACATATGAAATGTTCATCCATTAAGAGGCTCACCCTTCAGGCAACTTCTTATTTACTTTGTTTCCAGTGATCCTATGAAATATTGCTATACAATCTTTTTATTTTTAGTTATTGCAAAAGCTTGTCATAATGTCCAAATACTTATTTAAGGGAATTTGATGCATATGCAAAGAACATCATTGAGGACCATTTAGATTGAGACCAGCCTGCTGTCGATATCATTTATCTTGCATTTATATACTGCTGTATCCATACGTTGCATAGAAGTGTCTATGCTTGTATTTCCTGCAATTAATTTAAGATTGAATAAATTACTGTTCTCTTGAAATCTCTTGAAACAAATGATAATAAATTCAAAGCAATTGAGAAATTTCTACTCAGCATTTCCAAAAGAATAATGTCTCATCTTTGCTTATTTTATAGCAAAAGTGCAGCAAAAACAATATTTACCTTTTTAAATTGAGTGTATTTCCAATTACATGACTCATTAGGGGAGTTTAAGCAATTTCCATTTTTCTCATCATTACAATACAGACTTCAAATAACACTAAACATATCATTGAAACAGTATTTTAAAGCTCTTAAACAGATTCTTAGTTTATATGTATGAAAGTCCACGCAAACAGGCAAAATATGCCAGAAAGAGAAGCAAAGACTAACAAAATTATGAAGTCGTTTGGGACTGAACCACTCTCTTACTTCCTGTCTAGCTTCCTTACTTTGCAGGAGCAGTTGACGCTGGCAATTAGAAGCGGGGCCCTATTAAAAGGGAAGACTTGAGGAAAGTTTGGGGCATACCAATGAAAAATGAAAACCTTTAAGAGTGGGAACTAAATTGAAAGGAACACAAAGGCTATAGGAAGAAATGAACGATACAGAAGATGGTAAAAAAAAAAGGTCATATTAGGAAAGACTACAGGACTTGTGGAGCCCAGTACAAATTGAAAATACTGGGACTCTTGTCCAAAAAGTAGGGAAGGTTGCTGTTAAAGGTACTGAGATAGGGATGCCTGGGTGACTCAGCAGTTGAGTGCCTTTGGCTCAGGGTGTGATCCCAGAGTTCCGGGATTGAGTCCCACGTTGGGCTTCCTGCAAGGAGCCTTCTACTCCCTCTGCCTATGTCTCTGCCTCTCTCTCTCTCTCTCTCTCTCATGAATAAATAAATAAATAATCTTTAAAAAATAAAAATAAAAAATAAAGGTACTGATATAGTCAACTTTCAAAATTTCCTCTATAGTCTCTCTCTCTCAACCTGTAATGCTTTTTTTTTTTTTTTAAGATTTTATTTATTTATTCATGGGAGACATAGAGAGAGGCAGAGACATGGGCAGAGGGAGAAGCAGGCCTCCTGCAGGGAGCCTGATGCAGGACTTGATCCCAGAACCCTGGGATCACAACCTGAGCCAAAGGCAGATGCTCAACCACTGAGCCATCCAGGTGCCCCTCAACCTGTGATTCTTTTTATTTGCTATCTAATGTCAGTTTCTTTGGCAGAGGGATGTTCCCTGAGTAGGTACAGAGCCTCACAGCTCCTGCGTCCCATCTTACACCTTGCCCCATGTGGTCTATCTTTGCTGACTCCCCTTCCCCCAGCTGGTGGACCAACAAGCTGCCCTTGGTGGATCAACAAAATCCATCTAGACGTCACTTCTTTCCAATGACCAGCTGTTTTAACTTATAGCAGAGAGGTGAACCCAAGGAATGCAGCTCCCCTGGCAGTCTTACCAGTTAACTGGAAGAGATGGATAAGAGGCTCCCCCAGGCAGCCAGCCATCCCCCAACATACATTTTCCAGTCTGGATTAGAATGGCCACTGCTCTGCCATACTCCAAGACACAGAGCTGTGCAACTGCCTGCCACTGACTTCCCTTGCTCCTGCTCAGTCCCCTGCTATGTGCTAGGAGGCAGGAACAACTGGGTGAGCGTGGGAGGAGGATGCTGTGCTGTGCTGAGCCATGCCACGGTGGAGGAGCTGTGGCCAAGAACCCAGCCAGGAGAGGCAGGGAGGAGTAGTGAAATAAGGCCCCATGCCTCAGGCACCTACTCCAGTACTCCACCAGCCTTTACTTATAAAATACAGATTTAAAGATAAAAGTTTTGAGACATTCAAGGCAGCCACCTCTGAGCATTAAATTCCCAACTACAAGGTCCTTCTGAGCTTGGGATTCTATGCAATTGCATGGGTGGCAGGTCCAGAGGGATGGCCCTAGATCTGATATAATATAATCGGAGTTCTCCAAGCAGAATACCAAAGAAACAAACCAGAAGTATGTAAAAGAATAATTACCTAAAATTTTTCTGAAAATAAGATTTAAGCTTACACATTGGATGGTACACTGTGTAAATAAACATGCAACCCATAATATTCTGCAGGAGACTATCTTTCCAAGTTCCTTCTAAGAGTAGGACAATCAGATTGTTATCAGAATTCTGGAAGTAATATGTTATGCCAGAAAGCAAAAGAGTAATATTTACAAACTACTCAAGGAAATACTCAAGAAAAGACAAATATAAGTGAAGGATTTTAGATTCAGTTAGTCTGTCCTTCAATTATAAAGGGCACAGGAAAATCAGTTATAAATATGCAAAACTTCAAGACATATTGTACCCGTGAGCCTTCTTCAGGAATGGATTAGAAAATGAATTTATGGCAACCAAAAAGATTTAGAGAAACTATGGCATGCCTATTTTGTTGTGGCTCAAGGAAATTCAAAAGAGCTTGATGGAACTTTTATTATTTGCCTGGAGGCAATACAAATCAATTTTCCTCACATTCAATTATCAAGAACTTTATCACATGGCCTCAATATCCTAAAAAAGGGAGAGGCTCTGTGTCCAGCTACAATTCTATTACTTTGGAAGAAATGGAAATAAATACTTCATAAATAGCCAAAATGCAAGGGCACACAGCATTTGTCGATTTTTCTTGTAATCTTGCCCAGGCTTGGTTTACATATTTAGAGGCTGTGCTATTAGGTGCATACAAATTTAGTACAGCGTCTTATTTGTAAATTTAACATTTTATCATTTTATCTATTTGATAAATTATATCAATTATTAAAATATAAACATTACAGTAAAACATATTGGTTAGAATACTAATGGACCCCTGAGAATTTATATTGTGCTACATTGTCACATAGTGTGTGGTGTTAGCCTAAAAGACATTTCTCTAAATAACTGAGAACTATATATTTTAATGCCCTTTACTGCAAAGACTTTGTATTTTATTATATTGTCTAAAAGACATGTAAAAATGCATGAGATTTAAACTCAGTTTCTGGAATACAGCTTGTAAAAAAAAAAAAGCATAATGCCAGCTTAATAGAAAGTTTAAATCATAAGGAAAAGACTAATAAATTACAATTATATCTCTAACATGAAAGACACTTCATATTCCACTAATTCTCCAAATGCATGTACACTCTTTCTATACATATATTTAAAACTAAAAATATACCATAAAAAGATATGCATTTTTTAACTTGTATTTATTTTAGAAAGAATCATTCTGATTAACACATAATCTTTAAATTCATGATTAAATTTTTTAAAGAAGATTTTAAGTCAATTATTCTCTAATCATACTTTTAATGATTTTCTCATGTAATATCACTTATAGAAAATGTCAAAAATATTAATTAGTCAAAATAAAAATTAGTCATGTTTCTTAATTGGCTGTGCATTCATTAAAAGTCAAACTGTTTTATGTTAATAAGAAAATACCATGTAAATTAAAATATATTGGAATGTGAATTGCTCCATAAGTAGATGAGATTGGTTTTCTGAGTAATATATTAAAAACAAAAGTATCAACCTCATAATATTAATAACTATTTAACATTGCATATAGAAATTTCCATCTTTCATTGTATTCTGAAATTGGATTTAAAACTTCAAATTTGTTTCAATTAAAAATAACATATTTCAATAAGCCAATATTTAAAAATTTTAATTAAAAATACAGCATGAGAAAGTGCAGAAAAATAGTTTTATAGGTTGAATTGTGTCCCCCAAAAGATATGTTGAAGTGCTAACCTCCAATATCTGTCAAAGAAAGCTTACTGGAAATAGGGTCTTTGCAGGTGTATTCCTACTGAATAGGTCAGTCCTAATCCAATATGGCTGGTGTCCTTATAAGGAGTGGAATAGAGATAAAGACATAGAAGGAGGGATCCCTGGGTGGCACAGCGGTTTAGCGCCTGCCTTTGGCCCAGGGCGCGATCCTGGAGACCCGGGATCGAATCCCACGTCGGGCTCCCGGTGCATGGAGCCTGCTTCTCCCTCTGCCTGTGTCTCTGCCTCTCTCTCTCTCTCTGTGTAACTATCATGAATAAATAAATAAAATCTTTAAGAAAAAAAAAAAGACATAGAAGGAAGACCGCCTGTGATGAGGGACTCAGAGATTGGAGTTATGCTGCCAGAGCCCAAAATGCCTGGGGCTCCCAGAAGCTGGAAGACCAAAGGAAGGATCTTCCCCTAGACTCATCAGAAGGAGCATGATACCTTGATGTCAGACTTCTAGTCTCCAAAACCATGAAAGAACCTATTTGTACTGTGAACAGAATCATAAGAAAATGCCTACTTTCTTTTCAATAATTTTTTGAGCTCCACGTTTGATTTGAGCACCATGTTTGTGCTAGAGATTCAGAAATAAGTCTGCCTGTTTCCTGATGGGTATCACAGTCTGATGTGTATATATATATATATATATATATATATATATCAATGTAGAATTATATAAGATCTTGTAGATAAACTAAAATTAATCACAGGGAAACAGCTGCTAACATACAAAGGAATATTGTGAGTCTAAGAAGCTTATTTTGCAGATTAGAAACTGATATCTGAGGATATTAGGTTGCTACAATAAAGATTGCAAAACCATATAAAAATACTTGGACTTCACATTTCTTTTTTTTTAAGGTTTTATTTATTTATTTATTTATTTATTTATTTATTTATTTATTCATTTATTCATGAGAGACACAGAGAGAGGTAGAGACATAGGCAGAGGGAGAAGCAGGCTCCCTGCAGGGAGCCTGATGCAGGAATTGATCCCAGGACCCCAGGATCAGGACCTGAGCCAAAGGCAGATTCTCAACCACTGAGCTACCCAGGTGCCCCCTGGACCTCACATTTCTACACTTTTTCTGCGATATTCCCTTGACACCCTTATTAAACTTGCACTCAATACAAAGTGCACACAACATAGTATGTCTTAACAATGGAAGACCTACAATCTTTTTTTAAATCTTTCTTCCATCTGACAACTTTTTAAAAAGGCCAGAATGAATGAATGAATGAATGAATGAATGAATTGTACCCTATATTTTAATTACATAGCTTTATTCTGTAGGAAGGCATTACAAAATTACCGGAATAATTAGAATTAAAGGAGATAGCTGGAAAGAATTAACCAAATTTATCTAGAAGAGTCAGTATTATACTTGTGAAAAAAATGAAAGAAGCAAGGCTGTTGGAAAAGGAGGAGGGCCTCCTCAATGAGGAAGAAATAAAGTGTGACTCTGTGCCATATCACATATACATGTTCATGTTCTATTTAATGACCTGGCTGCTCTTTACCTGCAGCCATCAGGTACCCTCCCCTACCATCACCCTACCAACATAGCACAGGCACTCAAGCAAGCAAAACAAGGACACTTGGATAAATTTCCACTTACTTAACATGGTGAGAAGATAGGAGTAATTAACTACAATTTGGGTCTACTTTAACTTTGAAACCACTACACCTTCATTATAATTACCTCATTGATCAATCTCCTTGTATTCATGCACCACGTCAGTAGTGAATGGACAGCTATTAAAACCATTAGGCAAAATTTACTTGAAAAATTAGCCTTATTTAATGTTTTAAAGGACAGTATGTACAGATTCCATCAAACTGTACAAAGTGTCTCAGATGAAGGTCTCCTCTGAATAAACGTTCAAAATAAATAAGACAAAAGTCATGTTAGCAGTCTTGTTGGGAATGTTGTTAAGTGTAACAGAACTGTCACCTAGCTCCCAATGGACCACCGACAAGTTCCTGAAGTGTCATGGGTCTAACCAGAGTCCTCTAGAAATCTTATAATCATTTCAAGTCAAGGACAGATGTGCCCATGCCAACTTTTTAAAAAGGCCAGAATACTAGCCAAGACTTTTCCAAAATGGACAAAATGAAGGGCTTTGTACTTATACCACCAGGATCCATAGACATTAAGTCAAGCAATTGATAAGATTCCTTTAGATTATAACAAATGCTCTTAATATTTTATGATGGAGATGCTCAAAACTTTTTGCTTGGTAGTGATAATCCCTGTATTTGTACACACACACGTGCACACACATGCACGCACACATGCTATGGCCCATCCTTTCCCAGATCAAATATCTTAGATTTTCACCCAGGGGAATTTAGGCATGAGTATTTACTGAAGTTTCAGGTTGTTTTAATGTGCACCCAGCACTGAGGACACTTCTTGGGATCGATTTAGGCTATAGTTAACAACCTTTAGCTAAAATCAGAGACCCCCGGTACATTTCCTAATAGAAGAAAGAATACCCCATTGACATTACAAGCTTTTACTTTCTATCTACTGAGTTTTAAATGTTAGAACATAGTAAGACACTATCAAGAAAAAAAAAAAAAAACACCATAGTACAGAGTGAGTTTTATTTCCCCTTCCAGCCAGTAGAAGAGATGGAGGAACGAGGCGTTTCAACAGAGGTGAAAGAAAATGAAGGAGTAGATTTAGCATCGCATAGACACTCGTTCACATTTGTCTCCGCTCTTCTGCATAGACTTAAGTACACACTAATCAAAATCCTATAAGCAGCAGCCTCCACACAGCCAGTGTAGAAGACCAGCTTCTGAAGACAGAGGCAGAACAGCTGAAGAGAGAAATGAGATTGGAATCATATCCCTTTTAATTTAAGGGCGCCCATGTTCATCTTAATGAAGAGGAATTCACCCAAAGATTAGTTAAGTGACCAACATATTCATGGTTTTCTGGCTATCATTTACATTTCATTTATAAAGAAATTAATTAAAATAATTCGATAAAATCGAAGTCACAATCTGTTCACAGCGTTTAGCATTTTGAAAAGATTCCTCCGTCGCTTGACGTACTTTAACACTAAGCAATGTTTTCTAAAAACCCTATGAACATTTTCCAATTTTCAGCACCACAATAATAAAAAGTAAATTACAACAAAAGCACAATGTTAATTTCAAGCTCCATTAGAAACACAGGGTGGGGAAAAAGCTACTGTTTTCCAATTGAAGAGGATAAAATTAGTAGGGAACCAAATCCCATTTAAAGTCTTAAAAGGGGATTGCAAACAAGGGGTAGTAAAAAAAAAAATTACACTATGAAAAACTATTTGACGGTATTATTTTAAGGCACATTATCTCACTTAATGGAAATACATAGCTCTCACTTAATTTCATCAGTTTTCATACAATGAGGTAATGTGCTGTAAAGTTAAGCACTTGTAAGGAGGAAAGATTACAGTTTAAAGTTTGATGCTAACTGCTAAAGCCCTTTATAATAGGTCTTATGCATGTTGATGTATTCAATGTTATGTTCCACTAGAAGCCCCAAGTAATCAAGAGATAAGGTTTTATTAAAAATTAGTTTAATTTCTTTATTCAATATATATCAGAAGTATTTCTTTAGGTTGCTTAAACAACTGGCTAGATAGAGCGTGTGATAAAACTCAGTATGAAAGGAAAAAATTAAATGCAAATAACTCTATTGCAAAAGAATAAAAACTTATATTCAACTGACATTAACAACATCCATGAATCTTTGGTGAAATTCCCATCAAATACCTCAACGTGCACTTAAAAAATTCACATTCTCTGTGTCAAAAGGCATTCTCAATATACTATGCTATTTAAAATAAAATTGACAATTTAAAGAAGAATGGTGATGAGAAATCTTATGCTTCCTGAACTGACTAGAGAACCATCCAAGTGACCTTTATAATCAACATAATTGGTGTAGTGTCTTTGACAGTGTAAATATGCTATTGTATATCAATGTCTTTACTACCAGGGAAACTCTGCTTTCCCATGCAGATTGCAAATATAACCTTTGTTCAAGACAGTATGCTAATTTAAAATGCTTACGGCTAGAAATGACTCCAAAAAAAAAAAAAAAAGGTACTGTGATATTTTATCCCAATAGAAATAAAAATATTCTGTCAAAAAAAAAATCCTAGCTTGGAAAATAAAGAAGGTAATATTTATTATTAGGTAACATTGGCCTTCTTTATAAATTAACTTCCTGAAAGGAAATAAGGCTGAGTAAATTCCATACCTGTTTCCTGCTTCATAAGCTTCATAAAAATTGGTTATTTCATATTTGTTACCTATCCCATTGGTAGATGTAAGCTTCAGGCATTGGTAAGAAAAGCATCCTTGATCACCTGCAAAGGAAAAACATGCAGGATGGTTAAAAGACATCACTGTCCTTTATCGGTCAAAATATTTTCACAGTATTTTCAATTAAAGAACTTATAGATTCCTATTTCCTGGGGGTTTTATCTTTTTCTTTTTTCTTTCTTTTTTTTTTTTTTAATTTCCCTAGTGATCTGATTTCCTTATTAAGTCTCAATATCCCTGGGAATTGGGGAAAGAAAAGCAAAAAAGAATTTATTTCAATTAGTGACTCTCAATCAGATCCAATATTTTTCATGATCTCTGAAGGCACCTCAGTGTTTTTTGGAAATACTTGCATACATACATTCACATTTTGGGGGGCTCTCCTGTGCCTGAGTGTCTGTTCTCAAGGTGATGTTCCAGAATACAGTGGACTCATGATGAGTGATGAGAATATGTCCTCAGCTCATGTTTTTACTGGCTCTTCGCTAGTCGGCTCTGTGGCCTGGTTACCAGTAAGGTTTGACTGGTTCTATCTGGAGACACAATCTGGGGGCTACACTGCTGCTGATCAATCATGGCTACACTGCTGCTGATCCTGAAGTGTACAAGCATTACAGACCCTTCCTTCCAATTCCATGACTCAACGAGAAGGCCAGGCTCTCAGCACCACATGGTTTACTGCACAGACTCCTTATAGCTTTATACAAGAATTGGCTTCAGGAAACCAGGAAATTCCACAATTGTTAATCTATTTAATTTCTGCAAACACCTCAATAATACTGTTTCCACACATTTTTGAAAGGGGCCTCATTTATGTTTCTCCTGATGTGTTCAGGGGAGCAAGCCACCACAGTGCACTTCCAGCCGCTTCCCTGGACACCATGTTTCTGAAGCCCATCCCCCCACAGGCAGGCCTAGGGATGTGGGTCATCAAAGGTTAAAGCCAGAACAGGACTTTTCTGGATGCCTGGATGGCTCAGTGGTTGAGCCTGCTTCTCCCTCTGCCCATGTCTCTACCTCTCTCTGTGGGTCTCTCATGAATAAATAAATAGAATCTTTAAAACAAACAAACAAACAAACAAAAAAAAAAAAAAAGAATTTTCTTTTCTCTCTCTTTTTATTCTCTTTAGTGTGTTTAAGTTCATTTCAACCAGGACAGGACAGTACAAAAGCAGGCCATCTGGAAGAACGTAAGAACACTGCCAGTTCTTTACTGACCAATGATAGCTAAAGGTTGCAATTGCAAATTGCTTTCTAGTCACACAATTCTGAACCATGGGGAAAAAAAGCCTTCTTGGATTATAATGGCATTATGTTGAGTCGATTTTTCATTATATCAATTTTGCAAAACCTGACATCCAAACAACATTGAGCCTTTCAATCTATGAGCTTAGTATACTATCTCATAAATATTTTGTTTTTTTTTTAAGTTATTATTTAAACTCCATTTGGTTAACATACAGTGTAATTTTAGTTTCAGGTACAGAATTTAATGACTCAACACTTCCATACATCACCCGGTGCTCATCACAAGCACACTCCTTCATCCCCATCACCTGTTTCACCCATCCCCCTCCCCACCTACCATCTGGTAACTATCAGTTTGTTCTCTATAGTTAAGAACCTATTTCTTGGTTTCCCTGTCTCTCTTTTTTTCTCCCTTTGCTCATTTGTTTTGTTTCTTAAATTCCATATATGAGTGAAATCCTATGGTATTTGTCTTTCTCTGTTTGACTTATTTCACTTGGCACTATCCTCTCTAATTCCATTCATGTCATTGCAAAGGCAAGATTTTTTTTATGGCTGAGTAATATTCCATTGCTTAAATATACCACATCTTCTTCTCTATTTATCAGTCAATGGACACGGGCTGTTTCCATAATTCGGCTATTGTAGATAATGCTGCCATAAACATCGGGGAACATGTATCTTTGAATTAGTATTTTGTTTTCTTTGAGGAAATAGCTAATATTTTATAAATATTTTGAAGTTTTCAGAATATTAATACATTATAAGCTATTTACTCAAGTTAAATTAAAATCAGGTTTGATCGTTTCTTATAAATTTAAACATAAATTATAGAATGATCCAGTAAATTTAAACATAAATTATAGAATGATCCAGTAATCCAATTGTTAAGCATTACTCAATAAAAATAAAAAATATATAACCACACAAAGACTTGTATGAAAATGTTTATCATACCATTATTAATAGCACTCAAAAGATGAAATATAACCTAAATCCATTCAATTATAAATTTTATTTCAAAAAATGATCCATTGTTTCAAAAACCTAATATTTATTTGTTTCTGATATTGAAAGTAAGATTGAATTGACCAACATCCTAAATAGAAGTTATTTTTTAAGAATAGCCTTCATTCAACATTCTAACATTGGACTCTTGGGGCAATTAGGTGGCTCAGCAACTGAGTGTCTGCCTTTGGCTCAGGTCATGATCTCAGGCTCCTGTGGGGAGCTTTCTTCTCCCTCTGCCTCTCTCTCTCTCTCACTCTCTGTTTCTCTCATGATTAAATAAATAAAATCTTAAAAAATATAACATTGGACTTCTAAAATTTCAAAGTGTCTTTATCTAAATATTTTCCTAAATTCTCAAAGCATTAAATTAGACTCTGACATGCCTATCTGTAAAGATATATCCACATTTAATCATTTCTAAGGAAATTTTTTTTTCATATTGCACATATCTGTAATATTGATGCACCTTATAGTTAATAGTGTTTTAGAGCCAGGGAAATGTGAATTGCTTCCAAAATGTTAAGTTTAAGTCCATGTATAGACTGAGAGCCTGAGCAAAGCATTGAGGAGTTGGCTTCTAATAGTGAAGCCAGAAGTGAGCAGTTGGGTTAAACAATTACTAGTCCATCTATTGTTAAATATTGTCCTGCTGTGCTCAAAGCAATTATTTTTAAGTACATTAAAAAGTACATATATCAAAATATTTCCCTCTCAATTATTTAAAATTTACTCTAATATCTCATCAACTTATTTCAGGAAGAATGAAAAGGATGGAAAGTGACAGTTTTCAGATAAACTGTATTAATTATACATTACTATTCAATAAATTACCCCAAAACTTAATAGATTAAAAAGACAAACATTTATTATCTCTGTTTTAGGGGTTAAGAATCTGGACTTGATTTACACAAAATGGACAAATTCCTTGAAAGATATAAACACTATAAGCCTGATTAGTGAACAGATAATCTGCATAAACCCATAGCAATATAGAACTTAAATTTGTGGTTAGAAGCCTTGGTACAATGAAAACTCCAAGTCAAGTTGGCTTTAGTGGTATATTCTATAAAACATTTAAAGGAGAAATGAGGCAGTGCCTAGATGACTCAGTTGGTTAAATATCTGACTCGATTTCAGCTCAGGTCATGATCTCAGGGTTGTGGGACTGAGCCCAGAATCAGGCTCTGTGCTAGGTGTGGAGTCTGCTTGAGGTTCCCTTTCTCCCTCGTCCTCTGCCTGTCTCCGACTTCTTTAAAAAAGAAGAAGAAGAAGAAGAAGAAGAAGAAGAAGAAGAAGAAGAAGAAGAAGAAGAAATAAGAACAATTCTGTATAAACAGTTGATGCCTACAGCATGAATGAATATCAAAACAATTATGTGGCATGAAGGCAGCCAGGTAAAGGAGAGTGCACACAATATGATTCCATTTATATAAATGATAGAAAATGCAAGCCCACCTACAGAAACACTGATCAGTCAATGGTTGCCCGCAGGAATTGCAGACAAGTTGAGCAGATGGATATGGTAACCATCATTAATACTGGACGGTTCTATAGGTCATTCTTATTTAACACTTACCAAATTGTAAATGTTAAATATGAACACTTTCTTGTATGTCAATTATACAATCATATATTCCCAGTGACGGGAGGGGGGGATATAGAGGGTGGGTGCATGGTGGGAAAGTAGGAAATGAGTGCTTAGTCCTGAAAAGAAGGATCTCAGTGCAGCACCACAACATCAATTATAGGCTCCCCTGCCACTGGTCAAATTCAATTCTTAAATCTACCCCTTCTGAATAAAAATCTTATTTCTGCTTGGTCTTTGTTCCTGGAATAATTGACAAGAAAGAATTAGTGAGTTAATCAAAGACCTAAGATGGTCTAGAAACTTCCACTGGTCTTCATCAACTCTTTCTTTTTCCCATTCATTCTAGATTGCCCTCAACTTCTGCTGACATCTCTGTCAGATACGGTGATCACCCTGACAGATGATCCAGTCTTTTATTCCTCAGACATCAGATCTCCTAATTCAGATTTTCTCAGATGATGGCTGCTTCCTTGACCATTCACAACCAAAACTGGGCTGAAGAGGAGTGCCTGGGTGGCTCAGCAGTTGAGCATCTGTCTTTGGCTCAGGGCATGATCCCGGGGTTCCAGGATCAAGTCCTGCATCAGGCTCCCTGAGAGGAGTCTGCTTCTCTCTCTGCCTATGTCTCTGCCTCTCTCTCTGCCTCTCATGAATAAATAAATAAAATCTTAAAAAAAAAAATGGGCTGAAGACAAGGTAGTGAATTACTAGCCTGCCAAAGCATTCTTCTCTTCCCTATTATGTAACAGTAGTGGTATTTCCTTCTGATGATCAGGGACAATTAATCTTGCCAGATTCATGACTCCTTTCTTTACTACTTGGCACAAAGAGCTTAAAATGACCTGGTAGCTATAGTTTAATGTTTAATAAGGCTCTTACTCTCGGGGGAGTTTTCTATTTCAAAGAGCAAGGACTTCTAGACTCTCAAAGTTTGAAGTGGCAGGGATAGGATGCAGAGATTCCCCAAGTGAGTTTTTGAGAGTGATGATAAATAAGGCCAGTATCTCCACTCCTTATTTTACAGACTCATATATTCTGTTTTGGTGGCCTAGTACGAAATAATGGTCAGTGCTTTAAGATGCTTACTGTGCTCTAAAGGATGAAACTGTGTATATATAGAGCATCCTCTCTGGTCGGCACCTCAGTACACCTTTGAGAGGCCATTCTGCATGCTGTATCATGTGGCAACTTAGGCTTGGTGGCATATGTGCCAAGGCCAGTGGATTCCACAGTTACATACTCGCTGCTTGCCCTTTCTTCGCTGTAAAGTGTTTTTTTGTTTTGTTTTGTTTGTTTTGTTTTGTGGGTCCACAGTGATGTTGTACTGTATACCCTGCTGAATATAGCAAACACTCTGTAGGCCACTGGTACTAGTGCTGGCCGAGTCCCTGTGGGTAGGAAAGGCAAATCAACTCCTGGTATGTGAACAATCCCCAATCAAGAGGAGTTATTGCCTTGTTTAGGATGGAAGGAGCCCATTGTGACTAAATTACCCTTAGGCATTAGATGGGTTTCTCCTGAGAAGTTGCCATGTGAGGGGCTCAGCATTGGACTGTGTCACCTGCAGTTTGTGTAGGTAGCACCAACCACAGCTAGATCATAGCTGGTGGCGGGAGCCCAAGCTGTTTGACTCATGCTTAGCCCCCATTCTTGTCCCCATGGAACTTCATTTCTCTATCCATTGTCCCAGCACAGGGTTGGAACATGGTATAAACTGGTTGGTATCTATGGTAAGTCATTATCTATTTGACTTATTTATCAATGTCTCTTTTATAATGGATGCTTTGTGATGGGTTTTAGCACAGCACCTGCCCCAATAGATATGTTCTCTTCCCCAAACATCCTTGTCCTCTATCTTTCTGTATTCTTTTTCTGCATTCCAGACCATTCATCCATGCCATCAGTCACATACTTAGTTATCTGAGGCAACACCCTCTTCACATGGAGTGGATGACAGATATACCTCCAGAAACTTTGTCACTAGGAGTATTTACCTTGATACTGTTTCTCAAGGTCATCCTTGAGTGGAATTTAGTTTAGCAGTATATTTTTGACTTGCAGCTGTATACCAGATAGGTCTATCTGCTAGCTTCAGAATCTTTTCTCCTCAATTAGCTGGGAACCCTACACGGACATTCATAGTAAAAGTTGAAGGAGTGTTCTTGGTGCAACAGGATGGATGAACACAGAAGTCTGTTTTGTTTTATTTTTTAACTTTCTGACACTTTCTTGCCCAATCCTTGCTATATTATGTCCATCTGAGAAAGTGTGGATGCTGAGCCTACTTTACCTTATGATGCAGCATTCTGGTCACTCAGTATCTCCCTGTCAGAAGTGCCATCTCTACTAGGCCGGGAGAAAAGACCTGGATGTAACAGTACATGCTCTTCCCATACATATGTTTTGACACAAATATAGGTCTATTATTTTGCAGATTGTCTCCATGCCATCTATGGCCACACAAATGAAAAGGCAATGGATTGGGGTTACTATATATAAAATCTCAATGATTAGGGAAAAGAGGTATTTATTATTTCTATTTTTATGTTTGAATAATCTATTTAAGCTACATTATATTCAAATAAATTATCTACTTTTTAGCAAATCTATCCTTTTTTGAAGAATTAATAATAAAAAGAGGCAATTTAAAATTTTACTTATGACTACTTTTAGAGTACAGTCACCTTCTCCAGGAACAATACCCTAATAATCCAAGGAAGCATTAGAGATCCTGCTTGTGCCACCCCCATCCCATCATGTGCTCTTTCTTTCCATTGGTTATTCTATTACCGTGCACTGTAACTTGCTATAGCTAATGTTCTGAGGAACAGAAGTTCCAGAAAAGAGTTCCATGGTAAAATAAGTTTGGGAAATTCTGTGTACAGAATTATCTTGCAGTTGTATTAGTATGTTAATATATTTAAAAATTTTATAGCTCTAAAGATGTTACAGAAATCCTTCCAACAGTCCAAATTTATTTCACCACTGAAAGCTTTCCATTCTTTGACTAAACACAATTGGTTGATTTTTTTTCTTTTAATATGCCAGAGACTTTTGTGAAAAACCAGATTAAATCATTTTAAATGCGGTTCCATAATGCAGGCCAATCAGTCTTTCATCTAGGGTAATTACTTGATTACTTGCCTGTTGCTAATACTAGCATTTAATGACTTTAAGTGTAGAAACTATATCATTTTTTCTTTTCCAAGTGTCATTGACACAAATAGCATATGGTAAGGTATCACTCAACATCAGTGTACATTCTTTTTAACAAGTTACTCTTTTGAAAGAACTTATTTGTGATGGAAGAAAAACCCTTTAGGAGAGTTTTGTTCTAGTCAGTTGCCAAAGTTCTCTGTAGTATTGTAAGAAATTCGATGTTTATACTCACTTTGTTGTTTTACCTTAATATAAATTCATTTCATTGAAAAACTGTATAAATATTCTATAGCTCATATTAGTTAAAAAATAAAATAAAACCATTGAACTGAAAGTATGGAATTCATATGTATGGTGTTTTCTATAAGATATAAACTGCAGATAATGAGTGATGCCTAATTCATGTCAAATTTCTTGGACCACAGAAGGCTTCCAATGAATATTAGAAGAATTAATTGTTTAAAAATACTATTTTGTATTCAAAGTATTCTCTTTTAAGCTTAAAACTTGTTTAGTATTGTTCTTCAGGCATTTGATTATATATCAACCAATTTTTTCACTCTTTGGCACTTCAAAGTGCTCCCAAGTGCTTTGAAGATACTTACCCTGGGACACCTGGGTGGCTCAGTAGTTGAGCATCTGCCTTTGGCTCATGTTGAGATCTTCGGGTCCTGGGATCAAGTCCTGCTTCAGGCTCCCTGCGAGGAGCCTGCTTCTCCTTCTGCCTATGTCTCTGCCTCTCTCTGTGTCTCTCATGAATAAATAAATAACACCTTAAAAAAAAAAAGAAGATACCTTATGTTTGTTGACTAAATTATTTAAACAGTGACTACACTGAGGTGCTTGGGTGGCTCCATTGGTTGAGCATCCACCTCTTGGTTTCCACTGGGTTGGTGATCTCAGGATAGTGGGATCTGGCTCTGCCTTGGGCTCTTCAATCATCCAGGAGTCTGCTGGAGATTCTCTCCTTCTCCCTTTGCCTCTCGCTTCATTCTCTCTCTCTCCCTTTAAAATAAATGAAAAAATCTTTAAAATCATAAAAATAATAATAATAAAGCAGTGGCTACATTTGTAAATCACCATTAATAATATGGTATGTTAGCAAGCCAGGCTAAATAAATGTCAACAGTTGTCCTAAATTTATTGTGAAAAAAAGGAAAAAAAACCCTCACAGCTGAGCATATACAGTAAGATTAAAGAAAAGAGAATATTTCAAGATTGAAGACACTCTTAGGAGCTCTCAATGAATTTTCATAAGAGACTTGTCATGGCAAAGGTCAGGAAGTGGAGGGAGAAAGCAAGATCCCAGAGTCAAGAGGAGTAAAATGTCGAGTAATCATGGGGCACAGATCTTAAGAGACAAAATCTTGTGAGAAAAGAAGGTCAAGAGGCAAGTTTTGGTAACAAGAAGCAGAGGACTGGAGAAATATTGGCAGTAGCCCAAGTACAAAGTGTAAGGAACATAAAATTCAGGACTATAATCAAGAGATGAGTTTTCTCAGTGATTCTCTCTGACTGGCTTCTTGGAAAAACCAACTTAAAGTAAACACCTGTAAATCTGGAAAATCCTGCCAAGTTGAGAGACAGTTTCTCTCACAGTTTATAGCATTAATGTATAGAGAAAACAGTGGCGGGGGCGTTATTTACTATCATTTATTCTCTAGTTTATAGATAAACCTTAATCTTGAGCAAATGGGAAGAAAAGATACATGGTGTGAATTTTTAAATTGAAAAATCATGGAGCAAACGTAAGCAAGGAAGTTGTTTTTCCAACAGTTAAAAGTTTCCACAGGAAAATAGAAAAGCTGAGTTTGGGTCAAACCTTTATTAAAAGTAGAAGAGTCAGCGAAACTGCATACCTTCTGTATATAAATTATGCATTAATGTATCTTTTATATTTATATATCTTACTAAGTTCTGTTGAATTTACCTCAGCAACATATAGCATTCTACCTCCATATCTCACTTCCAAATTCTTTCAAAACTATTTTCCAAAATATTGTCAGATTAATTTCCCAAAGAACAGTATTTTTTAAATCACATTTCTACTGAAAAAACATGTGTGGCTCTTCAGTGAGTGATATTTAAGGTCTTCCATGACCTGTTCCTACCTAATTCATCACAGGCTCCTCTTTTATTCATTTCTTCAGACTTCTTACTTAAGTGATTGAAAATTATAAGCTTTCCCTTATTTATCTTGGCTTTTCAGTCCATGTTACACTCTCACGGTTCCCATTGATTGGTGTATGATATACAACCCCCATTACCCTTTGAATCCTATCTGAGAACCACACTCTCCATGAAATATCCTGTGATTATGGAAGTAACATTTCTATGGCATTTACTTTCTGCTCAAGTCTTGCCAACTTTAAGGAAACCGTATATGTTTCCTAAATCTGAACTATCTACAAGTGTTTTATATTTTGCATTTGCTGCAGAGCCTATCACAGAACCTTGCCAATACCATGTTAATCCATAAAATTATGGCAAATAATAAATCAGTGCTTGATTCAAACAATATGACTTTTAGTTTTGTATAGCTCTCTGTCTTATCCTTAATTATTGTCCATTCTGTTAATTATAAAGAGCGATGTATTTCAAAATATCTTTTCATGAATGATCAGTTAGTGAATCTTAGGAAACATTATTGAGTACTTTGAGATCAAGGGCACAGATTTGTATAGGATTAATATCCCCCAGGGCCTATCTCAGTCTAGTCATTATATAAAATGATGTAAGCACTCAGGAGATGTTGAATGACTACATGAATAAATCTATTATGTCTAACAAAACACAGTATAATCTCAGAGTACTTACACAAGTTTGACCCACATTGTAGTTGGAAAGCTCAAAGTGTAGCTAAAATACTTGGCTAGTAATTTAAATATTTTAAAAATTAATTTAAATATTTTAAATATTTTAAAAATTAATTTTCAAATTAGTCTCTTGTGGAACACTAGTTCTATAATATTTATGTAGGAGTGTTCCACTTCTAACCTAGTATAGTGTTAATCATTTACACACTTTCAAAAAATTATCCTAATGTAGATACTCTTACATGATTTTTCTTACAACTTCTATAAACTACTCATATCTGATGATTAGTGCTAGCATATGATGAAATGATTTGAAACCACATTTATTATATTATGTAATAAATATAATGAAAAAGCTATAAAATAATCAACCAGTTTAGGTTAGAAAATTTTCTTCCCTGGGATCCCTGGGTGGCGCAGCGGTTTGGCGCCTGCCTTTGGCCCAGGGCGCGATCCTGGAGACCCGGGATCGAATCCCACGTCAGGCTCTCGGTGCATGGAGCCTGCTTCTCCCTCTGCCTGTGTCTCTGCCTCTCTCTCTCTCTGTGTGTGACTGTCATAAATAAATAAAAAAATAAAAAAATAAAAAAAAAAAAGAAAATTTCCTTCCCTATTCTCACTAGATAGAAATTACCTATTCTATGACTTGTTCCATAAAAATAATAGTATTTTAAATTGTAATAATGTTAGAAAACTTTGTGATAGGATATCATGCATATTCTCTATTTGCATTTAGCATTGATTATGACATTTTATAAATGTTTGAGATCTCAAGGTCATGTTACCCGAACAGGTTTGAGACTCACTGAAGTACAGGAATGTTTATGTAAACCGCTCCCCCCTTTCTTTTTTGATACTACCATCTTTTGGTTTTGAAGATTCTCTCCTTTTCCTCTTTTTTTCTCCTTTTAAAATTTATCATACCTCATAGAATTGTCCTAACTCTTTAACTCTGACATCACCAACTTAATCCATACCCTTGGGAGTTCATGTATAATTTACAATCAAAATGATTCCTAACTTATTTTTACTTCAGTTTGTTCTTGGGAATTTTGTACCTCTAAAATGCTTGAAAGTACAAGTAAAATTCAGGGTCATACAATAATAACTTTTTCTACCCATTAATTTTACTCTATATATGTATGACATCATACCTGCCTTCAGGCTCATATTCTCTCTCTTTTTCTTGCCTTAGTAGTAGTAAGGTTAGCTACAATGACAGGAAATCCAAAATGTCAGTTCAATAAGAGAAGCGTCATTATTTCTTTTTTTTAAAGATTTTATTTATTTATTCATGAGAGTCAAAGAGAGAGGCAGAGACATAGGCAGAGGGAGAAGAAGGCTGCCTGAGGAGTGCCCTTTCCAGGACTCAGTCCTATACCCCGGGATCATGACCTGAGCCAAAGGCAGACGCCACTGAGCCACCCAGGCGCCCAAAGCATCATGATTTCTCATATGGAAGTCCAGACGTGGCTAGTCCAAGGCTAGCACCATACTCCATTGTGTCATGGATCCTAGCATACTCCTTTTTATTTCAGTGATATTTGTCTCTATTCCCAAGGGGAGCTCAAAGTCCCAGATGGTCAGTACAGTGAGGGCATCATATCCACATTTCAGTCAGCAGGGAGATTTTTTAAAAATGGAAGGAGAAAAAGAACTAATGGTCTTTTTAGGGATATTTCCGAAGAGTCACAAAATCTATTTCTATTAAAGGACACTACCCATCAGTGAGTCACTCACCCACACATGTGAAGCTAGGAAAGATGTCCAGCTAAATAGAAGATCAATTAAAATAAAAAAGGAGTCATTTTTATGTTGGGATCAATTAGAAATCTTAGCAATGCGAGAAAAAAAAATGTGTACCCTTTTAGGGGTCTGTAGCTGAACCTAAGAATTAAACTAACATAAACAAGACTAAAAGGAGAAAAGCACACTAGTTTTATTGAAGTTTCTGTATGTACATTGGAGCCCTCAAAAGAAAGAGAATGAAGGCTTGAAGCAGTGACCAGAGAAGAAAGCTTTTCTACCTTTTAGTAAAAGAAACAATAAATTTTAGAAGGGTTGACAAGACAGAGGGGTTTGGGCTAGGGGCAGTAAATTGTGATGAAGGCACCAAAAGATAAGGATTGGTTTAACAAGGTTTATTTATACAGATTTTTCAGCCTCTATCCCTGTCTCTGATGATAAGAATATCTTTCTTCGTCCTGGCACAGAGAAGGCACTTTTCAGAGGGGAGTTTTATCTCCTGCTTTTGAAAATAAAAGGGAAGGTCAGAGTGCCCTTCTTCCATCTGTTGTTTCTCAAATGCCTTTAACTGAAAATAATCAATATGCCCAAATGGCATATCTTGGAGTAAGATGCCCTCAATTCCTTCAGCAGTGTATTTTTCTTTCCTCATAAACTCTTTTACTCTTGCTCAAAGTTCCATAGCTCTCTGATGGGGATGAATGAATACAGAAATTAGCCACAGAACTGAATTAAATCAATATCAGAAATTTACCAAAATAGTTTGGCCTGAGGTATGTCATTTTAAAAATGAGGCTATTTGGCTAGATAATCCTGAAATAGCCATTTCTAAAATACTTGAACAGTGTCGCCTTTGAGCTTTAACCAGACTTAACTTTGGTTTCTCTACATCCCTAAATATTTGCATTCTTACAAATATCATTTATTTAGAAATTGTATCTTTTTTAAAGCTCCAGTATCATTTAATAAATAATCATCTTGTTCTTATGAAAAGAAAATTTGGGCAGCCCGGATGGCTCAGCAGTTCAGCACCGCCTTCAGCCCAGGTCGTGGTCCTGGAGACCCGGGATCGAGTCCCATGTCGAGCTCCCTGCATGGAGCGTGCTTCTCCCTCTGCCTGTGTCTCTGCCTCTGTGTGTGTGTGTGTGTGTGTGTGTGTGTGTGTGTGTGTGTCTCATGAATAAATAAATAAAATCTTAAAGAAAGATTCCCACCTAGAGGTGTTTGGAAAATGTGCTGTTACGTCAGCAAATTCTACTTTTTATGTCTTCTAAATTACTTATTAAACTGAAGGATAGTCTTTGTTCATTCACAAACACATATCAGCCATTCAATAGGTTCTAGTCACTTTATAAAAATACAGAAGTAATAATAAAACAAACTAACCCTTGATTTCACAGAAATTATCTTCCCATTCTTTTATTTTTTTAAGGTTGTATTTATTTATCCATGAGAGACAAAAAGAGAGAGGCAGAGACATAGGCAGAAGGAGAAGCAGGCTCCCCGTGGAGAGGGCCCAATGTGGGACTCTATCCCAGGACTCCAGGATCAGGACCTGAGCCAAAGGCAGATGCTCAGCCACTGAGCCACCCAGGCATCCCTATCTTCTAGTTTTGACAGTTGACATTAGACAGCCCTGAGGGAAAGCAAGTAGTACAAAGGTTCTATAACTACTCAGGATGAAAGATGGTCTGAGAAGGTGATTGTTGAACATGGCTGTGCATTAATCAGGGAGATTATTGAAGTAGAGATTTAAAGGAAGACCTATCCATTTAGGCTAAGAGAACAGCAGATATAAAAGCTCTGAGTCAAGAATGGGCTTTGCATGAATATTAGGAGTAGAGATGAGATAGATGGTGATTTACCTGTCAGAGGGATGAGGAGCCATTGCCAGTTTTTGAGGAGTAGAGAGAAATATTTTGAAATAACCTATCTGTACCAGGGTTTCTCTACCTTGGCACTATTGACATTTTAGGCAGATAATTTCTGTTGTGGGCATCTGTCCTGTGCTTTGCCAGATGCCTTCGTGGCATCTCTGGCCTCTACCCACTAGATGCCTGTAGCACCCCTCACCCTCAATTGTGATTACCAAAACATTTTCCTAGACTTTGCCAAATGTCGCCTAGGCCATCCCTGCTGAGAACCACTGGACTAGATCATGTGAAGAGAATAAACTGTGGCAATCAAATATAGGAGTAGATTTCTAATAAACGCTAGACAATTGGAGAAGCCATATGATAAGAAAGAGATAAGGGAAATAGTATTAAATTGGCAACTAAGAGCAAGGAAAATATCATTCCCACCTAGAGGTGTTTGGAATCTGAATTATGAAAGAGAAATGTAATCACTGGAGATACTTAAAGGGATAGCTGTGTCCCTGAATAGAGCCGGGATAGTAATTAGGAAAAGACGATGAAGAAAGAAAAGGGGTGATTGACTTTCCTGCAGACCCAGTGAAACAGTTGGGGATTTTATGATGTGTTGTGAAGGTGGCTTATTTGGGGAGGAGGCACTGTCAGGGGTGAAAGTCCGCAGGGATAGGACGATTAGCTGGAAATCTAGGGCTCCTTGGAACGTATTGGAAGGATCTTTTAGGCAAGATACAGTGATGAAGCTAAAACTGTGGGGTGAGGAGGGATAAGTGGAGAGAAGGGAGACTCTTGCCAGTAATTTATAAAGTTTGAAGGCCCTCCTCCTGGTCACACTAGTAGCATGAAGATTATGGTGTTAGGTTGAAAAATAAAATACAGTGTCACCAGGAAAACATGTGGGACTTTGGGTGACACAAGCAGATCCTTGTGTGACACAAGCAGATCCTTTCCTGACAGATTTTCCTCTTACTTTATGTTAAACCAATTAGCTGACTGTGACTCAACAACAGGAACAAAATTAATACAATTATTTTTAGATTTTAAGTAAAATACTGTCTTTTAATAATTAAGAGAAAGGGGGTGCAGTAGGTTTAGAAAGTCTTCCTTTAACTATGCAGATTTGATTAATTACAACCAATTATAAGTGCATTCAGCACTGTAAGCCACAATAGTTCACATTATTAATATTTAACATGACAACTACAAAGTTATCAAATATAATGCAGAGTTTTTTGTCTTTGATTTTATAAGCAAAGGAGGTCAAGGTTTAAATGAGCAGAATAAATTGATTTTAAGCTCCATCTCTTCCAATAAAAGTGCAACCCAATTAAGTACAACAGCTACAGCTTTAGACAAATGTAAAGCATTCTGTAGAAATTTTGACAAAAATGTATTTGCCACAAATGAGATGTAGCTATGATGTGTGGAGTTGGAGAGAAATGTAATGAGCTGTTAACAGACATTTTTAACCAAGGAAATAGGAATTGAATTTGGCCACATTTCCCATCTGTTAGAGTGAGTTACATAAGAGCTGATAAAGCAGATGAACTACAGTTGTCTGGCAGAAAATTAACGTTAAATTATGTATACCAGTGAGAAATGCTACTCTTAAACTCCAGTGAACTGATTCAAAGATTATCTCTTTTCTTTTTGCATACTAAAGATGCATGATACTAGAGATGCATGGCGTCTCTAGAGCAGAAGTCAAGAAAGGTTGCCCCAGAGCAAGCCAAGGCAATTGCCTTTGGTGGGCAGACTGGACTGTGCACCAGACTGGTCCTGTCCAGAGCAGGATGGAAGAAAGTGGCAGTCATGAAGCACTTCCAGCCTTCTGAATTCTCCTGCATTTACTAGTTTACTCCTGTCAAAAGCCAATTTAGCTAATTCTGGCTTTTCTTGAGATTTAATTTAAGTAATAAGTGTGCTCCAAATGAGCAGTAGGAGAAATCTAAGCCAATCTTTACGTTCAACTGAGATTTAAGCTTTGTTTTCAGAAAGGAAATGTATTAATATGTACTCAAAGAGCTTCTATAACCTAAAATATTATAACTTTTTATTTTGAACTGATTTAAGACTTAGGGAAGAACTGTAGAAACAGTCCGGAGATTCTCTGTACACCATTCACTGACCTTCCCCCAATGTTGGCCACTTACAAAACCATATGCAATTATCAAAACCAAAAAAAAATTAATATTGGTACAGTAGTATAAACTAAACTGAAGATTTCAATAAGATTTTTTTTTTCTTTACTTTTCTATTCTAAGATCCAATCCAGAATCCCACATTGTTCTTGGTCTCCACTTCTGAGTCTTCTCGAGTCTTTATTTTTCCCTTGTCTTCCATGACCTTGACATCTCTGAAGAGTATGGGGCAGATATTTTGTTGCTCAGTTTGAGTTTGTCTAACATGTTTTCAGTAATCAATCAGAGTGTGCATTTGAGAGAAGAGCGCCTCCACTAACTGTATCTGATGGTACCTGATGCCCATACCTCATGATTACTGAGGATGTTCATCTTGCTCATTTGGTTAAGGTGGTGTCTGCCAAGTGTTTCCACTGTAAAGTTACTCTTTGCCCTTAGTAACTAGTAAGTGTCTTAAGTAATAAATATTTCAAGAATATGTAAACATCTTATTTCTCCTCAATCCTTGAAATGAGTCACAGAAGAACACCTATGTAAGATGATGTTAGAGAATGAATTCCCTGGTGTAAAATCACACCTTAAAGATACATTTTGAATGCCACAGATACAAATCAATGCATCTAACATCGACTCTACATAAATGAGAGTTCGTGGTTCACAAAAATTTAATTTAAAAACTCTTGAATTTCTAGCTTAATGTTTTCTTGAAGAATAATTACAATTATTGGGATGCTTGGGTGGCTCAGTGGTTGAGCATCTGCCTTTGGCTCAGGTGGTGATTCCAGTGTCCTGGGGTCAATTCCTGCATCAGGCTCCCTGCAGGGAGCCTGCTTCTCCTTCTGCCTACGTCTCTGCCTCTCTCTATGTCTCTCATGAATAAATAAATAAGATCTTTAAAAGAAGAATTACAATTATTTAAGGAAAATATGGGTATACTCTCAGTTAAAACTTATTTAAAAAAAAAAGCTAAATCCCTCTGTAACAAACCATTATAGACTTCATCACAGAGATCATCATTCTTATCATTTTCTATCTCTGTGTGCATGTGAAAAAAATAGAGTTGTGTTGGTAACTTTGTTTTAAACTAGCAGTTATCATAGGGTATATATTGCTTTGTAAGACATAGCAAATGTCTTACAAATGTCTTAAATAGCAAGACCCCTGGGCTTGTCTTTGGTGGGGATGCAGTCCCTGCCCTCCTCTCACTTTGCCCAGTAATGCTGCCATCCCTGCTACCGGCCCATTAGTCGTGTGGCTGCCTCATTAGCCACCTTCATCTTCTTTGCAGCCTCCATGGCATATAGATACCATGTGGCCACATATCCTGCAGATGGAAGTCCATCCAGAGCTGTGTTCAAATAAATGAGAGGTTGTCTAAAAAATAAAAAATAATAAAAAAGTTTTTTTGCTTTGCTTCGTAACTTTTTATATTCAACAATTTATTACATCATTTTTTTTCTTAGTTCTACATCCAGATCTATTTCATCAATGTAAGTACTTTTTACCTGTAAATGACATGCTGTAGTGTTAATGTTCTCTAGTTGTTTAAAGACCTACAATGGGTATCTCTAAAAAGAACACTTGGTTACATACCTAAGAATTGTTACTGAGCACACATCAATATGTGCACTTATTTCTGATTCATTAGTTATGCACATTTTTTATTTAAATAGATGGTATCCAAATCCTGGGTCAAATTGTACCAATTTCTACCCACACCTGTATTATATGGGAATGCCTAGTTCTCAATCGGTTGATAATCCCAAGTATGAGAACCTGATTTGAATTTCAGTTGATTTAATTGGAAAAATATTATCTAAATATCACTTAATTTGCTTTCTGGTGATGACTTAGATTGAGCATTTTTTCTGGGTGGTTGTGATTTTTAATTATTCTTTGCTGGATTGCTTATTTATAATTTTGTATATCTTTATTTCTCTTATTTTTAGAAATGATTTTTGTGATAGTAGATTATCAATCTGCTCTATATAGTGTAAATATTTTCTCCTAGTTTATCATTTGACTTTCAGATTTGATGCTATATTTTTTGTGTACAGCATATTTTTGTTACCGTTTTTGGTTTTGAGGTAACACTTATTTCTGGTTTCCCTATTGACTATCTCCTTTTTTTTATACTTGAGAATTTAATTAATCTGATATATATTTTTTATAAACAATCTTAAAGAGCCTAATTCAGTTTTTAATGTAGAGCAATGATTTAGTGATTTCTCTTTGCTCTACCAACTTGAAATATCATTTTTCTTATTAATTAATTAATTTATTCATTTATATTCTTTAAGAGAGAGAAAGAATGAGCAGAGCAGAGGGAAGGGAGAGAGAGAGAATCTTAAACAGGCTCCACGCCCAGTATAGAGCCAGATGTGGGGCTTGATCACAGACCTTATTAACATCATGACCGGAGCCAAAATCAAGAGTCGAATGTTTAACCAACTGGGCCATCCAGTACCTCTGAAGTTTCATCTTGCAAAGATATTCATATGCCTGCTCATGAAATTTAATATCATGATCAGTTTATTAAAAGATTGACCCATTTATTAATCCCCATGCCAATATCATTATGCTTACTTTAACTTTATAAATAGAGTTAATTAACTTATGATCAATCTTCTCTTCTCATTTATTCCAAAATATAGTTGGCTATTCTGGAGTCCTTTCTTTTCCTCAAAAATTTTCATATTTGTGTTCCATAAAATAATCCTCTTATGAGTCTTATTAGAACTATACTGAATTTAGAGACCAAATGAGATAGGAAATGTCATTTTACAAACCTGAGTATTCCAATTCTTCAGTTGTATTTTATACTTTGCTTATAAAGTCATATATATATATGTTTATATACATTTATGAAATGTTATTACTAGCATAAATGAATATTTATATAGTAATTATCTATAATTTTTAATGTTGATTTTGCATGTCACCCTTGTGAGCTCTCTTTTCAGTTTTAATAGCTAGCTTTATTAGTAGATTCACTTAAATAGTCTGTTTTCAGAAATGAGCTTTGTATACCACATAGACAATGGTTCCTCAGGAATATTGATAACTTGTATTCTTTCCTTTTATGATGATACTGACTACAGGCACAAGAACAATGGCACTTATTGACAATTATGGAAGAGATTGGCCAGCTGTTCTCCGAAACTGATTCCAATTCTTCCCAGGCAATTCTCACTCTCATTTTTCCCTATTCACCTGCCAAGTGTAGAGGATGAGACTCTAGAATATGTTGAAACCATCGGACAAAAAATTGACAGGTTTCCTAAATGACTACCAGGAGCAAATATCCTCAAAATGTGTATTGGCCTGATATAGAAAGAGGATGTAAATCCTCTAATAGTGTAAAGTCACTAAGTTTTGAGATTTATCTGTTTTAGCACCTAACTACACTAACAATAAAAAAAAAAAGGACTTCCCCTAACTTTAGCTAAAAGCCTTCTAAGATTTTACCATAAAGAAACCTGAAGTAAACACATGCATATTTTTGCAGGAATTTATGCAACCCTTAGTTACTAAAGAACTTTTAACATAAATGTTTGCTAAAATTTATTCAAAGCTATTTTGAAGTCTGAAATTATTTTAGGTTCATACTAACTCTGGAAATCTCTGTTCTTGATAAGTGAATATGATCCACTTACATGTATGATTGCTAGTGGTTTGCAATTTTCTCACTTTCTCTCATTTTGTTTTCAGTGATTTTTTCTAGTTTTTTTGTGGGGGCAAGAAAGTGGGTAGAGGAAGAGCCCAAGAAGGGAGTGGAGAAAATAACTTTTAATTTAGACAATACTGGCCAACGTATTATTAAAAACGGAAATAATTGTCACGTGGTCCTCATTAAGAATTAACTATTTGGTCAATACAATGCTGAGGATGTTCTTTAGAAAAATCAAAATTTGGGCTGATACAAAACTGTTCACTAATGTGCAGACCACTAATAAATTTGCAACTTGAACATTTCTTTTCTGTTTACTGCTATGTATCAAGCAAATGCCTTTATCTAGAAATGTATCTGTATCTGAAATGCAGAAACTTATCGATCATTAGGATGAATATTATTCCTAATAAGAGTTGAGAAAGATAAAATCAACAAGAATGACACAATATGTTTTTTAAAAGCAGATGATTTAACTGAAGGAAGTTCTTGTGAAATTTGAGAAAAGACTTCAATTATAATGTCTTGCAAAATTTATCATAAAGAATGATACGTTCCTACAACTCTTTCCTATATGCCTGATTATGTAAAATTATTATAAATTGCTTTTTCTTTGTCATTTACAGTTGTAGTCTTTGATATTATCTTAGTAAAGAGCTGTAAACATTATACATAATGACTAAAATATATATTTGCTAAAATATGAGACAAATTACACTTTTAAAAATAATTCCATGTTCAAGCTCAAATTACCAAGACTTTTGCACTCTACAGATGATTTTTATTTTTTATTTAAGTGAATAAGTTTATTTATTTATTAAAGATTTTGTTTATTTATTCATGGGAGACACACAGAGATAGGCAGAGACATAGGCAGAGGGAGAAGCAGGCTGCCTGCAGGGAGCCTGATGTGGGACTTGATCGTAGGATTCTGGGATCACGACCTGAACCAAAGACAGTCGCTCAACCACTGAGCCACCCGGGTACTCCAGTGAATCGATTTAGATAGCATTATATAAATTAGCATTTGGTAAGAGTAACCTGTTAGATTTATGAATTATTTCTCACCAAAATCCAGATTTCAAGATTAATTTGAAGAAATGAGGAGATCTAATCAACCTGGGACCATATCTCAATATTTACAATAATTTGCTGTAATTGAGTTCTGGCTTTCATTCTACATTTTGCCACAAATCTCACCAACTTCTACTGCATTTGTAAACTGCCTTACGTATTGAAATTTTCTTTTTGAAATCTTGTTGCAGAATGTACCAGAAAGTAACTGTTAGGCCACTATTATAGGACACCACACAATGCAGCCACTTGGCTTTTTTTTTGTCTTACTTTGCTTGGGTGTTTTGTTTTGTTTTGTTTTGTTTTGTTTTGTTTTTAGCAAGAGAGAGGGCACAAATGTGAAGGGGGAAGGGCAGAGAGATAATCTTAAGCATGATCCCACTTACCACAGAGTCAGACCTGGGGTTCAATCTCATGACCCTGAGATTAAGACCTGAACTGAAATCGAGAATCAGACCTTAACCCACAGAGCCACCCAGATGTCCCTTATTTTGCTTTGTTTTTAACACCACCCAGTGAAAAATAAAGACACAAGCTATTTTTGACTATCTAATATCACAGTCATCAAAACTGGAAAATTTCATTACACTAATTTCTGGTAAAAATCCCATGAAAATAGTTGGCTCCTTGTTTTTAAGCAATTTATAAAATTGTCTCATGATGGAAAACAACCAGCTGAGGATGCAACTAAAATGGGAACAGCATCTGAGTAGAAATTAAGGGACTCTTCCATTAGCCAAACACTAGTAAGGCTCTGCCTCTTACAAAAGACTATTCAAAAGATCAAAGACACTGATTGAGACCTCTAATTAAAAAGGAGTATAGTGCTATAGAGGGACAAGTTTAACTTTTTAAAGTAATTATCTAAAAAAATCTTACTTGTAATTAGTCAGCCAAATGCCCAACATCCCAAGGTTCAACAATTTAAGGTTTTATTAGATGACAACACCTCAAAGGCTTTGTAAAAGAACACAAAGATGTTCGGGAAACATATAAAAAAAGAATTCTGAAAAATTCTTCATGTAATAATAAACATTATGTACATAGCAGCAGAGGAAATCAAGATATACTTTTAAACCATAAAAGACCCACAGAAAATCATTTTTTGTACTCATCTTTTACGCTATTGTCCCTTAATGATACTTCACTCATTTTCTCTTTGATGAAATGCAGATCTGAACAGTGTCTACCTCATAGTATTGTTTTGAGAATTGGATGAATTAATATTTTAAAGTATTTTAAACAAGATCAGTATTAATATAAAGCTAGAAAAATAAATGCATAAATGAATTAAGCAACAATAGTTGAGCATTTTTTCTAGGCATTGGAGATAAACAGTAAATAAAATGAAGTCATAAAGTAAATAAATGTATAAAGCTGCAGATGCATGGGTATAAACATTAATTTAAAAAAACAGTGAAGTTATGGCAAAAGATAAGTTAAGGACAGAGATACTGTGAAATTGGGCATTGCTGTTTTATCTAGGGCAGCAAGGGGATGTATGATTTATAGCACAGTACTGGAAAAGTGACACAAGGGACATGAGAGAGTCATGCAAATATCTGTTGATGAGCCTTCCAGTAGAGGGAGGAGCTCATGCACAGACAGGGAAGCTGGAACATGGCCAAAGGAAGGAACAAGGAATAGCCCGGAGGTGACCAGAAAACAGCAAGATGGGGTAACACAGAAGGAGATGAGTTAAAATTGGCCAGATCATGTGTTGACTCTGTTTATAAAGACTCTGGTTTGTAGTCAAAGTTAGGAAGACCATCTTTCTAGTTGTAATACAAGCATTATGCAAAACTGAGAGGTATCAGTTAACTTCTTATGGAAATTTGAGATTTAGTTTTTAGTTTAAATAAAATAGCCCACTGTAGGTAATTTTCTGTTTTCTAGGATCAAACATGATTATATTCTAGTAACTGCGTAAAAATAGAAAATGGAGGAAACTGACCTTTAGCCCTTTCTTCTAGCCTAAGGCACACTTAAAGACCAGCCCTTGGTTGTATCTTGACATAAACATCAGCAGTTGTTCAATAGTTATCCATGAACTAGCAAGCACAGATGAACCAACACAAAAATAATTTAAAGGGATTTCTCAACACGAGCCAATAAATAATAAATGAATTTCTATATATAATAGCCTCATAAATATTTATTACCAGGCATTTCAAAAACTTTTCTGATCTTATTAGATCTTATTAGATCTGATCTTATTACAGCAGACTTTTGATTAAAAATTGAGCAATCAATATGCATTGAATAAAGTTAATTATATAACACCCTACCTAATTATTGAAGGTAGGATGGGATGAGTAATGACCACCAAAGATGTCCACATTCTGATTCCTGGAATCTCTACTGAATATGTTACTTCATTTGGCAAAGGAACTTTGCAGCATGATAAAGTTAAGAATATTGAGATGTAGAGAATATCTCGGATTATCTTGATGGGCCCAAGGTAAGCCCAAGGGTCCTTATGAAGGGAAACAGGAGGGTTAGAGTCAGAGAGAAGTCTTGGAAGAGGCTATGCTGCTGGCTTTGTGGTCATGAGTTAAGGAAATGAGAGTAGCCTGCAGAAGCTAAAAAAAGATAAGAAAATGGATTGTCCTCTAGAACCTGAAGAAGGAACACAACTGTTCTGCACAACTCTAACTTCCAAAACTAAAAGATAATAATGTTGTTTTAAACCACTACATTTTTGGTAATTCATTACAGAAACAATAGAAAACTAATACAGCATGTCAAATAAAAATGCATGATTGGATTTTTTTTCTGTTCAAAGTTTTGGTTTTCTTTTCCTATTTTAATCTAATGAGAGAACTCAATATTTGCATGGAAAAGTTAAAATGAAACAAAACAAAAAACGAAAGTATTAATCCACTTTCTTTAACTTAAATAATGAGGGTTGAAAAATTAATCTCTACTAATTAAAAAATTCTATCATTCTTTTTTGTAAGTAGGCTCCACACCCAGCTTGAACTCATGACCCTGAGATCAAGACCTGAGCTGAGGTAGGACACTTACCTGACTGAGCAACCAGGATGCCTCCAAAATTCTATTACTCTAATGTTTCCTTTCTATTGTAAGAAGTGCTATGATTATGTCTCTTGTAACTTTGCTCCAATTTCCCAAATTTACAATACAATTATAAGTACGTTAATAAAATATTTTACTTATAACTAATCTAGCATCAGCTTCTCACAAAATACAAGCATTCAGTGAACATTTCTGGAACAAGTTGATGTATTAAAATGTATCAGAAAACCAAATCCAACATTCCCAAACCAAACCCACTTTTGCTCAAAGCCATTTATTTCATCTGGTTCTTAATTTCCTTCTCTCTCTCTCTCTCTCTCTCTCTCTCTCTCCTCTCTTTAATTCCAATATAGTTAACATACAGAGGTGTATGAGTTTCAGGGGGTACAACTTAAGTGATTTGACAAGTTTATATATTATGAAATGCTCACCCCTGGTATAACTACCATCTGTCCCCAGTATATCGCTGTTATAATATTATGGACTGTATTCTTTATGCTGTGCGTTTTATTCCTGTGACTTATTCAATCTGTAACTGGAAGTCTATATATCTGTAGTCTCTTAGTTTTCAAGAAATCATTTATTACAAGATTCTATTTTGTACAGATAAGTTATTTTTTCAAGTCAAACGATATAAGGCTATAGTTAATTAGAATTACCATATATCTATACTTTAAAAGCAGCAGCTAATTAAGCAGCATAAATAAATGAAATTGGTTAAGTTCTCTCAGAAAGAGAAATGTGATCTTCTCTTCAAGCTCTAGTTTTACAATAAGATAGTGAAAATAATGTCATTAAGAAGCATTAAGGCTTTAATAATTATAATCTTTTATCGTAAAACAATTTTGCTACACAGAATTTGAGCATGAAATTAAACAGGTAGAGAAATTTTAGGCAGATCATAGGAAACATCTGATGAAAACTAAAGTAGATTATATTTTGATTCCTATGAAGAGGGATATATTTCATATTTCATATTTTTGAACCAGACTATATATAATATTACCAAATTGGCTTCAAAAATATACACAATATGTATGATTTACAATATATTTTAATATATTACATATTTGAAAATTTGAAGCCAATAAATGTATGTACATAACACAATATATATGATTTAAAATATACCTTAATATATTATATATATATGAAAAATCTGAAGTCAGTTGGCATATATATTTGAATATATGTACATATGTATATAAAACCAAGCTAGGTCATGAACAGAAATTTCCAAGAGTATAGAATCTACTTTTAGACTTCCTAAAAGTAGTTGACTAATTACAATTGATTACTGATATTGAAACAAATCTATTTTTGTTGTACACTAAAAATGTATATTAATTTGTTGTCAGTTCAGTGATTTATATATAATTCCACAGAATTATGGAACATAAGAATTGAATGAAAACTTGGCAGATATTTATTATAACACCTTATTTTTAGACATTTCCATCTAATGCCCTGAGATCATATGGATCATCGCCATTGCTCAAGGGGCTCATCTTGGGGTAAGTGTAATATAAAATTTATTATGAAATGTAATTTAACAAACTTGGTCATAGTGCATATTAAAGGATATGGTATCATTATTTCTGATTTACCTGGAAAATGCTGATTTGCTTTTCAGAAAGTGAAAATAAATAGAAAATTATAAATAGAAACATAGTAAGCAAAAAAGTAATTAATTAATTACTAATTCATTCATTAATGATGTAAGTTTTACAATGTTTATTCATTAAGGTAATATCTAGAGGATTACTATAATCCATCAACAATAAATATATTATTGTATTATAAAAAAATCAAATATTCTCACCTGGTTTTGCTCATTAAGAACCATTATAAATGTTTGTTTTGAATTGCTCACTAAAGAAAATAGAAATATAAAGATATGGGGATAAGTACCAGAATCTGTGGCTCAGGAAATGATACTTATTTTAGAATAAGAAAGGATACTCTTCCATTTTTTTGTATTGACTTTAGTTTCATATTAGTGAAATTTGTAAGGCTCATAGGAGTACATATTTAAAATAAATTCCCTTTGTGTTTTCTGAGGTGACATAATGAATTAGTGGTAGGATCAAATAGATGAAAGAGACAGAATTGGATAAATATGAAAAGCAATAATGCCAAGATCATTTATTTGAATGAGATACATTCTAAAAACATTCCTCAAAAGATATTTGAAAACAAAACATTCATTTACAGATATGCAACTTCAATGATGAGAAACAACTAGTAGGGATTCATATTCTGATATGACATTCCAGTTGAGTATACACATAACTATGACCCAGCAATTACACTCCACCATGTAGCTCTCAAAGAAAATGTTCATAGGTCCATAAAGTGATATGGATAAAATTATTTATTGCAGCATTACTCTTTATGGTTAATTAGAGGCAAACTGTGTATCTATCTGAATGACTGGATATGTTTTACATGGAATATTATTTAGCAAGAAAGAATAATGGATTGAATATTCACATAGGAGCATGATTGGATCCAATACAAGACAGTATTCCATGGGGGAAAGAAAGGGATGCATGATTAATGTGTGTATATGTACATATGTACGTGTTTACGATTTGCCTAAATTAAAATATGGTAATATAACATTATATATTAACTATATTTCAATAATAAAAAATGTGTGTAAGAATACATAAAAACATTGGATATATATTAAACAAAATATACTAATGATGAGATTGATTACAGATGTATGAGGACAAGAAAAAATAGGAGAGGGGCTTGGGATAAAGAATATTATCAAATAAAAATAGAAGGCTACTTCTCAGAGCTTTATAAAAATGTACCAAGATTTTAGAAATGTAATTAACTCAACTACTCATCTGCCTGCTGCAGTTTCATTTTGTTATAAAAAGAAATTTTCACTTATAGACAGATGATATTGATTCATTTATTAAATATACATTTAGTAAGCTCTCAGCATGTATTATATCGCAATTTAGATGCTACCATAATGTCAGTGAACAATAGACAAAAATACTTTAGAATTCACATACTAAGATTTAATATAAATCAATATTTGAAAGTTATATTTTACATGAGAATTATTGGAACATTAAAATGGGAAAATATAAGTTTTTCCTTATTTATACATTTCTTTTTAAAGACCAGATCACAACCATTGAAAGATTCCGGCCAACAGAGAATAGTAAGGTAGACCCAGTAAGGTAGACCCAGAATAGTAAGGTGAGCCTTAGAGATAAGCAATCAATAAATATGTTTTGAATGTTTGAATGATTTAACCACTCCATTTTTAATTACCAAGTGCAAAATACACATTTGAAAGGGCTAACTTGGTAAAGCTATGATACACTGTGAAGAATCAATGCACTAAATTGAATTGAAGTCAATGAATTGAGGGGGAAACTTAATTTTACCTATAGAATATAGGAATTTAACTCTATAAAAAAAAGAGTCAATCCATGATACCCAAAAGCTAATATCAATTCAAAGAGGATTATTTCTCACTAAGAGTTTTGAGCTATTGAATTGCAGCTTCAGTGAGAAGAGAGTGGGCATTTATAATAGAGAGTCAGAGCAATTACAGCATAGAATTAAGTGTATCAGTTGCAGATACTCTGCTTTTTGACTATACCTTTAATCTTCATGAATTTTAGAGTAAATGAAATGTTTTTCTCTGTGTTCTTTATAATATGAATAATATGAAAAAAAGGCAAATTCAGAAGTTGCTTTGTGCTTTGCTGTAAAGTTTTGCTGAACTCAGAGTTGGGTATTGATTCCAAAATGCTAAGGTTAGTGCTTACTGTCATTTCAATGCATCTTGAAATTGACAAAATTACTGATCAATCCAACCATAATTAAAAAAGGATGAGTTTGTATATCATACAAGACTGCCACTCAGCAAATCTCTTTAGGCAAGCTAGAGCTTAAGTGACCTGACTGATGACTCAACATTAAGAAGGCATAATTGATTGGAGATCATACAAAGAAACATTATTCTCTAAAAATTGAACTTTTCTTTGTGATTTTTATTTATTTGATTGATGCGATTTTGTTTATATTAAATAAGAATCACTATTTTGTTTTATTTTGTTAGTTTGGGTTGTTCCTTAGTCATTTCAGGTTGCTGTAACAAATATATCATAGACTGAGTACCTGTTATGCAACAAATATTTATTTCTCCCAGTTCTGGATGCTGGCAAGTCCAAGAGCAGGGTAGCAGCCCATCAGGTGCATAGTGAGAGCATGTTTCCTGGTATGCAGATGGCTGTCCTCTCATTGTACTCACACTTGGTCTCAAGCAAGTTCTCTTGTCTCCTATAAGGCCATTAACCACCTACATGAAGACTCTGTCTTCATGACCTAATTACCTCCCAAAGACACCACCTCCTAATACCTTCACATTGGGACTTAGGATCAACGTATGATTCTGAAGGAACACAAACATTCGGTCTGTAGCAGGTTTCATCCTGAAAACTGATACCAAAGCAAGTATTTTAGTACAGGTAGTGTCTTTGAGAGGTGATCCTAAGAAGCCAGAGAGAAGAAGTAGGGTCAGTAAATCCATAAGGCAGAGAAGGCTAATAAGTTTCCATGACTGAGGTGTCACCAGTGTGACTGTGTCAGTTATTAAGACATTGTCTCCCAGCACAAATCCACATTGCACACTATAGACAGATCCAGAAATCCGCATTTCTGTTTTGCCAGCTTGCTCACAGTTAGGCCCTGCCAATTGGACTGCCAAAGACAGACTATATGCTTGGAGGGGAAAGAAAGACCCTTGCTCCTTCCACTTGCTACCAGATGGCAACTGATTTTCTTCCCATTCCTGTGGGCCTCCCCTTACCAGGCTGTGGTTTCACCCAGGCAGCAGTTCTTCTTGGTAATAACAGTTAACTATAGTTTTTCTACAACTTGCAGAGCCAATCTAATTAAATTCCCCTCAGACACCAGCACCAGAATGTGTCCTTCTGGAAGATCCAGGCTATTTACCACTTCCTGTTCAGCAGGTACATTTAGCCATATTTCACAGTGTTCTTCCAAGTTTCCAGACAGCCAGAGCTCTGTGGGCAGCACTGTGACAAGAGCAAAGGAGTTTGAAGCGCCTTGCTATCCTTCCCATGTAAGAGCAAATAACCATTTACTCCATTATCTGAAGGGATTTGAAAAGAACACATTTGCTATGTGAAGTTGCTGATTTGATTTAGGAGAGACCTATCTGGCACCCCAGTTGCAATTATAGCAACATCTTGGTTAAGATTACAGCAGTCCATGGTTTTGTGCCAAACTATTTGGTAGTTGCAGAGGCCATGGAAGAGATATGACAAGAACAATGTATCTTGGAGAGTTCCAGAATCTACAGTTCCCGGGGTATGAGGAATGGCTATGCTTTATCATCATGGCTGGGGGGGAGGGTAATTTCTGGGATTTCTGACTGGCTTTTTCTATGTGACAGTTCTTACTCCACAGGAAAGGAAATTAATTTAAGGGCTCTGCCAGCTGCTAAGTAGATTCATCCCAATTACGTGGTTGAGGACCACAGTAATGATGACAGAGGACCCACCATGAGACAGATCAAGTCAGGGTTCTATTTACATATAAGCTCCACATGTCTGCACTCTAACAGCATGGCCGTACTGGCATTTGGGGTCCCCTCCCATCTGTATCAGCTGCTCTCACAAAGCCTGACATTCTTTACCCACCGCCCCCCACCCCAACCCCACCTCTGTGTGCAGTAAAGCTGACAAATGGGCACAGATCAAATTAGGTAAGATTTGGGAGAGCATCTACTGTTTATATTTTTAATGGTATTACAGGCTCCTTTCTCAGAGAGAACCAGCCAATCTACAATCCATGAGCCACGGACTTGAGAATGCCTCAGTCTACAAACTGGGCAAGGAATTAAAATGTTTCAGTAGATGACATAAGTCTTCCACTTAGTGGTACTTGATTTTTTTCTGATTGCACAAGGTACTCTATATGGCTGCTCATCTACATGATCCATAGGATCACCAAGCAAGGTCTATTAGACATTGCCATAAATCTCCACAGAGCCTGCTCATTGTCATTCCAGTTCTGCTGATAATGACAGTAATTATGTCAACCATGCCCCTGACAGGTAAGTGCCACCACCTGGATTCTGCTCATTTAGAATCCTGTCAACCTCCCTGACCTTAGGGAGCCCCGTTCTCTATCAGCATCTGTTACAGTAAAACCCTGACCTACAGAGGACAGTGACTGAGCTTCTCAAAATGAAGGTGACACTTTCTAGTGTTCCCTTACAATTTCCATCCTATCATATTAGGACTTGTTCCACATGTCCTTCCAAAAATGTTAAATCACCAATTGTAAGAAAGGGCATAGGAGAGCAATAAATTCTTCTCCAGACAGCCTTGTAATGCACTCTACTCTGTCCTCAACTCATCGCAAAGTCTTGGTCTAATATCCTCACATTCCATTGGAACATCTGTAACCGAAACAAGTGTTCATGTGTAGGACCTGAATCTTGCAAATTTATCAGTAAATAACTATTTCATCTCATCATTTTCTGGATGGGACAATGCATGAACCTGACCCTATGTATTGATCTGGAAGTACTGATGATATTCAGACATGAATCTTCAGGAAAATAATCATTATATTATGAGATTAGTGTCCAAGCAATGGACACTAGCAGTCAGTGCTAGCAGTCAGGAGGGGTCTATTTTGGCTTTCTTGGTGGAGCAAGGGAGGGGGTTTAGAGGAATCTCAGAGTTCATCTTTCTGAAATTCATTTACTCATCTGTCTCCATCCTAACTCTGTGTTCTTATTTTATGTCAGGGTCCTAACTTTAATGTGAAGATTTTTTTGAGATCGCACACTTATTTGCCTTTGAAGTTCTTCTAAAATCATAATTAAATCCAGGCCTAATCCTCATTACTGTTTGCCTTCCATCTGCAAGAGTTAAATGTCTCTATAAACACTTCATTGGAGACCTTCTGGTTTCTCTGTGTGCCCTGAGTTGATACTTATTAGATCTAGCTTGACATTCATGTTTTTCAAGGCTTCTCAGGCAGTTAATAAAAGAGCCACCTCCACAATCTTAATTATTATCACCTCCATACCACTCAAGTACTAGAGCTACTACATGAACCAAAGCTTCCCCCTTCTGCCTGTACCTAGCCCCATTCAGCACAGGGAAAAGTCATAATAATTGTGAGGCTATCACAGGTCAGAACTCATATGACCTTTGCCAGTGACGTCTGCCAGTGACTTCTTTCTTATTGTCCAGAATCCTCTGTGTGGTCAAGGTCAGAATCCCATCCTGAGCAATTACCATTATGACTTTCTTATTTTGGGTTCCAAAGAAGTAGAGCCTGAAATAAGAATGTAGTTTCAAGCATAGTGTTTTGGAGGTAATTTCAGGAACTGGAAGGCACAATGGGGTAAGTGAAATAGGGAAAAGGAAAAGACGATAAAGTGTATGTTACTGATATGGCCACTGCTGTGGGAAATGGTGCCCATACCTGTGGAGGATCCCCTGAGGATCCACAAAACATGCAGGTCAGCATTCTCCCTCTGATATAAGAAGCAATTCATCCCCTAATTGCCAACCCATTTGATTGATTGTTGCCTCTGGGGTCCTAATTTTCCAAGATTTTCAAGCTGCCTCTTGTTGCTACTTGGATGCTTTTCCTTGGCTTCAGGACAAAAAGGAGAGAAACACACACACGCACACACACACACACACACACACACACACATTGAGGCTGCTGGAGATTGCTTGTGGCAGGTCATTGGCATTAGACACCATTACTGTTGAGCTGCTATCAGATGTGCAGAAGGGAAATTGAAATGGGGCACAAAATTAATAGATTGTAAAAAACAAAAACAAAAATAAACTGGTATGCAAGTTGACAGATTAATGCAGAGCCCAGAAATAGACTGAAGTCCATGTAAAAATATATTCTGTGATGAAAACAATATTTCAATGTAGTGGATTAATACATAGATTTAAGAGTTAGAGAATCATCAATTGTTTAACTCAACTATATAGACTATCCCATTGTCTTAAGAAAAAATAATGAAATTTATTGTAGTGGTTTCTGATATATTAATGATAACTGAATTCATATGATGGTGTGATTTAATGTCACAGCTTTTTCCTATACAGAAAGTGTAATAATCACTAAGTATCATCTTCAATTCTCCCAAAAAGGCACACTTCAGAACATACACAAAGAAACCTGATGACAGTATTAGGTATCATTGTAAATGAAGAGAATTCAAAGATTTTATTTTCCTGTATATTATAATATTTGAAAAAGATTGAAAGTGTATTTTTTATGTAAAGCTAAGGTTTTTTAAAAAGACATAATATTCCTGAACAAAATAGTGGTGCCTAATTTGTTTTTGATAAGTAAAACTTCACAGGTAAAATTATATGCAATTATTGTAAAGCAATGAACCTCCAAGCTACAATATAAATGCAGAGAAGAAAAAGGAAAATATCAAGAAAAGAAAGAGGACATTTGCCCACGATTAGAAATTGACCTAATATTTCTAATCTAAAACCATTTCTGACCCCCAAGAAAACTGTGTGCCTGTGAAAGAAAAATACAATCAGAAAGAACACAGCAGGGAACAGATAAATCTTTTAGAAAAAAAGTACATGGGAAATATTTAGAAAGATTTTTGTCTGAACTCCACAGGACAAAGAATGTGCAAACTGAGGATTAAGAGATATTCGTGAAGCAAAAAAACCAAGGGAAACAAGATTGACAGCCTACTGTTGATGGATTTCAAATCCTGGAAGAAAAGGGAGAAGAAAGGAGTCAAAATGTGTCAATTCAACAAAATAGAACTCCATATAGTCTATTGTAAAATTGATGAGAAATAAAGCCAATACAGGATTTTCATAAGAGAAAAAAATGTCATAAGGAATTTATATTTTAAGTTTGATTTAAATATACTTGAAGAAGGCTTTGGGCATAGCCACAAGTAAATAAAATGCAGATGCTTTGGTGATCCCTGGGTCAGTTTAGCACCTGCCTTCTGGCCAGGGCAGGATCCTGGAGTCATGAGATCAAGTTCCGCATCAGGCTCTCTGCATGGAGCCTGCTTCTGTCTCTGTCTCTCTGTCTCTCTGTCTCTCTCTCATGAATAAATAAATAAAACCTTTTTTAAAAATGCAGATACTTTGAATCTCAGTCTAAAAGTATTTTACTTGATGACATTAAAAAAACAACTTCACCTGATCAAAAAATAGATCAAGAACTAACATAATAATAAACAGAGGCAAGACCTATACAGTAAGGAACCTAAAATAAGACTGGAGTCAAGAGAGAGATGTGATACGTGTTTCTCCAGTATGGAAAATTCCAGAATTATAAAAACAACAACAGTTCTTCTTACACCCATAATTAAATGCATTCCCAGTATAATTCTCATTTTAAATTTAAAAGAATGCCTCCACAGTTTATCCCTCCCTTCTAAACAAATGTATAAAAATGGATAGGAAATGTTTTAAAAATGAGTAATAAGGTAAGACTTGCTCTGCCATAAAAATAGTAAATTACAAACAATTGTTGCTTAAGTAGATAGATTAATCAGGAGCCTAGAAATAGGTGCAAGTCCATATAAAATTATTTAACACAGTGAGGTAATGGGCAAAATATATCATACTTATGATGATGAGGCAACGGTTTTTCTGGTGCAAAAATTCATATGTACTTATTGTGGTTATGATGTTTGAGGAATATTTGGTCCTGGGCCTATAAACAAATATGTTCTCCCTCTGATTATCAGATTATTCACTAAATTTCCTGAAGCCTATAAATCTTGGTTGTGAGTAAGATGATGCAACTTTGCTCAAGTAAAATAGTTTGACATTAGTTTGAAATGCTGGGTTGAATTTAAGAGTGCCATTGATTTTCATAATAGACGTAAATAATAGCCAGCTACTTTTTCCTTCAAAAGTCAGTTTTTATTTTATTTTTTTAAGATTTTATTTGTTTATCTGAGAGAGAGAGTGAGGAAGAGAGAGCACAAACAGGGCGAAGGGCAGAAGGAGAGAGAAACAGACTCCTTGCTGAGCAGGAAGCCCTTCATGGGGCTCATCCCAGGACCCTGGGATCATGACCTGAGCCAAAAGGCAGATGTTTAACTGACTGAGCCACCCAGGTGCCTCAAAATGCCACTTTTTAAATGCTTGGATGCCGTTTATATGTAGATATTACATTCAACCCAATTCTTAAAATTCCTCTAGCTTTGCTACTTTGGCATATGATCATAAGTAGTGAGGAAGCTGTAACATTTAGTTTCCATTTGATTAGGGTCCACTTGGATAGAAGTAAAAAGAAGCCCACTCTTAGTGCTACAGTTGAACACAACAAATCAGATTTTAAATAGATTTTAAATAGACTAAAATATCTGGTATACTAGCTTAGATTGTGTGACTAGCCTACTCTGAAGTACAACGTAAGCAACCAGCTATGCGGATTTCAGATCAGTGTTCAACGGTGTAAAGAACTTGGAAGTGGTCAGTCCCGTTAAATCTGGACAAACTGACATTTGATAGACCACCAGAAACCAGGTTTGCAGAACAAACTACTATCAGAAATCTAGAAGGACAAATTCTGAAAGACAAAAAAAAAAAAAAAAAAAAATCTGAAAGACAGAGCCAAGATTTGCTTAACCGAAAAAGAGGCCATGGAGTCACAACTTGGTAATTAGCATTTACATGCTAATACTGACAATTGCTGGAGTCTGAGTGTGAACTAACATGAAAGTGAGAAACTCTTGGGGCTGACAATATTTGGGAGACCCCATATATTCATTGGCTTTACTTCCAGGAACCCCAACATTATAAATGAAATGCATGCATACGAGACAATTGATTTTTGAGGAAAAAAACTGCAAAAATAAGTCAGTGGACAAAAAGCAGTTTTTTCAGGTGGTATTAGAAAAATTGGACATAAGATGGAAAACAAAGAACCTTGAGATATTCCTCAATAACAGAATTAAATATAAAATAAAAATATAAAATATTTAGAATAGGTAAGAGAAAATCTTCATAATCTTGGTTTAGGCAAAGAGCTCTTAAATATGACACTAAGGATTATGTATAAAAGATATAAAACTATGAATTTGACCTTAGCACAATTAAAATGTTTGCTCTGTGTAAGACACTGTTAATAGAATAAAAGCCATGTGACAAGTGGGACAATATATATGCAAATCATATCTCTTACAAAGGACTTGTGTCCAGAATATATAAATCATTATTTATTCACAAAAATAAGATAACCCACAACTCAATTAAAAAAAAAAAGAGTTAGTGAAGATTTTATAAGATGCTTCACAAAAGAGTATACATCAATGGCAGATAAAGACATGAAGAGATGTTAAATATAATTTATCATTAGGGAAAATAAAATTAATACTGAAATGTAATGCCATTGCACACTTATTTGAATGTCTAAATTATAAAATTCTAATAATACTGGCAGCGCACTTGGATCTTCAGCTCATCTGGAATGTATTTTTATGTATGCTATAAATTAGGGGTCAAGATACATTTACAAAATTGATCCATCATCAATTATTGAAGTTCTCACACTTTCCCCACTCCACCACTGTGTCACCTTTGACATAAATCATCTAAAGGAGTATGTGTGTTGTTAGAGGCTCTCTTATTTTTCTATCGATCACTTAGCCTGTCCTTGTGTCAAATCTGCACAATAGGTATTAATATTGATAGGGCCTAGGAACATAATTTGAATATTCTGGTTTTCTTCTTCAAAATTGCATGTCTCTGGGATATAAGCTTTTCCATAAATATTTTGAAGTTATCTTTTGAATCTGTGCTCTCTCCCCACAAAGGTCTCAGAAGATTTTGATTGAGATTGTTTTGACCTACTGAGTAATTTCTGGAGAATTTGTGTCTTTAAAATGCAGCCTCTCAATCTTTGAATGTATTTATTTAAGTCTTCCTTAGTTTCTTTAACAACTGTTTTGTGATTTTTCTGTATGGAGGTTTTTGCACATCTTTCATGAAATTTATGACTGTGTTTGATATTGGTAAATTCTATTGTAAAGGGTCTATTAATAATTTGGTTTTTATTTGTTTGTAACTGGCAAATAGAAATGTGATGAAAATTTTGTGTATTGATCTGGTATTTAGAAAGATGAGTATATTTATTTCTTATTTCTAAAAATCTGTCCACTTTTGAAATTTCCACATAGGCACTCATGGCATCAGTGAGTAATGAGGTTTATTTCTTTTCTGATTTTATCAGATGTTTTATTTCTTTTCTTGCCTTATTGTACCAGCCGGGGCATCTGGAGCAAAGATAAATAAAAATTGTGAGACCAAGCACCCTTGTTTCACTCTGTAATGATCACATGGAAGTAAAATAAATGTTCACAAATGAAAAAACCTCACTTTGAAATAAGCTCGAAATAGTCAAAATCTCTCTCTCAAAAAAAAAAAAAAAAAGGAAAAGTGCAATTTAGGTTCTTAAATATTCATAACTGGATTTATATTGCTATTACCTCATTTATGTGAGACAATCCTATGCATATGACAATAATTACAGCTGACATAAAACTGAATTTATTACTGAACTATTAGGTTAATTTGTATTTGTGACAAAATAACAGCAATGCCAAGTAATAAGATAAATTTGTCCCTTCTCAAGTAGTTTACTTTCAGCTTACTGACTTTGCCAGTTGTTTCTAACTATTAGCAAATACAAGAACTTTTAGCCTCAGCACAAAAAAGCAGCATGCCATTTATATACAATAGAATAGAGATGCTCTGAAGCATAAGTCCCAGAGCTGTACAGGAATGAAGAGAAACCTTGATGAATAATTCCACTCTCTTTAACTGACTGAAAGAGAATGATTCAACATCTACAAACAGGAAAAAAAAATCAATTCCTCTATGCAACACAAATTCTCCAAATTATTTCACTTGTGAAGAATAAGCTTAATTCTCAAAGTACAATACAGAGAAGAAAAATTGGATTGTTGGGAGAGTATATTATTTACTTTGACTTCCAGAAAAGTAAAACAAAGACGTTGCACTGAAATTCAATTTGAATGTAATTTCAACTTGGCTTTGGAGGCTTTTACCCCTTATCTCCACATTGTCCAATCCAGAACTTTAGCCGCCACACATAGAGAATTGGCTTAATCTGTATAAGCGCTTTATATTCTCTGAAACATTTTGTATGTCATACTACAACAGCTCTCAATGCCAGTATGAACATATTCTCCTAATTTATTCCACCATTATTACACTGAAATTCGATGAAAGGCTACATATGGGGTACAAGAATAGTTGTGCAGAAATCAGATCCTCTCAAAAATGGAATCTGACCACCTGACATTGAATTGTCAAGTATATTATAAAAATTTCAATCAGGATTAAATCATAACGTTTGTTATACAAGTATTTCAATACACTCCTTCCTTTCCATTACACAGTTTGACCCTTGAATAACACTGTTTTGAACTATGCAGGTCTGCTTATACATGGAATTTTTTTCAATAAATATGATACTGCACTGTAAATGTCTTTTCCTATGGTTTTCTTTTAAAAATTGCCTTTTTTCCAGCATACTTTATTGTAAGAATATAGTATAGAATACATATAAAACACGAAATATGTGTTGTTTATGTTGTTAGCAAGGCTTCCGGTCCACATTAGGCTATTAGTAGTTACGTTTGGAGAAGGCAAAAGTTATAGGTGGATTTTCAACTGTGTGTGGGATTGGTGCCCCAACCCTTGTATTTTTCAAGGGTTTCAAACTGTATTTGATTTCTATTCCTGCCATAACAAATGCGTTGGTTTATAACAACATAAATCTGTTATCTCAGTCTGTAGGTCAGATTTTCAATACAAGTCTTACGAAGTTATAACAAAGGCATTGGCCAACCTGCATTTTCTCTTTTTTTTTTCTTTCTTTTTTTTTGGGGGGGGGGGAGGCAGTGGGGGAGAATTCATCTGTAGAATCATTCCAACTGTTGGGAGAGCTCAGTTCTTTGTGTCTGTAGGACTGCCATCTCCATCTCCTCACTGACAACTGACAATTGAAGATCATTTCAAGCTTCTAGAGGTTCCTTGATTCATGGCCACCATTTCTACAGTCAGCAAGCAATGAGCAAAGTCCCTCATAGCTCTCCTGCCTCTTCTTCTATCTCAACTCCCTGACCTACTCTTCTACCTTCCTCTTTTACTTGTAGGGACTCATGTGATTCCCCAAATAATCCAGGATAATCTCCTAATTTCAAGACCTAATCTTAATCACATCAGCGACAACACTTTTGCCATATAATGGGATGTAGTTACAAAATCTGGAAGTTAGGGCATGATCAACATTGGAAGCTGTGATTCTGTCTACCACAGAGCCATCTAGGCCTTCTGTAATTTTTATCTATTTCTAACAGTAAGGTATTCATTCCCTTCTTATTCCAGGTGGCTAATCTATAGTGTGGAATTTATCTCTCAAAGCACTGAAAAATAATATACTGAAAAAGTAATAGAGAGATAACTTACAGATCATCTCAATTATCATGTAAATATTCAGACAAAGAGTTTTAAGGTACTATAGGATAGTAATTTTGAACCATGCCCCCCATTTACTTGCACATTTATATATGGAAGAATTAGAGAGTGTAAAGATCTTCATAGCACCATAAAAAACATGATTCCTGAATGACTTTGCACTATTAAAATAGAGTTGCATTTGGAACTTTTGGGCAAAGGCAAAAACAATAGGTTTCAGGGATTTACACAGTATCATTTTAAATCATCCACATGTCTATTATCTGGTTAATGTATTAAAATTACAAAATTCTGGCATCACTCAAGATACCTTGGGAATCAGAATCTCAGAGGATGTTCAAGGGATTTTTATGTTAGGAAGTGTCCCATGTGACTTTTATGTATTAAGCTTTGCAATAGAACTTACACTTAAAAAAAAAAAAAAAAAGAAGAAGAAAGAAAGAAAGAAAGAAAGAAAGAAAGAAAGAAAGAAAGAAAGAAAGAAAGAAAGAAAGGACTTACACTTATACATAAAGGTTTCCCAGTCTAGTTGCCTAAATATATATGGAACATGGGCAGATTTGTTCTGAATCATTTAATGAATAGGTAGGATCTTGATAAATATGAAGATATAAATTACTACATGCAAAATCAAGGCTTTTGACTTAAAAATCATGCTAATTTCAGAAAACATAGAAGACACCTGACAAATATTAGTTCTTTACTCATGGAAATGCAAGTATATAGTAACAGGGGCTGCATTCTCTCCTAAGAGAAAACGGGATGAGCTCAAGTAGAGGCAATAGCCAGAAGAAGCGTAGGAAATAGGTCATGAGAAATGAGGGAATACTGAGTTCTGTATTAAAAGAAGATTAACGTGAAATCTCAGGGCCAGCAGAAAAGTGAGAGGCAGAAGGAAGGGAAATTTGCTTGAGCCATCTAGACCACCAAGAGAGATATAAGAGCAAAGGGAAAAGAGGCAAATGGACCAAAAAGATTATATATAGATTTTGAAAGATGATGAATCTACAATACTATTTAAAGAAAAAAAAATTCAATCTATGGAAGTCTCAGAGCCAATCAAAAGCTTTAAGGCAAAGGGTGCCCGGGTGGCTCAATGGGTAAAGCATTTGACTCCTGGTTTCAGCTCAGATCACAGTCTTGCAGTCACGGGATCGAGCCCCATGTGGGGTTCCAGCTCCGTGCAGAGTCTGCTTTAAATTCTCTCTCTCTCCCTTTGCCCCTCTCCCTGTTCATGCCCTCTCTCTCTTTCTAAAGTAAATAAATAAATAAAATATTCTCAAAAGTTTTAAGGCAAACAGTTTTCTTGCTTTATATATTAAAAATAGAATCATGTTGTGAAAAATTGGTAAATACACTTGCCCAAACTTGATTGTTCTGTACTGTTTCAAGATAAAACTAGGGGCCTGTGTATAAGAAGGCTTTGGGAACCATGCCAGCTCTGTTTCAACACTTAGGACATGTGGGGTTAAAAGGAGGAAAGGTAAATAGTCTAAGGAAGCCTGACTAGATACTATGTATTTTAGAATAAAAATACATACAGTTCTGCAGAGCTGAAGCTCTTCTGTTTTAAAAGAAAAGGCAAGAAACCTTTAGAGAAGATATATGTTTTGACAAATGCCTAAAATGGTCTCACCCTGAGGTAAACAAGGATGCTTTGGTTGCTCAGTACTCCCCCATGAAGCTCACAGGAAAATGAGTAATGTTAACACCAGAAGGTGTCTACCTGGGAGAGGCAAGCCCACCCCCAAGGAAGCTTTAAGGTTTTTCACAAAACAAACACATCCACCAAGTCCTCTCCAGTGAGAAGGAGCACATCACACTTGCATCGTGAATGTCTAAAGTTACACAGTGATCTGAAAAGGTCTCAGACTTTCAGCCCTCATCATCTGAAAGGGAATACTGTTTAGAATCTGCCTCCCCTTTCTGATCCCCTAGACTCTGACATGGAGATTTATCACTAACTTTCACACACTTACTAATCCCTTGGATGCAGAAATCATAACCATGTCATTGAACTCTTCTTGGACACATTTTAACTGCTTCACCACACTTGAGTACCCAAGCATAAGGAAATGCCCAAGCCAAGAAAATGGGAAAATTAACTGAGTAAAAATTAACTTGCATGAGAGAGATGACACGGAGCTGAGTGACAGCTGGGTGAGGAGGTGAGAGAGGCAAAGACAGAGAACAGGGCAAAATTGAGGCTAAAAAAGTGAACTGTAAGAGTTCCAGCAGCAAGTTGGAGAGGAAAATAATACTGGAGATAGTAAGACATAGATCATAATTAGGAGTGATATTAGTTATATGATTTAATTTTTATTTGAACTCATTGATATATGCATGTATCTTTCTCCAGGTATTTATTTGAGTTTTTCTAGATTCTACTTCTTTAGCTCTACGTGTTGGAAAGATGATTCATTTGCATCCTCTTTTCAAGGCACTGTGCTTGGCACCATGATTGAGACACGAGATCTGTTCTCACAGAGTTGACAGTCATGGAGCATATTGCCTAATGCAGAACTTATGCTATTCTTAGAGCCATTTTCACAGCAATACAGTTTAATACACGGCTAACCCCAAATGACTGCAATATTCATTGGATTCATCATAGAACACACTGCAAATATGTCAATGTCATAGTCAATTGTTATTTTGCATCTTGTATGTGACTTTTCTTCCCACTTCCCAGCCTGTTCTAAAGGAGTGAGTGGTAGTGTTTACCCTCTTGCTTAAGCTCAACACTTGAATTCATTCTTTTCATTTCCTTCACAAATCCAGTCCACCAAGCTCTGCCATTTCAATCTCCAAATACACTTCTTAGAGTTACTCTATAGCCAGTGGCAATATTTGCGTGCAAATCATCGAGTTTTGTTGCCTTTGCCCTGGACTGCTTTTATTTTTCTATTTAAAATTCACTTAATATACAACAACCACAGTTATATATTCAAAATATGAATTGGGTCCTACCAATTCCGTGTCTAAAAATCTTCTCATTGCCATGCAGTGTCATTAAGGAATAAACACCAAAATGTTAGCCATGTTCACAAAGACATTCATGAGTTAGTCCTGCCAAGCTCTCTGAACTCTGATCACTGTAGCTCATTCTGCTGCAACCAGTGCATTTGTCCCATCCCTTGGGATACTTTTATGTATTATCTTTTTCTTCTAGAGGATTGTATCAAGCTATCATTCTTTTTTTTTTTCTTTTTTTCCTATTTGCTTCTCTTTATCTTTCAAATTTCAGCACAAAACCTCATCCACGTCTGGTGTTCTAGAAAACCATCACAGAATATGTCTACTACCTCAAGGAAGAAGAAAAAGTGGGCAGAGAAAGCATGATGAAAGGCCAACTTACTTGTGCTTGAGAAAGAGACTCCCACAAGCAAAACTCCATTTAAAAGAGTAATCATAGCATGAATGTGGCCATAAGAAAGATATGAACATAATTGTGAATTCCAACCTGGATAGTAGCCAGATAACTGTTGAAGTAGTTATTAGTTGTATGACCATCTTAATATCTAGTGAATTAAAATAACATTTATTAAGTTCATAGGTCTAGGATCATAGTCAGATAACTGTTGAAGTAGTTATTAGTTGTATGACCAATTAGTATCTAGTGAATTAAAATAACAATCATTTATTAAGCTCATAGGTCTAGGGGTTGGAAATCTGAACCGAGCTTAAGTAGGTGGTTCTTCTGGTCTGTGCTAAATTTGGTCACCTCAGCTTGGCTTGTGCATGTGTCTAGAGTCAGGGTCCTGTTACCAAGAGCTTGGTGATCTAGGACAGCCTTCTCTGGGACACCTTGCCTCCCCTCTATACCGTATCTCTCCTCCCAGGAGGCTTGGCTGGGGCTTGTTCACAGGGAAGCTCAGCAAGCTGTCAAGAAAATAAGCAGAGTATTTAAGGCCTCTTGAAACCTAGGCTTGGAATTAGTATGCTATCACTTCTGATGAGTTCTGGCTGTCAGAGGAAGTCACAAGGCCAATCCAGAATCAAGGATTGGGGAAATTGACTTTACTTAGTAGAAGAACTCCAAAGTCACGTTGCAATGATGCATGAGTATAAGGAAGGGAGTAACTGTGGTCATGTTCTGTAACTTGATGCAAAATTAGAAGAAAAAAATGTAAAGAGAAATAGGATGTTGTTCACTCAACTCTCACATCCTCTAATGTTCACGACTTTTGGTTAGAACTTTTCTGGTTGTAATTAAGAAGTTTGAATTAACTTATATAACTTAAAATGATCCTTACTTTAGTAGTATCTTACTTAGGAAGGAGCATCATACAGTCCAGGGACAAGATGTAACTGTTTTCTTCTGATTATTTTATGGATTTTTATAGGAATAAATATTGCTATTTCAGTAAGTGCTTTACTTTGTAATCTCTAGTGCATTTTTATAGGTATTACCTGCTGGTAGTATTATAATTTTTCAAATACATATTCCCTACCATTGACTTAATGGATATGAGGTCTTAGTTTGTAAGTATAATTGCCACAATTACTTAAAAAAAGTTTTTTTTTGAAAGAGCGGCTAGCTCTTCCATGACTACTTCACTCATATATTTTTATTTCAACTCAACTATTTCCTGGACTATGGATTCATGTAAAATTTTCAAGTAATGAATACTATAATTCCTTAGTGCTTGCATGTATACAGACAGTATTCTGCTCCTTTTAACTTGACGATATCCTAGCTAGGTAGAGAATTTTAGACACAACCATTTGCCTTAAAACGCTAAAAAGATTTTCCATTATCTTCTGGCATCTAGTGTTAGTAGAACTCTGGGGCCAGTCTCAATTTCCCCCAGCTTTAGAGACTGTATTTTTTTATACCTAAGCACCTATAAGATACAATCATTTTTCTAGAAGCTTAGGTCTCTTTAAGTATTAGAAATTCCGTTCTACTGGAAGAATGAACAATAAAGTCTGTGCTCATGACTTCTTTTTTTAATATACAAAGTAAACATCCTAGTTCATGATGAATTGTCATGCATCCTCCCCTACAGGAATAGTTATTGTACACCATGTTTGTTTAACTTACATTTAATTTTTTATTACTTTCTTTTCCTTATTTATTCCTTTGTGTTCCACACTTGTATTTATTCATTTTCATGCTTTTTTCTATTTATTGATTCATTTTTTCAGAAAGCATTGATTTTATATATTCCTTTTCATAAAGCGTTTTACATTTCTGAAATAATTTTACTCTTTTTTTCCCATTTCATCTCTTCAATGTCCTATGGTTTTAGATTATTTTTTCATAATGTTTACATTTCAAAATAAATTCTTTTTTTTTTTTTTACTTAAATTCCAACTCTAACTCCTACTCAAATTTTATATTTGCTACATTCTTCAGTTGGGTTTATTAGAGACATTTAACTAGTGTTAGTATACCTTTTCACTACCCACATTACAGGAACAAAAGCCCAATATTTTTTTTTCTAAATGTCCTTAAAACTCCTCAGCCATTAACAAGTAAAGAACTCTGCTAAATGAAATAAGTCAAAGAAGACAAATACCATGATTTCACTTACATGTGGAATTTCAGAAACAAAACAAATGAACAAAGAAAAAAGAGACAAACAAGAAACAGACTCTTAAACACAGAGAACAAACTAGTAGTTTCCAGAGGGGAGGTGGGTAAGGGGGTAGGTGAAGTAGACAAAGGGGATTGAGTATACTTATCTTGATGAGTAGTGAGTAAGGTATAGAATTGTCGAATCATATGGTACACATACCAATGTTAATTATACTTTAATTTTCAAAAAGTAAAAAATTTTTAAAAACTTTAATAAAAAGGACTGTTGTGTCCCAGACCCACCAAGGAGGATTAAGTTGAAGGCACATGGAGCAAAATATAAAATACAAAGAGAGAATGGTGAATGTGGAGTGTTCAAAACAACTGAAATGATAATGCTGGAGTGATGGAGATTGAGAAGACACCAAATAAAATGTCCTTATACATAGTAGAAAACCTCTGTCCTACCTTATACATCATCCTAGGTGGGGAATTGCAAGAAGAATCCTCTAGACCAAGGCTACTGAAAACGCAGTCTATGCAGCTGCAGTGCTGGTGTTACTTGGGAGATTGTTAGAAATGCAAAGTCAGAAATGCAAAGTATCCTGTCTCATCTTATTGATTTTGAATCTTTGGCACTGACTGGGTCCCGGGAACCTGTGTCTCAATAAGCCTTCAGGTAGTAGGTTTGGATGCTAATTTGAAAAGAGGATACACCTTGTGCAAAATGGAAGGATGTCAATGCATTTACAAGAAGGATGCATCTGAGACTTCTGTGACACAGTTGCAGTATGTGGATGGACCACCAAGGGAGTATTTGAGTTCTCCCAGTGTAGTGTCTAGACATGCAGAGCACAGTTATTCCATCTGCATGCTAAAGGAGCAACTAAGAGGATGTCAATCTCATACAGACCAAGAGCTAAACTCACTCAATGGTTTCCTGGCTTCATGTTAAGAATTGAAAATTTTTAAGATTTATTTATTTATTCATGAGAGACCAAGACTGAGAGAGAGAGACAGAGACATAGGCAGAGGGAGAAGCAGGCTCCTCGCAGGGAGCCTGATGCGGGACTCGATCCTGCATCCCAGGATCATGACCTGAGTGGAAGGCAGGCGCTCAACCACTGAGTCACACAGGCGTCCCAAGAATTGAAATTTTTAATATGTCCATGAACTTGGAGGCTGGGCCCAATAATATCAATACTGAATCAAACAATTTTCTGATTTAGAGAAAATTTTCAAATATATTGTTTAAGAATACTAAATATTATTATGTAAAGTCCATATAGAATACACAACTATATTGCATTTTTTCCATGAGTATGTTTTCCTTGGTTAAAGGCAAGCTTATCCAGTCCTACTATAAACTTAAAAAGATCATATGACTTCTCCTTTGACGATTATTTCTTTATATCTGAGCACTGCTTAGCAGTACTTTTTGGACTTGATCAGGCCCCCCCATTAAAAACACACTGCCTGTGTGAGGTTGAGGTATGAGCAGACAGGAGGAGGAGAGGTTGGCCACAAAGCAAACTGCAAACAAGTCTGCGGCTGGGTAAGTCAGATGAACTGAAAAAACATTTCTTCCAAAAGTCCTAGGAGCATTTTGTTTATTAGGACTCCCTATTTGTCAAGGCCCTTAGGCCTACACTTAATGATGATCTGAGACAATACACGTTTTTTTTTTGTCTTTAGTATCTCTAGACAATGCATTCACACAGACCTCTTTGAATGGTGTCTGCTCTATTCTAAGTAATAACCATCCAACTCAAATATCTAATCTAGTAGTTTCCAAACTTCATTTCATTTCAGTCCTCTCCAAAATCTCCAGGATCTTCAAGATCTGGTTAAAGGGTACTCCCCCCATCCGGGGGCTGCTGAGGATTGAAAAAAAAAAAAAGAAAATTGATGTCTCATAGTTTCTTCCACTCATCAAATTGGTGTATGTCTAATTGCATATGTTATGTAAAATGGCACTTTTTAAAGGTTCTGTTTAAGTTTTCTTTGGATGTTGAATAAGTTTCTGCTTATTAAATAATTTCAAAGTTTGAGTAGCACTCAGATGTATAATAATACTCATGGAAATATGTTAACAAATGAAAGAGCGTTAATGGTGAATTCCAAAAAAGCACTTAACATTTGCTGGGGGTTCTCTGGGGTAATATCTTAACCAATGTTATTCTAGCAAAGGGGGATTGAAATAAGCTTGATAGACTGCTCTGGGACATTTATAGACCAATGATAACTGTATAATCACACTCACTAGGAAAGGGCTTAGACTTTGCCAGTAATATAAAAGATAGGTCATAGAAAGACTAGATATATGGTGGGGATAAAGAAACATCTTTACCCTTTCACATTGTATTCCTTATTTCCTATATTATACAGCTTATTTTCTCTAAGACATTTAAAAATGCATGCCAGTCACAAAGAAATACTAGTTTTCATTTCAGCATAAAATTTCACTAATATAGATATTTACATGTCTTCTTATATATTAACTTTTCCAAATGTATAAGTGGCATTTTTAGATTTAACTGAATATCCTTTGAAATGTACTTGTTTCAACTCATGATATTTATTTTTTTCTAATGTTGATTTTTTAATGTATAAAGTAGGGAGAGTGCAGCTAGAACAATTCTCCTTGTTTATGAAAATGAGAGAAATAAATACTCCTATGTAGATAAACAAACACACCAAGAAAGCAACCTCTGTTGTTTGACAACCAGATGCTGATAGTTGGGGGGAAAAAAGTTGGCTTCAGAACTTACCAACAGACTTAGAGAGATATTTTATGCTTATTTATTATGATTCTATTTCTTGTCAAGTGTTTGCTTGTATCTAGAAAATGGTATTGTTATAGATTAATGTTTAGCTGTTTCACAAAAATTGAAGTCATTCCCAAGAGTGTTAAATTGTCAAGGATTGTTCTGTTGTTGATTAGTATTTTAAAAGACGAAGTCACATGTGAGAGCTCTGGGTATTCTGTAGGTATAGCCCTGATGAAAACTCTCTTCAGCAGCACCACATTGTATTGATTATTAAAAGCAACAATGTTTTGATGGCGGCAGCAGTTACTCAGCCTTGGCAACAGGGAATGGAAGAAAGTTCTTTCTCTACGTAAATACTGCTCTCATTTAAACATAGCTGCAGGCTCTTGCACTTTGAATCACCTCACAACAAATTTTAAACATAATGCAGAATAGTAGAGAAGGGAGTGATTAGACTTAGAATAATCGAGTCAGAACTGCCTCAGAGTAGACTTTTTAAAATTATAGGATGGGAGACAACAGCCTTCATTAAAAATGTAAAAATTTCTAGTCTGTAAGTAACTGATTGAAAAAGTAAATATTTTTCCACATCAGATGAAAATGTGCATAAAGATTTGGGAGATCTGTGATGTGTTAGATATATATGTATATATGTATATATATATATATGCAAACTATATGCAAACTCAGAGACATATAATATATATCAATATTAGTGTATATTAATATATCATATATAAGTATATATATCATAGTATATATATCATACATAGGTATATATACTGTATATATATCAATAACCTCCTCTGCTTCGACATATTCTTGAATATTCATTTTATGTATTTATAACATATATATTGAAAATCCAAAATTTTATTTTCCTTGAAATGATTAATATTCTGTTTTCTCCAAATATGACTCTGTTAAGAAATTATTATATAATTATTATATAATGCATAAGTGTGAGCATAGAAGTCTTTTTACCATGAAGTATCTCAGAATGCTCACTACCTTTTTGCTCTGTTTTCAATTTGAATTTTCCCCGAGGTCACTGCTTTTCCAGCAGCCTTTCCAAGTGTGTGCATGTTTTTCTCCCCCACACACCTTGGCTTGACCTTGAATGTGCGGCTTCCTTGTTCCCTATTACTCCTTCTAGAGCATTCTCCCTCTCTCTTTTAAATCCCTTAGCTTTGCTACTCATACCAAGAGATAACCCCTTCTTGTTTGAAATCATCTCTTTGCTCACTAGATATCTCTAGTAGTCTTAATTCTTGATGATTTCAATAAACATTTGTGTGAGGTTTCCATTTCCTGGCATGTAAGTTATTTGGCCCCAGTCATTCTTAACCAGTCATTTCCATAACTGTACCCTCCATTTATTGCCATTAATTTTAGAACAATTACAATCCCAACTACCAAAATCTTCCTCAAATAGCACTTACATGGAATAGGATTGAAGAATATGTCACAAGCTCTCAAAGTCAAAATTGCACCCACTTACTTTTCTCCTGTTACTGTTAATTGCAAGCACCCCTGTAAAAACTAATCCTTCCACGTATGTATTCTGGGTTTCCCCTCATATTACCAAGGACAATCTTAGTGATTATCATCCTTTTCTCCATCTTTAGATATCTTTCCCTTAAGCCAACACACATCTTATGTGTTTCTCATACACAAATAATAACAAGAATTTCAGTCTCCTCTTTTGCTTACAACAATCATATTTCCTCCATATTTGAGCCATGTCTTTTTTATGTCCTTTTTAATAAAGGCTATAGTTGCCACCAATTCTTGAGATTTTTTTTTTAGGTTCTTGCCAGGAAAATACATTTGATTCTTGGTTTTCCATTTCTCTTCACCATATGTTTGGGATTGTGTTAAATGATTTACCAGTTATCCACTGTTTACCTCTTCCTAAAACTCTGTTGCTGTTTTTTTCCTCTCTGTCTCTGCCTTGATAAATTCATCTCTTAAAAGAGCAACAACAATAAGAAGAATAACAAAATTAGCTTTTATTGGAGTATCTGAAAAGAATCAAATTAAATGTATGCATTCAATCCACACCTTAACAGAGAATTGCAATGGTCATTTCAACAGTCTGATGGCTAAGAATATGAGGAACCCACGTTTAAGACCTAAAAATCACCTTTCTCTACTATGTATTCACTGCAGTTCTCTGATTAATTATTTCTTAATGCTATATAATTAAATATTAACATATTGATTTAAGGAATTCACATAATGGTTTGCATGGTAAAATGATTTACTTTATTCATTAGGTTAATATAATTTCACAGTGTTATTCAATGTTTCATTAAAGACTGAATTTAAATGTTGAGAAAACAAATTGGAAGAAACTATCTTGTGACACAGGTAAATTTTAAGTGACAATGTATTGTTCATTTTAAAAGCTAGAGGTGATTGTTAGACAAAGTGGGTATTTATTGGTGACATAGAAAGAACTGAATAACTATTTTTTACTAGATAAATTAGGGAATAAATTAATATGTTCTATTTGATGACATATTTTTATTGTTCATGATTTTAATTAGTATGCATAAAATAAGTAATATTAATTATGTAACAAATTTTTCATGTAACTTTTCTTACATTCATTAAGCACACTTTATATACGAGAAAATCAAGGCTTATGTAACTCACAAAACTTGGCTAATATTTTAACTTACTGGAAAACCTGGAATTCAAGCACAAACTTACCTAACTCCAAATCCTGTTCACACCAAGTGTCCTATTTTGTCTTGAAAATATGATCCAAATGTAGAATATGTTTGGTGGCCAGTAAGGATACAGGTTTCCATCAAATGAGCCATTCCATAGCACTAATATTGGGCCTTTAATGGGTAAATTGATTGGCTGATCTAATTTATTTCAGCATGAAATATTCTTCATTAAAAATGCAGTTGAATGTTTACATTTAATTACAATTTCATACTGAGTGGAAAATTAATTTTCAACCTATCAAAAGATTTACATAATACCTGCTACATACAGAGCACATAAAAACACAATATCTATTTTGTTAAGAAAGACACAGTATTGTCCAAAACAGATAGTATGCCTGCACAGAGCTTATAACCTAAACTAGAAAGACAGAATAATAAACAAAAAGTTAATTAAATAATGTCAGAGTGGAAATGTTGTAAAGGATATATATATAATGTGTTACTGAAAATGTGACAGGAGAACTCACCTTGATTAGGGTTAGAGATGCTTCCCTGAAAGTTATAGCAAGCAGAGTTCAGAACAAGAAGTTGAAGATACATAAGGGATTGGTAGAAGTGTGAGGAACAGGGAGCATGACATGACAAGTACAGGAGGATGGACTAAATAACCAGCAAAGGAATATAGGTACAGAGCCATTCCAGAAATGTCCCACTCCCCTGTTAACCCTTTGTTCCCTGCCTGGAGAAGCAAAGGGGGTAGGATTTAATCTGGTCATTGAGATTGGTCTCATCTTGATAAGATTTCCATTGAGGCTACCCCTCTGTAGGTGTAAGAAAATAATTTGACTTCCCAAATCATTGCCATAAAAAAGCAGTCTACTTGGGCCCTTTTACAATTGATTTCTAGGCAGTTTTCTTTGACCTAGGAGATGAAGTTACAGTCAACATGAACTGTCTATTCAATCCATAAAAATTCCTCCTGCACTCTCTATTTTCCAATAGAGTATTTATCTTCAGGGGTAAAAGACAAAATAATTTTTAATAAAGGACATTTAATAATAAGATCAAAAACAAAAATTAAGAGAAAAATATTTAACACTATAGTCATGGAGAGGCATTATCACTCCAACAAAGTGGGGATGTTGGGAATTTGAATGTCCTTATAAAAACACACTGTAAGACACTTGAATCACGGGTGGACTTATTTCATATGCTGAAACATTTCTACATAATACATATTATAAATAAACCCACCCAGTGACAGTAAACTCCAGGAGTGAAGACCAGCAACTGTGTACTACCAAACCTTTCAGTAATTCTGATCCATAGTAAATGTTAGGATCCATCACATTCTCTAAGTTGACTACATAGCTTGGCTTTACTCCAGGGCCACAGTTTTCATTTCTCTTTCTTCCTTCCTAAACTGCTTACGAATTTACCCTAAGAAACCTTGCAGAGAGGTGCCTGGATGGCTCAGTCAGTTGAGCATCTGCCTCCAGTTCAGGTCATGGTATCAGGGTCCTGGGATCCAGCCCCTGCATCAGACTCCCTCTCAGCTCAGTCTGCTTCCTTCACTCGCTCTCCCTCTGCTGCCCGCCCTGCTTGTGCGCGCTCTCTCTCTCTCTCAAATGAATGAATAAAATCTTTAAAAAAAGAAAGAAAGAAACTTTGTGGTTAACAACAAAAATATTTTTGTACTAGAAATTTCTAAGTAGCAACTCTGAATCAGCAAATACTCCTTAGATAGTCATCACTTGCTGATGTGTGTCTCTATTTCAATTGTAAATCATTTGCCTAACTGGGGATGTTTTCCTATGTGAGCAGTACCGTAAAGAATCGTATGCTTTCCAAACTAGGTCACCAGAATGTTGCTTCACCAGTGTTAAATGATACACATTTTTTTAAATGAAATGCAGTGAAAAAGAATGTTACAATAAAAATGCAGATCATGTTTGAGTATTAGAAATATGCTTTTAGTATTATAAATTACAGCTTAACGAAGATCAAAGTTATTTAGATTATAAAGAGATAAATTTAAAAAAAAGGCTGATTTCAAATGTGATGTGATCCATCAAGGATTTTACTAGTTGGTTACTTTATTAAATCTAATTTCACTTCAAAATACATACTTCTTTTGTAAATGCAGATATGTCTTTAGCACTTTTTAAATACTTAGTCATAATTTGGAAGATAGAAAGTACAAATGAGATCGTTGTGTGAAATAGGATAAGTTTGGGAAGAAGGGTGGCATTTGAACATAACTTTTATGAGTTAAAGTTTGAAAAAACTCAAGGTAAGATGGGGCAGGAAATGAGAGATAATATAGATCATCTGAAAATGAAGAAAAGAAATCGTAAGTAAATATTAATTCAGAAAACTATCTGCACTACCCATTCGGAGCTGCTAAACGCTTGCTGATTATCCTGCAGGGTAGATCAGCTGGAGGGAGAAAATGTGGAGAGAATCGTCAGCCTGGTTGAGCCAAAGAAAAGAGAGGCAAACAGCCGAATTTGTATGCAGGAGATATTTTTAATCTGGGTGTTCTTAACTCTGGCTGAACCTATATTTAGTAGACATATCAGAGGATAAGCATCTTTTTATGCTAAGAAGTTGTTTTCATTTCTTTAAGATGATTATCTTCAGTTCAGCAGTAGATAAAGTACATTATACCTGCTTTTGGCATTGATAACCTGAAGAATTGGATGAATCCTAATAGTGAGGAAATTTTACTTAACTGCAAATTATGCATGAATTATCATCCAAAATTGCTTACTCCGCTTTTAGGGATAAAAATTAGTCTCTACAAAGCCAGTACCATTTTTTTTTCTATCATCATATGCAGACATTGCCGTTATCGTTCAAAATGGCTCTTTAAAATTCCATAATGCTATGATAATTCTTGAATTATCAACTCAAAAGTGACTAGATTTATAATAAAATATTGATATGACTTCAACCATATCCACCTACTTAGGGGCATTCAATACAATATTGGGTAGCTTTCTCTCCACACAGTTGGTATTTCATATTCAGAATCAGGCAAGTTCTAAGACAGTGCTAATTATTAGACTATATTATTCCTTGGGTGGGCTATTTCAAATGAAAATTCACCTTTGTAGTGAAATCAATTCATTCAGTTTTTTAATACTTATTAAATGCCATATTCTAGTCTGTTAATCAATGATAAATATAACAAAATTCTAAATTCTATCTTCTTGGATGTTGTAGTCTAAATAATTTCCAAAATAGACTAATATCTAAACAAAAATCATATCTAGCTTTTAAAAGAATGCTATTTTTTAGAGAATTAATTTAGATAAACAAAAATATAATGAGTATCTTTTCATGTATCTGTTAGCCATCTGGACGGTTCTTTGGTAAAAATGTCTATTCGTGTCTTCTGCCCATTTCTTAACTGGATCATTTATTTTTGGAGTGTTGAGTCTGATAAGTTCTCTATAGATTTTGGATACAAACCCTTTATCAGATAGGCCATTTGCAAATATCTTCTTCCATTCTGTAGGTTGCCTTTAGTTTTGTTGATTATTTCCTTCACTGTGCAGAAGATTTTTGTCTTGATCAAGTCCCAATAGTTCCTTTTTGCTCTTGTTTCACTGGTGTCTGTAGTCCTGTCTACTAAGAAGTTATCATGGCCAAGGTCAAAGGAGTTGTTGCCTGTCTTCTCTAGGATTTTGATGGTTTCCTGTCTCATATGTAGATCTTTTACCCATTTTGAATTTATTTTTGTGTATAATCTAAGTGGTCCAGGTTCTTTCTTCTTCATGTTGCTGTCCGGTTTTCCCAACACCATGAAATTAGAAATGTATGTGCATAAATATACTTTACTCGAGGGGAATGAAGAATCATTTTAAGTTACATGCCAGTTTGGACAGGTTTATCTTTTTTTGTAATTTAGAGGAGGAATATCATATTCTGTAGAAATGAATTAACGGTAGAAGTTCCTAAGGAAAAATCATGCTCATTTGACATCTTAAACATTAAATAGAAGGTAGGGACCCATTAAATGGTTTTAAGAAATTCTTCTTAATGGAAGCTTATTTTCTAAAGACTTTATCTAAAGTGGAGTTAAGCAAATGATCAAGGAGTCTAGCTCTTTTTATCCAGGGCAGCAAACATCTCTTCTGTGCTTAATAAGTAAGTATATGACAGCTGTGGCAGGAGCTCATTACAGCTACATTGCTGCTAGGAACTTCAATTATTACTGTCACTGTACTTTATATTCAAAAGGACATTTTGATTCATGTTGCTCTAAACATTTTTTCCCTCACTATAGAAATGGGTTTAGTGAATAATTCCATTCTGTTTCCAATGAAAAGCATTAGCTTCGAAATGCACAGATAAATACTATGAAATGTCAATATGATTAACAATCTGGAGCATAAAAATTGCTTTACTGAAATTATTTTTTCTAAAATTATATGTTTAATTCAACATCCCCCCCCAAAAAAAAAGTATTGAGTGGTTACTACGTACAAGGCAAATTTATTACTTATAGGCACTGTGGATGGACGGATGCATAGCAATATATTACCTGTCCCAAAAGAGTTTATATCCATTAAAGAGATAAAATACATACCTAAGTATCTGCAATATGAGGTAGAAACTGAAAATGAGGTGTGTTTTGAATTGAATATATAAAGTTCTTTGTGATCTCACAAAACAACTACTCCCTAAAGTAACACCACAGTCTATGGAGGGGGGGGGAGGGTGGTTCCAGAGGTAGGTAGAAGGGACAAAGCCAAGAACCTGAATTTTAGTATTATTGGCTAAGCCTCAAGGACAAATTCATTTCTGCTTTGTGATCATAGTGAATATAATTGGACCAGGTCAGATGCCAAGGACTTCTGTTTCTCTTTCGATAAAAGTCCAAAAGTAAAGGAAAAGCAAGTTCTTTCTGGAGCAGTAGTTCTCAATCCTTAATACTCATCACAATTTCTAGAGGGTGTACTAAAATACAGATTTCTGGGCATGAGAATTTGCTTTCTTACTAATGTTCTAGGTGATGCTCACGGTCCACGTACCAGACAGGGCACAGTTCTCTAAGGGCTCATTGTGGAATTGGTTCTCTGAATCTTAAAAATCAAATTCAATTGAAATAAAGAAAAGGAGAACATGCCCCGTGGCCTTCAGATCCACATGAAGCGAGCCATACCCTATATTCCTTTCCTAGGCTTCAGAAATATCAAACATACTATTTTGATGTGCTCATACCCTATATTCCTTTCCTAGGCTTCAGAAATATCAAACATACTATTTTGATGTGCTCTACCCATAACAGAACATCTCACGTTGAAATTAGAGTGACGATGGTTTGTGCGTATGTGTCTGGGTTAGGAGCTTGGTGTTGGAAGCAAAGAGCTTTGAATGGCCTTGAGCTCTTCATAGCATATAAAATACATATCTACTATCAAGGTGAAAGCAGATGATAACTCTACTTATAATTTTTTATTTATAGTGTACAGGATTGAATAGTGTGCCCAAGAATCCATGTCCACTCAAAACCTGTGAATGTGACATTTGGAAATAGGGTCTTTGCCAATGTAATCAAGGTAAGATGATATCTGTGATATTTGCGATATTGTGATTTATAGGAAATATTTGTTTGATTTTCGTTCATGGTTTCTGTCTCCCAATTCCCCCAAACCCTTGAAATTTCCCAAGTGCAGACAGAGACACAAGTGTCTTGTTAGGTTAATAACGTGTCCTTTGGAGAGCACCTAAGGTGATCTAATCCCAGCCAGCCATGTGATTAGAGAGCTGGAACTTTCACTCCTACCCCCAGACCTCTGGGGCTGGAGGACATTGTCATGTTTATATAATGAAGCCTTCATAAAAATCCAGAAGGATGGGATCTGGAGAACTTTTGAGTTAGTAAACATATGGACATATGGGGAGAGCTGTGTGTTCAGGGGGGACATGAAAGCTCTTCACCCTTTCCTACATATTTTGTCTATGTATCTCTTCCACCAGGCTTCTGCTTTTATAATAAACTACTGATCTCATAAGTAAAATGTTTTTCTGAATCCTGTGAGCCACTCTAGCTGATTAATTGAACCAAAGAAGGGGGTTGTGGGAACCTGAGAATTATAGCCAGTTGGTCAGAAGCACAGGTAACAACAGCCAGGGCTTGCAACTGGCACCTGAAGTCAAGGAAAGGCATGGGGTCAGTGGATTAGAAGGACAAGGAATAACCTGGGCCTGTGATTGGCATCTGGAGGCTAAGGCGAGTCTTGCAGGACTGAATCCTGAACCTATGGAATCTGATGCTATCTCCGGGTGGATGGTGTCAGAAGTGTTGGTGTCTGGGGGTGCCTGGGAGGCTCCTTAGTTAAGCATCTGACTCTTGATTTCAGCTCAGGTCATGATTTCAGGATTCCGGGAACAAGCCCCCCACTGGGCTCTGATCAGTGATGAGTCAGCTTGAGATTCTTTCTCTCTCTCTCTCTCTCCTCTCTCTCTCCCCCTCCCACCACACGCACATATGCTCTCTCTCTCAAATAAATAAATCTAAAAAATAGAAAGAAGAAGAAGGAAGAGGAGGACGAGGAGAAATGCAGGTGTCAGGGAATTATTTGTTGGTGTGGAAGACCCCTTTCCCCAAAATTGGAACTGGTCTCAGAACCAGTTTCTTTCTTTCTTTCTTTCTTTCTTTCGTTCGTGCGTGCGGGAGGTGTTCGGGTGTTCTGGCGGTGGGTTGCTTGGTTGGGATGTTAGGGCTTCGTTCTTTCGTGAGTATTTAGTGAGTTCTTTGCTTTCTTCGTTCGTGTTGGTCGTTCTTATTCTTTCTTTCTTTCTTCTTGTATTTCTTTCGTTTTTATTTCTTTTCTTTCTTTCTTTCTTCTTCTTTCTATCTTTCTAAGGTTTTATTTATTTATTCATGAAAGACAAAGAGAGAGGGAGGCAGAGGGAGAAGCAGGCTCCCTGCAGGAAGTCCACGATGCAGGACTCTATCCACACCCCCGCCCCCGCACTGGAATCATGCCCTAAGCCCAAGGGAGAGGCCCAACAACTGAGCCACCCTGGGGACCCTCAGAACTAGTTTACACTTGGTTGGCATGAGGTCCAAATCCAAGAACACTGATATCTTCATATGAAGAGAAGAGATACAGAGACACAGTGTGAAGAGTCCAGCAACACCAGAGGCAGAGATCAGAATGAGGTAAGTCTAAGCCAGAGAATGCCAAGGATTATAGGCAACTACCAGAAGCTGAAAGAGGCAAAGAACTAATTGTCCCTTACCGCCTCTTCGAGGAACAGATTCTGCAGACACTGTGATTTGTGTGTAGGGTAACTCTTCCCCTTCCTTACCCCACCCCCAGCCCATCTGAAATGATTCTGCACAAATCCACAATTTTAGCAAATTAATCCATTCTTTTCCTTACATACAATGTGGTTCTCTACTAGTTTACACCTTGTTGTCCAAGACCCAAGTGAAATTGAATTTTGAAAAGAAAATGTCAGCAGGGTGAATACAATAAGCTATTTTGTCATATCTTAAATAAATTTATTTTTCTTATGTACCTTTATACTCCATACATTCTTACTCCACAGATTAAATAAATATCTTATTCCAACTTAACTTTCTGTTTTATCATTTCTAACAAGAGAATTTGGATGAGTAGGAGAGAAAGGCAGGTCTCATGCCTTAAGCATCTAACAAAATGCCCTCGGCTAATACTTGCTTATTCATATGTATTACGTACTTCTTGAAAGTTCTCATCCTTCACCTAAACATTTGCCCTTTAAATATTTTTTTTTCAAACTTAGCTTATGTGTAGTTGGCTCTAAAGGGGAAAAAATGATATTTTACTGGGAAAAAATTAATTGCACTTAGGCAGACTCAAAAAGCTGATTTAATGTGAATGATATTTTCCATATGCTGACTTTAAAGGAACCCTCAAGGTTACAGTATTACATTCCCCCCAGATTGTCAGATCTCACTGTTAAAGCTCACAGAGTCCAAATAGAAAAGATATCCTTGTTACAAAGAGTCACAAGCACTTCGGGAAGGAGTCAGTCCAGGGAATGCAAACATTCACAAAAGGGACTAAGTGCCGGAAACATACAAAATACAGTGTCAGAGAAAACATGAGGGTTATGGACAGCCAAAATCAATCTTTTCAAGCAGAAAAAAAAGTCTTTCGAAAAAGACTTATATTCTGTGTGACCATAATTGTAGGCCTGAATAGAATGTTCTTTCGATTTTGGGGCTGCAATCATTCACTGAAGCATGTATTGATTGAAAAAGCCTCGTGAGAATTCTGATTACCCTAACATTTTTAACTTGGAGTGAAAGGGGCAGCTTTTTTATTCCATTTTATGCAAAATTACAGTAATTGCTGTCTGACCTTTTTGATATGGACTGTTAAGCATTACACTGCTGGATCTTTTCACAGAATCAATTATTTTAATTATGACTATCTGACAAGAAGAATCCAGGACATAAACAAGAAAAGAATATTTAAATAAATGGAAAACAGATTTTTTTTGGCACATAATACAAAGTGCTGTTAATTATAAACTTGACCATTGTAAGCTTTTAGCACTTATGTTTTAAATTTAATTTTTATTTCCAAATTACTCTTTCATAGACAAAGACAATTTATGTAATGAATACACTGAACGATAACGTAAACTCTCTCAAAGAAAAGGCAGGGATTAAGAAAAATATAAGCAGTAATGAAAATCTAAATATGAGACTTAACAATACCGTAGAGATATCAATGTGTTTTGGAGTGGTAAACTAAAAAGATAATGAAACATTTTCAAGGAATATGTCCTGTACACCAATATAAACCCATTTCTAAAATCTATCTGAAAAAAAAATAAAGATATGGCAATAAAAACTCTGAGGTTTGTATGCATTTGTATTTTATATATATTTTTAAGCTCTAATATAAAAAAATATTATTAGATGAGTTTTTATTTTTAACTGATAGGAATGACTAGAAGCTATTTCTCACATGGCCAAACCATTGCCCCCCCCCCCCATAAAAAAGAAAGAAAGAAAAGAAAAGAAAAGGAAAAACCTGTGAGTTCCTTTGACAGTTACTGTAGTATAACCAATTCAATATTCTTAATCTACGTCTCTTCATATTTATGTTTAAATCCATCATCTGCAAAACTAACTTGGACACATACAGACAATTCAAACAGATTTCATTTTTTTAGTGGCCCTGATTCTAGATAAATACTGAAATGATTTACAAAAGAATTGTGCTTGCTGACAAATAAACAAAATATGTACAGATGGGGGGGGCAGGAAATAATTTTGTTTTCTTCAAAGTGATATTCATTAGTTTGTTTCATCATTTCACGTTGGAAAGTACCAATAAGAGAAGAGAGTAAATATTTTGATTCCATTAACCAAAAAATGATTTTCTGAAAAGAACTGGACCCTCAGGATACTCTGAAAGAAGTAAGGGATTATGGTAAGGAGCATGACAGGAGTAAATGCTAGGAACAAAAGAGATGGAGTCCTGTGAGGGGTAAAGGAGGGAAATGAGAAATCAAACAAGTAGTTTCCTTTGTGTGGAAAAGAAAAGCTGTGTAAGAAAGGAGTACTTTGGCTCCTTCCGGAGCAGCCTTTGTAGAGGGGTGTGGGGGGCCTCTACAGGATGATAACCTCTAATTTGACTGTGGTAAAAGCTACATGGCCATATACAAAGATTATATTTCTCCCAACAGTACTTCTAGAATAATTTATAAAATTTGTATATTGTAAATTTTGCAAATATTTGAGGCTGTGACACATACAGCCAAGTATTTATTTATTAAAAGTTAAACAATTCATTGAAGACTTTATTTTAAAAAAATAGTTAACAAACCTCACAGACCTGCAGGACAAAACCAAGTCCTCCCACCACCACATAAATGGAATCTCAAAACAGGAGAGAGCAAAAGGGCAGAAGAAATATTGAAGAAATAAGACCTTTCTTATTTGAAGAAATAAAAACCTTTCTATCTGGGGGAAGACAAAATTATTGATTGATATGAGATGAACAATAAACCCCAAGAAGGATATACAAATGATGACCATACTAGATAAATCAGAGTCGACCTGCTGAAAACCAAAGCTCCACCGTCCAGTGGCAGCTTGGCCAAAACAGGGTGTAGGAAATCCCTCGCACATTTGGGTTACTTTCTATAGACGTTTCTCATGTCCTTGCACCTGATATTCTTGTGGTTGTGAGTTGGGAAGTAATGGGACAGAGGTAAAGTTATTACCATTAGAATGTGTTCCCCTGATGTGGTGCTGGTGGAGGAAGAGAAATACCCCTCTGTGTCTGGAGAGGGAGCACCTTTCACCCTGGGCAGCAGAAGGGAGAGGAAACCTCTAATAATGTTTCCTCTTTCAGGTCTGTCTGTGCAGCCTTGATGAGGAAGGAAACCACCCTAGTGTAGCCTTCCCAAATGACCGTCAAAGCTTTAAATTTAACAGACCACTGGATCTGCCAACCTGGCCAAATCTTGGGCTCTGATCACCATTTTGATCACCATTTTTTCTAATTTTATCCAGAGCTCTGTCTATCTGAAACAGCTAAGGATAGCTCCAATTCCTACACATCCCTACAAAACATCCTGTCCATACCACCAGATGTCTCCCTCTGCCCTATCGCCCTCACCTTCACTTAGTCATTCATTGGGGTGAATGAATCCTGCTTGGCTAGGGGTGTAGACAGGCAAGAAGATTGAATTGTCTTCAGGAAATCCCTCCCAAAACAAGAAACCAACTTAATTACTGGAACTGACCTGGGAACCCTAAGGCTTCTTAGTCTGCTGAGAGGCCCCAGGGGAGCCCCTGTTAACCTGTGCATTTATAGGAACCCTTCCCCCACCAATAAAATAAAACAAAACATAATCCCTTGTGAACACTTTCCAGGAATCTGGACAACACTTTAAAGGTATTACAGAATGCAGGTCTCAGCTTACCTCCCTCATCAAAACACAGTGAATTGTGTCTTATAAGACCATAAGTCACCTCTAACTATTATAGAAATACCACTGGTGGATCATGTAGCCCTCAGAGGAGGGCAAAGATCTCCCCAAAGGGAAACTCCTCTTGGTTACTGTGGAGAGCTACCACGCGTGTAGTTGTCGCTAGAATGGGATTATAAAAGGTGCTATGAATTATGTCTCTGATTTTATCTGCAGTGATCAATGACATCATCTCTGAAAGAGAAAAGGACCAGCTTAATTCACTGGCCAGTATCATATGGATGATATAATGGCCTAGACGTCCTCCTTATGAGACAAAGATGGAGCTCTGCAGTCACAAATACTCCGCTGTACCTGCTGGAGAAAGGTCAGTTCAGAAGGCTGAGGAAGCTATCTGACTTTCTAAGACAGGCCCTAGTGGTTAATGAGATTTGTTCAGGTGGCAAGGTCCAGGACCCTGGAGGTCACAGTTGAAATCAATACCATAGGTTGACCCCATCCTGCTACTCAGCATTGTGTTGATAGTAGCCTTAATTAAGTTTTGTGTGAAAAACAATGAATAGTTCTGGTTCTGGCCTCTTTCAGATTAATCAGAGTGGCTGCCAAAGGGGTGCTCTTAAGGGAAATTCACCAGAATACAAAACAATGTATAAATAAGGGATCTATATTTGGAAAGACAACTATGGCGCTTTCACATCTCTGGCGCTTTCACATCTCTGCATGCCTATCCAGAGGGCCTCTGTTCCAGACTATCTTTTCAAGGAAATTAATATACAAAATACTTAAAAAACAGAATGGTTCCCTCCCGATAAAGTCCAGGTTTACTAAGAGTCATGGAAGACACACACAGTCAGTGCCTTTCTTAACATCAGGCATGTGGACTGTCCATCATAAAAGTTTTGGATCCCAGGGCACCTGGGTGGCTTAGTGGTTGACCATTTGCCTTGCTCAGGGCATGATGCTGGGATCCTGGGATTTAGTCCCACAAAGGGCTCCTTGCAAGGAGCCTGCTTCTCCCTCTACCTATGTCTCTGACTCTCTCTGTGTGTCTCTCATGAATAAATAAAATCTTTAAAAAAAAATAAAAAATAGAAGATTTGGGTTCCATTACAGAATATGGATTCCTCTCCCATAATGTCCTCTACTGTGTGAGTGGATTTCAGTTTGCCCTCTTCTTGTTCCACTGTGGTAACTGGAGCTCGGGGAACCAGCGTATAGAAATGCCAATACCTTATTATTCCTGCGAGCAACCAAGTATTTTGTCTCTGATTAAGAGTCTCATGTCTTCTGTCAGCATTCATGAAACTGTGACAGGCTAACTTCTTGGTTTGCAATTAAGGTTAAATTTCAGACTCACAATAGTTGTTCACAAGCGCACTTTCTATAGCCAGATCCAAACACACCTCAAGCTTCCTATTTAGATTTCTTCTTAAGTTTATAAGGAATATGACATGAGTCATATTCTTCTATGCACTATGCACTATTTTTCTTTTTTTTCTAAGATTTATTTATTTATTCATGAGAGACACACAGAGAGAGGCAGAGACATACGCAGAGGGAGAAGCAGGCTTCTTGCAGGGAGGTCGATGCAGGACTCAAACCCGGATCCTGGGATCACAATCTGAGCCGAAGGCAGGTGCCAAACTGCTGAGCCACCCAGGCGTCCCTATGCACTATCTTTCAAATGCCATTTAATCCAATATATCAATATGTTTAGAATTATCTAATACTTTATTTGTCTTTATTACCTGTTTTTTTTCCTTCAAAAATAGTATGCATACTTCATGTAAATGTAAAGCTAAGTAACCTGAAACTGAAGGGTCTGCTATGCAAATATGTTTAAAAACCTAAAGAAGGTGGCATAAGTAACAGAAAATAACTATCATAAGAACTGAACACACACACATACACAAAAAGAACTGAACACAACTGTGAGTCTGCCTATCACTACGTATTAAAATATTTTTGCAGTATGCTACACGACTTCAATTTATTCCAAACAGAGAAAATATGTCTGCCTTTGGGAAGGAAAATTAGCCATGTTCATTCAATTATCACATTTTCATCACTTAAGTAATCTCTACAAAGACAAGATCCTTACTTAAAGGTAACTTTTTCTCACTACATGAAAGTATACACGTTATATCACTCAGAAACAAGTGGGACTAACCTAAGGGGTCAGAAGTGAGGAGTGATTGTGTTGGAGCTGACGGAAGGTGCCATGAGGTCAGCTTCGAGGATGCAGGCTATGTCCTATTTCTTACCCTGAGTGCTGGTTACATGGTTCACGTTGTCCAAGTGTGCACATACGAGTGCTTAGCTTTCCTGTATACATGTCTTACTTTCATAAGAAAGTTACTTTTTAATGTGGTATCATGAGGGCACAGAGAAGGAACACCTAAGCAAGCTTTGGCAACCAAAAAAGCTTCCTGGAGAAAATAAGGCCTGGAAGGAGTTTTCAGGAGTGGGTTTAAGTGGATAGAGTTGGCATGTGAGGAAGTGCCTGTGAGTCGAGGAGATCGCATCTAGATGGAAAGCACAACAGCTGCATCCAACAAGGTGTTGGACAAAACTCGAAAACAACAGCTTGAAGAGATGACACTGGAAAATAAATAGGGGCAGATTACAGAGGATGTTTTTATACCATGTCAAGGAATAGGTTTTATAAGCCAATAAAGATGAGAAAAGTCTTATTATCTTGACTTTCAGATACATTCCTGTGGAACCCCTATTAAGAACTGATTTAAAGGGGAGTAGGCAATTTGGGAAACAATCAAAGATGCAGGGCATTTTCAGTATCTCTGTAGAAAAATGCCAAAGAAAAATAAAATAAAATTTACCTAAGTAAAGATGCTAGTAAAATTAGGTCCAAAGGGGAGCCCGGCAATGGCCCTGTCGTGAGAGACAATTTCACATTGTCTCCTGCTTTCCCTTAAGGACCTGATGGAGGGGCTCTCTGGTTCTATTTCAATTCACTCTTAAGATTCTGTCATTTTATTTGTACAATTGGGATCCAAAGTTTCCATTAATTATCCAATACAAATCCTTTTTATCTTGCACATTTTCATTTTGCTAGGGTTATGGTAACAAAACAATACCCTTGAAGGTTGAAAATCCATTTCATTCAGCCCAGTTGATTTTTGCATACTGATTACTTTTCATCCCAGCAGTTAATCATCAAGTTCCATGTCATTTCAGATTTCTTAATTTATACTTATCTCAGACCCCAGACACAGAAAAAAAAAATGTGAGAGCTGACAAGATTTTAATTTCCAAGGCTCTGGTTCCTGCCCATTACAGTTGTTATGACCATGAACGTTCCTTTTGACACTGAACTCTTCGACTTCTATTTTCCCAATGACAAAACTGAAATCAAAAGGGAAGTTGTTTTATTTTTAGAGATCACAACATGTAATATATGAAATATTATATAATTTGTACCATAGTGCAAGTCAGGGAGACATTACAATACTATGTGTATATATACATCTGTCCACCCATCCAGCTATTTATACACATACACAGAAAATACATATTTACACACACATATGTATTTATACACATACACACACACACATACACGTACTGACTTGGGGGGACGATAGAGCCTGAGTCAGGGGTTACAGAGAGATTTTCATATACATAAGTCCATTACAAATCATGCTATTCGGCCTTTAATTGTTTTCATAAGAAAATATGAACATATTTACTTTGGGCACAAGTTATATACCATGCATTCGTTTCAATGGGTAGTGTCTTATAACAACAAGTAATAGGTGTGGCTTAATATTGAATGTAAATTATTTTTGACATGGTCTTTGCATTTACATTTTCTTTTTCACTCTGATTATTTTTTGTGTTCTTTTTCTCAAATAAATAAGCACTTATTGAATTTTATTATGTCTAATATGAGATTTCTTTTGTTAAAATATCCAAAGAGGCAAAACATAATAAAATTCTGATATTTCTTTTTTTTAAGATTTCATTTATTTATTTATTCATGACAGACACAGAGAGAGAGGCAGACACAAGCAGGCTCCATGCAGGGAGCCTGACTGGGACTCCTTCCCGGTTCTCCAGGATCACGCCCTGGGCTGAAGGTGGCGCTAAACTGCTGAGCCACCTGGGCTGCCCAAATTCAGATATTTCAAAATGTTAGTAAGGGACACAGTATTGTAAAAAGCATAAAATATGCACATAAAATCATGTTTATGTTCAAAGAAGGAAATGTTATTCCCTGGAAGAAATAAGAAAGTTTCTTGTATGTAGTAGCCACTGGTGAAATTTTGAAATAAAAAATGCAATTAAAACTGGTTGGTCAGTTATTGTGGGCCATTAAACTGAGAAACAGAGAAAAGAAGGTTTCAGAGGTAGTTTTATAAGAGGTAGATTGACAAACACTGAGTAACCTAACACATTGGAGAGGTGAAAAAAGTAAGAAGATAGAGACAGGGTTGAAAAAGTCTGTTACAATATAAGGTCAAGCACAGTTTCCAGTCCTAGGTGCCTATTTTAATCAAAGATAACTTCCAAAATCTTCAGGTTCAATAGACACTGTAAATTCTGATTCAGTATGTCTGTGATAGCCAGTTACAAGTCTTTAAGGATATTGAATATTGAAATGAACTAGTGTGTGATGTGTCTAAAAAGAAACTTGCTCTCGTTTTGGAGAGCCACAACGATCATGGAGAGATGTGCAAAGGGGAAACAATAGACTCATCAAATTTCACAGCTGGAAGACAGATTAGTGATTTCGAAACACCACCCTTCAGATCCAAAAACCCTTCAGAAACATCCACAATCATTTAGTCTGCAATCCATGTTTAACTACTTTCAAAAACTACTTGTGATAACAATCCAATTTTATTCTTTTATTCTCTGGGATTCCATGGTCTCTTTTACACACACACACACACACATTTTGGTGAGGTAGACACTGATTATTGCTTTTCCAAGTTCTACTCTCCTTCTTTCTTACTAAGTGAGCCATAATTTTATTGATGTGGTGATATGCACAGCTCGAACTAATTAACTTTACAGACACTATTTCACCTAGGGATAGTCACATGACAAAGTTGTAGTCAATGAGGCATAAGTGAAAGTCTGCTAGCAATTTCTATACATGTTTTGTTCACTACATCTTCCTCTCTCCCTCTTCCTTTTTCTGCAGTGGGCAAAGGTAATCCTGAGACAGTGAGCCATCTTGTGGCCGTGGGTGTGAAGCCACCTGCTGAGAGTTACTTAGATATGAAAGATAAAGGGAAGCTGGATCCTTGAGAACCCTGAAGGTCTAGAAATGTCTGCTTTCTGATTTCTTCTCATATGTGGTTAATACAAAACCTTTATCTAGTTTAACCATGTTACTTGCAGCCAAATGCAACTCTAACTGATACACTTACCCTGACCAAAAGACTGAAATTCATGTAGAAAATCTAAATATTCACTTGCAATTTCTTAACTAAACTTAGGTATAATAATCTCAATTGTTTATCCACTTTTGAGGTATGGCTTTTTTTTTTCCCATAAAGAAGAGGAAAATAGTTTAGGGATTTCTTAGGTCTGCGTGTTCTTTTCCACATATTCATGCTATAACACTGAGATGACACAAAGTATTAAATTTCAAGTCAGTCTCGCAGGAATCATGGACTTTACTCTATAACCAAGTTTTCATTCACCTTTGGCGGTGAATCAAAGGATACAAGCAATCATAAGACATAAAGCATTATTCTCTTGGAGACACTCAGACTGTCTGAAACAGCTGCCCAGGATGGTCATTTATCTCTGGCTTCAAGATACATTCTGATTTGGCTTCTACCTTGTGAGAGTTGTTCTGAGCAGTGAATGCTCAAAGATCCTGAGATGTTGAGGAACATTATATTTTATCACATTAATTACATGGTATATGTGACTATACCACACCTCCCAGCCAGTCATAAAAATCCATAAGCCTCAGATTTCTTTATAGTAAATAATATAAACAGACCTAACATATTCTGATAAAAGTATTTCATGTATAATGACTCTGTAAGTTTTCCACTGGTAAATACCATTTACGATATTTATTTGAAGATCAGCCTACTAAAATGATCATAACAAGATTTGACTGGTGTCATTCACCCTTTCTTTCCAGATTTCTCAAGAAGAGAAAGACTGGGTTACAGTCATCTGGCCCTTTCTTTGCCAACCACTCACCACCGAACTGACCTTGCTATGACCTCACCATTCTTCCTTCTCTGGAAAAACTTAAAATAAGTCATTGATTTTGAACTTACTTCCAGTCTGAGGCCCATCAGTTCTGGATTGGCATTCATGTGAGTAAAAAACAAGCAAGTACTGAGCTTTGTGGACTTTTGAATCCAGCAGTTAAGTATCCTTACTAAAATAGTGCTTTTAAACATTTGTTGATTCCTTTCCAAAACCAAAATCAACAAGGCGAGATCTTAACACGGGAAAACATATTTTTCAAATAGACCCAATCCTCAATCCATTTCTCCCAAATTCCATCATTTTAGAATACAACTGTAGGAGCCATATTCAACCATAATAAACCTATGAAGTTTTATTTACCTCTGTACATCAGTATTATTCTTTGGCATATAAACTTATAAAACCATAAGGAATATACTAAATTTGTGAGTCATTATTTCTTACATGAAGTATTACTGCCTTTTCTGTTTTTCTTCTATATTACCTTTATTAACTATTATAAAATAATTTTTAATTTCCCAGAAAATTTTCTTTTACACACTACACTCTACCTTTACTCAAACTCTCTGCCATTTATGTTAGTGATTCTACAGTCAACACACATCATTAGTCTCTGTTTTTCAAATTATGTTTTTTGATTAGCCAAAATAATTTTTAAAAAATCACTTAAAGCTGGGGCACCTGGGTGGCTCAGTGGTTTGAGCATCTGCCTTCGGGTTGGATCATGATCCTGAGGTCCTGGTTTAGACCTGAGTCGGGCTCCCTGTTCAGTGGAAGCATGCTTCTCACTCTCCTTCTGCCCCTCTCTCCTGCTCGTGCTCTGTCTCTCAAATAAATAAATAAAATATTTTTTTAAATCACTTAAAGCCATAAACTAGAATGACGTTTAACACTTCTACTACGTACCATCCATATTAGTTACATGGATACACTTCTAGATTCTTTTTGTATTATTTACCACAAATGTAGCTGGTTTAACAAGTAAAACTCCAATTGAATAATAGTTTAAAAACACAAGTTATTTAAATTTCACTCATGTAAAACTGTCCAAAATAACTCAAGGCAGTTCAAGGTTCCTCTAGGCATTTACCAATTCAAACTGACCAATGCTCTGCTATCTTATACATGCGATTTCAAAGGTTGCTCTGAACATCTACATCCAGCCAGGAACAGAGGGCAAAGCATGGAAAAACATGGGCAGGAAAGTCCTGAATGCAGGTATGAATGTGATGGAAGTCAATCCTGTTCTACTCTGTTGTCAACATCAAGTTGACAAGGAGAATAAGAACTGCTGTTTAGCCGTATATTCTAGAAGAAAAGGCAATGGGTTCCAATGATCATGATCAATTCATCCTTAAAGGCAATTCTGAGATTCTCCACTTTTTGTTGCAGTCCTCAATTTTGATTCAAAACAGATAAAAAGGAGTCATTATTTGACTTCCTGCCTCGGTATTTTCTAAAGGTGCTAATTACACTGAGTTATAAGTAGGGCAAGGTAGTTAGCAGGCTTGGTTTTTAGCAGAAAAAGATTTTTCTTTATCATAAGGTGTTTCTCTCTCTCTCTCTCTCTCTCTCTCTCTCTCTCTCTCCCTCTCTCTCTCTCTCTCTCTCACACACACACACACACACACACACACACAAGACAGGTATTCCTCATTGGCTAAGTCAGATCTACATTTTTCCAAGTGAATACACATTGGTAAGAAGTCATCTAGCATCACAGCACATTCTTTCCTTAGCATGCTAATGAAGAGTTCCTACATACCTTTCCGGAAGATCCTTCATATTTTTCCAGGATAAAGAGAAAGTCTCAGAGGATCCAGCACTAGATATAATCTTCTATCTCTAAAAATAAAAAAAAATAAAAATTTTTAAAAAGACACCTATTGGACAGTGCCGCCAATTCACATTTTTCTCCTTTCTGTTCTTTTCTTTCTATTTTCTGGGGGTAATACTTTATTTTCTCCCTCTTCATATTGATTTGATTGCATTCACCGTAATCAAAACACTTTATTTCCTTTTTGTATGATGTTTTGCATCTTGCACAGAAAGTCCTTGTTCTTTCTCTTATGAGAAAATATAGAACAATTGTAAACATGGTATATTGCCTTCAACTCAATCATCAGGATTAACCTGAATTTGTAGACATATAGCTGTGCATTAAGAAGCTCTTTCCAGAAGAGAAATAATGGGGAAACTCTGCAGGCTGGACCTATGGAGACAGCTGTGGAAATAGAAAAAAAAAGATTAAAATGAGCCAAATTTCTGAGGTAGAAACACAAAGAATGAAATAATACTGGTTGATGGGAAGAAGGGCAGGCAGAAAAGAGTTCAGAGTATTTTGAATTTTAACATTGAATTAATTAAACAACTGGAGAAAATCAGAAGGGTCTAATTTAGAAATAAATATGTGCATCCAATTTTAGGTGTATGTATCCACACCTAGAGAGAGAGAGAAAGAGAGAGAGAGAAATCACACTGACATTTTAAAAGGTAATTTTCTTTAAGAGTATATTTTTGCTTTCAAATGCCTCCTGAAACACATGCTGTCACCATCAGATACTATTAGTGGCTATCCTAGATAATTTGTTTATACTAAGGAAATAATTTTATTTTGCTGTAACTCCCCAGAACACAGACACGATGTACACACATAATACATGGTATTAAGTCTTTGGTGCAAGAATTTTCATCAGCAATGCCAGGCTTATAAGAAGCTTAGCATGTCATGATGGGACAGCCAATTGGGGCTGTAGACCTGCCTACTTTACTGTCTTTGCAACACTGGAAACATGCCCCCCCCCCCCAAGTTTCTGGGCTTCTAATCTTATTTGTCAAAAAATGGAAATAACAATGAATGTTAATATTTCTTTCATCTCTACAGTCCTAAGAAATTGGCATTACCAGGTGAAGTTCAAGGTACTTAGGCAATAGCCTTGAAAACCTCTGAGAAGAAAGGGTGGAACACAGCAAGAAGAAATAAGTTCCCTCCATGACCTCACTGGTAAACTCCAACAAACGAAAAGACATTACATTCAATTTCCCACTCTTAAAAAGTGATATCAATGATATATTAACAATGTCAGGGGGACGCCTGGGTAGCTCAATGGTTTAGCGCCTGCCTTCAGCTCAGGGCATGATCCTGGAGTCCCAGGATCGAGTCCCACATCAGGCTCCCAGCATGGAGCCTACTTCTCCCTCTGTCTGTGTCTCTGCCTCTCTTTCTCTCTGTCTCTCTCTGTGTCTCTCATGAGTAAATAAATTTTAAAAATCTTAAAAAAAAAAAAAACAATGTCAGTATCCCAAAACAGTTGAAAGGGATTCATTTTGATGAAAATACTTTGTTGAGTGTGCTGCCTACACTATACGACCATAATGAATATTCAAGAAGTATTAATTCAACACTTGGTAATTGTGGCCAGGACATACTCCATTTTGATCTGACAGTTATCTTATTACTATAATTTTCCATAACCATATACTTATGCACCTTTGATGTACATGAAAAATAAGACCCAAAGAAGAAGAAGAAAAAAAAAAATAAGACAAAAAAAGAAAGGATTAAAAAAACCAGCTATTTTTATCATTATATTTTAAAAATTTTAGAAGAAAAGAATGGTTAATAGAAGAAGCAAAGGAAGGAGAGAAAGGGAAGGAAAGAAAGGGAAGGGAAGGGAAGGAAGGGAAGGGAAGGGAAGGGAAGGGAAGGGAAGGGAAGGGAAGGGAAGGGAAGGGAAGGGAAGGGAAGGGAAAGGAAGGGAAGAGAATGAGAAAGTTGTTGCCAAACCCTGACACCTTCTGGTTGCCCTTCAGTATAGGATAAAAAGCATGCCAATCAGAACAACGTTTCTTTGACACTTAACTCTACCAATGAAACAGATTGTTTCCAGTGACACAATAGAAAAAAGATGGAAACTAAAGGCTGGTTATTACTGCTTATTACTCGTCTTCTTATTGGGGGATGGAAAATGTGCCTCAAAAATAGGTAATAGGTTGATCTTTAAGATTTAGCCCCTAATGAAATCCCTGAAAGCAGATTTGTATCCACAAAACATCAACTTTTGTTTTAGAAGGGTTTCTTCTTATGCTATTGGAGTTTCTCTCTCTATGTGTGTGTGTGTGTGTGTGTATGTGTGTGTGTGCTCATATATATATGAACATCCACGGATAATGGAAATGCTGTTCTCATTATGACATAGTAGTGAGATATCAAAAGAGCCATAAGTCCAAATGGGTCTCTGTAATATCAATATACTTGATATGTTTTTAAATTATTGAAGAATTTCTTTTAAATCTCTTTCTCCCATTGGCCAGGGAGTAGAAAAAAATATTCTTCATGATTACCCCTCAAATGTATCCAGTACATTTATTTCATCTCTAGTGAAGTCCTTTCTATAGGATAGGCCTGGTAACTTGGAGGGTGAGCTGTGTAAGCTTGTTTGAGTTATGTTCATGTTAGCCTTGAATAATTTTTTTCACAAAGAGAAAGATCATATAAAGATAGAGGCTGGTCTAGGAGAAAGGGAGAGAAAGCTGAGGCCAACTTAGATGCCGAGTATCTGGAAGTAGAGGGAAGGCCATGAAAGAAGGTGCTATGAAGGGATTAAGGTGAGACAACTGTCAACACATTTGATTCTTTATTAATATTTCATTTACAGTGTGCTCATCCCACAGACTTTTTCCATTAATGGTAAGTTGTTCTTTATCTAGTCTGCTTGCTTTAGTGTATATCAGGTCTCAGTAGTGTTGGCTTTTAAATTAATTCCCTTCTGGAACTCGCATTTTGAGTCGAGATATTTAATTAAGGTTTTTTACCAATTATTTTTGCCCACTTAATGAAAGAGAATGCTATTGACCGTTGGCTCTGTTTTCAAGTGGGAGTGGACTGACCTCATTTTGATTTTGCATTTCGCGTTCATATTCAAGTTGAAGAAATGTTTAATCTGGGTTTCAGCCAAAAGTTTACCAAGGATGTTCAGAGCCCATCTGCCTTTCTGAGGGTCCCACTCAGTTATGGCAGTCCCAGTGATTCTCCAATCTCTCATGGCTTTGCCAGATCTTAGAATGTTGAGGCACAGGGTGGGTTTGGTAAGGTTTTTAACTTGTATTATTGATTCTGGAAACCTGTACCCCAGAAAGCTTATATTCTTATCTCAGGAGAAGTCAGTTCTACCCCATAGATACATCTATGCTTTCAAAGAAATTTCCGATGAGTCTCCCATTTTGGTACCAGCCCATGAGTTTATTCCGAGGGTGTCTTCTAATACCTCGGTAATAATTGATCTCAAGTAACACAAATATTCCTAATAAGTATCAACATTTTAAAGTAAAGTCAATAGTAACTTTTAGTATACTTAACCTATGCCAGGAGTCAAATGGAAGAACCCACCTATGTGATGTTTAATTGTCATAAGCAATAATATGTAGATCAAATATCATGTATAGAAGTTTTAGTTAAACTTTAATGCTAAGAATTAGTATCCTCTGTGAGGCACAACAATTCCTAAATAAACATTGTCCAAAAAAAAAAAAAAAAAAAACCAAAAAAAACAAAAAACAATCCAGCTATTTAAATACATTTGGTATTTTCTTATGCATGCTTTTAAAAAACTCATAAAAGAAAAAAATTGCATTACATTTTTTAAGACACAACTCATTCATGGAGCATGTTTTAAGTTCTCTCAGACATTTTGTCACTCAGTTTAAAAAAAAAAAAACAACTAACACCTGGTGTTATATGTAAGTGATGAATCACTAAATTCTACTTTTGAAACCAATATTACACTATATGTTAACTAACTAGAATTTAAATAAAAATTTAAAAAACAAATTTAGAAAAATTTAAAAACCTGTAAGAATGCACCTGGAAAGAAATGTGCACACATTTCAGGAACAATTTCCCATAAATTTAATACGACCAGTGAAATTATCCCAGAAAGAAGACATTCGTTTAATTCTGAGTCTTTTCCCTGTTCCATTTTGTCACTTATGGGCACTCTTGGTAGCATGGCCAATCCATGCAGACCGGCGACAATTTATCTCTTTTACCTTTGCTCTTCCACTTCACCTAGTAACCAACACCCCTCTCGCTTCTGATTTCACAACAAACTTGCTACTGCTGTCCATTCCGACTACCCTGTTCTTCTCACTCATGTCCTCATTTTATGAAACTTTAAATCTAAAGCCAAGTGCCACACATCCCATGTCATCTTCTTTGATATCTCCTACAGGATATTGCCACTAGTCTGACTACTAAAATACTTTCAGCTCTCGTGCAGGCATCAGCACTTACTTGTGTTATGATTGACTCAGCTTACTTGACTGCAAATTCCTTCAGTGCAAAAAGCAGGTCTAACTCACCCTATTATTTCCTGAACTGCTGAGAACTCAGTAGTTCAATCATTACAGTAATATGAAAATATGCTGAATGAATGAAGAAAAAGTAACTTCTAAAAAAACCTCTAATTTCTGGGTTGTATGACTAAGAGACTGTGCAATGGATATAGGTAGACAGTAAGAGAGATTGATGATCCTTTTCTAGATGTAAGAAAGATGTGTGAATGTACACCAGCAAATCAATTATCGATGAAGCTATTCACAATGACTAGCTATGGTGTGTTTACTGTTAGTTTAAGATATTTGCAGACATTCGACAGCCTGAGCTAATGTAAACAGGCTTGGGTTTTGAAGTACAATTCGGCAGCAGTGAGATGAGCAATAGAGAAAACAGTGTGCTGTGATAACTGGGTGATCTGGTGACATTTATTTATGCATCTCTCCTGGCTGGTGGCAAAATCTAGTTTTGAGTTTCCTAGCAACAGTAATGTGCACATGTGAATATGTCCATGTAAATAGCAGATGCAATGAATAAAGTTTCCATTCGCTCATAGGGATGACAGCTTGAATTTCCAGACCTCGTTGATACTAAACCAATATGTTTCAAAATTGCTTCTAAGAAGCCTTGGTCCAGTGGACAACCTCATATAAAATTTCAAAAAGGAGTCATTTAATGGCCCTGAGCTATTGTGACATGAGCACAGATGTGGAAGGAGAGTGTTATTGCAGTCTATGTATTTTGAGGCAGGCAAGATTCGCAAGACTTTGTGGAAGCAAACTCTTTTTCCCAAAATGTCTAAGATAGGGAAGATAGAAACCAACAAATACAAAGTGTTTTTTTTTTTCATTTTGAAAGAAATCACTGAAATTTTATCCTAAAATTATTATTATTTTTTACCCTGGAAGTGTCTGTAGTCTATCCTGCAGCATTTGCTCTCCACGAGTCATGCATCATTACACTTCTGAAGATGCCTGGGTCATTTTATTGGCACTGGTCTGGCACTTTGGCTCAATAAAGATTATTAACTATTGCAACCAAGTATGATTTATACATGTGTGTCAATGCAGTATCGATTAATCTTTAATTATGCAAAAGCATCTACATCCTTAATAGTAAAATATGCGTCTACCTAAACACATTAAAATAAAAAGGAAAACATAAAGATAAAAAGGAGCAACGTAAAGTGACACCCTCCATTTACCCAAAAAGTCATTTTGAATAATGAGACATACTGTGATGCTGTTGTGAAAAATAATTTTCAGGATGTGGTCCTGTGAGGTGTCCAAACCACTGTCACACTAATGAGACTTCGCACAAAATCTAATAATTTAATGTTAAACAAAACTTCTTAAACTTTTATGTCTAAAATGATTAAACAATATAAAAATAACAGAGTACAGAGTAGCCGTTCAACCAATGTTGGATTGCTGATTCTCATTCCCTCTTCTTAAATGTTATGCAAAGTTATGCAAATTTCTGCAGAATATAAAGCTCTCACAGAGGTAGGGTTATCTTCAGTGGTTAAACACCTGCCCTTTATTAAGGTATAATACATTATATATACATATTATGGGGGCACCTGGGTGGCTCAGTGGTTGAGTGTCTACCTTCAGCTCAGGTTGTGATCCTGGGATCCTGGGATCCTGGGATCCGGTCCCACGTCGGGCTCCCCACAGGGAGAACTCTTCTCCCTCTGCCTATGTCTTTGCCCTTCTCTCTGTGTCTTTCATGAATGAATGAATAGAATCTTAAAAATATGTAATATAGTACATTAGATATACATATTATGTATATAATTATATATAATTTGTTAACCATCCATATGGCATCATTGATGTCACAACTGTTTCCAATACAAAGTTGTGTGTCTCAAAAAAAGTCATAGAAAATGTGGCATGATCACTATATTTTAAGATTTACTAGTGGGTGGAATTGATAGTATATTAGCACCTTTATGTTTTCATACAGATTTTTTTAAAAGGTTGTTCATTTTGTCATCCAATAAACACTTGTTTGGTGATGATTATCAGTATCGTAGGTACAACTCTGTGCTTGGAAGCACACATTGAAATGTCTGTGTAGGGTAGTGTGGGGTCCTGGGATGACCTTGTCTGACTTAGAGCTCCATCTACTCCCTGTTAAGAAAGCATTGTCCTACTGGAAGCACCAGATGCTTCCCCAATTCTGTGCCTATGAAATGCTCAGTAGGGTAAGTTATCTAACAGGGAAAATCTCAGCCTTGAAAGAAAAGCACAGAGTCTGGTGCGTAGGAGAGAAAACAAAAATGAACTATTAAATTTAGCACTGCACGAACATACCCTAGGGAGAAATGATGCTCTAGGATCATGAGGGGATTCACATGTATAATGTATGTCCCTTAAGTTTTTTCCTCAGATTTTAGGGTTGGTTTTCTAAGAAGAGAATAAAGAGTAAAAAGAAAGAGAGAGAGAGAGAGAGAGAGAGAAATAGTATACAAAACCAGGGACTGCATAAAATACTAATAAGAGGAAAACCAAACTATATGACATGTTTGAATTCAAAAGTAAATTGCATTTAATATCAAAAAATGAGGGGAGTAAATCATGATTGTTCTCTTTGCATAGGAAATCAAAGTAGTTGAGCACCATTGAAAAATTGAAGTTAAAATCGGCAGAGAAATCATTTAATAAATAGTTGGCTTGGAGTTTTAAACATATTCTGGCAACATGTTTTCAAAGCTTACTGTGAGAATTGAATCGATAACATTCAAAACCAGATTCTGGGTCTTGGGGTTAAGTTACTAAATCAGATTTTCAAAGAGAGGGCCCTGGGAACTCGTATTTTTAAAACATTTTTCTTCTGTCTAAGCTTGAGAATGCTCTTCTAACACAAAAAGAAATGCATCCTTCAGAACTATCTTAATTAATGATCAGGAGTAGCTATACGGAGGCAGAGACATTGATTTAGACTCCGTACAGAATGCAGCTCCTTGACTGGACAGCAGTCCCTTATCTGAAAATACCCAAATCTGTTCCATCTGCAGGGAAGAAAATTTCAGTAATTTCAAATCATTTGCTTCTTCATCACATTACAGCTGGGTCTCTCTCATCCCCTGAAGCAGCATGCAGTTTCCATACTCAGAACAATGGTACCAGAGTACTGGCCAAATTGTCCACTGCCAAGATGAGACAACAAACCTCTTGGGATTGTAAATTGCCGCATTATTTCTTCAAAAATGAGTAAAACCCTTTCTAGAAACAAAAAAGACTTTGCAAAATTGTGTTGAACCGCTAGAGCAAATGGCCCTGCCTTTACAAGGAGGATTGGGGTCGGGGGACCCCACCTCACTCTTCCCAGAGTGAGATATTTTTTTCCTGTACCTACTAACATGAAGTTTCCTCCCCAGAAGGTAGGCAGGTAGGGGCATGGGTGAAATAGGTGATGGGGTATGAGTAAGGAGGGCACTTGCTGTGATGAGCCCTGGGTGATGTATGGAAGCTTTGAATCTCTCTATTGCACACCTGAAACTAATATTACACTGTATATTAACTAACTGGATTTTAAATAAAGATTTTTTAAACTACATAGTTAATTTAGTTCTCCTCTGCTGGACATTGCAGTTTTTCTATTTCTTTTTTTTTTTTATAAATGGTATGATTAATTTCCTTGTGTATATGAATGTGCACACATGTACACTCATACACATGTATATGTGTTTGAGAATGAAATATATACCTGTATATGCAATAAACAAATTTTTCACCTAAAAAATCAAATAAAAAATTCTGTATTTCAGGGAACGTATAAATATTTTATGTATTGACATTAAATGGTTTCAAACTGCTTTTTAGAAAGTTTGTGCCAGTTTACTTTTTTTTTTTTTAATTTATTTATTTATGATAGTCAGAGAGAGAGAGGCAGAGACACAGGCAGAGGGAGAAACAGGCTCCATGCACCGGGAGCCCGATGTGGGACTCGATCCTGGGTCTCCAAGATCGCGCCCTGGGTCAAAGGCAGGCGCTAAACCGCTGCGCCACCCAGGGATTCCCCCAGTTTACTTTTCTATGAGCAATATAGGAGAATGCATATTTGACCATTAGCTAGTCTATTCCAAATCTCCTCATAAGATGAGAATAAGATGAAGATTCAGGCAAGTGCTATGCATCAAGCAATCTCAGTCAGAGATTCCTAACACCTAAAACCACACACATATATGTTGTTTGTATGAGCACTTCCAGATGGGGAAAACTCTTTAACTTTTTGTCTTGCTCCAAATTATACTATCTCTGCCTCTGACCATCATCTCTGTTGCTAAAGGTCAGGCAACCAACACTGACCAGTTCTGTCAGTCAGACCATTGGACTTCAGAAATACCCGTGACAAACTATTTATTTATTTATTCATTCACTCATTCATTCATTTAAAACATTTAAAGGTAACCAAAAACGCTGATCTAAATTCCATATTTAGTTACTATGCTAACAAAAACTTCTTGAATAAAAGTATTGTTTAACAAAATCAGTAATGTTATCTTTTAAAATTTTTGGTAAAAATGAATACAGTCATTTTCAAAGATGCTATAGAATTTTCACTAGGAACAAACTCGCAGTAGTTTGCATCACATATTTGCTAATATCAAAGGAGCTTGTGCATAATTTAAAAGAAACTAATTTTCTTGAACATAAATTTTCTGGTGGTGGGGGAAAGTTCTTTATTATGCATGTTTTATGGCTTACCTTTTTCCTCCTTCCCTTGATAAAGTGTATGAGTGTTGCACTTCCATACATTAACTTCTGACTATATGGATTATGGACCAGTAGGGACCGCTGTGCAAGTCTCTGGACACATGTTTGCTACAGTTGTGGATAAGAACATTTCATTTATAATCTAATGAAAAATTGTACTAACAGTTTAGACCTTTCTCTTAGGTATCTCACTTTATAATCTAATAAACTTCCATTCACTTGATACATAATGTTTTGGGGATTGAGCCTACGAGAAATGTTTATGTCTTTTAGATTAAAAAAAAATATGTGTTTCCAATAGCAAAGCTAAATATTTTGAACCATATAAATTCTATCTGTCTGGTCTCATTGAAAGATACATTCTCAGTTGTATAGACACTGATATCTCTGCATGCGTTAGGTGGCAACACCAGTTAGCATGCCCCTATTTCTGGTACCTTAAATCTCCTTTGATCAAGGTGCCCAGTATATTCCAGGCATAACTACATGGCATTGTAGAATAGATCTGACATGAAATACAAATTTCTGTATTTCAGGGAACATTTGCAGTCTACTATCCCCCTATACTAACTCCCAACCTTGATAGATCTATTATTCATAATTTAAATATAGGTCTTAAAACAATTCACTCCTGAAGAAGAAAACAAAGTAATATAACTCATTTTTCTTGGTGAGAAGACAATGTGGGTCTTAAGTCTATGAAGCAGAGGTGGTTTTAGGGCATGGGCCTTCCCAGAAATGGGGAGAGCTAAGTGGATATGTAAGGAGAACACAAAGACATTCAAAGCCAAAGGAAAGAGACAAGCAAGCAGCTGTGGTGTGCTGGGTAAGTGGAGTATCTTGACTGTGACTCTTCCTAGCTGTTTCATCTTGGGTGAAAACAACTGTATCCATGATCCCAATTGGAAGATTGAAAATACCTAACTTGGGAGTATGTTGGTACCATCGTATCAAACAATATAGGTGAAAATCTTTTGGTAAACTACAGAGCAATATACATACCTACAGATATTATTTTGCCAGATAGAAAGAAGGAAATGCATAGTGTAATCCAAAGAGAAAGCCTGGCATCCTTGTCTTTCTCACAATATTGCCCATTTTTTTGTTTGTTTTGTCTTAAAAAATAATTGTATTTGAAATATACTTTCTGTCAGCCTGGACTCCATATTTTTAGGGGTTAAAGACTCCATACAAGTAGAAAGACAAACAGGTTTTTGGCAAATATTAAAGCTCTAACTTCAGTTATGTCCCATGATTTATTTTTCATCGAAGTCGGTTACACAATAATTGTTCAGTAAGGCAAAAAGATCAATGCCTCACGTTGTTCGAAATGCATTTTTTGGCATCTTTGCAATGACTTAACAGAGAAGGGAGTGGAGGACACTGGAAAGGATACAAACATTTTACCACAAACTAATGTCTGTTCACTGTAGGTGCTTAATACGTGCATGTGTGTTCTCTGATTTGTAATTCAAGGTACCCAGGTACCAATAGATAACTATGTGCTTATTCTAAACAAATGTGTAATTTATAATCATATACAATTAAAATTCATTTGTCTTAATTTAAGTAGGTGGCGGGTGGATGTGACTACATCCACTTTGCTGTGATACTGTTGATGGTTCCCTGTTGCTAAGTGAATGTGCCACAGCTTAGAACCACACAAAACCTACTGGAGGTTTGTCGCAGGAGATATTTCAGGGACCAGGAAACAGCTGCAGGTGTAATGTGAATTTGCCTCCATTTTTAGAAGCTTTCCCCAAACTGAGCTCTTTTCAGTAGCCTGTGGGAGCCAGAGGACACGCACAAGTGGAGCAGACTGTGTAGAGCCTGCTGAGGATTCTCAGACCATGTTCATGAAAAATCGAAGCAGGAACCTAAAGCTGCATGTCAGGTTGACTGCAATCGTAGCTGACATGTTCTCCTGGGAGCAGCTCTAAGGACCTGCTGGATGGATTGTTAACACCTGACGATTTCACTTAAATCAACAGGTGATACCTCTGACGAGAACAGGCTGGACAATTAGCATTCTCATCTATACTATGGTACAAATGAGAACTCGCACTGGAGTTATTCTCATTCCTGATGCAGGATGTGGGCTTTGCAAAAACGTGCTCTTCGTGAAAGCAAAAGCTGAACAGACTATCGGGGTTACCCCCCACACACACCTCCAAAAAAAAAGGAGAGCGTGCTCCTTTTGTGTAGATGCTGTCCTACTTGGATTGTAGCTACCCTGGGGCTTGGATTCACCTATTGGCTCCTTTCATAGACATTGGGCAGGACAACCTTTTGACTCTCACTCCATCTACAAAGATTGTCATTTCTTTGGCTCTGGTAGCTCCCCAAAATATTCTCCATCTCTTACAAATCTACTTTGTGATAAGAAGAGCTTTGTTATATTTCAACATAGGATGAGTTGTTTGTATTTCGTCTGTTTGTTTTGTTTTCTCTTTCCTGATGGCTGATTTTTGGAGGAAGAATTTTGGTAAAAGGACTCCAGGAACAGAAAATTAAGGCCAGGAGGGAGTTATCCAAAAAACCCAATGATGTATCCTAGTGCTCTATGCTAAGTTTGAGCTATTTACCATTTTTCCTTCAGCTTCAGTGAAAAAAGAAATGTAACTATACCATCTCTTCGTTCTCTTGGTGCGACAAACATGTAAGCAATTACATTTTAAAATTGATGATGTTAACACTGTTCTTAAAATGCTCTTTCAAAGGTATGTTCAAGACATTAGAACACTTATTATTTATCCTCTGTAGTTCCTCTCCTTTCAAAACCTTCATCTCCTATAAAATAAAAATAGAATCAAACTTTAATTAAAGTGATGAAAAATGTATGATATATATGCATTAATGATGATTTGTGGGAAAAAAGTAAAGAAGAATCTAGGATAAAGAAAAAAATGAAAAAAAGGACTGATTTAAAAATTAATATTTCCGGAAACAAACTACCAGCAAGATTTCACTTAGAAATCTTCCCTTTTGACTGATACCTTTAGTAAAATAATTTGATCTTCTCTTTTAGTACTGATCATTTACTTTGCAATGTTTTCTTATTGAAAATAGTACTTTATGTAGTTGCACGCAAATATATGCATGGATTTGGACTGAAATAAACCACTCAAATTATCCATTGCACCAACAACTTAAATCTTCCATATAGGGTTGTCTCTACTCAAAATATAAACTTCTTTCTGAACATTGAAAAATTAATCTTTCTTCCTACCCCCAAATTCTCCCCACCCCATAAACATATATACCTCAAAATCCACCCTCAAGGATCAGACATATCATGTTGGTGGAGTCAGGACCTAAAAAAATTGACATGTTGGGGTTTGCCTGAGTGGCTCAGTGGTTGAGCATCTGCCTTTGGCTCAGGGCATGATCCCTGAGTTCCAGGATGGAGTGCCCCCTCCCCCCTGCATCAGGCAAGGAGCCTGCTTCTCCCTCTGCCTATATCTCTGTCTCTCTCTGTGTGTCTCTCATGAATAAATAAAATATTTTTAAAAATTTAAAAATTAACATGTTGGTAGTAGATGCATATGTTGAATTTTAATGCCAAAAAAAGATATTACATATAAAATGGTTATCATGGAATATTTTCACGGCTTTTAGTAAGCATATGCCATTTGCATCTTAGAGTTAAACATTTAGAAATTTATATTTTGAAACACAGTATGAAATCAAAATGAAACAAGTGGAGAATCTGCTGCAATGTTGTATTTTGTGTTCATGAGTACTCTACTATTTATGATTTGGCTGTCTGGAGGGCCTACTTCACAAGAGGAGCACATGGCTACTCCTTCAAACAGAAATGTTGTGTTCTCTGTCCGCATACGGTGCCATTCCTAAGATTATTTATAGTGTTTACATATAAAAGTCATAACCTCTGAATCTAACGGGAAAGAAGTCAGGGGCCAGCTGGCAGGACAGGACTTCTATCCCACAAATCAGTGTGTAGGTGTGGCAGCCATCTCGATTGGTGGGTATGAATTATACCAATCCATTGGTCCAGTTTTAGAACCCTTAGTGTAGAGTGAGAATCGGATGAGTCAATGAGCAGAGATAGAAAGCAAGGAGCCAGTCAAAAGCCTTTTTAATGAACTATACTTGTTATATAAGCCAGAAGATAGAAGGCTCCTTTGAGATACAGTTCTTTTTTTTTTTCTTCTAACATGATGTTACTGTACTTGCCACTGTTTCAAATTAGCAATTATTTTACAAGGTGTTGAAAAGAGGGGAAAAAAAGATATCATTTAATACAATGCTTAACCTTCAGCAGATGAAGCAAGGTGAATACAATTTAAAAGTAAAAGCATAGGCTTATTTTTTTTTTTGCTTAAAATCAACATAAGCATAAGAATGGAGCCTACTAATTATGCATGCGTTTTTTCATAATGCACTAATCATTTCTATGCTTTTCTGTGCTGCAGTATTTTAAGAGAAGATGGTGCTGTGAGATGGGTAAAGGCAGAAACTAATAATAATAAAAAAAAAGGTATGACTGTCAGGACCCTGGGTGAAAAATCAGAAAAGCATTACTGGTATAACTTTTAAGAAAAAACATATTGAGCCAGGAGATTTAAGTCAAATCTAGCCTGATAATGATGAATGTAATTTCATGAAGCGCCTTAATTACTAAAAAATATAACATTCAAAGTAACAGTAATTCAAGAAAAAAAAAAGTGATCTACTTCCAAAATGTGTTTGTAGTGATCAAACATAGGGAAATACTAAAATAGTTGTATAGCTTTTTTTTTGTATCTTTCATAAGGAAAGAAAAAGGAAAAAAATGTAAAGAAAGGCAGACTGCCACATGCAGAGCCTCATTTGGATGTGTCTGGAGTCTTGGAAGCTTGACTAGCTTACGTTCTCCTCCAAATGGACCCTGAGAGCTTATCTGGAGTTTTCAGCAGGGGAGCAAAGCTTCTTGCAGACACTTGACAGAAGAAATGTCCTGGGTCCTCCTTTTTGGGGAAGGTCATCATGTTGGTCAGACCACGCAGCTCAGGAAGGGATGCACTTGGAGCCTTGGGAGGAAAGGAATAACCAGCCGGATCAGCCACATCAACCCTGGCAATCAACAGGGTGACAGGTGTTGCAGTCAGATGGCCTTCACATCCCCAAAATAATGTGTGCCTCTCTTACTCTTTAACCTTGCTAATGACAGATCAAATATAATCTATTGTTTTGTATCCACCCCATATAAAGATTAGGGGATATTTGAATCATGATAAATGCCAAAAATTATGCTGAGTTCTTAATAAATTCTCTCTTGTAATCGGACTACAATTCTAGGTGCTATATGCCATCATCTCTGTTTTGTAGATAAACTAAGGTCGACGAAAGAAGATAACTTGTCCAAGTCCCACACCTGGGAATTCAGACCAATCTCATCAGAAAAGAGTGCTCTTTCCATCATAACTTACTTATGAAGTGCATTGCTCACATCATTTTCCACTACTTGCTCCACAAATGCTTATTATATGGAATTTCCTTTAATGTTAAAACTTATTTTTACAAAACTTAGAGCATTCATAAGGACTTTTGCTCTGTCTTCATTTTTTTGCATTTTGTTTTGTTATTTAATTTTATATATAATATTCTATATTTTTGTCCATTGTCACTTACAAAATTATATATATATAATACATAACATATATATGTATATATATACATATATAAATTATATATACATAATACATTTTTGCATTGTTTTGTTATTTAATTTTATGTATAATATCATTCTATATTTTTGTCCATTGTCACTTACAAAATTATATATATAATACATACATATATATGTATATATATACATATATAAATTATATATAATACATACATAACATAAATGTATACTTAGTATACATTTATGTTATGTACAAATGTAATATTATAGATAATATATATTTATTTTATATACATGTGTGTATATATATACATATATGTATACATAAGATCAAATTTAGTAGGAGACGCCTGGAGTTAACTTGGCTTGTTAACTGGAATGATATTTAGTTTACAATTGTGAAAGAGCTCCATAGATAATTTTTTTTTCCATAGATAATTTTTATAATTTTTATTTTGTTTATTTTTCCTAGGACCACAGATGCTCAGAGATGAATACAAAATCTTCTCTCTCCCATAACCCCGTTACTAAAATTCTCCTCCCTCCTCTGCTAAATCATGGTATTTATTTTTATATTATTAGATGTTTATACACACATATTATTATAACTTACATCCATTGTCTTTAGAAAAGAGTGGAGTATGATTACATGTTTTCAAAGAGAAGCTCTCGGGTTCATTTGCTGTATGATCTAAGCTAAGTTTCTTTACCTCTCTGCCTCAAGTAATCATCTTTTGATTGATGGCTATATCCAGTAGGAAAATAAATATTTATTCAACAATTTTTAACCTCTTGACACCTTCAAGCAGATTTCTCCCAGGAGCACTATACCATTGTAAACCATTCTCTCATGTGTGCAAAACTGAGAAGATGGTAAACCGGAATGGGCTTTTATCACAATGCAACTTTGGAGTGTCACAGTCTTATAAATGTCTTAAAAAAATTCTGGTGAGACAGAAGACACCTGTATTTGGTGTTTGAGAGATGAATGAAAATAACAACCCAAATGAAAAAGGCCACAATTCCATGGAGATAGGTTGCATTGTTGATTTTAATTTGTATACTTTTTCTTCCTTGCCTTACTCAGGCAAAGCCACTGTCTGCAGTGGATATAGTCATGATTGCAAAGTGGAAGGGCAGCATGAATCAGGCTCAGAAGGATGACATTGGTGTGCCATCCTTACATGGGTGGAACTAACACACCAGACAGGCCAAGAGAAGTCCTTCCTCCACATGCCATCTTCACAACAATCAAACAGGGGGCTGGCGTTGGAAAAGGTCAACTTTAAAGAGCAATGCAGCACTGCTAAAAGGAAGGCTCCACGCTCTAAGAATCACCTGGTGGGAGACCCAGCACATCCCCAAGTCTAGCTCAGAGTGGCATTTGTGGTCTTCCATTCTGAAAAAATTTTCTCCATTACCTTAAACTGACCAGACAGTATGCACTTAAGGAATCGAATTCTGCTGGTGCTAATTCATTCTCTCATCCCCCAACAATGCACCAAGACCAACTATGGCATCCAATAACCTCAAGAAACAAGTAGGTATCTAAGGAGTAACATTGAAAGAAGAGAAGGAAGGAAGGAAAGAAAGAAAGGAAAGGGAGAGGGAGAGAGAAAAAAAGAAAGAAAAAGAAAGAGAAAAGAAAAAGAAGAAAGAAAGAAAGGAAAGAAAGAAAGAAAGAAAGAAAGAAAGAAAGAAAGAAAGAAAGAAAGAAAGAAAGAAAGAAAGAAAGAAAGAAAGAAAGAAAGAAAGAAAGAAAGAAAGACCCAAATAAATGTAATAATCTAATATAAAACAAAAGGTGAGGGACACCTGGGTGGCTTAATGGTTGAGCATCTGCCTTTGGCTCAGGGCATGATCCCCAGGGTCCTGGGATCGAGTTCTACATCAGGCTCCTCATGGAGAGCCTGCTTCTCCCTCTTTCTATGTCTCTGCCTCTCTGTCTCTCATGAATAAATAAAATCTTTTTAAAAAAGATGAATCTAAATTTATGGAACAGTAGAATAGGATTTAAAAGAGGGCAGCCCAGATGGCTCAGCAGTTTAGCGCCGCCTTCAGCCCAGGGCGTGGTCCTGGAGACCTGGGATGGAGTCCCATGTCGGGCTCCCTACATGGAACCTGCTTCTCCCTCTGCCTGTGTCTCTGCCTGTCTCTGTGTCTCTCATGAATAAATAAATAAAATCTTTACAAAATAATAATAAAAAAATAATAAATAATTTAAAAAGATGAATCTGAATTAATGGAACAGTAGAATAAGGATTTAAAAGAATCATAATAATTATTTCCAAAGTGATAAAAGAGCTACAGTATTTGTCAAAAAAGAACATTTATAATAAAATAATAAGACAGTATGAAAAATAAAGCATTTGATGAAAGTACATGAAAATAGAAAAGATTCTATTCTATTAAAAATATTTAGTAATTACATTTATTATTTGTTAAATTTTATTTATTAAAATGTATTAAGATTATGTTATACATATTTATATATTGTGTAGACACTAATTTTCAGTAATGGAATCTGTTCTATCTTAATCTTAAATAATACATTGATTATATTACTTATATAAAAATATTTCTAGATCATGGGAGATTAATATGTATTATGTACCATATAAGGTAATGTATTATAGTACATTACATATGTATTTTTGGATATATTTATATATTTACATAGTTCATTCAATGAACTTACTCTACCTTTTAAATATTTATGTAAACAAACAGAAAATTATGTTCAGCCAACATTTCCTTTACTAATTCAATACCCACAATGGTATAAACAGAGTATTTTGGATGGTAGGTGTTATGCCTCTAAATGTTGACGTCCTGGGCCTCACCTTGTAAGTACATCCAAGATAAAAATGCATTTTTAGGACCCCGAGACTAAGAATAAGTATGGGCTTAACTTATATTTTATGGTATCTATTGTGTTATTATCTTCTTTACATTTTCAAATCAAACATAAAAGCTAACCAAGGGCTTCAGGTTGTTAAACGTACCTGCACCAGGACCTTTTCTCAGTCTTTTTAACTTGAGACTTGTAGTTGAAATCCAATTTAATTAAGGTGAATTTAAGTATCTCAAGCTTATAACAATTTTGTTTTATAGTCTAAATGGAACCAGCAGTGCATTAAGAATATGTAATTCATCACGAATAAACCTTTCTCAAAGGACTGAAAGAACTGCTCAACTAGAAGAATCAGTAGATGTAATGACCACATTAGCAAACAAATAATGAAAAGTATCAGAAGATGGAAATATTAAATTTACGTTGCCTATTTTGTTTAAAACTCAGAAAATTAGGAAAAGGGGTACTTCTTAAACCTGCTAAACCTTGCTCATAATTTTTTAAACTTTAGATACATTCTCTTTAATTTGAGTATAAGTCAAAATACCTGTTTTAATCACTAGTTTTTTAACATAGACCTAGAGGTCTTTTCTAACATGATAAGGTCTGGGGAAAAAATATGCAAATAAAAAAGTTAAATAATCTCATGATCCATTGACAGAAAAAGAATCAAGAGAATCACATGAAAAACTTGTAAGACCATAAGAAAGTTTAGCAAATTTAACAACAGCAATGTAAAAATTTAAAGGAGATAGCATGTCTGTACTTTGACATCCATCAACAGGAAAATAATTAAATCATTCAAAAATATGCAATTTTATCAATTTGATAATTTTACTACCAAATAACAAAAATAAGAATACATATTAGGATAATATGGAAAATCACTACAAATTTTGTGTTCTGAACACAGTACCTTGATATCTTTAGTCTCTTTTGTTGCATAAATTAACCCACCTACATTATAAGCCAGCAGGGTTTCAAGTGGAGGCACTTCTGTGGGTCTCCTGGTGGCCACCTTCACTATGGTTCAGCAGGGGTGGTGTAGGTTGGCTACTGTTTTCATGCAGAGACACAATGTCGGATCCTCACAACTTCTCTCACTGGGGTTTCAGAAGGAGCATGTGCACTTGGCATGCTGGCTTATTTCAATCTCCTTCACCATTTTCTTGTGGGAGACCCTGTAACAGCTGGTATTTACACATGATTCCAACCATCTTAGTCCATCAAATCACCTTGATGTCTTTATTCTTTATATTACCCCTGGTGATAATCCCTATACGCATTTACTTTCTCTTTAAAAAATTATGAAATTTTAAATAATTTCTCTGTTCAAGTAACTAGGCTGTGTTCCCAATTGCCAAGTGCTGCTGTCTGTCGCCCACCTCTCCTGTTCTCCACTAATGGTGAGGAGTGAGCAGGTCATCAGGAAGTGTTTCCATAGTTGGGTCATGTGACATCTAGGAAAGACAACTATCTCCTGCCTTCTTCACTTAAGTCTTACTACTACTACCTTGACTCCTTTTCATGGAAGTAAAAAGACCTGCAAAGTTAATATAAGATTTATATTTCTGGGTTTTTTCTATGTATGGAGAATACTGGAGTATAAGATCGCAATATTTGGTTTTAAACATAGAGGACATATCAGTTCTGTGTGTGTGTGTGAGAGAGAGAGAGAGAGAGAGAAAGAAAGAGAAAGAGAATGAGGCGAGAAGGCAAGAAATGATGGTAGAATCAGGTACTGAGATGTACCATATTAAGTGTTCCTTCTGCAAGTTCAGATACGGGAGCCTGGGGATTACCTCAGGATTTGAGCAAATTGAGTCTCTGTTCTCCAGAGTTAGAATTTTTCTAGCACAAAACTTTCATATTACTAAATCCACATGTGATAAATACATGCATAGTTAATCTCTTATTACCTGCTGCCTGTCAAATTTAGTTTGGGGTCTGCTTGTAATAGAAGCCACAGCCACCCAGAAGGAGCTTTTCTCATGGTGATGGCAGGGCTGCCACAGGGCAAACAGAGGGAATGGAATTTAAACTAAGGGTTGGAAATGAGCCAGCAAGAGAAGACAGCATTCCTATGCTTACAAAACACGCTCACATGTTGCATGTAATTCTTATGAAAATCCTCTGAAGTAAGAGCATGTATGATTAGTCTGATTTTACAAATACAGAAAAAGATGTTCAGAAAGAATGAGTGGCGTACAATATTACAAAACAAAGTAACCATATATATATATATATATATATATATATATATATATATATATGAAACATTCTGGGTTCTTTTCTGGAGGGTGAATGAAGAAGTGGGATGAATCCTAAAGTTTTTTTTTTTTCCTAAGTTTTTTTAATAGTACTTTCTCATTTAACTTTAAAAATTCCTTCACACACACACACACACACACACACAAACACAAAACGAACAAACAAAACCCACTAACTAGTATGCAACTATGAAATAATTTGTTTTTTTTTTTTTTAGGCTTCCTAAATCTTTCCAGTAAAAAGATGTTTCACCTGGTATGACAGACAGAAAAGTGTGTATAAATCTTAAAGCTAACAGAATACATTATAGAAAGAATTCAGGTTGCAATACTAAATTCTGAGGCGTTGCAGGACAATGTCTACTACAGCCCACACCATTGGTAGGCTGAATACCTGAGACAAAGAGGATATTCCTTTAGTAAATATATTTGCTGGAAATTGTTATCTCCTTCTACTATGAAACCTAAGGTGAATTTATTCTGGAAAACAGGTATTGACGTGATTTGTCTTGTTTTGGTTAGAGAAATAGAAAATTTTATTTCCTTCATCCAAGACTACCTGAATCTGTACAATGTAAAAGTTTGTTACAGTATCAAGTAGACTGTAATACCTCAAAGTCATCTAAAGAACTAAGTTGTCTATCTCAAAATGTTAAGGAGGTTAAAGAACGGAAATATAAGAAATCATCTTTTTATGAAACACTCAAAGTTCAAAGAGAAAGCATTTGTTCTGTGTGCTACTCTTAAAACAGTATTAAAATATTACCTTGAAGTGTGGGTTGTTGCTTTTCATTGCTTTGCTATTAGTATCCCAATTTTAGGTAATTGTGCATGACGAAATCCTATTTCAGTCAATTTTTGAAGCAAGGTTTGATAATTTTCTTTATTCTCACACTATCCTACTTGATTTTTGTTCTTTCCTACCTCAGCTTTGTGTTTTGGAGAATCAATCAAGTACAAAAGAATGCTAAAAGACCATAAATCCCTTCATCAATCTTAAAAAAAAAAAAAAGCAGCCAGGTCTTTAAATTTTTTCTTACTTTCAATCTATCATTAATAACCTTGTATTTCATGTTTTCTGTGTCCCCTTCCCCTAATGCCAGAAAATAAAAGGGGGAAAAAAGCTAGAGATTTTTTTTTACAGGTGGTCTAAACTTTTCCTTATGTTTTATGCAGATATGTACATATAAATTCTATGTGTGCTATACTAGAAAAAAGCAAACAGACATAGCTTACAAATATCCTTTCATGAAAACGTACACATCTTAAGATTTTCAGGAATTCAATCACTCTCCCTCAGTAAAACTCAATACATTTATTTCCAAAATGAGGATAATAATCCCTAAACACATCATCAAATGTTTGTACTTGAATGTCCCAACATACACACAAAGCCCTTAGTAATATAAAAATTCTCAAAAAAAATTCTCTATCCAGCTACCCATTAAAATAATTCCACTATATAATATTTGCCTTGAACAAAGCATATTATTTTCTTGTGTATTTTCCATTGTTTTGTATAGTGCCTGAGAGCAGAGCAAGAAAAATAGCTTTCTCCTCAACAATATCGTCTTTGAATGGGTCTCTGCCTTTGCATGGGATGCTCCTTCTCTCCACCTCTTCACTTGGCTATCCTCTTACTCCTCTCAGGACTCAGTCTGAACATCAGTTGTTTGGGCCTCCTGTCTGGGTTCACAGACCAGATTATGGCTCACTGATATGCAGTGTCTAATGCTCTGTAATTGTCCTCATAATACTTAACAGAGTTAGAATCAGCAAATTGCTTGTGTAATCGTGTATTACCACCTTCTTGTGGAGCACCTGGGTGGCTCAGTCAGTCAGTCAAACCAACTCTTGGTTTCTGCTCAGGTTGTGGTCTCATGGATTGTGAGATCAAGCCCTACATTGGGCTCTGCACTCATCAAGGAGTCTGCTTGAAGATTCTCTCCCTCTGCTACTCCTCTTGCATGCACTCTCTCTCTCAATATCTCTTTCTCAAATAAATAAATAGATTTATATTAAAAAAACCTACCTTCTTGCACCACCTGTACAGTCCATAAAGAGCTTTATAACTACTGTCTCCAGTTTCTAACAATAAAAGTATTCAATAGAGATTTAGTTTGTTGAATGAGTAAAAACAAATTAGTAAAAGTCATTCAGGAAAACTAAGAAGAAAAATGCAAGATCTAATATTTTCATGCTGTATTGATTGCAGACAACTTAATCCACTCTAATAAATTTAAGAACAGAGGAATTTTTATTAAAGGATATCAAACAGCTGATCAAAGCAGTGACTCACTTGAGAATGGAGCCAGAACCAAATTTTGAGGAAGATCCTCAAACTCCAAATATGTAGAACCAGCTGGAATCCCTCCCAGGTCTACTCCATTGAACTGTCTTCATCAGATATCTGTCACCAGGTCCCAATGGAGAACCATAATGTCTCCATCATACCCAGTTCTGCCTTGTGGAAGATGGTTCCCCCATGTGGTGTTCTTCTCCAATCCAAGAAGAATATATTCTGCACTGGTAAGAGCTCTGCTCATACCTAATGCCTCAAGTATTCCTCCCTCTTACAGCTGATTGATGCTAAACCCATCAAACTTTAGGATATTGTGGATTTGATAAATCCATGATGAGAGGCTTTGATCACATGACCCACCGTTAGCTGTTCATTCTTAATGGGCTTGAGTAGCACGTTCGATGGTATTGCCTTGCTTTAGAATCCAAAGTTTCTGGATTAGGGTTGTCCTTTGAGGGAATTACCCAAACTTCACACAGCACAGTTTTCCACCACAGATACCTCTAAAGCCCTAGAGTCCAATTTCATAAGCTGGGTTATGTGGTGCAAGCAGCAGACCATGTAACCAAATCTTGGAACTACAGCAGAGACCTTTCCTGCTCTGAGACTCCCTTGTTTCCCATGAAATGGTTTATAGCAAGAAGTCTGGAATATGATGCTGCAAGTTCCTGCAGGGGCCTAAAGGCACCATTGTTCCTTCTTAGTGGTGGGAGGTGCAAGATCTTATAATTCATTTTTACTTCTGAGGAGATACTCTGTTATTGGCCTGGACCAACAGACTTCACTAAGGTTGAAGATTCCTGAATTTTCATCGGGCTAATCTCTGGATTCATCTCTCACCATCTGGATCGCATGTTTCTAACCAAAACCACTAATTTACTTGTCTCTTTGTGTGCATCTGGTCCTCTAAATGTGATGCCATCCACACAGTGGGCATTGTGCTGTTCTCTGGAGTGTACAGGTGATCCATGTCTCTTTGGATTATCTTAAGACCAAGCAGAAGAGTTACAGCCTTTAGGCCTGACCATAAATACATACTACTGCCCATGTTCATCTCATGCGAAAGAGAATTGTTTCTTTTCTCCTTCCTAATAAGGATGGGAAAACAAAAATATTTGCCAAATGAATGATCTAATATTATGTACTTGAAGCTGTGTTAATTAGCTCTAGAAAAGACATCACATCTGGGAGCCCAGCTAAAACTGGGGTAAATTTGCATTATTTCATTGTCAACTTAAAGGATCTGCCTGATTGTTTTGTTCGGTTTTGCAGGAGCGAGACTGGTATTTTAACTGCATGTGGTGGATCAGTCCCTGCATTTGGTCCTTGATTATGGCGCTAATCTTGGCCATTCCCTCAAGGATGTGAATCTGCTTTTGGCTGTTCTTAATTGTAATCGGGGCAAAGAATTTGAGCCTTCCATCAGACTTTTCCCACAATAACTATAAATCCAATGCCCCAGTATGCCTATTCCCATTAGATACTCAAGCACCTGGGAAATTACCACTGTGATTTGGACTCAGGCTAGGACTCCATTTGCTTCCTACCACCAATATGCCCTTCTTGTACCACAAGGCCTCAGTAAAGCTTTGGGTCCCTAAATAACAACTGGAACCCTGTATCAGAGAATCCCTGATATCCCCTTTCTCCAGCGTACTGTCATTTAAGTAAACAGTATAGAAACATCTGTAGAAGGACTGGGGAATTCATTACCATATTAAACTGCCAAAGTGTTTAAGTTATCACTCCGAGGAACTCAGTTTCCCTTTCAGTTAGTGGATTCCAGGTCTCAATTATTAGATCTTTCATAATAAATAACTGATATATTTAGAGTAGGTGAGTCTATTGGGGAAAAAAATGATCACATTTCCTGCAGAGTTGTAGGCATTTAAATTGGAACAGAGTAAAAGATATTCTATCTCGAGGAATGACTTTCAAAATGTGAAAATATAAACTTTCAAAATTTTGAAGTATGATCACTGCAGCATTATTTCAAGTTGCAAATAAATAAGTGTTTCTTTTTAAATGAAAGAGAGGGAAAAAGGAAAACAATGCAAATGCCTATCCGTAGGTGGATGGCTATGGTGTGGCCATTAAAAAGAATTATGGATCTATATGTACTGACACTGAAATATCTAAAATATATCATTAGATGTAAAATTTCCACTTATTTTTGAGGTATAATTTGCGCATACAAAAAGGGACTGATTTTAGACATACCGTTTGATTTGTTTTTACAATGGTAATAACTCAAGCAAACCCACACACTTATCAAGGTATAAGAAAGGATTGTTGGGCCCCTTCCCAGTCAATCCTCCCAGCTCAGAAGCAGCCAATGATTTTTAAGGCAATAGATTGGTTTTGCTTCTTCTAGAAATTCATATAAATAGAATCATGTGGGTTGCAATATCTCATGTTTGGCTATTTCATTCAGTATATTGTTTTGAGTCTCATCCATGTCAATGCATGTATCAGTAGTTCATATCTTTTTATTTCTGAATACTAGTATGTTTATTTTCTTATTTATTTTTGTAATGTAGCTTTAATGCAGACATCTCTTGCCCAATGAGACTTCCCACAAATTCCCACAGTATAATTTTTTATTTCTAGCTTCTTTCATATTCCTCAAATTATAATTTCAGAGAATAAGTTATTCATAATACATTTTTCATGAGATGTCCCTTCAATATCTACCAAACTTCAATAAACGCATATTTAGCACCATTTGCTTAGCTGTCCTGAAGTCTACTGCACCCCCAGCTTTGACTTCATATGTGACTCATATTTTCCATTCAGATCATCAGCCACAGTTTACATATATGTTTTTTAATGCTTATTTTGATTTTGATTTTTGTTTGGGTAATAACAAGAAGTAAAACAAACACATTCTTTCTTCAAAAGGTTGATAAGGATCACAACTGGACATGGTTATCTCCTGATATCTCCATCTGAGGACACAGCTTGTGAAAATTGTAAGCACACAACCATGTTACAAGCACAGGTGTGAGATTCAGAAGAAAGTGAAGATAAACCTTCATGGCATGCAGCACCTTCTGTTAGATCTGCATACATTATATTCACGGAGGTGCAAAAGATTCCTTTTTTTTTTTCTCTTTCTACATCAATCATCTTTCAAAATAAATGACTGGAGCTCTTTGAAACATTATCTGAATTGTCTGTGGTAGATTTGTAGCAAACAAGAATAGTAATGGCAAATTACAAACAGATTTAAAACAAAAACTAAAATTGCTCATATTAGACAAATGTGAGTCCTTGCAAAATGACTTTAGGGACAAACTACAGATTCAGATCTTAACAACTAGCAGATTTCTAAAACCAAAACCAAAAACAAGGATGGCAAAAAAACCTCTCAATATTCTAAGACAGAATCATTAATTTCTCATAGGTCTTTTATTTTTAAAGGATTAAATTGTCTGAATGGATCTGAATATGAGAATGAGTGAAAAATACCAAATGCTATCATGGAGGAAAAAGATCTAAGAAATATCACATTTTGTTAAGAAAACCATTTTAAATTTCTAAACTGTGTATTGATAGTTACAGTTTAATAAACTCATAAAACATATCAAAATTAAAATGGGGAAAAGTACAATAACCAGAGAAATATTAAAAATAATGCAATATCTAAAAGTAAAAAATGGAATATCAATCCTTAAACTAAACTGCTTATAGTGTTTGGACAACATTGTATGGGACTCTAAAAACATCAGGCAAGACAATAATCTGAATTTCAAGCTTTTTTATTCCTTATAAAATATTATATATCCAATATCTTTCCTTAGAGAAATAGAGATTCCCTAAATTAATTGTGTTAGTTAGGATTATGTCAGGAAAACAAAAGCTATTATGAATATTCCTGTAAAAAAAGACTTCCATACAGGAATTGGAGCCTTGCAGAACCAGTGGAAGGGTTAGAAGAAAATATCAAGTTGGGTTCCCATGTCTGTCTTAACTGCCTAGAGCAACAGAGATCCTGCTACCCCAAATCATGCCTTGTGCTTCTATTTCTCCTAAAATTTGTGTAAATGTATCTTATTGGCAGAATCTGATCTAAACCATATAGGAAAAGGATTTCGAGGGATGCAAAAAAATGTAGGATGAAGCAGCATCAATTTTAGATTGATGAGATAATATAATAAAATAGTATTTAGCTACATTGTTGTGTATACATTAACAGAGAATAAATGTACAATAGAAGGTCCATAGTCTTCATTCATTCAGTTCAGAGAGGCATCTAATATTATTCCACAATCACATAAGTAAATGCAAACTCTGAGCTGTGATAAATGGTACCATCCTGCCATGAGAACATAAGAAATGGGGGAAACTTTCCTAAGGTGTCAGGAAAGACACATTATTCAACAATGAAGATCAGCAGTCAGCTAGTAATGTTATAGCAATGAAAGAGGTTTAAAGAATAAAAAACTTACAGCCAGAAGCAAAAATAGAGAGAAAACCATTGCCTAAAAATATCATAGAATAACTTGATGAATAAAGAACATTCATAAGAAAACATCTACTATAATAAGCAAATTGGTAGAACAAGTAAAAATGTAGAGTTCTACATTTAAGCATCTTCCCATCCTTCTAACTTTAAAGACTGTTTTAGAGTCTTATCCACAGAACTATCAGTTCTAAGTTCTGCACGTGCATGTCCTTGAGATGTCTACTTCATGTGTGCAAAGACCTTTGACTTGACATTTCAAGTTGTCTCAATAGGATATATTTTTTAAAGATTTTATTTATTCATTCATTAGAAACAGAGAGAGAGAGAGGCAAAGACATAGGCAGAGGGAGAAGCAGGCTCTCTGAGGGGAGACTGATGAGGGGCTCGATTTCAGGACCCCAGGATCATGACCTGAGCCAGAGGCAGATGCTCAACCACTAAGCCACCCAAGTGCCCCTCAATAGGATCACTTATAAGCTTCTTTGGCTTCTCTCTTTTTTTCTACTCTTGACCCAAAAATGCTCTTAGTGTAGCAGTAGAAATGGCAATGGCTAATATTTGCTGACTTCTAGCAATGCATCAGGTCATCTGAATGCATCAGTTCACAAAATCTTTGTAACCACCTTTTGAGGTAGGACTGAGAGGCGAGATAGAATCTGTAAACAAGCAGCTTGCCTCTGGAGCCCAGAATGAGCTCTCATTCAATCCTAAAGCCTCACTAGGAGAGAACACTATAAGGACAGTTATTTTATGCATCAGAAAACTAAGAGTCAATGATGTTGACTCTCCATCTAAGTCAGCCATCTAAGGTCAATGGCAGATAATGGAATTCAAAATCATGAGTATTTGGTCCCACAAATGTTTCTTAAGGGTCACAAGGAAAGAAAGGTGTCTATATAGAAATGGCCACCCAAAAATATTGGTGAAATAGTCTCCAGATACATAATCCTATGAGAATGTAAAATTTGCTACGAAATATTCAAATAGTACCTTCTCCATAGAGCAGTCCTGTGGCAGAGGTGAAAGACAAGAGGTCAGTGACCACCTGTTGGTTTCCTGTTGCCCAGTTTATCATAAGAGATAAGCTTGGTGGGAGGCAAGAAGATTTGGTCTCCAGAGGGTGAGGCTATGCAGGTTGTTGGGAGACTCAACTGGGGGTTTTTAATACTTTCCTATCACTGCTGCAATAAAATATCATAGGCTTGTTATCTTAAAATATTCCATTTTTTTTTTTTTTTTTTTTTTTTACAGATATAGAGCTTAGAAGCCCCAAATCAGTCTCACTGGGTTAATGTAAAGGCATGGGCAGGGCTCATTCCTTCTGGAGGTTCTAGGGGAGAATCCCTCTCCTTGTCTTTTCCACCTTCTACAGGTGCACCTGCACTCCTAGGCTCATAGTCCCATTCTCACATCACTCCAACATCTTCCTTCCTTCATAATATCTCCCCGCACTGACTCTGATCCTCTGCTTCCTCTTTGTAAAGGGTCTTGCGATTGCCTCAGGCCTGCCAGGACAATCCAAGATGATCTCCCCATCTCAAGGTCCTCAACGTTACCATGTCTGCAGAGCCGCTTTTGCCATACAAGGTATCATCACAGGTTCCAGGGATTAGAATGTGGGAATCTTCAGGGAACTGTTCTTCAGCCTACTACCAATAGGTAAGCCTTTTAAATCCTCAACCTTGTCAATTAAATGACATCCAGATTTGATTTCTTACTAGACCTTTAAGCCACATTCTCCTGAGGTTCCTTGGTGATTACGAAACATCACACCCCCGTGTAGCATTGCAGCTGTCTAACAATAATCATTTAAGAGCTTGTAATAATAATGGCTATCTATAAGACCTGACCAGAAGACATCAAAGATTGCTCAAAGTCTTTTTTGCATTTTCTTTATTATAAACTCCAAGGAATCTCTTTCTGTTTACTGATTCAGTTTCCACAAGCTCTGGGTTCCCTGAAGTATTAGATATGGGATTTCTCTCAAGAACCTCTCAGTTGTATCTGGCCAGACCCATTGTTTTTAAGTGCAGTCAGTATTCATTCATACAAAGCTTACATGCATAGAAAGATTGATAGTTAGATAAGAGATAGACCTAAAATGAAGAACTGATTTTACCAGTAATTTTGAATCTGCCGTGTCCCTCTCCTGAGTTCCCAGACCATTTCAAGTCCTGAAAATATATTGACTGACTACTCATAAAGCTTTGAACTCTCCCTCATTGTACTAGTCAGGTGTTCTCCAGAGAAATCAACAGGATATACAAGGAAATACATTATGAAAAATTGGGTCATGTGATCATGGAGGCTAAGAAGTCCCACAGTCTAACATTTGCAAACCAGAGACCCAGGAAAGTTGGTGGTATAACTTAGTCAGTCCAAAGGCCTGCGGACCATGGAAACCAATGATGTAATTCCCAATGTGAGGGCAGGAGGAGATGAGATGAGGTGTTCCGGTTCATGCAGTCAGGCAGAGAGAAAAAGACTTTACCCATCCTCTACTTTCTTGTCCTAGTCAGATCTTCAACAGATCAGATGATGCCCACTCCCATTAGGAACAATCCCCGAGTCCACCAATTCCAACGCTAACCTCATCAGGAAACATCTTCACAGACATACCCAGAAGTAATGTTTGAGCAGATACCTGGGCATCCCCTAATCCAGTTCAGTTGACACATAAAAATAATTACCATACTCTTACACTTATTACTCTTACTCTGTTAAGCTCTGCCCTGGTTTTTGCCAATTTATGGTTAGGTAAAAATATATTTGTATTGTTGTAATTATTTATTTCATTTTTATGTTGTTGATTAACAATGTATTGGGGTCTTGACTCGGTCAGAATAAGATTGGATCAAATCCATCATTATGCATTATTATGAGACAGAGAACCTGAAAGAACATTTTGCCTCAGCTTAGGAGCCTTCTGTGGGGTGGGAGCAATGGGGCCTTCCCCACACTTAGACTCAAACAGACATGGAGGAGTCTAGGATAGCAAGGTGGAATCACAGATGTCAGAGTCCCTGACATAGAATTCACCCAAGAGAATGAAGTGTTGCCAGGAAAATCAGACACAGAAATGGAGGCTAATAGTTGGAGGAGAGTGGTTGTTGGGTGTGTCCTAGCTCCCGGGTTTTGATCCAGTCCTCAGGATACTCTGGTGACACCATTTTCCCCAGAAGGAAATGTCTTTGTGAAATGAAAAGGCATTTCTCTTTATTTGGACTATTAAGAGGTCAAAACAACCCCATTCTGGGAAACCTCCTCATCCTGGGGCAAGAATTATGGTGATTCTTCATTGCAAGAGATAATCACAGCAACAAAAAGATTGAAGTATCTTAGGGGAAATTGGCAAGAATTTGCCCGGTGGCAGAGGCAGAGATGTGTGGAGCAATCAGGTCTATGTTGTGCTGCCCTTCAAGGGTGGGAGGGATCTGAGAAGCAGTGTGGCCACAGGGCAAGCTGCTCTTATGAACTCAGGTGCCACATACAATGGGGTTTTCCAGAGGAGTGTGGGGTCCAGGAGGGAAATGACAGACAGTCACATGCCTGAGCAAGAAGGTAAGGGTTTTCATCCATCACAATCCAGATTAAAATGAATGTGACCTAAATCTTACCTCCAATTTATCTGCCACCCAGCCCAGACATTAGGGATACATAATGATTTGCAAAGCCACAAATGGAGGATTATCTACATTTCTGTGTATTTCATCAAGAGTGAAGCAGGAGAGGTTTTCTTCGCAGAGGGTATTTGCTCATAAGCACAGAGAAAACACAGTAAACAATTAGGAACTATAATGGAGAGGAATAATCGCTACCACAATGCTTAAAAACCTCTGTCAAGTGAAATATATTATATCATGCATTTATTAACACAGAAAACAAAGTTCTTGGCATGGATCTTACTTATTCTTTCAGGTTCCAACAATCCATCAATTATCAGAGCCTAGAATTATTCCCTTGAGACCATGGTTTCTCAACAGCTGCTCTACTGACATTTTGTACCGGATAATTCTCTACTGTGGACGTGTCCTCTGTATATGCTAGTACATTTAGCAGCATCCCTGATCTCTACCATGTAGATGCCTGTAGCATTGGTGACAACTGAAAATGCCCCTGGACATTTAATACTCATTGCCAAATGTCCCTGGAGGGAAAATAATTAGCCTCACCTCTTTCCTGAGAACCACTGCTTTCAGGCAATGAGCATTGAGTTCAAATTCAGCTTCATGCATTTATCTCAGAATTGTGTAATACAAGTAATGCATGTAAAGACCTTATGTCTCATAATGTTATATAACTATATAAAGTATCTTATTTACCTCCAAAGATAAACTCAGATTAATACCTAAACGTTAAAATCAACACTGAATGAATTAAATTGTTTCAAGATAATGTTATAAATGACATTTAGAAAATTTTATTAAAAGCAGAGGGATCATTAACGCTTCCTTATGAACCAAATATTAAAAAATGTGACTTTTATTCTGTAAGATTGGTGTTTCTGTTTGTTTTGTTTTGTTTTTAATCCCAAAAAAGGAGCAAATGAGTTTGACAGGAAAATCACATTCAGTGTTTTTTTTTCTTAATCTCGTATATTGTGGTAATAAACAGTTTTCCTGTCATTTGTGGTTCTTTGTTCCAAGATGATGTAGATGATGTGAAAAATACATCTTTAGAAAAGAAAAGCAGTTTTTTCTACTTACAGAATATGTACTTCAAATTACCCACAGTGAATTATACATAGAAACATTTCAAAACAGATGAAACTACAAAAATTGAGACATTATAAATGATAAACTGGTAAGTCTTTTTCTGTTGAATTATGAAAGAAACTTACCAGAGAACAGTACAAAAATTTAATGTAGAGACACATGATTTTATTTCTTTTGCAGAAAAAGAAGGCACAAAAATGAACTAACCTCTACAGCCATAAAGATGAATTTTAAAACCAATAAAACCCATGGGTACAATCTTCACAACTGAAGGGAAACATGGCTAGTGTAGTTTCATTCAACATTTACCAATATATCTATATATTAGGTTTTTTTCATTTATTCAGACAAGACATTTCTCTATAACAGTAAACCTTAGAGAATAATCCATGAAAACGCTGCCTGGGAGAAATGCACATTAAAAGTTTAAAGCAGTGATTTCATACCATTGCTCAGATTAAGTTTTTTATCTCCAGTATTACTGCATGATAAAGAAAATCAAATAAATTTCACTCATGAGGCTTTTCCCCAGAGCTCCTGATTGACAGTGAAAATGTCAAGAAAAGATAAGTGCACATATCCTGCAGTTGCTTTGAGTCTCATAACTAACCATTTAGCTTCTATGGCAATGGGAAGGGAAGGTAACACAAGCTTGGGTAAGGCACCCTAGAAATATGTGAGTCTCAGCTGGTCACCCACACAATACCCACTGCAGAGTTGATGAGTGTAGTGGAGTTCAGTTGAGTGAGGGATCACGAAATGGCAGCAAATAAAGTATGTTTTAATGACCACAGATGCAAAATTTTTAAAAAGGATTATTTTGATCCAGACAAGAATGATCTACACACATTTTTTTTCCCCCTTTTCTCCCACCAGGTACAGCTAAAAATCCAGGACCTGACATGAAAAATTCAGAAAGGTAGGGAGAAGACAGATTGGCTAGGGTTGTCTTGTTCCACGGAACAACATGAAAGTGAGTTGCCAGGTTTTCTTTGAGCCTCTCGTATATCCTGGGCAGGGTGCTGGAGTAGCTGGCAGCTGATAAAATAACAGCCCAAGAAAAGACTACTTTCTCTAGCCAAAGGATTGAGAAAAGACAATCTAGGAAAACAGCTTGTTTAGCAATGACTTCCCTACCCAAGTCAAACACAATGGTAGAAAAACACAGCCTCTCATGCCCTCATCACCAAAAGGTGAATGTCCACTCTGGCTGGCCTCAAGGAGCCTGTAAATTCCAGGCCCAGTGATTTCCCTCCTCACCATTAAAAAGGACTTTCTACATCATTAAATAAGTATATAAGATTTAATTCCATTTCATAAACTTTACACTTACACCTGTTTATCACTTCAGAGTTCAAGTGTTTTAAGGTTTAGAACTACCTGTGGGGTAGACAAAGCAAGATTAATATATCCATCTCACTTTTTTCCCCACTTCAGTCTAGAAATCAGGACATCAAATATGTCTAGTGCTCATTCCTTAATCTACCTTAAAAAAACAACTCATCTTTCAAATCTCAAGTAAAGATTTCCAGAAAGCCAAGTTCCCTGAAGCTCCTAGTTGTATCTGGATTTCTCTGGACTCTGTAACATGTTGAACTATTTTTTTAAAGATTTATTTATTTATTTATGATAGACATAAGAGAGAGAGAGAGAGAGAGAGAGAGAGGGCAGAGACACAGGCAGAGGGAGAAGCAGGCTCCTTGCAGGGAGCTTGACGTGGGACTCGATTCAGGGACTCCAGGATTGCGCCCTGAGCCAAAGGCAGGCACCAAACCACTGAGCCACCCAGGGATCCCCAATATTGAACTATTTTTATCTCCCATGAATGTAAGTGAAATGACCGTGTGCTTCATCACTTGACAGGAGCAGGTTCAACAGTGAAAATAATGAAAACATAACTTTCTCCTTTGCATTCCTGCATGTAAGGCTTCCTGCTATAAGAAATCCACAGGTTTTTCCATGTGTTTCAGTAACCTCCTTCAAGAAAATCCTCACCGCAGCACGTGTTGGCCGTGATTGGGGCTGGGGTGGAATTGATGGCCCCTAAGGAGAGATACAATGGAGGCATCTCAGGAGAGGAAAAAATGAGAACCACTGGACTTTGAGGTTGAAAGATGGGTAAGGAAATAATGAGAGAAGGGATGCAAGTCAGGAAACCCACTCCCGTGCAGAACCTAGTGGCTAACCCTGGCCTCCTGCCAAAGCCTTAGCAGCAGCAATGCAAGGGGAAGGGAGGAATGAGAACCACTATGCCATAAGGACCAGAAATTCCTTAAATTAAAACTGTAATAAATAGCCTCAGGGTCCTTATACAACCTACTGAGAGAGACAGAGAAGAGGGGGTGGGGGAGAAAAAGAAGTCTCTCAACTAATTGGGACCTGATTTTTTTTTTTTATATTCCAAAATAAATAAAAGTGTTATATCCCACTCCTCTTGGATCACAGAGCAATGTATGTTTCATATATCTGTTTAGTCCTTTATATATGTCACTGGATTTAAGCTCTGTGTGTGCAGGGGCATGTCTGTTTGGTTCACAAATTTATACTGAATCCCTGGCTATGACTCCCCTTTCTCACATCTAGGCTACAAAGACATTAAAAATAACATGACAAAAACAAAATAAAATAGGGAGAAAATTATGATTTTAGCCCTTGTATCACTTACAGCAAATAGGCCACACACACAAAAAAATGATATTTTATAAGTCAAAAGAAGTTTTAATTTGGTCAAATAAATTGGGTTTTCTTTGTTTGTTTTAAGGAGGCTCTATGCTCAATGTAGGGTTTAGACTCAAGGCCCTGAGATTGAGAGTCATGTGCTCTACCAACTGAGCCAGCCAGACATCCCTCAAATAAATTGTTTTAAATGACATCAGAAAGCAAAGCAATGTGACTAAGATATTTCCCTTCCAACTTTGGTTTTCTTTTAAATTAAAATCATGTATTTTTTATACATGGAGAGAATGGAAATCTGGTTCTATGTTATTAACATAGTAAGAGGCAAATCTTTTTTTTAAGATTTTATTTATTTATTCATGAGAGACAGAGACAGAGACATAGGCAGAGAGAGCAGCAGGCTCCATGCAGGGAGCCTGATGTGGGACTTGATTCCAGGACCTCAGGATCATGCCCTGGGCTGAAGGCAGACGCTCAACCACTGAGCCACCCAGGTGTCCCAAGAGGCAAATTCTTAACTAGAATTAGAGAATCACCAGTATGTTGGGAAGGACAGCAGAAGCTACTAATTCATTTCTTAAATTATATATGCAAATGCACCTAACACATATGAATATATATTTGGCCCCCTGTACCAACTACTTTTTAGCTAAATTTCTAAATCAAAAAAAGCACAAAACATTCTTCAAATGACATCTGACTCTAACTTCACATCATTTAGGAAAAATCAGGTAGCAACTCCAGCCTCTCAAAAGGATTCTTTTGACCACAATTATAAGCATTATTCTAGATCAAGCACAGTGTACCAGAGAAGAACAGATCAAGCAAGCCGGACTGCATAAGCCACAGAGAATGGTAAAGGCCAATTGACCTGAGTGATGGGGAAGGCGTATGTTGCTCGGGGCAGCCAGAGCAGAGGTGAGTCAGCAGAGATGCAGTTAAGAAAGTAGCTCTCCACCTATTTTGTAGGACCTCATGTTCTAAGCCTTTTGGACAATATTCATTTTTATAAAAAGTAAAGTCAATGGAAGAAAATTATGTAGATGCCTAAGAAGAGCTAAAGTTTAAGTCAAGTTCTGAAAAAGTGCCAAGTGAAGAGGTATTTCATATAGATCCCAGGCAAAGGAGTCAGCATTTACAAAACTGTTAGAAGGAAAGGTTATAAGATATTCAGAGGCCAGCAAGTGTTTTGTTTTTTTTTTTTTTTCCCTAGAATTTCATTGTAGAGTAAGGCCAAGATCTGTGTAATTCCTTACACTCCTAAGTGCTGCTCATAAGTTTTCTGTTCCATCCTGAGATACAGCAGAAGTCCATTGATGGTCTCTGGCCTCAGGATGAAACTCCATGCCTCTCAGGAGGGCCTGGTCACATTTCGGCAGGATGGAGCCCACATGCCTTCTTCTTCATAAAGCCTGCTCCATGGAACCTAAGGGACTTGGCAGGAGCCCCAAATTCTGTTACATTTCATGTCCAGATAGTTTGGGATGTATATGCAAATCATGCCCCAGAAACAATCCTGATACGTAAACACTCTCCAGGGTGTATAAATTCTGCAGTGTTTGATAAAGCTTTAGACAAAATCCTTAATTGATTTTCATGAGGCAGAGTAATAATCTATTCTTTGCAGGCATGCTCACTCTTTTAGAAAACAAACACAGCTCCTGATAGGCTATGGTTAGGGAAAACACATCACAAAGAGACTTGCATTTTCAAGATAAAAATATAGCACCTTTAGTATCATTTGAGAGTTTGTTGATAATTTAGAGGTTATTACTAACTCTATACATCTCAACAGGGAATAATGTTTCTGCATTTCCGTTAAAGAATATACACAGCCTTCAGGAACATTTTATCCAGAAAACGTTCTTTGGAAACTGCTTTTGTCCTTTTTCTTCAAACCACTCATCTCAGTAAAGTATATTATATTTATTCACACATTATACACGTTTATTTAAAGAAGTAAATGAAGAAAAACCTTTATTTTTCTACATTTAAAAGTACCATATAGTCTATATAGACGTAAAAAATATATTCTTTTAAAAAATTATTCCTAGAGTAGAAAAGAGAATGATGTCAGTCTGTCCCTCACTAAAGCAACATAATGGCATGGAGAGGGTTATTACTGTATATCTAAGACCTCGAACTACATAAGTTTTGCCTTTTTTCCCCTCATTCTCTCTGTATTGCTGGACTATGGATAAGGTATAACAATGAAAGACCCAACAGTCTGCTGCCCTTCCCTTATCTTGGCCGAAAACCACCGGCAGAGGCTTAAACACTAACTGGAAAGTAAATACTTTTTTACATGTGAATACCACTCTTCCACCACACGAAAAATGACATTTTTTTCTCTCTTGTTCACACAAGCACATGCTTCTTTTCAATGAAGCTGAGAGATGTCACTAAAGAAAGGAGAAAAAAGTAGATAAATAGACACAAATATCAAATTTTCATTAATTACAAGCATTTCATTACGACCCACTGTCTTTTAAAGGAAAGTTTTAGGGAATAAAAATTAATACACTTTTTTATTATTTTCTCATTTTATTGTGTCAAGATCCTAGGAAATAAGAGGGCATGTTCAGGGGAAAATATAAGCCATGGAATTTTATATTTGTTTAAATTTTGCTACACATTAACATTCTTGAAAAACTGTATAATTTAAAAATAAGTTGTGCATCCAATGAGGAAATAAAAATGAAATGTATTTTTCTTAAATTATACATGCAAATGTATGTAACATACATGAATATATATTTTCACCTGTGGACCAATCACTCTTAATTTCTAATTGCCTCCAGAGGGGATTACTACTTTACTTGTTTCTAGTAGGGCAGAAGTATATATTTTTTAAAGATTTATTTATTTATTTATTCATGAGAGATACAGACTGAGAGAGAGAGGAAGAGACACAGGCAGAGGGAGAAGCAGGCTCCTTGCAGGGAGCCCGAATGCAGGACTTGATCCCAGATCCCAGGATCATAACCTAAGCCGAAGGCAGGTGCTCAACCGCTGAACCACCCAGGCGTCCCTTATCAGTAATAGAAGTAGTAAGAAAAGGAAAAGGAATAAGAGAAGTACCAGAAGAATAGTAACAGTACTAGTAGTAGTCATCATAGTAGTAGTAGTAGTAGTAGTAGTAACAGTATAAAAACCATTCATTACCTGAAATAACACAACCAAAAAAATATGTTAGTGGATTTTTGGGTAGCAGGAGCCTATATTCCATTACTTTAAGTGAGAAAAATAATAACATATTCCCAGCCTAGCTTAAATCTCAACAAAAATCCTCCATTATCATCAAAATAAACTCTTATATAATATTCCATCATTTTTTTTTTTGCAAAATGTAAATCATTAAAAATACCAGTTACTCAGTTATGTTACATTTAAAAAGTATGTTAATGAATATATTGGTTTGCAGTAACTAAAATATATAGAGAAATGGTAACAAAATATACTTTTTTTCTATACTGCAGCCAACATATACTAGAAATTAAGAAAGTGGTACGTTAAAGGTATGTTTAAAAATCTACCTAACACTTAAGTAAAATGAAGAAGTTTTAAACGATGTAACGATTCAATAAAAGAATTGTTTGTCTTAATTCAGGCTGCTTTGTTGAATACTAAGGACTGGTTGTCTTAAACAACAAATATGTATTTCTCACCATTTCGGAGGCTGGAAGTTCAAGATCATGGAGCTAGAAGATACAGTGTCTGGTGAGAGCCATTTTCCTGATTTACAGATGAGCATCTTCTTGTATCCTCACAAGGCAGATGAGAGAGAGACAGAGAGAGAGAGAGAGAGAGAGAGAGAACACTCATATCTTTTCTTACAAGTACACTAATCCCGTTATACAGATCCCACCATCATGATCTAATTACCTCCCAAAGATCCTATCTCCAAATACCATCATCTTGGAGACTGGATTCCAACATGTGAATTTGGGGGGCAGTATGAGCATTCGGTCCAGAGCAGTTGCCTGAGTGTTTTGATGGGAAGAGAAAGAAGAAGAGTCAGCAGCAGTTTTGCTGGTGATTTCTAATTATGTGTACTTTCATGGGACTTCAATCTCATCGACTCAACCAATCTTGAACATAAATTATTCAGTTTTGTACAACACAGAGTTGATATGGAGCTTAACTTCATTACAGATTTCCCACCTGATTCAATTTTTTCAGTGCTTTGAAAATGTCCTGCACCTTGTGCCGTTCAAGGGTGATGTCCAACGCCATTTCAAAATGATGGTGTCTCTTCATTCCTATAAAAGGAACTTAGAGAGGCATTCAAAATATGATACTATGTTGAGTAATATAACAGAATTTCCCCAAACTAAAATTTTCATAGTTTTCCTCATTTTTATACACATAAAAATCATACTTATAACTGATGTTGAATATACCTCTTTAAATATTTCACCACATTTTAAAACTTTTCCTTGAATATATGGTCTTCTCTAGGCTTCTTACTCCCTATCCCTTACTTTCCTTTACAGGCACTCCTACTTTCTTCAAAGATATTGAGTCTAATACTATGAAGAAGAGGATGGCTATGCAAGTACCATAATGTAGCCTGAAAGATTCTTATGGCAGAAAGAAAATAATGAAAAATCAAAATTTTTATTTAAAAATAAAGAAATATAACAAACAGAGGAACTCTGATAAAGATACAATCATGTTTAGGGTTAGATGGATAGATAAACTATGGTATTAAATGTCGTGTATTATGTTGAATATTATGTGTAACAATAAACACTAATTCTGTAATATATGTCATAGTCAATGTATCATATATAATAAAGCTACATGATGCCAACCATTAGAAAAGAGGGTAACTTTTCAATAATATTACAGGGAAAATTGACTAGTACAAGTACATAGCACATTGGATCTTCTATCAACAATCCAATGAAACTGAAATGGACTAAGAATTAAATGGAAAAAAATAAAACCAAAGGAAAAAACACTGTAAGCTAAAACAGTAACTGTTTTCTGATGTAGGGCATTGAAAGGCTCCTCAATTTCCTAATTCTTTAAATTTCACAATCATTCTCTGTGTAAGATAAGCTTAAAAAATTCAAAGTCATCTTTGATCATTTTGTCTCTCCTGTTACCATGTTCACTGTATTATCTCTATTTCTATAGCTGTACATTCCGTAAATGGCTGAGATATTCTTTTTGAAGCAGATCTCCGGTTATATCAGGATAAAGTTTTTAAAAACATTTTTTTTTTTCAGTTTCCACTAAGCTTTACTTCAGTGTGGTCTCTATACCAGCATTAAAATGCATCTTTAATATGCTTTCAAATGCCATTCCAATTTTATGTTATACCAGAGATATGCCCTACTCTTTCCTACTCTGTGTCTTTGGCCAATCCCATCAGCTGAAATATTACATCCTTCTTCACCAGTACCACTTAGAATCTTATCCATGTCTAAGACGCTAATCTCAATGCCGTCTTGCCATGCTAAATCATCCTACTCCCTACCTAGGTGAGGATTATCTTTTTTCTTTGGAACCTCATGTGATGTTGTAGAACACAGGTATGCTTATCTGAAGCCATCTAGTGAACAGCGAATAGTCATTTGTCTGCCATGTATCTGCATGAACCATGCATTAAGTATTCAAATATTGGCACCTGGAAAGAGAGGAACATTACAGTGATCAAAACAGAAAGACAGATACAAACAAACAGATAAAAAACAAAAACAAAATACAGAGAAACAGAGAGACAGATATTTGAATAGGCCGATGAGTGAGTATATAGGCCCAACTAGTATGTGAAGGGACAGCAAGCATTTGCTTTTCAGAATATTATTTTTTCTAGAATGTTGATCATAGCAGAAGCTCATCATTCTAAGCATGATTCAACCAGAGAAATAGCTCTCTATTACATTGTTTGGAGTTTAGATTTACACAATTTTGATATTTTTTTTAGGGATTTTCAGGAGTCATTCTGTTTATATGTTGTTTTCGACCTGTACACTGAATCTGCAACCGAGCTTGTTTGTCAGCTGCTCCAGTAGTGTAATTTTCAAACACTCTTGTAGTAGTTGTAAATTCCTTGACAAGAATCATTCACCCCCACAGTTCTTAGCTCATACTTTGTATTAAATGATCTGAACTATGGAACTGCTTAACTGAAATCTAGGGTAATTGTTTTCACAGAAGTTCCACCTGCACTCTTGAATACTAACAATCTGACAGGTAAGTTCAAAAAATGAACAAGAGGAAAAAAACTCCTAATTTATATTTTCACAGCTGAGGCATAGTCATATGGAAAACACAGCAATGAATATAGAACCTGAAAAATATTCACATGAAATTTTGAAAATTATTTCTTTCTGGTCAAAAATTTTAGTGATATTTATTACTCAGAAGACACACATTACAATAAAAACTAGGCCACCTCTTTGAAAATAATAGTTATATAACTTCTTCCCTGGCATTTGCAAATCCAGGTAGAATCAAGAGCACATATTCTCATTTCAGATGAAGAACAAAACATTTAATAAAGACAAATTGCCTTTGGATTTCTCATTTTATAGTACAGACTAATGAAAATGTTTTTAAAGAGGTGTTGTCCATATACCTAGACAACAAGAAAATACGGAGCCTGTGTTGGTGAATCAACATAAATAAAATATCAAATGCATGCACACACACACACACAAATAAACACAAATAAGTACACATTGCATCATTTCTGTCACTTAGCCTGATTTTGTGAAATAACCTCTAATTGCAGTTTTTTTTTCTAATTGCAGTTTTTAAAAGCTGTTTCCTCACTAGAGAGTCTTTTTAAATTTAGAACTCAATTTTTAACCTTCTTTTCACAAATGTATCATCAGTATCATCAGTAATTGATTATTTATTAAAAGATCAGTGTTACTAAGCAGGTAGCCTCTTGCAGATACTTCCTATACTTAGAGTCTACCTTCTTAGTAAACTTCCTGATCAGAGAGGTAAGAAATATTCTTATTGTCTAAGCAAGTGTGTTTCTCTCTCTCTCTCTTTTTTTTTTTTAAGATTTTATTTATTAATCATGAGAGACACAGAAAGAGGCAGAGACACAGGCAGAGGGAGAAGCAGGTTCCCTGAAGGGACCCTGATGTGGGATTCCATTCTGGTACTCCAGGATCACACACCTTGAGCCAAAGGCAGATGCTCAACTGCTGAGCCACCCAGATTCTCTTTTCTTTTACATGTAACCAAGAACATTCTGTTACAGCATGTAGAACAGATTCCTGTATTCACAGAGTACAATAGTTTGAGTGGCATACATATAGTAAGATGACATGAAATGATAGAAAATAAATATTTTAAGTCAATATTGGTTCTAAGTAGTTATCTCTTGAATTTACTGTAAGTTGGTGCTCTAAGCAAATGTTTGTTTCAAAAAAGAGAGGACACTGGTGAGAACCCAGAGGGACCCAATGGAAACTCATAAAAGAGGAATTATTTGTTTAAAGCTATAGAACATGGACAGCCCCGGTGGCCCAGCGGTTTGGTGCCGCCTTCAGCCCAGCGTGTGATCCTGGAGTCCCGGGATCGAGTCCCACCCACATCGGGCTCCCTGCATGGAGCCTGCTTCTCCCTCTGCCTGTGTCTCTGCCTCTCTATCTCTCTCTCTCTCTCTCTCTCTCTCTGTGTGTCTCTCATGAATAAATAAAATCTTTTTTAAAAAAAAAAGCTATAGAACAAATGCACATCTGTCATTAAAAGGATGGTATTGGTTTGGAAATTACTGAGCTCTGAAAATAAACGCATGCAACAAACTATAAATCTATACAATACAGCATTAAGTTCCTTAGGTTTCTGGTTCTATATATCTTCTAAGCCAACTAAGAAAGTTTCAGAGAGAACTAACTTACAAAGTTCTAGGTAACTTCACATAATCTTTTGTTCATAATTTTGTTTTTGTGTGACTTAAGACTATAAAATCTCTCTTATGAGCGATTAAGAGAAACAACTCATGCCTTGAATATAAAGGATCTTTGAAATAGCACTTTTGAAATTGCTGCTGTCTCCTTGATCAGGGAATATTTTGACAGGCACTTTCATGGTCCTTATTAAGTGAACTTTAGCATTTTTCTTTCCTTTCATAATGCTAAAAATGTCTATCTGTAAAATAGACATTTTTATGCCTGCTTTTATTCCACACGACATAAAATAACTGAAAAAGTAAAACATTGAAAATATGTGCATTGAGAAATCAAATATATAATTTATTATAAACAAAAGTATATACAATGAAGTCTTCAGTTTTAATACTAAACTATAAACACAAAATTATCTGAATTATATTCAAATAAAAACATGACTTATGTCAAATATCTACCTCTCCATTAATAACTACATTAAAAATTGAAGAATTATCAAAAATGAATTAACAGAATTTAATGGTTAATAATTTTTTTACTTATCCATACATTTTAAGTTCCTGGAGAATGAATCCAAACTGTTGCATCTTCTTAAGAGTAAAAAGTTCTAAAAGTACATTTTTATTTACAGTTTTAATAAGCACTTATCCCCACAAGTAAGTTTTACATGTTAGGTCTTTTTTTTTTTTTCTATCCATTTCAGAAGTTGAAATTTTGTACATAAAACTGCCAAAATGTGGTTTTCTGCATTGACCAAATCTGGAAAATGACGCTGAGGAACGGAAAAGATTTGCTGTTAACGTACATCCCACCAAATATGCTATTGAATCAACATAATTATAAAAATACTGGTTATAGTTTTAAATAAAACTTGGGAGTCATGGGACATTGCCAAGAGCGAAGTAAATCAAAGAAAAGTTATAGTAGATGATTTTTTATCTACAATGCACAGCTGTGCAAGACTTTGTGAGATTTGAAAGGAGAACATTTTGTTTTGTTATTAAGTTAATTGACTTCTCAATTGGAGCTTTATGATTTTTTTTTGGACATTTTCTTTGTTAATTTGAGTGGGGTTCCACCTGAAATCGAATGTTCACACAACAGATCTGAATGTTACATGCATGAAGTTGTAGACAACTTTACAGTCCTCCAAAAATTGATCAATAAATCTCTCCTTTCCTTGATTCCTTCAACTAGAATTATAATCTGACTCTGGTAAACTCCTGTAACCTTATTTGTAATACCTTTGTAATACTTCTAACCCAATATTGTGTACTTATCTTACTGTCTTAAGTACATAGAAAATTCACTGAAGATAGAAAGCACATCTCATCTCTCTTTGGATTCTAGAGAGCACCTAGAAAATCTTGGAGCAAAGACATGACTCTAAATACAATTGACAGATGAACACACTCCAATTGGTGGTATGAAAAATTTAAGAATAAGGTGGCCTTATCTTTGTTTTAGCAAGGACAGAAAGTATACAAGGAAAAGGATAGATAAGAACACTTTTTCTAATGCATAAAGTGACTAATTACTATAAAAGTTGGAATTTAGGGATGCCTTGGTGGCTTAGCAGTTAAGTGCCTGCCTTCAGTTCAGGGCATGATCCTGGAGTCTTGGGATGGAGTCCCACATCGGGCTCTCTGTGTGGATTCTGCTTCTCTCTCTGTCTATGTCTCTGCCTCTCTCTCTCTCTCTGTGCCTCTCATGAATAAGGAAAAAAAACCTTAAAAAAATTGGAATTTAAAAAACAAATGTGGAATTCAATTAAAAAAATAAAACCATGATCAAAAGTGTAAAGGTTTGTTTACTTATCATCCTTAGAGGAGATCTATGCTTTTCCATTTTACCACTGCTATGCATTCTGAAAAGAATGACCTTGATGTTAATTATGCGTTAGTACTGAAAAAAAAAAAAAAAGAATACCTGTAGAATGTTGTAATTCCTACCAACACTGTTTTTGTTTCACTTCCAAAACTGTCTAGCTTCTTAGAAAATAATAGGGTTTGACAGTTTCAGGGGTAAGAATAATATCTTGTTGTCACATGTCCCCAAAGACACCTGCTGAGAAATTTATCACAGTTCAAAGAGCATGGATATACCATCTCATATTAAATGTGAGAGTCTTATCTAAAGTGTGATCCCCTGTGTGTTTACTGAATTTGGCTTAAAAAACCACATATTTATTCAGATCTTTGTTCTAGTGTTAATCCCTTGTCTGACAGCATCTCACATCTCTTGGTTAAACATTCCTCCACAAATGCCACCTCATACTAATTAAAGTGAAATATTTCAGCTACTGTTTATTTATTAATTCAACCAAGACTTCCTGTAAATAAAAAAGGATCCAAGAGGGAAAAAGCATATATTTGACTTGCAAATTACATCTGTAGAGTGTCAACTTTGTCCATGAAAATTAATGGTTTGTAACACAGCTAGTTATTTCCTCTGAGTTTGCATCGTGTATTATGGCCCAATTATAAACAAATAGTAACTTCAGTGTAATTACAAATATAATTCAGATAAAATAGAAAATTCCATTTGGATTAAAGAAAAATCTTTCATTCAGATTGAGGACATGAAATGCAGCAAATCTGTAATGAAGTGATTGTTTTCATTTGGGTGTGATATAAAGTTGTCTCTATGAGAAAAGTAGAAATAAAAGGATTGGTGTACCTTATAAGATATCGCTAAAAAATCTTGGACTCTTTTATTAAAATGAAGGGCGATGATTTGGGGGTTCTTGACTATATTCCTTCTCCCTGCTTCAAGGATCCATTTTGGGCTGATCTATTAAGTTCATAAACATAAGTAATGGACATATATCCCTTTTAATAAAATCAAAATAATATTGTTCTTTTCTACTCTGCTTTATTATAAAAAATTATACTCATGTTATGTCACAGGGACAAGGATAGAGAATACTGATAAAAAGAATCATTAACAAGTATTTCCAAAGGCAGAAGGTTTAACACATTTTCTGTAGCTTGTTTTGGAATTTCTACTTTTAAAGTATCTCACTTGACTCCAGTATGCTGAGGTTGGCAGTTAATATTTACTGATCAGCACCTTTTCTCTATTAATGTGGGAATTTTCGCATAACTACAGACATCCCCAAAGTGTGGTTGTTTAGAAAGTTCATTTTTTTAAACCTATTTTAATAGGATAATTGTGAAATTTTAATGAAGACATTTTGCTAAGACAAACCAAAGTTGTCAATTTTTTTCCCACCTCTTGCTGCTATTACTTAATCTATAGAGACTAAAATCTCTAATTCCACTCATGGATCTAAAGAGGTGATATTCTCTTGTTTCCCTTCCGAAGTACACACAGTAAGAATGTATCTTTAGGGTAAAGGGCCATCTGCTTCCTAGCCTGGGCTTACCACAGTAATCACATAACTCCAGATATCCTGCAGAGAACACATGGAGGCCAGACTAGATGGAGTTGGTGCATCTCCCTTCCCTAATGACTTACTACAAAGTTTGTGGATGTCATGTCTTCCTACCACATTCTAAATCACATCTTAGGTTGTTCTGAGATTTCAAATGAGAAACCTTGGCAAGCCTTGCAGTGATGCCCATTATCAATAACATCCCATGACTGGGGAGACAGTGAAGGCAAAGGTAAAGCATCTGATGAAGCTCATTGCAGAACCAGGTGACAGGTGCAACAGATGAACTGGCAACCCAATGAACTGACCTTCCATGTTAGATACACCTAAACATGCAAGAGGGTCTAGGTTGCATTGGGGAAGAGGTAAATATTGTTTAATTCTTCTGAGTTTTTTCTGCTAACATCTTCTGGCCCAATGGCTCTTTAGTTTCTACAAAAATCTTCTATTTCAAAGTTTCTCTCATAAAAATGAACTCTTTGTTATGCTGCATTTCCCCTTCCTGCATCTCCTCTCCATAGACATTTTCTAGAAGGAGGCTTGTTTCTACTTCTTGACTAGTAATCCTTGGACTTACTAAAATATACAGGGCATGTGCTACATGTCAGGCACTAGTCTAAGGGATTTACAAATGTCATTCATTTAATATTCATAACACCTTATGAAGACAGTACTACTATTTTCCATCATTTTCTAAGTGAGGGTGATGGAATTTTTGTAATTACCAAGCATCATACCTCTAGTAGATGATAAAGTTGGGATTTGAAGGTAGGTTTCAGGCTATACTCTTCCCCCCTAGCTTAGGGAAAGAGCAGCCATTAAAGGAGAGTGTCAGTTATTCAGGCAAAATGATATATGAAGAATCTTAGTGGTGATTTATATTTTAATATTATTAATAAAAGATAATACAAATGGATACAAATCTAAATTGGAGAGAAATTCCTTACTCTTTTGGCTCCTATTAAAAAAAAACAAACAAACTAATTTGCAGAGTAGCTACAAACAAAACCTAAAAATCAATAAATTCAAATTAACAGCATTAATTTCCTGTGATACACTGAATGAGTTTTACAGAAAAGAATATATTAGGTCAAGACTCATATCACATTTAATATTTTACAAATTTTAAAATCAATAACATAAATACAGAGACATTTTGGTATCAGAAGGAAATTATTAACATCAAAGTTCAGTTTCAAATTAACATCTAATTCAGAATAATTGGACCTCATATTTAATCAGAATAACTCTAAATGAGCAATTCTCAAAATTCAATTGTAATTAGGTATCACTTAACTCTGTATAGTGTCTTATTCATTCGAACTTTTGTGTTATTTCTTTATTAACAATCCCTCCCCTTTAATAACTAGGATTCAAAACTAGAACTTAATGTTTAAATTTAATTTTTATTATTGCAGAACTGATGACAGATGCTTAGACACAGAAGTTACTTGGTTGAAGAAAATCAGCAAATCCTGCTGTAACTATTCCAAACCACTTTGGAAGTCACTTCAATGTAAATTAAGTTTTCATTTCTGTTTTATCTTCAAATTTCAATGTTTGACCTCATGAAAAATTCTCATTTATACAGCATGCCATGACAATGTTTCCCCTTCATTTGGTAGAAACCAATAATTTACATTTCGAGCTCATGTCTGCATTTTCTCATTATCCTGGGACAATTAAAATTGCAAATCACTCTCCAATAGTGTTATTTTCATGGTGTCAGCTCAAAATTCTAATTTACTTAAAACCCCAAAGTCATATTTTATGAAACATGTACAATTACCAAATAAAAGTTTTATCTTAAGGTAAAGTATTTTAACATAGTTACAGTGGTAAATATCAAACAATTATTGAAATTTTGACACAAGGAAATGACAACATAACAGAAGGTAGGCACAATTAACAACACATTGAAAGTCAAAATGTGTTCATCCACTTTTTGTAGGGCTAAGTTCCTACCAGAATTATGATAGCACAGACAAAATTTATTAAGCCTTAGTAAAATAAACAAAACAACCGAAGAAGGAACAACAGCAGAGGAATTATATAAGAGAGTGAATAATTGGGAGAAATAAAGGGCACAGAGTGAATTTACCATTTTCTTAGCTTTTAGCCTGAAGACTGGCTGCAGGCAGTTTCACACAGGATGGCAAAAACAATAGGGGAACTTGCAGACTTTCTGGCCTGAAGAAAAGAAGGAAAATGTTTGGAGTAATCACAGCCACTAAAATGCAATGGGATTACTTTCAGAGAAGAGAAAGATGCTGAGAGTTATCTATCTATAAATTCTGCCCACACCTCTGGCCAACTCTTCAAATATGCATACAAAGGACAGAGGAAAAGAAGCACTACTAAAGATTAAAATAATCGAAGTGAAATTTGAGCTGTTACTGATAAAACAGAGTTTGAAGACTGACTTCTCTAGCCAAGTTAATTGCCACCTAAACCTAAACAAGACAACCAACAATCTTTGAAAGAATATAACAGAATATAGAGTCACTACAACATAATATTCTCAATGTCCAGGAAATTTTCCAAATTGCTCAACATTTACAAAAAATATTGGCCTTAATTAATACGAGTGTTTCCTTTAGTTTTAAGAAAAATGAAATAACACAATTATCTATAAACAGAAAAAAAATAAACAAATTTTATTTTAATCACATAGAGGAATTCATACATGAGTTAGTTATAGCTACACATTTCATAATGGATGTCACTAAACAACATAGAATAGGGCAGAGAAGAATAAATGTATTATGCTGTCAATCATATAAGTAAATATGAAAAATAATACTATGCACATTGTTTTAGGGGGAATATATAAACTGTAGTAAAAATATAATAACATGGATGGGTACTCTTACAATAAATTCAGTATTAAAGAAAGTAAATTTATATACAGTGAAACGCAAAGATCTTAATTATATGTTGATGAATTTTGAAAAGTACACACATTTGTGAGCTGCCACCCTAATCAAATATAAAATGTTTCTATTAGGGCAAGATGTTTCCTACTGCTGCTACTCTGTCAGTCCTCACCCCTTTTTCCATTTTCATGAATATAAATTAGTCTTTTCCTTTTCTTGAACCTCATATAAATAGGATCTTATAGTATTTACCTATTGAGATTGACCTTTTTTGCTCAACATATTATTTTTCAATGTTGAAGATGCTGTCTTTATTAGTCATTGTTTTTGGGTCACTGTATAGAAATTCACTGTATGAATATACTCCATTTAAAAAAAGTTATTCTCTTGTTTATAAGCTATTCATTAACTCAAGGTTTGGACATTATCAGTAAAAATCCTCTGTATATTCTTGCATAAGTTTCTTTGAGCATTTTTTAAAAATTATTTGTGGTAAAGATTTAGAAAATACTATATCGGGCAGCCCGGGTGGCTCAGCGGTTTAGCACCGCCTTCAGCCCAGGGCGTGATACTGGAGACCTGGGATCGAGTCCCATGTTGGGCTCCCTTCCTGGAGCCTGCTTCTCCCTCTGCTTGTGTCTCTGCCTCTCCCTTTCTCTGTCTCTGTCTCTCATGAATAAATAAATAAAATCTTTAAAAAAAAAGAAAAGAAAAGAAGACTATATCATAGGTAGTATGTTTTACCTTTATTAGGAAATACTAGTTTTTCAAAGTGGTTATTTCACTGTGATTTTTCTCATTTGTTTATTTCATCTTTTTAAAACATTTTTTTTGACCATGAAAAAAGAAAGGTTCAAATTACTAAGGACAAAATACCATTGCCACTGACAGACATCACAGGGGGAAAGAAGAAGTTGCAAGATAATACTATAAATAATTTTATGCCAAAAAATTAGATAACCTAGATAAAATGAACTCTTCCAAATGGACCCTCTTAAAAATAGAGAATGAGGGAACACTCCTCAAATCATACTATGGGGTCAGTATTATTCTAACACCAAAATTAAACAAAGACATCACAAGGAAAGAAACCTAGAGACCAACATTCTTAAAGAATACTGATATAAAGATTCTCAATGCTAGGAAACTGAATCCAGCAACATATATAAAGGATTATACACCATGACCAAGAGAAAGTGATCCCAGGAATGGAAGGTTGATTCTACATATGAAAATCAATCAATGTCAACACCACTTTAAAAAAAATAAGAAACAAAGCCCACATAACTATCTCAATGAAAACATTAAAAACATTCAATAAAATTCAATACCTTTAATGATTTAAGCATGCAACAAAGTAAGACAGGAAAGGAATTTGAATCCCTTCCCCCAAAATATTTTGATGATAGTTTCTATGACCCAATGATCTTATTTTTTTTAAAGTAGTATATACCATACATCACTAATTTTCCCATTCTCCCACCCCAATCCCCCTCTCTTACCATATCTTTCTTCTTTTGTTTCTTAACAGTTAGGATTTCCAAAGATGTCATCTTCCTTTGTCTCTATTCCTAGGGAATTCATATAGTCCCAGAATTTCAATCTGCACTGATGCCAAGTGAGTTGTAAACCTGTATTGACATTTATGTCCTTTCACTTAGGTAACATTCCTCACTCTCTAAATCTTAAATTTTCATTAAAATGTATGATGACATTGTTACATGAATAGACTTTCAGAACTATAAAGAGCTATAGTTATATTTAGTAAATCCCACACTATAAAAGAGGAGAAACCTTAAAAATTGATGGAGAGGATAAGATAATCCTTATGATAATTATTTCAATACTTCTATTTATTTTTAAGTCTTCCTTAAATATTATTTAGACTTCTTTGCTTGCAAAGTAGCTATCCAAAATGCTGGACAATGATTTCAATATTATTATGGTAGCTGCATTAGTTAAAATTTATACCTAGCTAATGAGATATGTCTTTGTTGCTTTATGAGTCCTATATAGTAAAGGGCATGTTCCTTTTTAATTTTGACCTCAAGATGTATTTTTAACTTACCTGATAATTGAGAGAATTGCTTGGAAAATTGAAGACACTTTTGTTTCTCTGTGCACATATTTATAAAGAATAGGAATGCCCTGCTGTGTTTGTTTATTCCATTTTACAACTCCTATAATTCAGAGAACAAAAGTATATTTATAAATCAGTAAATTCTAGGAAATGAAAAATAAATGAGTCCAAGTTTGACCTCATAAATGATATGTGTGAACTGTGTCAACTGTTTCATCCCTTTGTGTACATTTTACATTAAAAAAAATGTAACACTAAAAAGGGAAAAATATAATTTTGAAAAATATTTAGATTTATACAAACAATATTAAGGTTTTCCTTATTTTCTAAAATATTTGTGGTATGACTCACTTCCAATTATTTGAATATGAATCCTTTTTAGGGAAAGTAAACAGCAATATACCCGTGGTGAATTTGTTTGATGCTACTTAACATTGCCATTTCTTCTAATTGAGCCAACATCTGCTCTTCTGAAGATCCAGGTGTGTAATAACTCACTTGGTATCTACTTTTTCTGTTACTATAGTAGCACTTTTTAATGAGGTCAACAAATCCAAATGTCAGATTCTGGATGAAATTGCAAAATGTAACACTGTCTCGCAATAGTTGTGTTTTTGTTCTGTGAGAGCAGTAGAGGAAAATTTATAATTCTTTATGGGAAAACCCAAAACACAGCCCAATTATGGAAGCTATATATTTGCTAAATAATTGATAGCATAAGATTTTAAAAATTCTATCAGGATAAGCAAGTTTCCTTGCTAAACTAATTAATTAAAATTGCACATAGAACAATATATCTTTGTAAAAAAAAGGGGGGGAGAAATGAGAGAATGAACATGATGTTATGTGATTAGAAATAATCCAAGTTGACTGTTACATATATATCATTTCTATGATGTTTTATATGCAATAATTATTGATATGCTCATTCTTAAAATCAAATCTACACCACCACCATGATAACCTACTGACTATGTTACAGCCTCACCTTGCACCCTCTCCTGCCATCCCCCACCCTCCAGCCAAACTGCCTCATTCTGGGATCCAAACACACTAAGCTTTTGTTGGCCTTAACACCTTTGCAAGGGTATTTCCCCTTGTATGACTAACTTCTTCTTTCATTCAAATCTCACTTTTAAATGTCGTGTCTCTGAAGGCCTTCCTTGACCTTCCAGGGATTCCACTGAGTCTTTCACTGTCTGACATTCTTCTTGATTTCTTATTCTTAGTTTATTTCTAACTCCCCAATAGAATATAAGTACTGCAATGATTTAACTTCTCTGTCTTATTTATAGCTATGTCACTATATTTTAGATACTATCTGACACATTTATTGTATATATGCTTGGCAGATGCCTATTTGTGTAGGAACTCAAGGGTCATTATAAGGAAACTAAAGTTTACAATAAGAAAACAATGAAGTTTACAATACAAATGTGAGACATGCCCTTTCTCAGGACATTTTTTTTATGGCTAATTTGGTCTCATCATTCAGCTCTCAGTTCAAAATAGTCCATTCTTAATCACCATATTAAAAAAAGGTTACTTCTTATTTTGCTTGGTCATTGCACACAATTTATTTCCTACATAATAACATATTTTGAAATTATAGTATTAGTTTATTTATTCAGCATTTTCTTTTTTCCACCATAATAGTACAGAATCCATGAAAGCAAGATGATGTTTGGTTTGTTCACAGTTGTATGCTTTGGTATATAATCAGGTGCCTAGTAAATGATTCTCAAAAATATTGGCTGAATGAGTGAATAATGGATTTAAGATATATTTTACAGTCTATATATACAGGTTATATACAGTAGGTTTGGTGACAATTCCAATAGATGTGTAGGAAAAAGAAAATAAAATACTATTTTTATTTTCTGCCTTGGACAATTGGGGGTAAATGGTTAAAGGAAGGTACAACTGGTCGAAGAAAGGCATCAAGAAAAATGGATGGTGGTAGATGGACAATTAGAGGTAGGAGATGGATGTGAAGAGAATAGACACTTAAGGCATACACTTTTGAAGTTCATAAGGCACCCTTGTAGATTACCCACGTAGGTTGTTGGATATATAGGTTAGAAGTTCAGGAGCTAGATATGGACTAAGATTTTGTGAATTACAAATATACAGTGGATAATTAAAGCCATGAGAATGTATGAACCCACCTAAAGAAATACAGGAAATTTTTAGAAGGGGGAAAAAAGTATCAAGATTTGCCCTACAATTTTCAAAAATACAGAAGTTTCAGGGAAAACTGTGAACTGGCTAAGTATTGTAAGAAAAATGACTGGTAAAGAAAATACAAAGAAAGTCATAAGAAGAGAGCATTTCTATAAGAAGGAATTGGTCAGTACTTCTTATGAAAAAGCAATTTTAAGAGGACTAATAAAACACAATAAATCTGATGCATATAAGAATGATACTCAATCACCATTAAATATGGTTTAAGACTCCAATCCAGCCTGTGTTAATTTCTTTACATTGGTTATGGACAATTAAAAAATTCTAAAATCAAACTCTAACTAGTTAATAATATGCCTTAAGCAAATTCCGCTGGCTGGGCCAGCAGGAGACACAAAGCAGTAATTCTATTTTATATGATTAGCCATTGGTTTCATCATCCACTGAAATGAAGATTTCTCCAGATGATCACTAAGACTCCTTCAAGTTTTCTACTACATACTCTAAAGGGAAAACAGTATCCTCTTAACCAAAAGGAAATTTCTAGTTATATTTTCTTTTTCAGTTTCTCCTAATATCAATACCTGTATTGTACTTCTGCCTTTCTTACTCACTTTTAACAGACAAAATAAATAGCTGTGGTTATACCTCAGGCAAAAGGTTTTCCAACTTCCACTAACATATTCATTCCAGAGCAGAATACAGAAAGTGAATGTGGAAGTCTAATAATAAAGAAAATAAGAGCCAGCTTTAAGAGCATATTTTGTGGGATCATTTACCCAAAGTCCCAGAAAGATGCTTAAATTTAGAAGAGCCAAAAGCAATCATAGGGCTGTTTTACATTCCTTATGAATATTTGAAAGGGCATCTGGATCCATGGTTACAATCAGTTGTTACAAATTTTTCTTTCCCTTGGTAGTCAGTGGGGTCCATGAAAGGTATATATTATTTCCAAGCTTCACTAAAAAACAAGAAGACTTCTACCCAAGCAGATCCTGAGAATCACTAAAAAAAGATAAATAACTAGAGTTGAATGGAGAGATAACTTTCAGATTCTCTAAATACTGCAGTGATGACGTTGCTCAGCTCTACTGACTCTTAGATACACATTAGGCCTCCCTCAAGTTTTCTAAGCATATAAAGTTCAGAAACCATTATATGTATACCAGAGGAGCATAGATAAATGAATAATAAAAACATTCATTTTCATATAATAAAAGCATTCACTTAGTAATCAGAGGAAAATATTTAAGAACAAATTAGAAAATAGAATCAAGTTTTCTTATATCACAGATGTCATTTTTTTCAAAGTATCTTTCACGTGTTCCATATTTTAAATATATCTCCCTGTTAAAACTTATATGTCCAAATTCTGTTCTCTTCACCTTAATTTTTATAAATAAATAAATAAAATTTTTAAATATTTAAATTTTTAAATATTTTAAAATATTTAAAATAAATAAATTTTTATTTAATGCATGCTATACATTAAATTGATGAAGAGAAGTAGCAATTTATACAAGTCTCAGAAACAAAGGGACTTTAGTAAGATTTATGCAGATAACTTTTCAGGAAATTTATTGGGAAAAACATTCATTCCAAAGCCAAGGGGAAAAAAATGTTGAATTCCGTATTCCTAAGGTTTCACCAAAATACAATTCAAGTTTATATTAAGATAATTTGCAAAACAGATCAAACAAAATAGATGCTAAACAAGAATTATCTGAGACCAGGCACCTACACTGGTTTCTTGCCATGCAAAGACGGCATGGCTCGAGTAGGTCATTTAATTTTCTAAAACTCGGCTTCTTTGTCTCTCTAAAGTAGCAAAAATATCTGTCCCAACCAGATGAGAGTTTATTATGATCTGATGGAGTAATGGTTTGGACAGATAAAATGCTCTTCTAACTCAAGTTAGCAAAATATCCAGTGATTGGAGTCATGGGAACTGTTAGTATTCTGACCTCAAAACCATATTCTCTTGAGAGAACAGTTACTCAGACCCTCTGAGTGTCATTTTCTAAATCTATAAAACATTGAAAGACTACCTAATCCAGGAGATGATCATGATTATTGAATAAGAGCTGCAGTTATCATCATTTCTGACTCAACACATGGAAGTTGTTAGAGGAATAAAATTCATCTGTTTTTATTTCTGAATTCTGTTTCCCAGAAAAAAATTTCTGAATATAGTGACACACACACACACACACACAAACACACACACACAGAAAGCAAAAAGGGGATTTAGAATAAATAATTAATTAATTTAGAAAAAATTAGTCACAAAAATATTTTTTGTTTGATTGTTTACCCAAAGCCTGGGCAACACAGCTAAAAAGAAAACTGCATTGTAAACTAATTATAAAGTTTTATTTTCATCAGTCTCAACACAGCAAGGTGCAAGCATGGAGTGTTTTTATTTTTTCTAATGACTGATAGCAAGTCTTATAAGACTCCACTGTCCAAATTTTAGTGGGGAGGGAGAGGGGGTTCAGAGGGTGCAAAGGACCACCAACTAATATACCTAAAGTCCTACTAGCCTTAGAGTTCAAAGCCCTTCTCTCTGATTATTCCAGCAGACCTGTGCCCCACTGCTATGATCTGTCTGCAGGAGGAACAATGGGCACATTCTGACCTCTGCCTCTCTCTTTCCTGCCCACTGCCCACCCCCCTCCCCTCCAGCCTTGTTGCATTTGCCAACATTGCAAGCCGGGGTGCTAGGGAGAAAAGTGTGCTCCCTGAAGGACTGGCCCAGTTCACTTGAACAATGAAAGTGCACCAAATAAATGGGAAAGTCCAAAGACACACCCTAAGGCACTTCCTAGATTTGCTTATTAGCCTTAATACTTTAGTGACATATTGATCTTAAGACTCTGTTGTGTATTCAGTTGTGTCCCCAAATTGATATGTGGAAGTCCTAATTCCCCAAACTTTAGAATGGGACTTTATTTGGAGCTAAGTCTTCACAAAATCAAGTTAAAATGGATCATGATGGTGGGTACTAATTCGATCTGTATCCTTATAAAAAGGAGAAATTGGATGCAGATACACACAGACAAGGGAAACAATATGAAGAGACCCAAGATGAAGATGATCATTTACAAACCAAGAGAGACCTGGGAGCTGATCCTCCCTCACAGTTTCAGAAGGAATTACCCCCTGATGACACCTTGATTTTGAACTTCCAGCGTCTAAAACTGGGAGAAAATACATTTCTGTTATTTGGCCATCTGGTCTATGGCACTATGTGGCATAGCTCTAGCAAACTAATACTATATCCATTCCAGATCTGCTAACATGGATTTCCAATGCAGGGGTCCAGAATTTTTTTTTTTTTTAATTTGTCAGATAACTTTTGTATGATCCAGGTCTTAAAAAAATACTGCCAAAAACTTTAGTATCTAAAGGGCAGAAAGAGAAAAATGATACTAAAAAAGAAGCTTCTAGAAAGGTAAAGTAGAACCAAGCTGGGAAAAATCAAGGAAAACAAGAGAAAAGAAAATTTGAAAGAGATAGAGGTCAAGAATAGAAAATCAATTTCTTTCAAGAAAGACAAAAGCAGTAAAGGTGAATTGCCTTTAACCTCATTAGGATATAGCAGCTGCTTCAAGCTTGAAGTGTGCACAAGATTGCTGGCTGTAATGCATCTCTTTTGTGATTTTCTACTGACACTCAGTGTTGAATACATTTGGCTAACTCCGAAAACCAATGCATTTACAATACATTAACTTATCAGCAATCATATATTTATGATGCTTAATTGCAAGTCTCATGTAGGAAAAAAAAAGAAGCTAATTTAGAAAGGATTTTAAATTTAGAAAGCTCCAGAAACTGGTGAGAAATGTTTTTCAAAATTACATTTTAAATTTGATTTTTTGAAAAGATCATTAAAGCAAGTTAACCTCATTTATGCCATCCTTTTTATACCTGTTAGTAGAGACTTCTTTATTTAGATACTTCATTTGATAGGTAGTTCAGACATTGCATTCTGGGTGCAAAATATACATAAAATTATAAGCACACACATATATATTTTTTTAAGTATATTCATGCCTGCTGGGATGTCAAATGGTGTCACAGGCAGACACAGAACCAATTACAGAATAGTTTACCCTAATGGGGTTAGATTAGTATTTGATAAGGTCTGGTAAGTATATTAGGTTTAGGTCAGAAGAGCGTGAGAGAGTGCAGAAAACAAAGTTTAAGAGTAAGAAGGAGTTAACATGAAGAGTACACCTTCTGCTAGATTGTGACAACATCCGGAGAAATAAAATAATACAGAATTGTAATAGTGAAGGAAGGTATGGCTGGGTGTTTTAACAAAAGTTGAGTATGTATACACTTTAGAAAGAAAGTAAAAGAGAGGAGGAGGGAGGAAGGATGGAGAAAGGGAGAAGGAAGACAGAGAAGGAAGGAGGTATAAAAGGAAGTCGCTGTTCATTAGCTATATTTGCAGGGATTTTCCTTTTCTTTTCCTTTTTTAAAAAAGATTTTATTTATTTATTCATGAGAGACACAGAGACAGAGAGAGACAGAGACATAGGCAGAGGGAGAAGCAGGCTCCATGCAGGGAACCTGATGTGGGACTTGATCTGGGTCTCCAGGACCACGCCCTGGGCTAAAGGCAGTGCTAAACCGCTGAGCCACCAGGGCTGCCCAGGATTTTCATTTTCATTGTCATTTCTTTTTTCATTTTCACAGGTGCTCATCTCTTGCCATAAAGATGCCTCAGTGAACACACTGGTGATCCCTAAATCTGGAGCTGGCCAAGATGAGCCAAGATCATGATGAGGAGCAGAGCTCTTTCACCTCTAAATCATTAATTCCCCTGCATTCACAAGCCAACTAGAGATGGCTCTGAGTGATCCACTGATTAAAATGAACTTTTCATCAACTACAGAGAGAATTGAGTGGGAAAAATCTCAGCACGAGGGAATAGAGAACTCTCCTGAGAACAAAGGGCTACTGCAGTGGGTAAGGCAAAGAAGACACCAAATTCAGAACTTCTAAAGCCTCTCCTGAGGTGATGTGGCACCGTTTATGTGGGAACAGTTTTATTGATGAAGCACTCATGAAATGCTTTCTCCCTAAGCTGATTTGTATATTGCACATTTGTTTCAGACACTTTAATACAGGAGGATACATTTGGAAGATTAACTCGTCTCCACAAAGCATTGGAACAAGTTAAATAAATTTAAGTAATGATAATGTTTATATCCCGCTTTTCAAGCATTAAAAAAGGAGGGCATCATATTTTTTTCCAGACTTTGCCCTTTTCTCTCAATTTATATTTTTAAGCTTTTTTATATTTTTTTCATAATTTAAAGAGGGTCCCACTTGAAATCCAGTTCAATAATTGTACTATTACAATATTCTGAAACTAAAATTTACACTCAAAGACATAAAATATATGGGTTAGGAGAAAATAAATTTAAAAAAATCACTTTTTTGAGGGGGTTGTCTTTTCTGGATAACCAATCACCAGTTGTAACAGTCCATCTAGGAGAAACAACCATTCCTCAAAGTTGTTTTAATACCTAGCATAAAATCATGCCTTCTGGTAGCAAATAGTTGTATTTAAAAATTACATCTGAAAAAAAAAATAAAAATAAATAAAAATAAAAATTACATCTGTCTGAGTCCAGTACCATAGAGAAGGTGAGATCATGATGCAGCCTGATAGATCTCACATAGCCTCATCTTTTGTAGTGACTTGCAAGAGGCTGCTTCTGTGCCTGTTAAATAGGAAAGGTATGGACCTTTCCTTGGTGTTGACATTGGAGTGTCCACTCCCATCACTCAGCTGCACTCTCTCTTGTCAGGATGACAGTTGGGCTAAGTGTCAGCTTGGCAAAGCAAGAGCAAACCAAAACAAAACAACAAAACAAACCCCCCACAATCTTGTTGCTTAATTTGTTACCATTCACCAACATTATGAAGACACCAACATGTACTTATAATATCTCTTTTAAGAAAAGATGAAAGATGAAATATGATATTCATCTTTGTGAATTACTAGGAACAGGGAAATGCATAAAATCAATGAAGCCCTTAGACTCATATGGTATATATACTATAAATCTTTTGTAAGGTATTTTGCTGTAAAAAGCATGTTGATATAAGCAATCTGTTTGCCAAGCTGTTCACCTGGAGAATGATGGTTTCAGGCACAAAACAAATGAAGAAATGCCTTTTTCTCAACCATTTCAACTGAGAAATTAAGAAAACATACATATAGAATCTTTTCCTAATTATCATATATTTTTTAAAAGAAACAATTTGGCTAGAGTTTATCTTTTTTTATACTATATACTTGTCATACTAATTGCAGAAGCCAAATTAAGTGTGTAATCAATAATAAGTCACATAGAATTTAAGAGTTACAATGTATTTTCAAATATATTATCGATGCTACTACATTCAGAAAGTAATCTGTTTTGCCTTAGGAAATACTTCTCTAAAATTTCACTTTGCTTAAGTTTCAAAAATATAGATACTATACCATTATGTTATGTATTTTAGCTGTGTGAGGTAGATAGTACATTGGCTAAGGATAAAATTTTTCGTTAAATGTATGTAATACCTGATATGCCTGAATAATATGTGCTTTGTATTCTAAAAGTGTCCTATGCAAATTTCTATCAATATATGATAATAAACTAACAGGTACCCACTTCTGATCATTTATTTAAATTGCATTTATGTATCTTCACCATCTTTGTGAAAAATGATAAAATAGAACAGCTTAAAATGAATAAAATACATTACATATCTGGTCTTAAATTAATTCAAAATGACTTTTTGCTCATTGGTAAACATTGTAACATACCCGAAGGAAGAAAAGGACCCAGTTAATGCCTTTTATCGATAAACATTTTTAAAAGGTCATAAATCCAGTGTGCATTCATTAAAGCTTTAAATTACACATATTTAGGAAGATTGGTGAACTGGAGAAAAAAATCAGATAAAGGAAGGTAATTTGAGAGCCTAGTTTGTTAAATGATGCTTTCTAATTCATGGCAATACTTGACCATCCTCATTTCCTTTTTAAAATTTCACTCCTAATCACATATTACTATATAATCTGTGTTAATGAAATGATTGTAATGACTGAATCAAATTAATGATATTAGAGAAATAATCTTGAATCATGTGTTTACTTCAAGGATGTATCAGGAAAATGAATATTCGTTGATATGTCCCCCTTGAGTTTTATGAAGGTGAACACATTTGCATACGTTTGCATGATGGATGTTTATTAATTTCTCAACTTCCCTTGTGCATTACCAGTATTAAGATGCTTTAAAAAACTTTTTATGATTCCTGTTATTCTTTTGACTCTACCATTTTTTGTTCCTTTGATGAAGTCATACTGTGAGGTCTCAATTTGAGAAGGGGAAACGGGGTTTTGTATATATGTTTTGAAGTGAGTTACACACTGAAGTAAAAATATTACAATGTCATGGGTACATATTTTTCATTCTGAAAGTTGTTCAGTTGCTAGCACCATAATTGCCTGAATCCATGATTATAATTAAATGTGGTGATAAAGGTACCAATACAGCATAATGCTTAAGAGCTCAGATGTTACTGAACTCAAAATGTTTCAGTACTATTGCTTTTAAAAGAAGTATCAGTTACAAAGAATAGAAAAATCAGATCATCCTTAAAGGTGTTTGTGAGGATTGATAAGATATTTGCAGAAGTGCTTCTTAGCATATTACTTGCATTTAGAAACAGTTATAAATTGCATTATTTTAATTTTTCACTTCAGATTTTTAGAGGAACATCAGTCCATGTGAGAATCAACTCCAAAATATTTTCTTTAGTAGCACAGAAATACTGTTTATAGTTCCCTAAAAGCCTATTTTTGTTATCATTTTTAGGTTTCAAAGTTTTAAGAAGCCAGATCAATATCAAGTCCAACAGATAAAACAAATTATAAAATGATGAGACTCTAAGTGCAATGACCAAAAGTTTGCAGAATGTAATTTTTCCTATAGGCACAATATGTGACTTGTTTTTGTTCTCCATAACAGCAGTTTTCATTAATGTGAAAATACACAACAACAACACTTATGGTTACCTCAAGCTCTCTCTGGCATTTTGATTTAGCTCCCTGAATCAATTTTCCACAGAAGCTAACCAACCATGTTATTCTTCAATGTCATATCCTTCAAATCTAAAATTATCTTCAGTATCAAAATAATTAAAATAATTCATTGTTGCACTGACAAGGAGAAAAATATTATAATTTGGTTCTTAGTATAAGATTTCTTCATTTTTGGGGGGGAGTAAACATATGTAGCCTCAAGTCAAGATAAAATTGTATTCATTTTAACAAAAGACAAAAAAGCCAATTGAATACATTATGGTTAGGGAGACTATTTAAAGTAGAAAAACAATTGATTAAAGAATAAAATCTTGTGTGTGTGTGTGTGTGTGTATCTTTTTAAATTGAGAGAGAACAAAATCAGACAGTCTTAAAATTCTCCAAACTATAAGCTTCAACCCACTAGTGAAGGTTGAAATAAATTTAGTGGATCTCAACCAGAATATTTTTCACAAAATAAAGTAAAACCAAAGGAAATAAAATAAAATGGAAAATATCAGGGAACATTACAATACTGTTTTATGAGACCTTTGTTGTCAGTTTTGTGTGTATGTGTGTGTCTACTGGACCATGAGGGAAAATATATATATATATATATTTTTTTTTTAATGTTTATTTATTTATGATAGTCACAGAGAGAGAGAGAGGCGCAGAGACACAGGCAGAGGGAGAAGCAGGCTCCATGCACCGGGAGCCCGATGTGGGATTCGGACCCGGGTCTCCAGGATCACGCCCTGGGCCAAAGGCAGGCGCCAAACCTCTGCGCCACCCAGGGATCCCCCGGGAAAATATATTTATTGTGAAACATGAACAATTAAAAAAACAAAAACGAAACCCAAAAACAAAAATCTAGACTCTTTTTAGTAGTTGAAAATCCTGGTCTCCAGAGGTTAATAGAAAAATAAAAACCTGGAAATTGTAAATGAATATTAAGGTCAAATTATGCTATCATTTCTCAAGATAAGATTTTGACACAGATTTAAGCCACTGAATTTCCAGTATATTTTCAATCATAAAATAGAACATGGAGCAGATTTTTCTTACTCATTTTAAAGTTTACTTTTTGAAGAGAACAAAACAGCTTTAAAATAGTCTTGGAGACTATCAGTAGAAAATCTAGCCACTCAATGATTCTGATAATGTGTCTGGCTTGACCATCAGTGGACAGTGATCATTAGGATAATCAAAATCAAATGTTTTCAAAGCTTCTGTGGGTAGAAAGGATTTAAGTTACATATCACCTTCACAAATTTAATGGAAATCAAGGTAATGAAGTCACACTCATATAATTAAATTGTTAAAAAACCAAGTGAATCCCAGCACATGGAAAGCAAATACTCTCTGGGCACAAATTAGAAGAATTTCAAAGTACAAGATGTTTGCATCCTTTCACAGATAATATGTAGGTATATTTATCATAATACAATGTAACATAAAAATATTAATAACATGCAATGCAACACAATATTATTAATAATGCAACGTAAACATTTCTTGGATCTAAAATCTCTTTCATTCTTTCTAAATTTTTAATATTTGGGGAACACAGAAAACTTCAGTCACCCAACATACCTTTTTCTATTTTGTTTGTGGCTTTGATGACAGCTAGACCACTACCATGATCACCTACCTAACCTACGCCCCCTCCAATCACATAACCTACCCTTGATCACCAACTCTAGGCTGTGGCCCCTTAGGAATTTCCTGCTTACTTTCTTTCACTACTGCTTACCATGCCTTTTCAACATCTCTGTCAACATTTTCCTTATTCCTTAAGGTCTAATTTAAATTAACCCTTTTCTGCTTTCTCCCAGAGATCTTTATTTTTCTTTCCATAAAAATTGTTCTTTGTACTTACATTTCTCTCCCAATAATAGATTACCAGTTCCTTGAGGGCAAGTTCATCATAATCATCTTATCTAGCATAATGGCTTGAACATACTTGATAGTCTATGTGTGTGTGTGTGTGTACATGTGAAGATGAGTGAACTGATGGGATGAATGAGGAAATAGGTGGATAAATCAAAAATATATGCAGATCCATTGCAATTATTTTAGAATAGAGTATTATCCAGTGTTTACCATTACTGTTTTTATTTAGAACAAGTAATTTGAGTCACCTTAACATTTGATACCCTCTTGAATGATAAATCCCTGCAAAGTGTCTGTCAATTCTTTATCAGTAATCTAACCTATACCAGCATGTTGACATTGAGGTGCTGGTGTCAATGGATTCCATGTAGTTTACTTATGATACTGATTTTTATCTTGACACAGCAACATACATTTCACATTCTGGTGCCTTTCTGCAATATTCTAAGCACTGACATGAATAAATCAGAGAGACTTCTGACATTCAATTTGGAAATTACCTTAAAAACAGATGTCGAATTTTGTCATAGCAACTAAGTGAGGGTGCAAAAGTCACTATATCAAAATAAAGAATAAACATGCCTGATATGTTCATTCATTTCTCTAAAATTGATTTATAATTGAATCTTTTAGATTATGTAAGTATAAGTTGTTTGCTGAGAAAGGATTCAAATAACATTTTTAATTATATTGAAAAGTTTCTGGAACATTGGCTTTCCAGTTTTATTTCCATGTATATCTTTCTGTCCCCTATTCTCACAGAAGATTAGACATAGCTTACATCTCTGATGCCTTTATGGTGAAATGCTGTCTTTCCCTCTTAATTACTTAGCATTTGCATATTCATTTTTCAAAAATAACAATTTTTGTTATTGTTATTGTTATTGTTATTTTGAATATCCATTTTACAAAGTCTCCACATTTTTGACACTTCCGTTCCTGGTCAAATTAATTGGCCCTCATCTATATATTCTTAGCAATAAATTTCAAAAAGTAACTTAATTAAATACATTGTAGTTCTGGAAAATCAATTATAACTATTTGTATGCATAGTGTCAGGATATACAGTTCTACATAATTTTCTCTTCTTTGGGGAAAAAAAACATAATTTTCTCCTCTTTGGGGAAAAAAAAAAACCTTGTATGTCTATGAATTAGACATACAAGTTAAAATAGAAGTAAGAAAAATCACTTTACCAAAAAAAAAAAAAAAATCAACCTTTTACAAAGTCAGGGTACAGAGAAAAGATTATTATAGCCTAGGGTATAGATAGTTGGGTTTATCTGATTAATCAGCATTATTATAATTTGGACTATAAAAGAACTTTGAATTGTGTAAGGATTTTTTAAATTAAGTCTTTTAATTACTCTTGAAAGAATACAAAATGAAAGGTTATATCTCTTTTCACATTACCTTGGAGTGAGATTTTATCAGTTCTCCGAGCTAAGCGGAATCAAATCTATTCATTAATTTCCTGCGAACTGACCTAAAAAGGTTGCCTGTGTAGCTGGCAATGCAATTGATAGTGGATACTTTTTTTAATGCTGAGTCAGTTTTCACATTATAGTGAAAGATTCTGATATGACATCTCTAAACAGAAACTATATATTGACTTAAAAATAGCATATTTCTAAGATACTTTTCTGAAGTGGTGAAATATAATGTTAATTAACTTAGTCAAATTTCCCCAGTATATGGGACACCTGGGTGGCTCAGTGGTGACCGTCTGCCTTCAGCTCAGGGCATGATCCCCAAGTCCCAGGATCAGGATCCCAGGATCCTGTCCCCAGCCCCACATCAGGATCCCCAGGGAGCCTGCTTCTCCCTCTGCCTATGTCTCTGCCTCTCTCTCCGTGTCATCAATCAATCCATCAATCAATCTTCAAAAAAAATTTTCCCCGGGAGATTAAATTGATATTGCAGGTTGAAATTTAGTGTTTACGAAATCTTGCAGAAAAGTACTATTTAAATAGAGTTTTTTTGTTTTTTTTTAAAGCAAAAAGACTCATGTATATAGGAGACTTATTAATTATCTCAGAAAAATTGGCATTTAAAGTTTTTCTAAATATGAAATTAAAACCACATATAGAAGGCCAGCATAATAGTGAAAAAGTTTGCTTTTCATTATAACTTGTAAAAAAATAATGGTGACAGTAAAAGTGCTGTGTGTTTCTACATGCAAAGCCAAAAGAAAAACTTTTTTTTTTCAGCCTTCAGCACACAGGTTGGAGTCATGTGACTTGGAATAAGTCAATGTCTTGTAGACCAAAGGCATATAAACTACCTATAGGCCTGGCCCATAAACTAATCCTGTGAAATGACAGCCCTCTCATCCTTTGCCACAGCAATCCTGAAGCATATGCTGCTAAAGATCAAACTGTGAGAGGTAATGGGGGTCCTGGTGTCCATCAGACTGAATCTTGAATGAGAAGTACGTGCGTGTTTAATGTGTTAAACCATTGAGATTTAAAAATGTATTTGTCACCATTCCATAGTCTAGTTAACCCTAATACAGTGCTTATTTTTTATTGTTCTCAAAAATTAAGTGAAATTAGGGACTTTATACTACTTATTACAATAAAAAAGTAAAAATAAGTCCTAAGGGGTCAGTCTAAATTTTCTAATAAAATTATTTAAGTAGAGTTCATAATTCTCCACTTTGTGTTTAAGTGTCATGACATAATCCTTAAAAGTATAATTTTTGCAAAAGTATTTGAAAACTTCAGTTTTAGAAGGACTTCAGCTTCAAATTTTAATGATCAAATATTTCCTTTAATATGTTTATCTTAGTTGTATTATCTTGTAGAATTATTTCCTTTGCATATTATTTGGTGCAATTCTGTCAGAGTTTGCAGCACCATGGACATTGCTTGTGATGCAAACAGTTTTTCACTCTGACCTCCCTTGATTTCCTGATTTGCTTCTTAAGTGCTCTTTCTTTTCACCATAACTTAACCTTGCATACCAAGTGAACTGGATTTAGAAAAAAGACCTCATGACAGCAAGAGATACAAATGCTTGATTTGCTAGTATTCTTATCTGGCAGAGTGGGGACAGGAGTACAGAGGAGACTGGGAAACATTTTATAACTATATTATTCATTAATAAATATCTTCTTAATATGAGTGTTTCCTCCTCATATAATCTCATAAATTTGGGGACTCAAATATTAAGAAAATGATGCATGCATGTGCCTATATCCCATGGTAATTTTAATAACACTTGAGAATTCCTCAAAAATGGGCTCAAAGTCTTAATACTAACTTAATGTGACTTCTAACTTGAACAAGATATGGACTAGTGTCTCCCTGTTCCTCGCCACTAAGCAGAACTCTACCCCCTGAAAATTGTGCCAGGAACAACCAAAAACTTGAAGGATGAGAAAAGGCAGGCACAGGGGTTGGGGAATCCCAGGATTGCTGGAATAATGTGCTAGCAGAGTGTCTTACAACCCTTTCCTCCATCCCCACCCCCCAGACACAGAAGAAAGGAACCAAGGCGTCTCAAATAGAAAGGAAAAATAGAGAGAATTAGATGGAAATGGAAAGTTTCAAATGAAATGGAGAAGATAAAAAAAGAAATCTTGGGATATCAGGAAGGAAGAAAGAACATGGAAAAGATTAGAAATATGGATAAATAAAAAAGACATGCTTGACCTCATGTGTTTTCTAAATCATTTACGACTCAAAAGTTGTAAAACAATTCAAACTCAAGGCAATTATATTTGAGGAGTGAAGATAGCAAAGGGACCCAATTAACTAAGTTTTCTACCTTCACATATCACTCAAACTGATAAAACATGACACAGGTAGATTATAAGTCGCATGTATATCATAGCTTGCAGTACCCAGACCAGTGACTAGAAAAATTCTCCAAAGCAGTATGCTACAAATGATCATAAATAAATCAAGATGACATGCTTTAGAAAATGTTCAAATGACCCACAGAAATATGAGAAAAGAGAAAAAGAAGAGTAGAGAAAACAAACAAAAAAAAGCAAATAATTTGGCAGATTTCAGCCTGAATATATCAATAATTACCTTAAATGTAAATTGTCTAAATATTCCAAGAAAGTCAGAGATTAGAAGAGTAGATTAAAAAGTCATGCCTCAATTATATGCTGTTTACACAAAACTCATTTCAACTTTCACTATACAGGTAAGTTGGAGGAAAATTGATGGAAAAGAGTTACAACATGCAAACATTATTTTTCTTTAAAGCACAAATTACCAAATTTATATCAAAGAAAGAAGACTTGAGAGCAAAGAAAATGATCTAAGACAAAGAGGGACATTCAAGAATGAAGGATGGGGATCCCTGGGTGGCGCAGCAGTTTAGCACCTGCCTTTGGCCCAGGGCGCGATCCTGGAGACCCGGGATCGAATCTCACGTAGGGCTCCCGGTGCATAGAGCCTGCTTCTCCCTCTGCCTGTGTCTCTGCCTCTCTCTCTCTCTCTGTGACTATCATAAATAAATAAAATAAATAAAAATTTAAAAAAAAGAATGAAGGATCAATAACCGGAAGACATAATTACTATAAATGCATAGAACAGCAGCCTCAAAATATTTGAGGTAAAAAACTGATGGAGCTGAAAGGAAAAACCACCAAATCTACAGTTACACATGGGGAATTTAATACCCCTCTCTCAGAAATTGATATTACTCCCAGAGAAGGTCTGAACAAGAAAAGGAGCCAATAGGATCTAATTGATTATTTTTGGAACACACCAGTAAACAATAGCAGAATATACAAGTGTTACAAGCATCTATTAAAAAATTCACATAAACAGATCATATTCTAGACCACAAAACATTCTTAGCAAGTAAAATATTTGACATGATATAGGTTATATTGTCTGACCATACAGGGAGCAACATAGAAATCAATAACAGAAAAACTATGGGAAATTTCCTAAATATGGGGAAGTTGCACTACCCACTTCTAAATAATCTTTAAGTCAAAGAGGAAGTCTTAAAATTTTTAATACAGAACTGAACAAGTGCAAAGCAACATATCAAAATATGTAGGCAACATAGTAAAATGTGTGTCCTGAGAGGAGAATTTATAGCAGTAAAGGATTGTGTTAGAAAAGAGGAAAGTTCTTAAATAAATAATCCAAGTTCCTAGCTCAAGAAACTAGGAGTTAAAGAGCAACAGAGCTACAGAGAAAAAAAATCAAGAAACTAACAAAAAGCAGAAATCAATGAAATTGAAACAGGAAAGTGATAAATAAAATCCATACATCAAAATGCTGACCCTTTGAAATAATTTGAAAATCTTGCAAGCTTCTAGCAAGACTGACAAGATTAAAAGAAAGAAGACACAAGTCACCAATATAAGGAATTAAATAGTCTGCATCCCATAGACCCTGCAGATAAGGGTATACTACAAATAACTTTACACTCTCAGAAAATATGATTCAACTAAAAAAAAGAAGAAAAATGGATATAATAGACACATGCAAAAACTTGGATGAATTTCCAGATTTTGCTGAGTGGAAAAAAGCTATTCTCAATGGTTACATACTGTGTAATTTCACTTATCTAACACTCTTGAAGCCACAAATCTGTAGAATTAGAGAACAGGTTACGGGTTGCTAGGGTTTGGGGACAGGGTGGAGGACAGGGGAGGGAGGTGGATATAGCTATAAAAGGGCAACATGAGAAATCCTTGTAGCAGTGGAAATGTTCTGGTCTTGACTGAATGAGCGTCGGTGTCTTGGCTGTGACATTGTATTATGGGACTACAAGAAACTACCATTGGGAGAAATCGGGTAAAGAATGTACCAAATCTCTGTATTATTTCTTACAACTGTATACGAATCTACAACTATCTCATAATCATAACAAAAGTTAAACTTACAAATATGAATTGGTTAAGAAATTCAAATTATTTTTTGAATAAACATGTAGGTTAATATGTGATCATAACTGTAATTATGTATATCTCTATAATGTATTATAGCTATATGATCTCTTTAGTAGGTTCAGGAAAGTGTAGGAAAAAACGAAGATTCTAAGAAAATAGCAATTAAACCAAGATTAGAAATGACTAATTAACAACAGAAGTCACATGTGATAACCAGGTAAAAAAAGAGAAATTTAACAGTATTATGAGATATTGCATTAGCCAAAAGCCCTGAGAGAAGGTTGTGCAATACAGAATGTATCCCATATTTTCATGGAATATAGCACCTCTGGATGGTGCCAGTGACTTTAAGGAAATACCAGTAAGGTATAGTGACTACGTAAAATATAAGATTTTTCTTATATTTAAGTGAGCATGAACTTTGGTGCGCTTGATAAGTCTGGGTTGGGGAAATAAACTACAGATTTTTCAGGATATGTTTGGTGTATGAGGGGAGAGAGATCCGTGTGGCTAGAAGACAACCTAAAGGTTTCTTGTAGGGAAGAAAATGTTCCATATAGTGACTCTAGATGATCAGCAGAATCAGTGTCAGGGGAGAATGTGAAGGTAGAGGAAGGTACAGAAAGGGACTGAATGACACACAACTCAACTAATTCTAGCTTAGCAACTGATTTGGAAGGTCTATCTCCTGAGTGTCAATCAAAGTCGTCCCTGCTATACTAACTCTGATTTCTTATGAGGGAAGAGACTTGTAATGGTGACTGACAAAGAAGCAATCCTTGTGGTGAAGGTTGATTCAAAGCCCTGCAGGGGCATGTCCCCTGCTTAGGGAGCATTGACAGGCTAGGTTAAGGGTTTGCACCCTCTGGTTAGGGGTTTGCACCCTCTGTTGCCTGAGCCAAATCAGCCCACTGCCTATCTGTATAAATAATGTCTTATTGGAACATGAATGCCTTCATTTGTTTACAAATTATAAATGGCCATTTTTGCAATAAATGGCAGTGCTGGGAATTAAAACACAGACTATTTGGCCTTCAAAGATGAAAATATTTACTCTCTGGCCCTTTACAGGTGAGGTTTGCTGACTCTTGCTCTAGGGTACAAGTCTGAGATGTCTTGACAATGTTAAAAAGGTCTCAAAACAAACTGAATATCCATGAGGTCACTTTTCCTCTGGAGTGAATGTTAAGCTTTTGTTAGCCAGTATTAAACTTTATCTACAATTATTGCAGCTACAACTTTCCTGTGCCTGTGCCTCCAACACCTACTGAAACCCATCAGCTATGAAATAAGAACCTGGCAACATGATGATAACTTCAATTTTCATTGTACATTATAGACTAACTGATCAACATGTATACATGGCATGCATGGGCCTATCTCTACTGATAAATTTGAAGCTAAATATTATAGTCTAACAATTTCAAGGGATTGTCACTAAAGTGTTTTATGCTCTAAGTAACTTGATGTGAGAAGAATTAGCTAAGTTTCCAAATTTGTCTAAGTTGCTCCTGAGTTGACCTCTTCATTGAGACAATTTGTTCCTTTAAGATTTTCAAAAAGAATTTCTGTGAGAATCTTAGTAATGTGACAAGTGTTGAACTGAAAATGATATTTAGTATGACCTTTCTTTTTGTAGGAAAAAAAAAAAAGAAAATCTTAATATAAGGCCAGGGAATAAATGCAAATAAAATAAAGTAAGGCAATTAAAAGTTAGTAGCAATATCAAACCTTTGTATTCACATTTTTTAAAGTTTCCAATCAATATGCCTATGAGTAATATAACAAATCATTTAAAAAATTCTTGTTAGTATTCAAGAATTGGAAATGAGGAAAAGAAAAGGAGGTCTTCAACTTTTTAGGAAAGAAGTACTTTCCTTCCTGAAAATCCTGATTATTTTCTCAAACCCATCCCACCCATTTTAATTTTTATCTTGAAATTTAATTTTTATCTTGAAAGGCAGAATTCAACCGTGAAAGCCAGAAATCTGAGAGTCATGTGAGAAGCCTCTCTGTCTTTCATTTCCCTCATCTCCTCTATTATTAATTCCTCTATTTTACTTCATACATACTTTTATACAGTATTGCTTCCTATTGAGCTCCATAAAGACTATAGCACACACCCACACCTAGACCTGCAATTACTAATGGATTATCTTGTGGTTGGTGTCGTTATATTTAATTCATTATTCTCACTACTTCTAGAATGGTTCCAAATCCAATCACACTAATCCTCCTCTTAAAATATTTTAGAGTTTCTTTCTTTTGTCTGGCCAAGCCCAACTGTAGTTGTTCTATGAAATATCCTTCCTGGCATGACTTTTGTCCACATCTGCAGATCCATCTCTTAATGAGTCACCCAACACACTTTCTAAGGCTACCTCAATGCAGAAAAATTTATAGCTCCTTAAAGGTACCTCAATTCTGATACCTCTATGTTTTCACACCTATGAGTCCTACTTCATGGAATGCTCTTACCTGTACAGTTCATCTGAATAATTACATCATCTTTAAATTTTTCTTTAATATCATCAATTCTTGAGAAATGTTTCATGACCCTTTTAATAAACCTTCTTTCCCTGCATTCCTAAGTAGCTTTCTCTTGAGAGTCCCTGCTGTATCCATATAGTACTTTGCACATCTCCACTTATCTCTACTCATTGCGTCGATCATTCACATCACTAAGGATCAGTCTTGGCAATTTTGAATTGCTCTAGTAATTAGAGCAATATTTATTGGGCAGTTTCTCTGAGTCAGATAAGTACTAAGCATTTTATAAATATTATGCCATGTAATCTCTACAGCCACCTTATGAAATACACAATAAATAATGTATTTACTCTCAAGAAAATAACACCAGGTAGGTATTAGTATCTGCATCATATAAATGAGAAAGCTAAAAATTAGGGAGACCAGAATTCAAATTCAGGTTTATCTATATCCAGACAACAAACTGTTAAGCAGTACCTAATAATGAAGTGTCTTCTGACAAGAATGTTTTCCCTATTATTAGACCTTATATATTAAATAAATCATATATGTACATATACTCATATATACTTAGTATATGTTTAATAACTATTGTTTCACATCCTTTAATAATATTTACTTTAATAACTATTGTTTTACACATTAAATAATTAATAAATGTGTATTGACAACTACTATGGTACATTCCAGGGGCCTATTCTTAGCATTCTTAGCATTCCAGGGGCCTCTTCTTCATCTGAGCCCTATTCCCTAACAGTCTTGCATACAATGAGTAAAATTGGAAATGAGAAAATATGTCCTACTCTAAGTTGTTAACCCCGATAAGGCTTTGGCAAAGATTTAAACCCTACAAAAAGTATTTGACATTAGGTGGAGATCCTGGAAACAAGAAATTTAATATTCTGAATTATAACCTAATTATGGAAAATTGAGAGTCAAAGAAGGCACGTGTGGAGCTGGAAGAGAACATATCTCTCTTTACATCTCACATTAGCAGCAAGTTCATCAGGACTCTGCACTTTAGCACGTAAAATTATATAAAATTTTATAATTTATCTTAAAGCTCCTAAATTCTAGTGAATAAAATTAAATAAAATCGGACCCATTCTGCTATCATTTTTGACTTCGTGAAAAATTCTTCCCCAAATTGCAGGTCATAATCCATCACATTGCAATCTAAAGTTAGTTGATTTTCTGCAAAATGCAATGGGGACTAGAATCCTCTATATAACAGTTTCTCATTATACTTGAAAGTACTGATGAGTCCCATCTTAGCTTTCCTCCTTCATCATAACTAATCATAGTCCTGTAGCTCTTATAGATAAGCAATTTATTCAACTATTCAGTTAAGCCTGGACTTAAATCAGGTGGAATGGCACCGAATTTAAAATAAGGTTTTTACCTATTTGTTTTAAATTGGTAATTTTCATCTATGGCTGTGCAGGGGAGATGGCTCAGAAATATCAACTGGAATCCATCTAATTTTTAATCTGTTTATAAATTTTGGCAGGTGAAACAGATATGGAAAATATGATCATAGGCTGAAAGAAAAACTCCCTGTTCCTATACAAATGTAATGATTTATGAGTTTTATTAAATAGTACAAAATAGTAATGCTATTAACTAATATTTGTGAAACATAGAGACATTAGAAATTTTTCTTAGGTCATTTTGAAAGATGTAGTATAAAAGCTGAGAATTCTCCCTTATGAGAAGGGTTTTTAATTGTTTAATTGCTAATCATGGAGACTAAATACACATCTGTATGTTAATAATTCAAATTGATAGAGGTCTGAATTGTTAGATGATTAATATCCTTATATGTGGATCATGTTTGGGTTTTTTTTTTCATATGTAACAGAGAATTGAACTTAGATAAAAAATTACAATCAATTTACTTTTGAATATGGACTCTTATTATACAGTAAATTTTTTAAAAAATTTTTATTTGACAGAGAGAGAGAGCACAAGCAGGGGGAGCAACAGAGGGAGAGGGAGAAGCAGGTTCCTCACCGAGCAGGGAGCCCGATGTGGGGCTCAATCCCAGGACCCTGAGATCATGACCTGAGCTGAAGGTAGATGCTTAACCAACTGAGCCATCCAGGTGCTCCTCTACAGTAAAATTTCATGGAGTCATGACAAAATGGGCAAAAACAACCCCCAGTATAGATGTGCATCCAGAGTAGCAATGCATTCTTCCAGCAGTGGGAATTTGCATTTCACCATCTCAACTGTCAAGCCTCAGATGGACACCCCTTCCTTTTAGAGGCAGGTGCACTAGTAAACACGTTCCAGGATGGCATCTACACATCTTGATCCAGAAATCAGTGATGAATTTTATAATGACCTGTTTTTATTCATATGTCCACATCTATCACCTGTAAAGATAAAATTATCAATAATTATCCCTGAAGATACTACAGCACATGTGGGAATATAAATGTCTTGGTTCTGCTCAGAAGCTTCTGTTTGGTGAACTATGTGCTCAAACCTTCTTGACTTTTCACTGTTTTGATTCTGAAACTGGCTGGTTTTCTTCCCATTGCCAAAACACTTGCTGTTAGGTGATGCAAAGAGGAAAAGCTTTTATAAGGGGATTGTTGATTAATTTAAGGCTAGGCAGAAAGGAAAACATGAATGCGTTGTTCTCTAATAAGATATACTTTTTTCCCTCTTAAAGGCCTGTAACCCTTCTTTTATAGAAGTGACACAGTGTGGAGAGAAATGGTTCATGGTCAGGTGTTGGATGTATCTGAAAGCAAAACCGTGTCACTATTTACTACTAGCTGTGTGGCTTTGTTCAAAATGAGGCTGTGCCAGGTTTCAAACTTTCTCATCTTTAAAATACAGACAATATGTTTTTACATGCCATTATATTCTGTGCAGCTAAACAAGTCAAAGATGCTGCCAGTTAAAATATGGCTTTGTGTTTTATCATTTAGAATAATTTTATATTTATTGGACTAGTTTTTTTAAACTTGATTAGATGTAAGCCCTTATCACATATGACTTTTAGGCATGAATAGAATGGAAATTTAAGATAGATACTTGGTCAAAGAATCTGTGAAACTTGCAGCATCTGACTCTTCTTAATCCTTTTTTTTTTCTTATTCATTTTATTGATCATCTTTTATTTTTTTTATTGGTGTTCAATTTACCAACATACAGAATAACACCCAGTGCTCATCCGTCAAGTGCCCCCCTCAGTGCCCATCACCCACTCACCCCCACCCCCCACCCTCCTCCCCCTCCACCACCCCTAGTTCGTTTCCCAGAGTTAAGGAGTCTTTATGTTCTGTCTCCCTTTCTGATATTTCCCACACATTTCTTCTCCCTTCCCTTATATTCCCTTTCACTATTATTTATATTCCCCAAATGAATGAGAACATATAATGTTTGTCCTTCTCCAATTGACTTACTTCACTCAGCATAATACCCTCCAGTTCCATCCACGTCGAAGCAAATGGTGGGTATTTGTCATTTCTAATGGCTGAGGAATATTCCATTGTATACATAAACCACATCTTCTTTATCCATTCATCTTTCGATGGACACCGAGGCTCCTTCCACACTTCGGCTATTGTGGACATGGCTGCTATAAACATCGGGGTGCAGGTGTCCCAGCGTTCCATTGCATCTGAATCTTTGGGGTAAATCCCCAACAGTGCAATTGCTGGGTCGTAGGGCAGGTCTATTTTTAACTCTTTGAGGAACCTCCACACAGTTTTCCAGAGTGGCTGCACCAGTTCACATTCCCACCAACAGTGTAAGAGGGTTCCCTTTTCTCCGCATCCTCTCCAACATTTGTTGTTTCCTGCCTTGTTAATTTTCCCCATTCTCCTGGTGTGAGGTGGTATCTCATTATGGTTTTGATTTGTATTTCCCTGATGGAAAGTGATGCAGAGCATTTTCTCATGTGCATGTTGGCCATGTCTATGTCTTCCTCTGTGAGATTTCTGTTCATGTCTTTTGCCCATTTCATGATTGGATTGTTTGTTTCTTTGGTGTTGAGTATAAGAAGTTCTTTATAGATCTTGGAAACTAGCCCTTTATCTGATATGTCATTTGCAAATATCTTCTCGCATTCTGTAGGTTGTCTTTGAGTTTTGTTGACTGTATCCTTTGCTGTGCAAAAGCTTCTTATCTTGATGAAGTCCCAAATAGTTCATATGTGCATGAATTCTAAATCCCTTTTTGATTCGGAATTCATGCACATATGTTTTTTTTTCACACAACCTAGCTCTATGGTCATCAAAAAAGCTGGCAATTTGATGTTTCTTAACACAATATATAGAAGAACTGAAAGTCGTCCTATGCTGGCTTAGGTATTATAGACAGCCAATCTGCTTTTGATTCTGTTCCAGGAAAGTTGTTGAAAGTTTCTCATTCACCAACTTTCTTATCCAATATCCATCACCACTTGGTTCCTGGGACTTAGGAGAGTGCTCCACTGTTGTTTCCAAAGTTCCCCTCAAACCTCCAGTGTAGAATCTGAAGTGTTATACTGGCACTTGGGGTGTTCCTGAATGCAGACGTAGTGACATCCATGCCAAAGTTGTCATCTAGTTAACAACAATCACAAGATATCATGATTGTGAAGCAAATTCCGATAGCAAAGACATTTCACATTAAAATGTGAAAATAGAAGAGTGTCTTCAAATCAATGAACATGTAGTAATTAATACACAGCTCGTGGGTTCTACCAAGAAGATGAATGTATGACTAATGTGCATAAAGTATTGAAGTGCTTCTGTCATTTACCTCACTTTACCCACTTACAATAGTAATACAGACCTCCATATATTATTCTACATCTTTATAGAGGATGAATTGCAAGCCACACATCTTTATATCTAACATATTTTTAATTGAATTGTCTCTCTGATGGAAAAAAATGAAAAACGCAATTCCAAAGCAATTTCAAAGTAAATTGATTTTAGTTATTTATTGTTTTCCATAAGAATGATGTCTCCCCTCAAATGGTTGAAACCATCTTTTAAGGTCCTTTTCCTCTTCTCTTCACAGATTGAAAGTCGCTAGTGAGAAGAATCTCTCCTCTGGAGAGAACTTTCTTCAAATTACCATTGTTTGTTACACAGTTGAAGCACATGAGAGGGATGTGATTGATCGGAAGATGGCAGTTAAACAGAAGCAAAAGTTACAATTTCTTTACTGTAAGTATAGAGAATACAGACTTAGACAACTGAAGGTGTCCATACAAAGCATTTTTGTTCATCAGAGGACCCATTTCCCCTTGGGGTCCCCATTCCCAGGTAAGGCAGCCATCTGCTGATGGTACCGCATGTCTGTATGCAGAAACACCACAGGGAAGAGAAGCCCAACCTGAGCCCTTCTCAAGGCAGGTCTTCTATGCCCTTGTGTTGCTTAACATTCTCAGACCAAAATCCTTCCTGTAAAACAACTATGCCAGAGTACCAGAATGCCTTCCTTGATTGTATTTAGTAAATTCTTTTATTGTTGGGTAATGAATGTAAGTCAACTCCAACACACTCCCGGAAAATACAGCAGACAGAGAGAAGAACCACAAAGTCATCTCAGACACCTTGGGATGTAACAATCTTAATGGGACTAAGCTTTACAAGTCCTCATATTCCTGGTAGGGGTGAGGAGCAGTGACCTGACAGCAGCATTGGTTTCGCTAGTCTGTCCTGCTTTCTTTTTTCACATGTATTTCACATTTCAAGCAGAGATCAGAATACAGATCCATCTGTATGACTACAATAGCTGCTTGAAGTCCTCAAGAGGGGAAAGGCATAGCATCAGCTAAACAAATCAATCCCAAGGTCTTCCGACATTCTCCCTTTTTAGGAGGCATGAGACATCTTCATTCATTTGTATGAGGAGTATGGCTTTGCACTAGCAAACATTATTTTGAGCAATACCTAAGAATTTCCATACTCACTTGGCTCCAAAGAGCTGTAATCAATATTTTCTCATTGATCTTTAAGTTGTTCTCATGTGGATGTAGACAGCCTCTTTAGGTAGACCTCTTGACATTTTATCACTATCTTGAAGGACCTCTGAAAGCATACAATTTTCTTCCAACTCCAAGAGAGAAGTTTATTTTGTTTTGTTTGCTTTTTGACTTAAGACATCAATCTACTAATCTTCCAAGGATCCCTCATTTTTTTAGGTGGAGAATAGTAATAGACAATAAATTTGGCTAATTTCATTAAGTACACGGGATAATGTAGGAGATTGCCAGAGAAACGTTTTTTTTTTTTAAGTTGTATTATTCAGAAGGGCTTACACAATTATATATATATAATTTAATTATTAAATATATATATATAATATATATAATTGTGTGTGTGTATGTATATACACCTGTGTGTGTCTGCATATATCTATAAAGATAGCCCCTAAGGTACTCCCATAAGACTTGTTCATTTTACTGTATATGAATTATACTATAGTTCGGGGACTAAGCAAAATAATTAAATTTCATTAAATGTACATTCAGGTTGGTATTTTCATTTTAGGTTCCCTTTATTTTTTTATAAGAACTCATTAACTTTTTTCTTTCATTTCAATATCTTTAATGTACCCTGTTGCATATTAAGATGCCAAAAATATTTTCAAATTTGAGTTTAGAAGTATCTCTTTTCCTATTTATTTATTTTTTTGACTATCTGCTCATATACAGGAAAGTTGTTCCAAACATGCGAGTCCAGAAGTTTCCTTCTTGCCAGCATCATTTGAGCACAATTCAAAAACAAATATCCAACTATACTCTCAAAAAGAAAAATAAGCTTTCCTCCAAGGGAACATCAAAGAATCTCTAAGCATAAAACACTCTGGATCCAATGAAAACCCAATAAAAGTAAACAATAGCAATGAGAGAGTAAATACTGCTGTGAGTCAAATACAGCCCTACGTATTGTTCAGAACCATGTTTTAACCCTTCCTGCTCCTGGGTCCTACTGTCGCTATGGACCTTTGGGCATAGGCAGATTCCATACTAAATCCTGATCTTTAAAAAGGATGGAATAGAATCAAGATATTTTGTAACTCAGTGCATGGACTGTTACAACTTTTTAGTTGAAGATACACCCAAATTAAGTAAATGAGTATGAAGAACCAAACATTTCAAAATATCTTCACTGAAATTCAAAGTAGAACAAGTTTATAATATCACTTGGGGCTCACAAAAAAACAATCATTAGTGCATTTGACTTTTCATAAGTATGACTGCAGTTTTGGGTTTGCAGGACGTTTAGCTCTCACGTCATGACCTCACACGTAAATTCCAGACACATTTGGTCTTTTGCACTCCTACCACGCTCTTCAGTGATAAATGGGGTTGAACAATTGTTCTAATTTGTTGAGTGTTGAGTAATAACTTCTGTGTGAAATACAGTTTGCCAAAATCTAAACATGACTACTAGGTACTCACTTTCCTCCTGCCTCACTTTCCTACTGCCTTTCCCCTGAGTGGGGCCAAGGCAGTAATTTATGCTTTTTTGTCAGAGTGTTTCTGTGGTTTGAGATTAAAGAGAGTAGCTGCTTTTTGCTAATTAGTATTCTGGAGGCTGATAATAAGAGTCTCATATTCTTTGAATCTCCAAGAGTTCTATGTGAGCCATTTGTAACTTTCTTGCTGTCACTCTAAAGAAGTTCTCATATTTCTCCAAGTGAGAACAGAACATCTCAGTCTGAGCCTTGACCCAAATTGAGCCTCTGTATCTTCCCTTTGGATTTTTTTTTTTCCATGAGATCCAGGAAACACAGATTTTATTTCATCACACTTTAGCTGCACCATCTTTCTCAACTATTTACTCTGGTGAGGTTTCTCCTGGGCTATGAACTCAGTGGCATGGACCTGCACTCTGAACACCAGCTCTGATAGAAGACAAGAACATTCACTCCTTTTCTGACTTATCTTCATATGCCAGCAAAACACAAAATATCCAGTTAACTGTAAATTTTAGATACATAACAATTTTTTTTACTCTATATCGCCTAGAGCATATTTATACTGAAAATTCTTTGCTGTTTTTCTGAAATTCAAATTTAACCAAGCAGTCTGTATTTTTTTTTTCATTTTGCTACATCTGGCAACTCATCCACATGCAGTGAACTAGAACACAGAGTCTAGAATAATAGTTTGATAAGCAAAGCTTTTCTTCACAAATATTCTAAAGTTGAACCTCAACACATGTTAAACATTGACGAATTTCAAGAGCAATAAGCAAACGTGTGAAGCCATCATGTGGCCTATATGTTGGAATCCTAGGGCTGCTGTAACAAATTACTCCAAACTTGGTGGCTTAAAACAACAGAAATGTATTTTCTCACAGTTTTTATGGCTCCAAGCCTTCCTTGGTTTGTGGCTTCATCACTCCAATCTCTGTGTCTGTGGTCACATTACTTTCTCTTCCATCTGAAATCTGCATCTGCCTCCCTCTTATAAGGACACCTGTGGTTGCATTTGGGGCTTAGCCATAAAACCCAGAATAATATCCCCATTTAAAGATTACTCAATTACATTTTTGAAGTATTTGCCAGATAAAGCAACATTCAGAGGTTCCAGAGATTAGGATGTAGACAGACACCTTTGGGGGACATTATTCAATCTACTGCAGTATAAGTGTACAGAACTTTTAAACTTCAGTTGGTTGGAAATAAAAGCTTACCATTTTGGAAAGCCATATACCACTTTATGGGTCTATGACTCAAAACTTTCTGAATCAGAATCTCCATGGGTAGAGTCTGGGAATGGATACTGAAGCAACCTACATGCAACCCCAGTGCATGTAGGTGCACTATGCTGAAGGACAAATGCATATTTCTTAACAAGAATCATGAAATGGGCTGTTTCAGTTCCAGTCTGGATTCCACTTACTAGATACGGAATCCCAGAAAATGTTAATTCTGCTAGCTTCCATTTTCTCTTATTCTGGCTAATAAGAGGTTCGTAATTGTATCTAAATTATATAGTTTTTGATAAGATTAAGTGAAACAATATAAAGTACTGAGCATAAGGTCTAGCTTATAGAAAATGCTCAGTAAATGTTAGCTACTTTATCAAAATTAAAAGTATTACTTCCATTATTATTACTCTGAACTAGTATAGATCAAAAGAAAGCATTCTCCTGAGGATTCATTTACAGAATCCAAATTCCCAACGGTTGAAAATAAACCTATAGCATAAAACCAAGGCCTGCAATTAATGTATTTAAATGCCTCAAATGTACAACTGTATAGTAGATATAAAAAGATATTTTTGGGAGAACAATTGGAAAATGCAGTCATTACATTGTTTCATCTCATGATTTTTTAAATAAATATTTGGTTTATTTATTTTTAAAGATTTTATTTATTTATTCATTAGAGACAGAGAGAGAGAGAGAGAGAGAGAGAGAGGCAGAGATATAGGCAGAGGGAGAAGCAGGTTCCATGCAGGGAGCCTGATATGGGACTTGATCCCGGGACTGCAGGATCACGCCCTGAGCCGAAGGCAGATGGCCTAACCGCTAAGCCAGCCAGGCGTCCCTCATCTCATGATATTGACTTTAAAATAGTCGGTAATGAGAAAAAATTTTAAAAACAATGCTGAAATAGAAAATGTTTCACATCCATTAAGCTATCTCAAAAATATACTTTTACATAATAGAACACACTGAATTTATTTTAAAAAACAAAAATGAATTTATAAAAAAATATTTTTGCTATTCTAAAACCCCAAAAATTAGAGGCAACATAATTCATATATTTAACAATGCAATCCCTAAGCTAATGTGTTTTTAAGTACATATGGGTTTAATAAGCATATGTCAACACATTTCCTTCACTAAATCTCAGTTCGGTGTATATCAATGTACATGTCTTGCTAAGTCTCTTTATAAAAATAAGATTTTAAAGTAGAGAATTTCTGTAACTATTGAAAGGTACATTACATCGATTTCATGATCCCACCCAAGTCACACAAACACTGCCAGATAAATTTTGCTGCAGTCCTATGGGCAATTCAATTACACAATGCAAATGAGGTTGCATATTTCAAACTCAATTACAGATTTCCTTAGAAAAATGTATAAAATAACAAACACCTCAGGAAAGCCTATGAAAGAGAGAGTTAATTTTAAATATGGTACGAAATTATCTATTAAAATGACCATGTTTACTGTATTAGTCAACTTGGGCTGCTATAACAAAACATTGGGTGGGTTATACAACAAAAATCTATTTTCTCATACTTCTGGAGGCTAGAAGTCCAAGATCAAGTTGCCAGCAGGCTCGAGTCTCCTAAGGCCTCTGTCTTTGGCTTATCGACTGCCACCTTCTCTGTGTCTCTACACAAGGCCTTTCTTGTGCACGCTCACACTCTTCATGTCTCTTCCTCTTCTTATAAGGACACTAGTCATGTTGGAATTAGACTCTACTTCTACGACTTCATTTATTCTTGATTACATCTTTCAGGTTTCATGTCCAAATACAGTCACATTGGGGTTAAGGCTTCAACTTATAAATTATGGGGGGTGAAGGGAAAGACACAATTCAGCACAAAACATTTACCAAATAATTATGTTAAAAGATGAAAATCATACTTTGAAGTGTAATTTCCCTTAGGAATATACAATACTGTATAAGTGCAGACAGCAATGATAGGACTTGCAGTGTTGGTCACTACTGTTCACTAAACATTCTTGACTTTCTGCATTTTGGGTATGGAATAGGACTGAACTTCTTAGGACCACTGTGGTTGGGAGAGATCATGTGATTAGTTCTGTCTGAGTGCATAACAGAAATTATGGCTGTCATTTCTGAGCCACAGCATATACTTATTGGTATATGCCTTCTACAAAATGCTAGTCCTCTGCAATATACACAAGCAGTGTTCTAAATAGTGATAATAAAGATACAGCAAAATGTGGCAAAATCCAACCTATCCTGGCTAATAAAACAATCAGTATAGGAAGTGGGTACTAATACAACAACAAAAACAATACGTAATATATGTGGCATAGGCAACAAAGATACAGTTCCTAGGGTGGATACAGCAATAGTCATTTATGTATATAATATGGAAAGACATTTGTCAAAGGCATATCATGTATGTAATAATTTTGTATCCCTGAGAACTGTAAATTATTAATTAGCCTGGGGTGAATGCCATTGACTATACTTGGCAAAGTGGTATGAAAAGAAATATTAACACAGGAATTAATTGTGTGATCTGTAAGTAAAAATGATAGGAGATAAAGAAAAAAGTAACACATTTATAGAGCTGAATATTTGGAAGAGGCAATTACTTCTCACCTCCAAAAGTAAAAATCAAGATTGAATGACAAAGTATATTAAAACCCTACAGGATTATTTCAATATTACTTTCACCCTCATGGGAAAAATTTTGTACTGGATTTCAGTGGTGCCCAGTAAATCCATTCAACTGGATAAAATGGGTCAAGGATAGAAAAATAAAGGAATGACACCTCCACAATGCCAATGTAGCCACAAATAAGCTGAGAGAAGCATAGACCAGGGAAGCTAGTGATAGCTAATTTTAAGTGTCAACTTGGCTAGGCTAGAGTTCTTTGTTGTTTGGTCAAACATCAGTTTAGATGCTTCTGTGAAGGCATTTTTTTTTATGTCATTAAAAAATTTAAATCAGTAGAGACTTTGAGTCAAATAGATTAACCTCCATAATGTGGATGGGTCCCATCCAATCACTTGAAGGCCTTAAAGGTAAAACAAGGCTTCCCAAAGAAGAAGCAATTCTACCTCCATACTACAACATACATAGAAACCATGCCTGCAGATTTCAGACACAAGCCTGTACCATCGGCTCTCCCCAGAGTTTCCAGATTGCCGATCTACTCTACAGATTCCCAACTTGCTAGCCCCATGATCTCATGAACCAATTCTATAAATCTATCATTGGTTCTGTTTCTCTGGAGAACCTGACGAATACACAAAGAAACAGAGCAAATCTAAGAAGTATATCTGAAATGTGACTTTCTATCGGTAGTCTTTCTAGTCTTTCTTACTATTGATAGAAAGTCACATTTGAATAGTGAAGAAGCCTACTAGAATCTTGAAAACATCATGCTGACAAAGAGATAAAAAATTGGATTAGAAGTCTGTGACCCTATGAAACTGAAAATAGCATTAGTACCCTGGGTTCTGGAGGATGACAGTAGAGGATGACACTGAAGCAGCAGAGGCTTCAATGTCACATTGCATAAGCAGGAAGCAAACGTTTGTTAAAGACATTGAGGTACAGGGGCCTTGTTTTATTAGTACATGATCTATCTCATTTTGACCAATTCAGGCCTAGTTAAGGTTTGTGGAACTGAGCATTAGCTTTAGGAGGAATCTCTGAGTCACTGTGTCTGGTGACGTCAGCTGTATACAAAAGGAAGTTTGGTTAAACTTCCTCTATATCTATCTGTTCCTGTATTCCTCTATATTTATCTGTTCCTGTCAGGAAGTACAGATTAAAAATTAGGAACAGAGAGGTATCTGGGTGGCTCAGTCTGTTAAGCATCAGCTCTTGACTTTGGCTCAGGTACTGATCCCAGGGTCGTGAGATTAAGCCCCACATCAGCTCCACGCTGAGTGCAGGGTCTGCTTAAGACTATCCCTCTTCCTCTGTCCCTCCCCCTAAAATAAATAAATAAATATTTTTTAAAATTTTGGAACAAATATATGATCAACAGGCACCAGTGGGAAAATACTATTGTAAGAATAGGCAAAAGAATAATACTTCCTGACAACAAGTTAAATCGTATTCGCTTTAATGCCATTAGAGCACAATTCCCCAAATCCCATCAGCTCCTGCTATTGTCTTCAAACTCCATGAAATGAAAAAGTGAGGCTGAGAAGTGACTTTTGAGGGATTTCTCCCCATCATCCTATTACCTATAAAGCCCCCTGTATCTTTCTCCTTTCTTTCAGTCTCCTATTAAATGTTTGTACTTTAACTTGAAAACCACCTCACCAGTATTATAAATTGAGCTAAAGGAACAATAACAAATTTGTAAAAATGTTACTGGTAATCATTACTGTAATTCTATTGTGTTAGATGACCATATTTTAATTTTCCATTACATTCAAGAATTTCAGAATGGGATTAATAGGCAGAAAATTTCTTCAAGGGCTTTAGTGCAAAATTTTAATGAGGACTTTTATATTCATTATCAAGATATATCTATGTTGTCTAACTCCAAAGACGGGACCAAGATTAAAAAAATTGTTATAAACTTGAAAATAAGCAAATTGTGTCATTAGTATTTTTGGATGCATGCCGCAGAAATTTAGTGATGGTTACTATTTGGCATTCCTGTGCTAAATATATCCTTGAAATCAAGGAACAGAAACTTCTAACTTAATGTGTCTGATTAACAGTCACAGGTCAATTGCATATTGTCTGCTTCTCAGATATATGACTTGTTATTTTTGAATAATGATTCATACCTGGCAACACTGGAAATTTGACTCTAATTGCTGAGCTCCCAAGTTTAACCCATGCCAACTGATAAAGTAAGGTAATTTTCCAGCTATAGCAGATTTATAACCACAGGAAGTAAACGAGCATCTGCCCTTAGCAACCTAGCTATTTATATAAACATTTTCTCATTTATGATATATAAAATCCTTCTCTCCAATACTTCTTTGACCTGACATATTATTATCTTCTTGTGAGTTCCTTCATTAACAAGTTAATATACTTTGACATGTTCTCAAGATCAATTTTTCTAAGAAATTTTGCTCTAACAACCTATAACCCACACACTCCATCAACTGATGATATTGCCTCCAAATTCCAAGAGAATAAAATGAAGTTGTCAAGAGTAAAACCAATTTCATTACCCCCCTCTTCACTTATCTATGAAGCTATAATTATCTGTCCTCAAAATTATATCCTTTCCTGCAGTGTCAAATGGGGGGGAAAAAAAGGTTCCTTCTATTCTAGGTGTATTCCTATACCTGTGTGTCCTTGATCCTTTCCTATGACAGTGCCCCTAGAAGCTTTATCATCCCTCCACACGTAGATCATTTCTTCATGGTTTACCTGTACTTTTTTACAGGCTTCTTCCTATGACAAAGACATGACAACTACTTGAGCTACAACATCGCTAATTACTAAGAGGTGGAGAAGGATAGAAGTGGATGAAAGAGTTTCATTTAGTAATTTGCAGTACAGACCATCATAGTTCAGGCAGGGGGAGTGCCAATGAAGATGGACAAAAAGGAATATATTCAAGAGACAATGTTTTCCTAAAATAGGCAGGATTTAATGAGAGATGACATATAGGGGAAAAAAGATTTATGAGATGCTTTTGGTGTGGGTACATCAAGGAGATTTTATTGAAATATAGAACACTGGGGAAAGAGATGGCTTGGAGGTGAGGTGTTGAGAAAGAAAGTAGAGTTTAGTTTTGCCACTTTACACTTGAGATGCCCACAAAACATCCAAATGAAGGTGGATATACTCAGCTGGGCATTAGTAACTTTCTGAGATAGAGACATAAATTTGGTGGTCATTGGCACTAGAGGGGTGATACTTAACTCCAAAAAGTGGATGGGGTAATCATGGGAACAAACATACGGAGAAAATAAAAATGTAGTCTAAGAACAAGGTCCAAGAGTCCTCTATATGCATCAATAAAGTAGAAAAGAAAGAGCCTGAACAAAATGATCCAGAAAGGAAGTAGAAAGGCAGGAAAGCATGGTGTTGTGGAGCTAAGGGAAAGGGGTAGTTCATAGATAAAGTATTCAGTTGTGAGTTCAAGAAGTTGAACAATGTGTTCACTGGATATTTGCCACATTAAGACTTTTAGTTAGCATCCCACATGTAATTTTCATAGAGTAAAAATTTCAAGACAAGTTTTGAGTTTTGAGTGTATGAAGTAAGTACCTATAGTTTGTGTATAAGAAGAGTGACCACAATTTTCCCTAAAGAGTCCTGAGTCCTTAAGGCAAAGTTATAATATGTTTTACACCCTTTGAACTAAAATATGTTCCCAATGTATGGTCACCCTGTGATGAGAGGTAGGGGTTGACATATAAACAGTGTGATTTTTAGAGTGGCAGGTAAGGATCTATGATTATCCAAGAAATAATACATCAGCAAATGGCAAATCTAAAGACATATGCCTTTCCAGATCATTAAAATTTTCCCCATAGATTTTAAACATTACAGTGTTTTGTTACACTATAGATCTAATGGCATTCTTCTTGAAACAAGCTAAATATTCTCTTACCTTCTAAAATAAAGTAGAATGGATGTGATTTAATCTTTCTGGATCATTAGCTTATGAGAATATGCTGACATACACTGTAATGCTCTTGAAGGGATACCCTTGAAGTAGGTAGGGACATCAGTCATTCACTGAATGCGTATGTATTCAGTTATACTTGCATGTGAGTAATGGGATGAAGTGCATATGGGTAATTGACATGAAAGAAGATATAGGAGAGAGGGTGTAGAAGAGTGGTGGGGGGATGGTGTAGGAAACATGAAAGAAACATTTAATTTCAAGGATCGTGGGGGAGAGGAGAGATGAAGTATGCTGATGCATGTGAACATTGATATTTATGGGTTAAGAAGTATATGTGTTGAGATTATGAATAATATTTATATGCTGATATTGGTGGTGGTCTGTATGTTTATATGTATGAAATGGGTGTACTATCTGCATGTATGTTGGGATTTAGAATAGTATTTATGTAAATATGAAGTATTATGTGTACACAAGGTTGGGGGTTGTATGTGTGTGTATGTGTGTATGTTAGGAAGAGCATGCATGCATTGAGATGGATGTTTATAGGCGAGTGTTATATGTGCTCTGTGGACACATATGTGTCTATGTTGAAGTATATGTGTTAGTGTATGTGAAGAATGTGTGTATTTGTCTCTACTTGCTGTCTTCTTCTTTCTATTAAGTTATTAACTTCTCATTGTACCCAACATGATTGACCGTCCCCTTGTACATCCTTATGAATTTCTATATCTAACCTTCCTGAAAAAAAGTGCCCATACCTGTTAAAATTATATGTACAATAGAAAAATAACTCTCTTTTTTTTAGACTTATTTATTTGCGGGAGAGAGAGAGAGAGAGAGAATGAGTGATGGGAGGGGCAGACAGAGAGAGAGAAAATCCAAGCTGAGCAGGGAGCCAGATGCAGGCTTCCATGATGTGAGGTTGGCGGCATGATGTGGAGCTCCATCTCACAACCCTCAATCTCAGGACCCTGAAACCGTGACCTGAGCTGATATCAAGAGTCAGAAGCTTCAGTGACTGAGCCACCTAGGCACCCCAGGAATATACCCTTTGGATAATGACTTAAGAGCCATTCCTATTAGTGAGCAAAATACGTAAGTTAAGACAGTTGTGACAAAAAAAAAATTGTGGTTCAGATAGCTTTCTTTGTTCATTTAAAATTCTGAGCTTGGTTATAGGAAGAGCTTTTGCAAAATATTTCTACAGAATAAACAATATGGCCATATTTGTAAATTTGTGTCTCCAGAGATAATGCAACTTAGAAAAATTTTTGAAAAACATATATTTTTTAAAGATTTTACTTATTTATTTGACACAGAGAGAGAGAGTAAGAAAGAGCACAAGCAGGAGGAGTGGGAGAGAGAGAAGTAGGCTCCCTGCAGATTGAGAAGCCCAATGTGGGGCTCAGTCCCAGGACCCTGAGATCATGACCTGAGCCGAAGGCAGATGTTTAACCAACTGAGCCACCCTTGTGCCCCTTTGAAAAACATCTTACAACACATTATTATGGTAAAAATATCACGGCAAAGGAGGAATTGGTAAACGTATAGTTAGCAGTGTTTTGGGGTCTAGAAAAGAATTTAAATTGTATTTAAAATTTTTATTTTACCAAAATATTTGTCTTTGAGGATATTTTTCTGACCAGCTTTTTCTGACAGGCTACCAGCTAATTTCCTCTCTTTTTAGCATAATTTACAGGTCTTCCTAGACCACTACTATTGAGAAAATTAGGGGAATATTTGGCAACAACTTCTGGAGTGCATGATCTGCATATAACCAGTCTTAGTAAGGTTTATAATAAAACCTAATTGAAAATATATATTTGAGGAAATCAAATATTTAAAAACACAAGTTAGGGCAGCCCGGGTGGCTCAGCGGTTTAGCGCCACCTTCAGCCCAGGGTATGATCCTGGAGACCCGGGATCAAGTCCCGCATCAGGCTCCCTGCGTGGAGCCTGCTTCTCCGTCTGCCTGTCTCTCTCTCTCTCTGTCTCTCTCTCCTCTGTGTGTGTGTGTGTGTGTGTATCGTGAATAAATAAATAAAACCTTTAAGAAATAAAAATAAAAATAAAAACACAAGTTAAATCGAAGAGAGAGATTTCAGGGTCAATATGAAAATTCCTGACCACTGACAATGTTCTTCTCTGCTAAACAGATAAAAGGATAAAAATTAATCACATTGAGTGGAGGCTCAAAAGGCAGGAAAGAGCCAACTGGAACCACTTGAGCTGAAGTTGCAAGTTCAAGCAGAGAAATTGTCTGATTCAGGGACCTTGGCCCAATCCATTTTATCTGACAGTTCAAGAAAGACGTGCAGTAACAAAATCACATTAGGGAATAGAGAACAAAGCATCAGAGGAGAACAAACAAGAAACTTGGCTTTCACACCAAGGGCAGAGCTAACCGTAAAATGCCTTAGTTTCCTGTGTTTAGAGATGGAATAAAAGTATTTTTCCAGTAAGTCCTGTTGGGGCATTAGTGGGAGCATGTTAATGCCAATCTTCAAGTATTCTGCTGAGATGACTCAGCTTTAATTTAGTGTCCATTTCCAAATTTAAATTTTCGTATGCACTCCAAAGGCCCCCAGTACTATGGTCTCTTGAGATATTGGGGAAGAAACTTTTTATAAAGTCAAATCAGAGGAAAGAAATTGGGAATTGTTGAAGAGATACCACCAATGACGAAATAACAAACTCAATTACTTAGCTGTTGGTTATCCTATGATTGAGCTATGTGGGTATTGCATAACTGCAAAGTAGTCTAGTAGAGAGAAGGCTGCAAATTGAAAGCGGTCAGATACCAGATTGTAATGCCTGAGATGACTCCTCCCCCGCAGTACTCACTCTTCTAAATTTAGTAGAAGGTGTACCAGTTCTGGGCTTAAGAACTCCCTACAACCATATCATCAATTAAGACAGTAGATACTTCTAAGAGAGAGAAATAAGAAGCCATGTAAAGGGCATAACTTGTATTTAGGAAATGGAAAACAAACAAGCTGAATGACCTATATAGACTTGTGCCAGAGAAAACAGAAATAATGGAATATAGAATAAGAATTGAAAATCATAATGTCAAAGACACAAGGAAGGATATAGGCAAATGAAGCAAGTATAAGAAGTTATAAATGGCCAAAGAGAAATATTGTGTATGAAAATTATAATAGTCTAAATAAGGCATAAAACAGACAAGCTAAATAGCAGAATGGACATAACCAAAGAATGAAATAGAAGGTTAGAAAGTCAGATTAAGAAAAAGAAATTAGGGCACCTGGGTAGCTCAGTCAGTTAAGCATCTGCCTTCAGCTCAGGTCATGATCCCAGAAGCCCCATGAAATGTCCCTGCTCAGCAGAGAACATGCTTCTCTCTCCCCCTCTGCTACTCCCACCCCCCCCACCTCTCTCTCTGTCAAATAAAATCTTTAAAAAATGATAGAAGAAACAAAAACCGGAAATGCAAAAGAAAAAAAATGAATTGTCAACATCTGTTCAAGAGAGAAAAAAAATGAATTAAGGAACTATTTGAAGAAATGTTGACCAATAATTATTCTGAATAAAAGAGAATTGAAAAGGCTGGTCATGAGCCACACACCATAATTAAAAAACAAAAAAAGCGAAAGCAAAAACAAAAAACCCTAGAAAGAATTTAAATATTGTCAGGACATCAATTTAAGAAGTTCCTGAAGTAGTTCATAAGGAAATTATGAATTAGTCATAGTTCTCCAGAGAAATGGAATCAACAGAATGTCTATCTATCTATCTATCTATCTATCTATCTATCTATCTATCATCTACAGAAATTTAGTTTAGAAAATTGGCTTACACAATTATGGAGGCTGACAAGTTCAAAATCTCTACGGTGGGCTGGCACACTGGAGACCCAGAAAACAGCTGATGTTGCAGTTCAAATCTAAAGACAGAGCACTGCAGAATTCCCTCCGGTTGGGGTGGGAGTGTCAGTCTTTTGGTCTACTCAGGCCTGCAACTGATTCGATGAAACCCACCCATTTTATGGAGGGCGATCTCCTTTATTCTAAATCCACCAATTTAAGAGTTAATGTTAATCTTATCCAAAACCACCCATACAGACATTACCGGGCATGAGAACCCAGTCAGGTCAATATATACAATTAACTATCATCACCTCCAACACACACACACACACACACACACACACACACACACAGGAGGATTAACTTATGAATCAGACATTTAAATAGCAAATCAGAATAAATAATAAATAAATAAATAAATACCAAATCAGGATGTTAAAAAAAAGAAAAATAAATAAATACCAAATCAGTATGTAAAAAAAAAAAAAGAAAAAAAATAGTTTGGAGTGTAAAGGAACAGAATTTTGAATACAACATTTTATAGCCAAATACATTTTTTTAATGAGAGGGTAAAATAAGAATATTTTCAATCATAGAATTCTCAGAAGTCTATAATAGACAAACTTTCTTAGAAATCTCCCTTAGAAAAACGAAATTGACTAGGAGAGAAATAAATGCATAAAGATGACATAAGCTAACTGGGAAGTAGAGGTGAAAATTACAATGTGGTAAATTACAGTGTTGTCTTAAAAATCAGGATAAAACACAATATATACGTGTAATAGCCCAACAAAAACATTCCAGAATGGTGCTTCCCAGCAGAAATATAATGTGAGTCACAGACGTGAGCTATGTAGGACTTCCAAGTTTTCTAGTAGACCTACTTAAAAAGTAAAAAGAAATAGGTGAGCTTAATTTTAATAATATCTCCCAAATAGTGTACACATCCAGTATTATCTATATCCAAATATATACCTAAAATGTTATCATTTTAAGTGTAATCAATATATATAGATAATTATTAATAAGGTCTTTTACATTTCTTTCTCTCTTTTTTTAAACTAAATATTGGCAATCTGGAGTGAATTTTACACTTAAATTTCAATCTGGACTAACCACACTTCAGGTACTCAGTAGCTGCACGTGGTTAGTGGCTATCATATTGGAGTGTAGTTCTAGATAATACCAACAGTGATCAGCCTGAGGGTGCCTAACGTCCCACAGCAAGTTACTGGCAGATGCTGAATATGGGGCACCAAATAAAGTAGGGTGGGCTTTTCATGAATGTCCAACAGGTATGACAAAAAGAAATTCCCAACCACAGAAGTTTCTTCTACCAGAATATATTTTGATCGAGTACTTTCGGTGACAATCATAATGCACCCATGTTTACTTACTTTTTGAGCTGCAATTTTTTTCTCTGGATAAAAAGGTATTTAATAAAAATGTTACATTAAAATTGACATAAAATTATGAAATAATTTAAAAAGATATTTTTATTATTTACAGCTGTGATTCTCTTGATCCATTAATCCTTATCCTTTAACTCATTTTGCACATGACACATTGAATGCATAATTAATAGACCAGATATGCACCTAGTAGAAAAATAATAGCTTTAATTTTAACCTGTCATCGCCTAAGAGAAATACTGCCTTCCTAAATCCTGATGCATCATCATCCTCTGAAAATAAGCGCTGTATTTTTTTTTCAGAATGATTCTCCTTCTCACCTAAAGCTCAAAAATCCTCACCCACGTTTGTGAAAATTCAAAAAAATAAAGTGCTTTGGGACTCTAAATAGCCCCATTTACTCAGGCTACTAATACTGTTTTCGCTTTTTTCATGTCAATCATGCTTCACAGGTGGCTTTTAGCACCTGCCATTAAATGTCAGGAGTCAGAACCTAGAAAAAACAACGACTAAGTAATTATTTTAGCAAACTGCATGTGATCGAAGAGCTGGTCTAGTTAGGACTAAGGTATCCAGAGTGTATGGTTGATTTCCTACATTTCTCAGAAACAAAGAAATTTAAAAGTGTGACACAAAAAGGAAAAAAATGTAGCATATAAAGTACCCTCTTTTTCCCTACTCACCTGACCCTTGGTTATTTTCCCAGAAACTTCCTTGGACCTGCCACTGCCAGATTGTCCCTTTCCTGCTCTTCCATCCATGGTTCTTACCCTTCATCATATATGTCTGCATATGTCCTCTTTTTTATTCTGAGTTTTCAAAATTCTTTATTTAAATTCAATTATCCAACATATAGTAGCACATCATTAGTTTCAGATGCAGAGTTCAATAATTCATCAGTTGTATGTAACACCCAGTGCTCATGACATCACGCACCCTCTGTAACGCCCATCACCCAGTTCCCCAACCCTCACCCACCTCCCCTCCAGCGACCCTCAATCTGTTTCCTAGATTTAAGAATCTCTCGTGATCTTTGTCCCTCTCTGATGACTTCTCCTTCAGTTTCCCCCCCCCCCTTATCTATGTCCTCTTTAAAACTCAGCTTGGCTTGGCCCTCTACCTCTACCCTGCTCAAGTCACGAGTGAAATTGTATTTCCTCCATGTACCTGTTCTGCCACCTGCCACATGGTAATTAAGTGTTATTTATTCCTCTGTCTCTTCCACTCATACTTACAGCCCTAGCATCTTCAAATAGCTCACACTTTAAATCTATTCATATTAGGAGCAATACTTTTTAAAAATTCAAAGTATCTCAATACTTTTGCCCTAAAAAGTATGATTTTTGAATCCAAGGTGTATTAGAATTCTTTACAAAAGATAATTGCCACTATTAAGTTCTTCAGTTGACAAGACGTTGTCACACAATTTCTGTGTCTCAATAAAAAAGTGAACTCTTGACGATGATGTGCTTAGACCTGCATGTATTAACATTCTGTTCCATCTTTTCAACCTTTGCCTTTAGAGGCACTGCATACAGGAGAACTCACTCTTAGTTACCTTTAGACTTCGCATCTTGCATTAAAAGCTGTGTGCAGAAAGGTATCATTGGTAATTATGGTTTGAATTGCTGCATTTCTACACATGGAATCACGTGGCTTTTTTGTTGCTCCTCTGAGATAGACCACAAATTTATCTACGTGTTAGTATGTGGACTGGTTCTCCATTTCTATCTGATTTTTGAATCCTGGAGAAAACAACAGTCTTCTCCTCACAACTTCCTTCCCTAAGGGATCGATGTCAACCACCAGCACCTATAATCTCTTTCAAAAGAAAAAAATATTAGGAATGTGCCAGAATTGGTATGAACAGTGATTATAGCCTATAAATTAGCCTTGGCACATGGATTAAATACAGTTGGCCCTTGAACCAAAGTGGGGGTTAGAAGTGCCAACCCCTTGTACTGTTGAAATTCGACACGTAACTTGTGACTTCCCAAACATTGAACTATTATTAGCCTACTGTTCATGGAAGCCTTACTGATAATATACACACTCGGTGAGATGTATTCTGTATATGTATTATATACTATGTTCTTAAGTAAGCTAGAGAAAAGACAATGTCCTTAAGGGAAATCACAAGGAAACGACATTTATAGTACTATTTTAAAAAATCACATATAAGTGATCCTGAGCTGTTGTTTAAGGGTCAGCTGTATACTTTTCTGTCTTCAGATGCTGTATTTATCTTTTCAATCACCATTTTCAAATCACCATTTGCACCTCTCTGTGCAAAGTGATAGAATTAATTATCCTGATCAACACCTAAGGAACTGAACAGAACCAGGGAAAAATATATTAAAGGGATATTTTTTAAAAGGCGGATTAGGGAGTCTCAGAGCTGATCACATGAGAAGCTGGTAGGCAGGCTGGGAACTGACTCTCCATCTAGTGGTTGACATCATGACATCTTATTCATCCTCCATCTTTTGGTGCCTTTACTCTCTGTAATCACAGGATGGCAACTACATTTGGCTAATATTGCCTCTTCTCCTGAGTCGAGACCATTTTGCAGAAGTGGGATATTCACAGGGGTGAATCTCTTCAGCTTTCTTCAATCTGCATTTACCAGCTATTTGTGTGTTAGGCTTTTTTCCCCATGTCTTTAAAAAGAATAGTAACATTATAAATAGAATGCTTATAGTGTATGAATTATCTTAAATCTCTTTACATGGATTATTTTAGCCAATAGAAAATGCAGCGTTAGAAATAATGCCAACATTTCCCATAGCATTATCATTAAAATAATGCATTTCAATATGACATACTTAGTAACAATGCTCTCAAATGTATCAGGAAACTGTGTCTTCAAATCAAGGTAAATTAAGATGACAAAGATGGAAGACTGAAAAAATGATAAACTTTAGCTTTTACTGTATTTTTCAAAAGAATAGGATCTGTAGTAATTGCGTAGTAATACAATTGAATTGCCATAGTAATAAAATTGATTTTCAACTAAGACATAAGTATTGTTATTCTGAGATGAAAATTCAAAATAGTTTAAGTGGGTGTGAAATTTATTTTCTCAAAACCAGTAAAATTTCTGTAGGTATTCTTGTCAAAGATGCAACAAAAATATGAATGCCTTATTTTAACATATTTTAAGCATAAGTTAAGTATTGCTACATAAGTGGAATCAAAATATATAGAAGCAAAAACACAATTTACCAAGATAGTCTGAGTGCTGACAATTTCATTTTTTCTATACCTACTCTTCTGTAACTTGCATTTTCACTTAAAACCATATTTGGGGTATTCCACATACTTTTTTATTTCTATTAATAATCCTTATCTGTTACATATTAACCAAGACACCGGTTTCAAAAATCTCTTTGAACCTAATATAAGAAGATGCTGTATCTCTTTCATAGCAACATATCTGTAAAATAGCTTTATTTTAAATCCTACCCCCAATGTAATGAGAGACATCACAGTATGCAAAGATAATTTTTTAAATGAACACTTATGGAGTGTTTAAGGTTATGTCCTTATTCTCGAGCAACAATGAAATATCTCTGAGTTATTTATCTTTCCTGTAAATCATAAAATGAGGCACAGAGAAGTCGAATATTGTACCCAAGATTACACAACAAGCAAGTAACCAACGTATCTTCTGTACATAGCCAGTCTAACCCCAGAGTCTGTGTTCTTATGGAATGTAAAATTCCATGTGTGTGGGCAGCCCGGGTGGCTCAGCTGTTTAGCACCGCCTTCAGCCCAGGGCGTGATCCTGGAGTCCAGAAATCGAGTCCCACGTTGGGCTCCCTGCATGGAGCCTGCGTCTCCCTCTGCCTGTGTCTCTGCCTCTCTCTCTCTCTGTGTGTGTTTCTCTCATGAATAAATAAATAAAATATTAAAAAAAATTGCATGTGTGTGAGAAAGAAAATGAGAGGCATAGAGAGACAAAAAGACAGAAAGACAAGGAAAGAAGAAAGGAAGGAAGGAAGGAAGGAAGGAAGAAGAAGAAGAAGAAGAAGAAGAAGAAGAAGAAGAAGAAGAAGAAGAAGAAGAAGAAGAAGAAGAAGAAGAAGAAGAAGAAGAAGAAAGAAAGGAAGGAAGGTTGCTTTTCTAAGGTACTGTCAGCATTTTATTATTTAACCTGTATAATAGTGACATGGATGTTTGTTTTATTTGTATTACTTTAAAAGGGTATACGTGTATTTTATACAGTCTTCCCCTTCTTTGTATTTTTATACTATAAACTAAAATATTTTAAAATACATATAAAAATGTGTTTGGGGGCAGCCCCGGTGGCGCAGCGGTTTGGCGCCGCCTGCAGCCCAGGGCATGATCCTGGAGACCCTGGATCGAGTCCCACATCAGGCTCTCTGTATGATGCCTGCTTCTCCCTCTGCCTGTGTCTCTGCCTCTCTATCTCTCTCTCTCATGAATGAATAAAAATAAATAAATAAATAAATAGAAAATAAATAAATAAAAAAATGTGTTTGGTAAATTGCCATTTAAAATGTTCTTACTTAAAAAAATAATAATAATAAAAATGTTCTTACTAAAAAACCAAAAGTCTATTCTCTGGGGCACAGAACTTCAATTACTATGAACATACTTTCAGGTTATTATAGAAGAAGGTTGATTTTAAAAATATAGAATAAAACAATGACAACAAAAAATTCAGATCAAAAGCTAGTATCTTGGGTACAAATAGCGGGCTCCTGTGCCTGAGCGTCCGGGTTCAGTCAGGAGTACAGGCAAAATGTACCCATGGAAAAAGGTATGCAGCACCTGATGCTGCTCAAAACAGTGCTGATGGCAAAAAGTCTGATGTTTTTCTTTTTCAGGAACAGAAGCTTCTGCCTTTTTTAACCCTAAGAATAATGTAGTGAAAACAACCCAGCATAGACCATGCTTGTATTCCTAGCCCTGCAGGTAATCATTGTCCAGTCCTAGCCATTTTTCCAGTTTCAGACTTTTTAGTTATACATAATCTCTCTTTGTCTCTATTTCTCCCCTCCCCAAATATAATAAAACAGCTAAATACTTTTGGTAGAGTATTCCAAACTTAGATACCTCAGTAGAGTTATAACATTAAAATACAAGGTGTCCTCAAATTTTTATTGATACTTTGAAACAAATGCAAAATTAACAATAGCTATATACACAAATTCTTACAAATTTCTCAGATACTACAAGGAAGTCAGATCCCTCACTCCTGTATATTGAACAACATTTTCCTGACTAGGAAATAGACACTGTTCAGTGCAGAAGTCATAGCCGTTAGTGTTCAGGATTAAAACCTTCCCATTCCAGGGGGTGCCTGGGTGGCTCTATTGGTTAAGTGTCCAAGTATTGATTTCAGCTCAGATCACAGTCTGAGGTTCAAGAGATTGAGGCCCACATTGGGCTCCGGGCTCTGTGAGGCATCTGCTTGGGACTCTTCCCCTCACCTTCTCCCTCTGCCCCACCCCCCCACACACACACATGCACACTCTTTCTCTCTCTAAAATAAATAAATCTTTAAACATAATTTTCCCATTCCAATACCCTAGTAAATTTCCAATGACCAAGTGGATCTGGAAGAGGTATCAAAATAAACAAACAGTATATGGTCTCATTCATTTGGGGGATATAAAAAAACAGTGAAAGGGAATGGAGGGGAAAGGAGAGAAAATGAGTGAAAATATCAGTGAGGGTGACAAAACATGAGAGACACCTAACTCTGGGAAATGAACAAGGGGTAGTGGAAAGGGAGGTGGGCGGGGGTTGGGGTGACTTGCTGACAGGCACTGAGGGGGGCACTTGGCGGGATGAGCACTGGGTGTTATGCTATATGTTGGCAAATTGAACTCCAATAAAAAATATATATTATTTTAAAAAGCCCTCCAATAACTAAATAAATAAATAAGCATATTGAACATCCAGAGAATATATCTGTTATATTTGCATGGAAATATCCGTCTAGTTTCAAATCATAGGAAGGTCACAGATTAATCTCATAAAATGGCAAAATAATTGAAGATACTCTGACATATCTTAAATACAGCCGTGCAGTTTGGAGGCATTTCTGTCAAAGGGGATATCCGAATTAAATGGAACATTTCATAAGCACAGAGTTTATAAACAATAAGCAACAATGAAGTACACCATGACTAATAAAATCAATCTAAGTGCAGATTGGGCTTTAGACAACACATTATTTTCCCAATTTAATTTCTCAATGGCTATTTTCAGAACTCTCCTAAATGTGATTAGAAGTGAGCAAGGTCAAGTAAACTGCAAATGAGTGATTCATACTCAGGTTCAGAAAACAGACCAAATAGAGTTCTGTGTGAGCGAGCAGACCAGCTCTGAGATTGGAAGCACCACTCAGCCTTACAGTGCCAGGCAAAAAGGGATCCTTTGAATTGTCACGCATCTCTATTGCTCTCCAGGGCTATGCTCCTGGGACAACCAGGAGGCAAGATGAGGGAGGGACTCTGGGACTAGTCACATGTTAACACTCCATTATGATTTCAGCTTCTATTTGTTTAGCAGCCTGAAATCCTGCTAGACGAACATCACAGAAAATTGAACTAAAAAACGTCCAAGGGATCCCTGGATGGTGCAGCGGTTTGGCGCCTGCCTTTGGCCCAGGGCGCGATCCTGGAGACCCGGGATCAAATCCCACGTCGGGCTCCTGGTGCGTGGAGCCTGCTTCTCCCTCTCCCTCTGCCTATGTCTCTGCCTCTCTCTCTCTCTCTCTCTCTTTCTCTGTGTGACTATCATAAATAAAATAAATAATAAAAATAAAAAATAAAAATAAATAAAAATAAATTTAAAAAACTTCCAAGCAATTATATAATTTAAAAAATCAGGGATCCCTGGGTGGTGCAGTGGTTTGGCGCCTGCCTTTGGCCCAGGGAGCGATCCTGGAGACCTGGGATCGAATCCCATGTCGGGCTCCCGGTGCATGGAGCCTGCTTCTCCCTCTGCCTATGTCTCTGCCTCTCTCTCTCTCTCTGTGTGACTATCATAAATAATAAATAAAAAAAGAAAAAAAAGTTTAAAAAAATCATTTAAGATTAAAAATATGATTTTGTCTCCCCAATACAACTATTTCATAAATTAAGTCTTAGGTTTAGGAGTTTCTTAAAACACACACAACAATTATCTTTCCTTGTCAAATAACTTCTCTTTCAAAAACCCCATTTAGGGCATTGGGGGTGGCTCAGTGGTTGAGCACCTGCTTTCCTCCCAGGGCATAATCCTGGGGACCTGGGATCGGGTCGTGTCAGGGTCCCTGTGTTGGGCTCCCTGAGTGGAGCCTGCTTCTCCCTCTGCCTGTGCCTCTGCCTCTTCCTCTGTGTGTGTCTCTCATGAATAAATAAATAAATAAAATCTTTTTTTTTTAAAGCCCCTTTTATATTTTAAAAACAAAAAAAATACTTTTTTTTTGCCAATATCGCAGTATATGGAGTCAGTGTAGAAAATGGACAATATTTATTCTGGGAAGTTTGAGAATTAATATGTGATCATGATAAATGCAACACATATGGAGGAGAAAAATGGTTGATTTTTCATTGGTTAATGAAATTTCAACATACCACTGTTTAAGGGATATTTCATGGAGTCACAGGTATTTCCAAGGTGACAACAACTGTCAATCAAGTGCTATTGAGAAGCTCAAACTCCAATCCTACTCGTTCGGCCAAATAAGTGGGGCCGTAAAACCCACTTCATGATGCAGAACATAGCATCTTTCAGAAGGAGCTGAAATGAGGGCACAGACACATAACTCAAATTATTCCAAACAGAGAAAATAGACTATCATTGAGATTGAGCCACATGAAAGAAAATAAAATTCATTTAAGGGAAACACATAGCTAGCAGTAGAAATCTTTCATTGTGAGCCAAAGAAAAGGAAAAGAAAAAAAAATAAAAAACCTTCAAATCAGACAATATATATGGCTATTTATTTGCACAGAGGTTTAAAAATTACTGAAGTAAAGAGTAATGTAAAACTGATTTCTCTACAATTACTATAAAAAGCTCCAACAAATCTGAGTGCATGAAGCAAAAAAAAAAAAAAAAAAGGCTAAAACAACATATAGACTGAATGATAATAGAGAAATTTTCCTCACTATATCTGGTTAGAGGTTTTTCATCAATTGCTAATGGAGAGAAATTGGAAGTTATCTCAACACCAACATACGATGCATATATACTACATATTTTTACATATAATATGTATAACATGTATTAACTCCTATGTATCCTAAGTAGATTGCACAGTACATCATGGAACCAGAACGTTATAAAAGCAAAATTCTATGGATACGATCAGAAAATAGCTATTTTACTCCTTTAAATTTGCACTTTGGGGCTAATTTTTCCTTTGCCTCTCTGTAAAAACTGAACTCAAGATGTAAAATTCCCTGGTCAGTCTTATAAAATAGAGAATCTTATAGTCATCCAAAATGATGAACATAGTCTCAATTTAGTAATATGTTCAGTCCCAAGTAATCCCATCTTGGGTTAATAGAAGACCTTCCCTCACCAGGAATCTTCAATCTCCAATGTCTGTAATGCAGGAAATTGCATTCCAATTCTATCTGGTCGATTAATACTGACTGCATCAGCCCCTAGAAATATGACACCGTAAATAAGTCTCACCTCTCCCTGTGAATTTATTGAACAGAACCCAATTTAATTTCATCTAAGTACTCTTTAGCATGTGGCCTATTATCTTTCTGGTCCACGTAAAACACACATCCTCTGCCATAACAAATCCTAGACTGCAGGTGTTGCCGCCAGGGGACATCTATTAAATTCTTATTGTTGGGGATCCCTGGGTGGCTCAGGGGTTCAGCACCTGCCTTTGGCCCAGTCCATGATCCTGGAGTCCCGGGATCGAGTCCCACGTTGGGCTCCCAGCATGGAGCCTGCTTCTCCCTCTGCCTGTGTCTCTGCCTCTCTCTCTCTCTCCCTCTCTTTCTCTCTCCCTCTCTCTCTCCCTCTATGTCTATCATGAATAAATAAGTAAAATCTTTTAAAAAAATTTCTTATTGTTCCCATCAAACATTTCTAAGTTTGAAATGAGGCAGGCATCTCAACCTCCTCACCTCCTATTCCCTCTAGATATTTCTTATGCCTGATAAAGTGTTTTAAATATAGATAGATGATAAATGATGATAGATACATGGATACATAGATGATAGATAGCTACATAGATACATAGATAGACAGATATAAAATATAAACAGTCTTCCCTTTTAGAACAGGGGTAAGATAAAGATGACTCTCTATAGCATCTTCGGGTTGTCCCCTCGAGCTCCATTCCCAAAACCATTAATCAATTGTCCTGTGAGGTAGATGAACGCCACCAGGCAGATGGTATAATCAATCAGGATATGTTGGACTTATTACTCTCAGGCATCCCTCCAAAATCAAAGAGTAGATTCAATCATTCAAACTGAACTGAGACTCCAAAGCCTAGCAGCTGGCTAGAAGGCTATGTTGGAGGCAGTCAACCTGTCCCTTCCCAACTGATGTGGGTCTTCCTAGGGGGTATCAACAATTGTGAACATTATTTTATTTCCAGGAACATTCTGTGAACCTCTAAGACTACATCTTATGTGGAAGCCAGTCATTATCTTCCCTCTTCCCCAAAACATGGTGGCTTGGACTACAGGGATAGTCATAGAAATACCACCAATGGATCACGTAAGACTCAGGCGACTGTGGAGGTCTATAAAAAAATGACGTTAACCTTGTTTACTGAAGAAAGATTCCCAAAAGCATGACTTATTTACATATTAGTATGACTTATATTTACCCAGTGGGCACTTATCCCTATAATGGGAGTCTTGCAGTTAGAAAGGGTGTTGCTGTATTTGTCTCTGACGTTATGTGGCTGTAAATTATACTACCTTAACCTTGGAAGGTAATCATACATCCACATTTCAATAGTCAGGATGGGTATGAATGATAGAATTGCCCTAATCTTTCTAGCTGGCCAGGGGGACTCTGTGAAATACTCTAATAATTCCTATTGTGCCTGGATTAATATCTCAGTCCAAGTGGAAATGTCAATTAGTTAAGGAGACAGTGGCCTGCAATTCCAGATAGACCCTGACAGGATTTGTTCAGGGGTTTCTTAAAACACACAGAGAGACACAGGGATCCTGGGAGACACGGGGGCAAATGAGGTCAATCCTACAAGTTGACCTTATCCTGATATTTGAAGTCATGTTGATAATAGTCTTAAAATAAAGGCCATTTGAGATGAATTGAACAGATGTGCTCTTAGTTTCTATTGGTCATATATATCAGTGGTTGGCATAATAATGTACTTATAAGGAAATTCTTCAGAAGTTAACATAGACACAATTCCAAGGAGGTCCACACCAAGACACAAAGTAATTAAAATGGCAAAAAGTAGTGCTAAGGAGGGAATATAAAAATCAGTAAGAGAAAAAAAAGCAGTTGCACACAAGGCAAATCAATAAGGCTATCAATTGATATTCAGAAGAAACTTTGTAGGCCAGAAAGGAATGCCATGATATATTAAAATGTTGAAAGAAAAAACCCAACAACCAAGAATACTCTACCCAGCAAAGCTATCCTTCAGTGTAGATGGAGTGTAGGTGGACCCAGCACTGGGGCAGATGGCCCGAGCCCCACAGCTCTGTGCCCAGAGCCAGCTCTGGCCTGACTGCAGGAAGGGCAGCAGGACGCAGGCTCTGGGGCTTAGGAGAATGAATGAGTGAATGGCTATCATTCAGTGTAGATGGAGTGTAAAGAGTTTCCTAGGCAAACAAAAATTGAAGGAATTCATGACCACTGAACAAGCCCTACAAGAAATGTTAAAAAGGACTCTTGAAGTGGAAAGGAAAGACCATAATTCCTCTCTGGTAGTATGTGTGCAGGCATCCATCTGGGCACATCTTCAGTATCCCCATGGGTCTTGGCAATAAGGGGAACTGGTACAAATGTGCAGATGCTAATGTTTCTTGCTGTGCTGTAATAAATTCCTTTAACTCTGACATAGGAGTCTCATATCTTTTTCCAGGATCCATAAAACTGTGGCAGACTAACTTGTTAGTTTACAGGTATGATAAAGTCTTCACAGTACTTGGAGTACTTGGTAGACATCCAGTCCAGAGCTAATTTCAGTATTACACAGTGAGATTTTAAGTGTACAAAAAAATGTACAATGTACATTAATCTTACTAAATTTTAGCTACTTAAAGAACAATATAGTCAGTTTATCCATTATACAGAATACTAAAAAGCATATGAAAAATGTCTTAGTCATTTTCTGAGTTTCTATCATTTTTAACTTAAAAATCCAAGTTGATGCAAGATATTGAATCTCTAAATATTTACATTTAGAAGTACTAAAAATACGCTTGAGTTAGGCTGCTTTGAGACCTCATCAGAGAAGAGACAGTAGTCTAACCAAAGTATTGAAGGGTATCTAACTTTGATAACGTGGATTATGGTTATGAGGTAAATCTAGCAGAAACACTATTGTAAGCAAAGTAATGGAAGAAGAAATCTGTAAAGGAAAAAATGAGACATCTATTCCCAGAAAAGATAAGAACTTTAATTGGAGTGAGCAAGAGAAAACAAAATAAAGTCAATTGTTTTGTACAGCATAAACTTTAATACTCAGTGAAATTATTATCTCAAAATTATTGAACGATTTTCTTACTCGTATTTACTGATATTGAATGATTTTCTTATTCGTATTTACTGATTTCTATTACTTCTCTAGGACTAAAAAGGCTACACCAGATTCACACTCACAAAATGCACTGCTTCCCCACTGGTGTTTGTCAGCATAGATCCAAGAGGAATTTAACCTCTGATCAATCTGCAACTGTTTTATTAATACAGAACACTTGAGTTAACAATTTGCATTGTGTCAAAAATTTTCATATCCCAGTGACAGTGCTATTTCTTCTAGGTAATTCCAAACACTAAGTGGGGAGAGCAAACAAAGGCTCTTAAATTTCTTTATGTTTTTACACAAAAGCTACACATTATTGCCATTCCAGTTCAGTAATCCCAACCATTATTTTTTAAAAGAATCTAGGGACTCCATTTTCATGTTGATCTGCAGAAGCTGTGGTTCTAAATTGAACAGGTGGTGTATTCCCCTGTGCCAGAACTGGGCAGATGGATCACTCTTCACTGTTGTTGGTCATTAATGGTGAGCAGCTGTCTCTCGCCAGAAAAGTGAAACAGCACATGAGTCATCAACCTCATTTTAATGTATTTCTGCAAACAGTGACTCAACCACTTCATCTTAATGGACTTGTTCAAACATTTTCCCCCTTCCATTACACACCACAACTTGAGTAATAAAAAAAGATTTATTAGCATATACATACAAGTTTTACTTTTCTCCTTTAATATATACCTCTACCTTGTAAGTAGGCAGCTTTCCCTATTCCCTGGTGGATTTGGAGGCATACCAGCAATCCCGGCTTCGCTCAAATATTGTTCTTTATTAGCATATTACAGTTACTAAAACATCCATATTGTGTTTTTTTATTTTTTCATGTTCTAAGTAATTTCAATGTAAGCATCTTTGCTAAAAGCATTTTTGCCACATTAACTAATCGGTCATAAGGCAGTTTGGCCCTTAAAGATAAAGCCACAAAAAATAAAAGAGGGACCTTCTTTTAAAATGATATAATGAAACATAAAAAATGAATAACAAAATTAAAGACTTTATTGTGAAATACAAAAATTTGAGTATGCTTAGATTTAAAATATGTTTAGATTCATTGCAATACTGTGCAAATAACTAATTTTATTTTGTGGATTGCACTTAGCACTCATCTTCAAAGTCTTCCATTTATAGGATTCCACCTTTTTTCCTTTTCATCTTCCTTCCTTCCTTCCTTCCTTCCTCCTTCCTTCCTTCCTTCCTTCCTTCCTTCCTTCCTTCCTTCCTTCCTTCTTCCTTCCTTCCTTCCTTCCTTCCTTCCTTCCTTCCTTCCTTCCTTCCTTCTTCCTTCCTTCCTTCCTTCCTTCCTTCCTTCCTTCCTTCCTTCCTTCCTTCCTTCCTTCTCCCTCCCTCCTTCCTCCCTCCCTCTCTTTCTTTTTTCCTCTTTTCTTTCTTTCTGTTTTCCTTCTTTCTTGCTTGCTTGCTTGTTCATTTTTCTTCTTGTCATTCTTTTTCGTTTTTGCTAATCTTTTTGCCTTTATTAAGAATGGATTAAGCTTTATATTGCATTGTGAAGCCTTTTACACTGTTGTTTGTTCTGGGCTTATTATCTGTTGGTAGATATTTCAAAGTTCTTTGGTATATATAAGTTCAAAACTGTGTACCACTATACAGACCTGTATGAGGCTAATATTTATAATATAAAAATGGAAGCACTGTGTCAATGGAGAAATCAAACCAAAGGGGCAGCCAGTTGATGAAACCAACAAAGTGTCAAACCAATCTCAACCAACTATTTTTTTTTAATCATTTATGGTAAAATTGCCTTATAGCCAATTAGTTACATTATCTTCAAGTATCTCTTTTTCAAATGCAGATTCTTCCTACAGCAACACCTAACCATTAGCAGTTATTAATGATTTTTTTTAAATACATTTATTCAATCAGGAACAGGGCAAGTGAGTTCTGACATGAGTAGGATAGTGAGCTCTTAAACACAGTATATAAACACAGTATAAGAATGGTTTACCATATCTAAGGATGCACCATAATTTCTTGGAATCGTGTTAAAAATAAAATTTTTCAGGCTTTATTTCCAGAGATTCTCATTTAATAATTCTGGGTGGAGCTCCAGAATGTCCTTTTATTTATGAAAATTGGGTAATATTGATGCAGCTGGTCAGCAGACCAATGTTTGTCAAAAACTAATAGGGCATCATCTACTTAAAGTAATTTTGATGTCTTCTGGGATACTGTGAATCCAAGTAGGTTTGTGAGTATGTGTGTGTGTGTATGAACATGCACTACAGTGGTACTGGTAGTGGAAGGATCGGATAGCTGGTAAACTGTATACTCCACATTAGTAGGAACCATATGAGGAAATACAGCTCTAGCGCTTAAGGGAATGCTTGCTGCCTAGTAAATACATGATCATTTTTGAAAAAATGAATATAAAATAATGAGGGCATGAGAGACAAAACCAGAGAGGGAGGAAAAGACAAAGAAAGAATAACTACATAAATTAATTTTGGTCTGCTCATGTGTTTTTTCCTCATGTGCTAAAAAAAAAATGCTGTAACAACAAAGTTTAACAATGGTTCTAAATATATTAAAATTTCTTCTTTCTTCATGGCAGCAAACAATTTGTACTGAACAAAATTTGTACCAGTTGAATGAATGAATGAATGAGAGAAGAACTGGAAAATGCAATGAACGAGTAATTCTACAAAAGTTCTGCAGCTTCAGAATCTGCCTAAAAGCAGTGTCTCTTATCTAATTATTTTTACTTTTCAAAATGACATTCACCATATATGGAGCAAGAAATCAATATATGAATTAGCTCTCAGAAAAGGGGAAGCTATTGAAAGGAAAATAAAAGGAAATGGAGTTTAACAGCATTTCTGAGATCTTGTGCAAGACATTAAAAACCTTCGTGATTGTGGTTTTCAATCTGCCAATTTTTCAATGAAACACAAAAATAATGTGGCATTTTGTGATATGTGTTACATGTGATAAAAAGGAGTAAAAGCACACTAAAATGAAAGTAATATCATTTTGCTTTTCACAGCTAGGACAATTTTTATAGGTTTTTTTTTTTTTTTTTCAAATCTGCCAATTCTAGTCAATGAAAGTAATTGGATTAGGTTAATTTCTTAACTATTTCCTTTAAATGATTGAAGAAAGCTTGAGCATGATTGTCATCTGCTAAGATTTTCATGGGCCTAGGGCCTTCGAGCAACTAAATTCTCTTCTGATTGCTAACATGGTAGTTTTACACACAGAAAGAAATACAGAAAAACAAAGAGAACTGTTTGGATGTAACAGGTTTCAGAAAAAAGAAAATAAGTGAGAAGACAATAAAATTTTATAACGCGTTTCTTGAAAAATATTGCATCTTCTCTCAAAAAGTAGGCCATTTGCATTGGCAACTATATATTTTTAAATTGATTCACTATGTACTGGCACGGCCCAGGATATAATCTTGGAGATTAAATGATGATTCCGAGTTATCTTTTCTAGAGTTGATGGAGACAACTTAAGGCCAGAGAGTTAGATGAGTTTTCTCCACGAATCATTAAAGTTGGTGTAGTAGGACTATTATCATTTTTTCAATATGCTCAAAACTGTTAGTATTGTGTAAAGTCTCAATAGTCTTGTTAACTAGGCCCCTTTTGAATAGACCTTAGACACATAAGGTTCAAAAAACTTATTCAAGTTCACATGAATAACAAATAATAAAATTTGAATCATTGTGGCTTTCTGAAACTAGGAACACAAAGGGAAGATGTCCTTAGCAAATAGGAGAGCAGAAATCAATAAATTGAAGAGGACATCACTAAGCAGGTTTAAAATGAAGGGAGACAACAGAAGTAGGTTGGATTTTGTTCAGTGGAAAATGATTACAGAAACAAGAGCTAAGAAAACTTGCCTCAAGGTTCCTTCCAGAGCTCTGAGGTAAAGTTATTTCTCTGCTGACACAGATAAATGACCAAGCTGTTTCCAAGGCTGAAAAAGTTTTGCTTTTGTAGTCCAGTCAGCAATGCATGTCCTTCTTTTAGAATAACATCTAGCTCACTGGTGGTGAAAAGCTGATGTGCATCTCCTCTGAGCCCACTCAGGTGTGAGGACTGGAGGGTATAACAAAGCCCAGGTATTGCCCAGCCCTCTGGGCTGAAACTTGTGTGGAGAAGTTGGCATAATGCTGAACTTGTGTGGAGAAGTTGGCATAATGCTCAGAACTGAACACTGCCCTGATCTATTTAACAGGATAAGTCGAAAGTAGGCAAAATGGGACCATGTTTCTTGAATTCTGAACCCCTTGAGATTCTAACAGAACTTAAAAACCCCTATAAAGATTGAAATTTGCTCAGAAACTATGGCTTGCTCTTTCACGTGTGAACAATGGACTAAGAAGGAAGATATTCATCTTTACTTGAGGGTAGTAGCACTTTAAGGAATTTTCTGTCATGTGGGAAGAGCCAACTACCTCCGCCTTCAGCATATGTTGGAAAACCACAGAGAATGGAAAACTTTTGGAGCAATAGATCACATGGAGGCCTTTTTGGTCCTGCACTTAATGAGCTAAATCACTTCCTTATTTTACAACCAGTTTCTTCCTAGACCTCTAACCTTGAAACTTGTAGGCAAAATTGCTAATTGAATCTTTTATCTAATCCCCTGTGTTTGTTGTGAAATGTTGACATTTCCCTCCTTGACTCTGCCTTCTGATCTAAGTTAGATGACCTCAAGCTGAACTTGATTTTATGACTACTCTTCTTGAGTCTCTGGAACTCCAATATGGTATCAGTGTAAAGCTGAAGCAAGTGGGATGAATTAAATAATAATTATGAGAATAAAAGATAATTTATTAAACATATACTATATGACAAGAACTGTTCTAAGGACTTTACATGTATTAAGTTAATTAGCCTTTATAACTATTTGAGATGGGTTCTATTATGTTGCTTACTTTATACATGTTAAAACTGAAAGACAAAGGAAGTTAAATAACTTTTTCAAGGACACACATCAGGTAAGTGGCAAAGCCAAAATCCTAATAGTACAAAGCAATATATAATCCAGTGAATAAATTCCTAGAATTCAGAGGTGGGAAAGAAAATTCACATGTGAGCATAATCAGAAAAGGTTCACTGAGAAGTTCTAGCAGAATTTCTGCTAGATTTTAAGTTGGGAAAAAGGAATTGAGATGTTAAAAAAGGGGAAAAGCCTAGATAAAGAGATTAAAGGTACATAAGGACTAACACAGAAGTCAGTAAAGACTGAGGTGTAAAAGTTCATGTGAATACTATTTAGAAATACGGTGATTAAAAAAAAACAAGGAATACTGATTCAGCTAGACATTTAGACAGAAATAGTCAAGCTATATAAATCTGTTCAGGGTCTTTAGTGGAGTGACATAACAAAATCTTTCATTAATGAAAAATAATCTAACAACTGTGGAAAAAAGAACTTAGACGAGAAAAAAAAAAAACAATTCATGAATGTATGGTAGGACTTGAAAAAGCATACCTGTAGGAAAAATGCAAAGGATTAAATTCATGAGGTGTTACTCTAAAAAAAGATGGAATCTACAAATATAAATGAGTGAAAAGCAAAAGCTAAAATGTCTTCTATTTTCTTGTGTGATTGCTATGGATAGGACTTCAAGAACTATGTTCAAAAAATGTGGTGAGAGTGGACATCCTTGTATTTTCCCTGACAATAGTTTTTCACTATTGACTATGATTTCTGTTTCCTTCTAAAGATTCAGGAAGTTTTCAACTATTATGTCTTAAAATAAATTCTCTGCCCCTTTTTCTCTCTATTCTCCTTCTGGGATCTCTATGACATGAATGTTATTACACTCAATGGTATCCCCATCTATTTTCATTTATCATTATTATTTCTGTCTCTTGTTCAGCTTCTTTGCTTTTTCCATTTATTATTATTTTTTCTCTCTCTCCTATTCAACTTGGTCGCCCTGTCCTCCAGGTCCTTGATCCATTCTTCTGCTTCCTCTAGTCTACTATTTATTCCATCTAGTGTATTTTTAATTCCAGTTATTAAGTTCTTCATCTCTCATTGGTTCTTTTTTATGTTTTTGTTTTTGTTTTTTGTTTTTTGTTTTTTGTTTTTTTGAGAGTCTTACTGGGGTTCTCCACTCTTTTCTAACCAAGTCTGGTTAGTATCTTTATGACAATTACTTTAAATTTTCTATCAGACATATATTACTTATCTCCTTTTCATTTAGCTCTCTTGCTGTGATTTTTGCCTTGTTCTTTCATTTGGGACATATTCCTCTCTCTCCTCAATTTTTTAAAATATCCATGTCTGTTTGTATGTATTAGGAAAGTCAGCTACATCTCCTGCTCTTGAAGGTAATGGTTTTATGAAGAAGAGGTTCTATAGTGCTCTACAGTGCAACGTCCTCGGTTCACCAGAATTTGGCACTTCAAAGTTGTCTGCTGTGTGTGTTGAATGCACCCTACTGTGGCTAAGTCACTTCTGCCTTCAATCCAGCCATCTGCAATTGTTCTCCTTGCCTGAGTAGCGTTGGTCCTTGTGTTGTTAGCGGGCCAAGCCTGGGGCACCTCGGGCTTAAGTTGAGTCAGACCAGGCATTTGCCAGAACTGTGGTAGCCCCAGACTGTAGGGCACTCTCTAGTGTTGCTGCCTGAGAAGCTTTCATTGGTGGGCAGAGCCTGCAGTCAGATCAGCTTTCTGCCCCCAGCCCTCTGCTAAGACCACATTTAGATTGCTATGTGTGCTATCTTCCTCCCTCTCCAGGGCACAGGTCACTTTGGAGTGGCACTGGCCCTTTAACCTAGAGCCACTTTTGAAAACTCCTGCAGCTGGGCTTCAGAGGGCAAATATGCAGGAAAAAGCAGGAGGGGACCTGCAGCTGCCTGGGAAAACTGCCCAGTCTGGGATGGAGGAGGTGAGTCTGCAGAATAAAGGGGTGGGTGGGACATGAGATGCCAGCAAGTTCTGTGCATGTCCACTGTGTGAAGGAGCTATAGCCTCCGGAGAAAATGCCAGCTAAGGTTGGCTGGATTGGAGGGTGCAGATCCACAGAGAGACACAGGGGTAAGGTCTGCTGTCTGCAAGCTAGGTGGGGAGTATTCCCACTAAGGCAGGTCTCACTGTATGTAGGCTGAAGTCAAGGGAGGGAAATGGTGCCCAGCATTTATTCTTAGAGAAACTTCCCAAAGATCCCTGCCCCTCCAGCACATGCTCTGAGATTAGTGAACAAATCTCAATCGTGTTTACCCCAGGTGTTTTTCAAGTTGCTGCTTCTTGCTGTATCTCAGCAGTATCATTTGTTGTGCAGCCCTTTAAGGGTGGGGACTCAGTTTCCTATTGACCTCAGGTCTCCCAGAGTGAAGCCTTGCTGTGTTTTAAAGTTCCAGGTATTAAGCCCCACTGATTATAAGAATTTGTGAAATTAGGCCCCTCTGGTTTTCAAATCCAAATGTTATGGGGAATCATATTCCCAGTATGGATCCCCCATGCCTGGGGTTCCTGGGGTGGGATTCTGCTCCTCACCTCTCTCTGCCCTGCAGCATCCCTCCCTCATCCCAGACAGTCAGGATAAGTTTGGCCCCCAACCACGTCTTCCTACCCTTTCCAATGTGGCCTCTTCTCCTCATTTAGTTGTGAAAAGTCTGCCAGTTTTCAGGTCGTTTTCTGGGTTATCTACACTTATGTGGGTTTTATCTAGGTGTATCTGTGGGACAAGATGAGCTTAGGGTCTCCATACTACATACACCACCTTCCTCAGAAGTCCCCCTGGAAATACACCTTCTTAAAATTTTTATTTATTTATTAAAATTAAATTTTATTTGGGTATAGTTGACACACATGTTACATTAATTTCAGGTGTACAACATAGTGATTCAATTTCTGTATATATTATGCTATACTCACAAGTGGAGCTACCATCTGTTACTATACAAAATTATTACAATATCATTGACTATGTTCTCCATGCTGTACTTTTTTTTTCTAGTGACTTGTTATTTCCATGACTGGAAGCCCATACCCCCACTCCCCTTCACATATTTTGCTCATCCCTTACCTCCTTTCCTCTGGAAACCATTAGTTTGTTTGCTGTGTTTCTAGGTCTCATTCTTCTGTTTGTTTATTCATTTGTTTTTGTTTTTGTTTTTGATTCCACATAAAAATGAAACATGCAGTTTAAATTGACAGAGACAGTGAAGACAATGTTAATTTGAAGAGTTAGCATCAGCAAAGGAATTAAAATTGGAGCTTTAAATGGGATTGCAAAGCAAACAAAGGGATAGAAAGAGTGAAGAACGCTCCAATTGGAGTCAAGATATGAAAATGTTTATCTGGTTGATCTCTAAAAGCCTTCCTTCTTTTGAAATCGAATATTTAAAACTTGGCATATGCTTAATATTTAAAAATTGACTTTCATTCAAATTACACTGTCTGATGGTGTTTTCTCTAAGAACAGTTAATCCTGTTAAAATGAACAATATTTCGCTAGATTATCTTATGAGAATATTTTTCTTCATTTATTCACCTCCATAGGAAAAAAAATCAAGATTTAATTATTAAAATTTAACAGGGCATTAAAAACTTGAGCACATGGTAATGTAGTAATCAGCATATATTTTATTTCAAGTAATTTTATGAATTTTTCCTTTCAGCAAATTTAAAAACTGTCAAAATGATATCAAACTGTTGGAATATATTTAAAAACCTTATCAGCCATATTTATACCCCCTGTGATCTCAAAGTATATACCATATCAAAAGGATAGACGTCCAGAATTCTAATTAGACCCTTTGAGAAAAACTTACATTTCTAGCAGTGATAAATATAGATGGTCGTACATACAGTTTTGAAGCGGTACCACATGTACAACTTTTCTATGAAGAGAAAATCTAATTACTTAAGAATATGGCATAAGTTTAGAAAATAAGTTGTGTTCCAGCTTAATTAGAGCTTAAAGATTGCTAGTTCCATGAAACCTGTAGTTTGTAGTATGTTCTGCATACTGATCTTATTATATTGTAGAGCTACAATGAAACTAAGAGACTGTTTTATTTCCCATCACATACATTCTAGCTTATTTTTTTCCTAGGGCATGACCTTTGAGACCTACTCAAAATTCAGAATTTATTTATTTATTTATTTATTTATTTATTTATTTATTTATTTATTTATAAAGATTTTATTTATTTATTTATTCATGAGAGACACAGAGAGAGAGAGGCAGAGACACTCGCAGAGGGAGAAGCAGGCTCCCTGCAGGAAGCCCGATGTGAGACTCGATCCCAGAACTCTGGGATTACGCTTTGAGCCAAAGGCAGATGCTCAACCGCTGAGCCACCCAGGCATCCCTCAAAATTCAGATTTTAAAAGACCTAGTTATTTGAAATAATTTACAGATCTGGTATTGTTCCCTAGAGTATATGGATGACAATTTAATAAGCTGTCTTTTTTCTCAATGAATTACAAACTAAATTAAAGAATTTCTATCTTAATATCAATTTAGAGGATTTTTCCTCAATTATTTCATTTATCCTCCTTTCTATAACTTATACCTTACTCCAACAAATGGAGTAGCTATTGGCACCATACAACAGACTAAAGACATTAGGATGAATGCTTTCATCCTGGCTCCTACGCTACTGAACTCACAGCTTAGGAGAGTGGTCCATAAATCCTGTTCATCTTGCCCTATAAAATTGGTTGAAATATTACATTATTACTAAAAATATATTATGACAGTCTTTTGAAGTTAGAAAAAAATTAAATTGGTCAAATTTAAGTAGTTGTCTAACATACTTTTCTTAAGCCTTTGGCACACATTAATACTTATCTGACAGCAAAAGCTACACGAGAATAAAGTCACCAAAAATATCTGTTAATATTACTGTTCTTGGCATGTGATTTGCATTAATTAAATACTGCCTGAATAAATAAATGGGAAAATTTCAAAGAATTTCATATTTAGCTGGGCTTTTTAAAGATTATTCAATGAGCTCACATGTTTCTGGTGTATTTCATATATATTTATATTCAATAAATATATTCTTAGCACAGTGTTTTGAACTAGAGATTTGACAAACTATGGCCTCATGAAGTTTATAATCTACTGCAGGGCTTCGTAAATTGTAATGTGTATGTGAGTCACTAGGGTATTTCTAAAATGTAGATTGATTCAGTAGATCTGAGATTGAACCCAATATTTTGTTTTTCTAACAAGATCCCAGGTGATGCTGATGATGTTATATGCATGGACCACACATTAAATATAAACGGTCTAGCAGATGAGACGGGCACTAATTATATAACTAAATAAACAAAATGTAAAATTAAAATTATGACAACATGCTATAAAGGAGACTGTGTAATAGGAAATTTGCCCTGAGAGGACAGGAAAGTCATCTTCAAGGAAGTGAAAAATGAGTTGCTACCTGGAAGACACAAGTTGTCTCAGAAAAACAGGCAAAGAAAGGAGGATCCATGAAGAGAAGAAAGAAAGAAAAATTCAGGCTCCCCCAGCAACAGTATAATCACAAACATTCTGCCTAACACACAACCACACATACTCAAATTAGTTGCTCAGTCATCTTGGATAACCTCCCATAACATAATCTCAGATTGATGGCTCAATAGAGAATTGTATGAAGCTTCTTAAAGCTAGACCTCAACCCGTTTTAAATTAATTTTTTTCCTTCTGAACTAAATATTGTATCTGGAATCCCAATCCATTTAACGGCTTGGGCTCTGTGCTGTTAAGTTGTTAAGAAACAAAATTTTAAGAAATGGAATAATTGTGAGTAGAGATAATTTAAATCTAGGTTTTTCAAATAATGATTAAATTCTGAGCAAAAAGAGAATATAATTCCAACATATAGCAGAATAGGCTTTCTATAACGTTGTATTTCACACTACCTATCTGTATGAAACTAGAATTTCTGAAAACATCTTCACAAAACAATGTAGAAATAAATGTAAAATTAAAAATATCAAATCAATACCAAATACTGCAATGCGGGGCAGCCCAGGTGGCTCAGTGGTTTAGCGCCACCTTCAGCCCAGGGCCTGATCCTGGAGACTCGGAATCGAGTCCCACATTGGGCTCCCTGCATGGAGCCTGCTTCTCCCTCTGCCTGTGTCTCTGCCTCCCTCTCTCTGTGTCTCTTATGAATAAATACAATCTTAAAAGAAAAATACTGCAATGATATTATATATATATATATATATATATATATATAAAATGCCTGTCAAATTTAATTTCATATTATGCTATTTAGCAATATGGCCCACTAATCTAAAATATTATTTCCTAAAATTTGTTATAAATTTGGCAGAATGTTTCATGTAGCAAAATTGCTTGAATTCCCTTCCATTTAACTGTGTTTTCCCTTCCACTAAAGATAATAGGGACCTCTTTATATGCCACCATAAAAGCTCTCTGGTTTTCATACTTAACCATTGGGTACTTATGAATAGCTCTCAATCTGTCATCATCTGTATGGTATCAATGCAACTTAGCAGTCACCAGCCAGTTAACACTGTTTTTGTAAACATTGTTCCCACATATTTTTCAAGTATCTGCATCATCATATCTGCCATAACATTCCCCTATAGCAGGACATGTATGCCCCACCAACAACCAGGAGAGTGCCCTATTTGCCTACCAGGTGGTGTAAGAGTCAGCCCAAATCCTATTTTCCTCACATTTTGCTAAACATTCATGGTACCACTCATGGTAAACTGGGTCCACTGAGGAGTCAAAATCAAAACACGATTAAATATGCAATTTTATTAAGAAAAATGTCTTTGTATGATAAGATAGGGAGAACACTGGGTAAGCCTGGGGAATCTTTCAGATCATGAGCTGTGTTTAATCTTGAAAGAAGAAGAAAGGAAGAAGGTCAGATGATAGTACTCTGGGCTGCTGTAGGATCTAAGGAAGGTTTTCCAAAACTGTTGGGGAATCCTGGAGCTGCAGCTGATCATCAGAGGACTCGCGTCTACCATGGACAGGCCTGCCTTAAGAATTCATGTAGTACACGGTCACTGCTGGGAGCAGCTCAAAGACATTTTTCTTAATAAAATCATTGCATATTTAATCATGTTTTGATTTTGACTCCTCAGTGCACCCAGTTTACCATGAGTGGTACCATGAGTGTTTAGCAAAATGTGAGGCAAAATACGGTTTGGGACTGACTGATAAGCATACCCTTATCACAAACACAAGCACAGATGTTGAAGTGTGGCAGCTGGGGCCCTTGATCCATTACACCCCCTATAGTCAGAGGCTTGCAAGAATATTCTCATGTCTTCCATAACCAGGAATATAAACTAGTTAAGTTATCTGGATAATAAATCCCCACAAATTCCTCGAGGTCTAGAATTCAGGAATACTGGTCCTACTAACATATATGTTATGCTATCTAGCAAAATCTGTATAATGTATTTGCATAAATAAATGGATAAATGAATGATCAAATTTTAAAAACATAAATACAAAAGAGAGACACATTATCCTTTATTTTATTTTTTACTTTTGCGAACCAGTAAGATTATTATTTCTTTTCTCAGGCTGGCAGGTGAAGCAAAGATTGTCTTTATGTCCATCATCCCTCCAATCAAGTGCACTCTATACAGTGCTACTGCAATCATCCTTAAAACTGCTGTTAATACATTGCCCCATTATTAAAAAATAATTGTGGTCATACTGTTTTCCAATAAATAGAATCTAAGCATCCAGATCTGGACTTCATAGCCCCTATCCTCTGCCCCCCCGACCCATCTGGGTCTTATCAGCAATTTCTGACTTTTAACGAAAATTATATTCCTTTCTGTTCTAACCAACTTTAATTTTTATTTTCCAGGCTTTGGTTCATGCTTTTTGGCCCTTCAAAATGTTCTTTCTCCATCATTTTTTAAAACTGCACCTGAGCTATAAATCCCAATGTAGACAATAGCCCTGAGGATTTCTCTAATCTCTTCAGATAAAAGAATTTTTGGTATTCCTAAACTCATGGAAGTTTCTAATATTCTCCTTATACTTTTGGAATTCATCCTGTATTATAATTTATTGCTTATGAATTTTGTAGATGCCCTTCTAGATTATAGTCCACAATTCACGGCAAAGATCACAGACTCGGGGACTCCTGGGTGGCTCAGCAATTAAGCATCTGCCTTCCACTCAGGGCATGATCCCAGAGTCCGGGGATCTAGTCTCACATTGGGCTCCCTGCAAGGAGCCTGCTTCTCCCTCTACCTATGTCTCTGCCCCTCTCTCTGTGTCTATAATGAATAAATAAATAAAATCTTTTTTTAAAAAAGTATCACAGACTTCAACACTTGTACATATAGGGACTCAACAAATATTGATGACATTAGTTATGTAAGAATGCATTTGGTTTCATTTCAGCTATCCAAAATCTATCCTTTGCTGTTTTGTTCTTGAATTTTTTTATCATTGATCAGCTTTATTACAAAAATAAATTTAAAAACTATATCAATTTAATTATTTTAAGATTTTATTTATCTATTCATGAGAGACACAGAGAGAGAGGCAGAGACATAGGCAGAGGGAGAAGCAGGCATCCTGTGGGGAGCCTGTTGCAGGGCTTTACCCCAGGACCTTGGGATCATGACCTGAACGAAAGGCAGATGCTCAACCACTTAGCAACCCAGGCATCCCTCAATTTAATTTTTAAAAATCTGGTATTCAAGGAGGCAGAAATACATTATACAAAAGCCAACTCTTTTCTTCCCAGTGAATAATACTTGTGTTGGAAAGCAAGAGATACAAGGCAAAATCCTTGTTACTTTTGGCATAATTTTTACTCAAAAAGAGAATTTCCATTTTCTTACACTATTCTTTGCATTTTCTTCAAATTCTGAACAGTGTATAATAGAAGTATTGTTAAATGAAACTCCTGTTTTCCTTTTAAATTAAATCTATGCCTTTTTTTGGTATGTTACTCACAGTATTATGTCAACACTGAAAAGCTGTAGATATTTTTTGAACCCAGAAGAAGAGAATACATCTCATATCTCTCCAGAACAGAGGTCTATGTTGAACAAGAATGACAATTTTACTTCAAAACAAGGGAGTAAAAGGATAATTTTTAAAATACAAATATTCTTAGTTAAAAAACAAGAATTCTTAAAAATAATTCAAATCATCTAAAATCCAAGTTTTTTCATAGTATGCTTCCTTGGCAAAGAGAGGCATTGCTATTTTCCTTTTATTCACTCAAGAAAAAGCATGTAATTAAAAACATCTATAGATTTTAACTTTCGATCTGACACAGTAATTGTTTCTCATCTTGCACTACTTCCTATTATCTGTCCTTTTGTTTAGACTGACAATAAAGTTGGCTTGCCACAGACTGTTTTTCACAATTCTCAGCCTTGAGAACCAATGATAAGTCCCATCACAAGCCAGTTTCAAATGAAGATTAATGTACTGATGACTGTTATGGGTTGAATTGTCTCCCCCAAAGAATTTTTGTTGTAGTACTAATTCCTGGTCCCTCAGAACGTGGCCTTGTGTGTACGTAGCATAGTTTCAGATGTAATTAGTTAGGTTAAAAGAGGTCTTGGTGGAGTGGAGTGGACTGGTATTCTTACGGAAAGGGAAATTTGGATGTAGACACATGTACAGGAAAAATGTCATGTATAAATTGGAGTTATGGTCCCATAAACCAAACAATATCACAGAATGCCAATGAATCAGCAGAAGTGAGAAGAGAGGCATGGAACAGATCTTTACCTAGAGCCTTCAGAGTAGCATGATCTTACCCACACTTTGATCTTAGACTTCTAGCCTCCAAATCTATGAAACAAAACCTTTCTGTTGTTTAAGCCACTCAGTTTGTGACTTTCTGATAGCAGTGATAGGAAACTAATACAGTGACCCAATATGATGTAATCATCTAAAGCAGTTTTACAGTATAAATATTGTCTCACAACTATGTCAAACTAAAAGCAAAATTCCCTTAAAATACTGAATGCTGCTCAACATCAAGAAACCTAAATCAAGGTCTGAGCCACTTGGCCAACATAGAATGGTTAGAGTTAAGAGTCCAGAGTGAGGGGCGTTTACTAGTAAGAGTATCTGGACAATTCAAGAGGAGTGATATTGAAGTGCTAGTATTTTCCAATTTTTCTGAAGAAAACTTTACCATTAACTGTAAAACAGCTCCGAGTAGTGACATGAAGTCAACTAATAATTGAGTATTCTGTAGTCTAGAGCCATTCCCATTATCCACACACAGGCAATAAAAGTGCTATCTACATGTGTGAACTGATTCATAATGACACGTCCCCTGAATTCTGGTATTTGTTTGTCTAGAAGGTAAGTGGTATCACATAGTCTTCTGTGTTTGTCAACTCCTGACGGCACACATGTCATATTTACAGAGAGGAGCACCAGATGGCAAACAGGACTTCACTTTTTTGTTTTCCATCAAGAAAAATAATTCTTCAACTTTGCTTAAGTCTGACATCTCAATATTCCAGGTACATTGCTGCCTAAGAGCAAGGCAAAAAAAAAAAAAAAAAAAGCAAAAGCAAACTACAAAACAACCTATTAAAATGCCATAAGGCAAAAATTAATGTAGTACAGGCACATGCATGTATGTGTACATGCATGCGTGCACGCACACACAGGCACACATACTACACACACACACACACTCAGATACTAATTCGACAGTCTTGGAGGATTTGGGGTATGAAAGGGTAAATAAAAGATATGTTCATAATAACTCCTTATGTCTTTGAATCAAGACTATTTTTAGTTACTATAAAGATGTTCGAAAGTGCTACAAGGTAACCAGGCAGGAGCTCTTTTATTTTCAGTACTTAGACAATTGGAAATGTGGGTTTTACCATTTACTGTCCTTTACACCTTTGCACATCTCTATTACAGCAACTATTATAACACAGTTAAAAATGTCTAATATGAATGTAATTAGTCTCAAAGGAGAGAACAGCAAACAAGGCAGAAAAAAAATTGACATAATGACTGAAGGTTTCCACGATTTGTTGAAAGATGTAAATTTGTGTAATTACAAATCTCAGTAGCCTCCAAGCCTACTATATACTAGAAAAGCTATGCCGAGACATAGCATTAAAAAAAAAACCTGATGAAAGCCAGAAATGTAGAAAAATTATTGAGAGCAGAACATGTCACAAATAAAGGAACAACATCTTTTATAATGTAGAAATGAAAGCAACCTGCCCTTTTCTACATAGGTCAGCCTAAATAAAAAATCTAAGTTTGAATTAATTGATACAAAAAAAAAATATTGGTGAAAATGGAATGTGGCATAGGCCAATGTGGCGTGTATTAAAGATACTCAAAACCCTACGAGTACTCTGCAAGCGTATTGTCATAGTTTCCCCAATTTTAATGAATATTCTGTTTAGAAAGCTTTTAAAAGCATGTGTTTTGAATGTAGAAGCATGGATGATTTAGACAATATTACAACATCTCATTTCTCTATTAGCTTCCACCATGACCATTTGGATCAGAATATCATTAGGTAAATACTTTTAGTGAAAAGGAAGAGTTGGTAAGACCCTAAGATATGAGCCTTGTACTGGAGAGTCCAGAGTTATCAGGGGCAGAATGTGAAGTCCAGATACCTGGGGGTCCTAATCGAGAAGACTTCAAAAAAAAGCAGGGGTGGGGGATGGCAAAGATGAAACATGCCTATTCACAATCATGGGTAGGCTTAGCCACAGTGATATATTAATTTTACATGTGTTTGCTGCTGCAGTATCAAGTGAAGCACCAGAAAGAGAGAGCTCATTCCTTTCGAGGTTGGCTGGGGGTAAATGGATTCAAATCTGAACAGACTGGAAGTAGAAGGGAACACAGTCTCACACTGAGACTCAAATTTGTGCTAAAAGAGAAAGTGCTGCAGATCTGCTGTCTATAGCCATGTTTGGCTGGCTTGAAAATAGCAAAGGTTACCGCAATGTTAAATCTCTGGCTTTAAAAGAGCTCTATTACCCCTTGGAGAAAACTTCCATTAAGGAATAAATGAGAACAAATATGGTTGTAAATTTTAACAAGAGATAATTGTATTATATTTCACCTGTTCTTTCAATACAGGTTCCTCCCATCTTCATACGGTTTTATTTTTGTTTCACCGTTCAAACAAAAAAGGAAAACCAAAAACCAGTTAAGCTTTTTCTTTCCTCCATTTAAAGTAGATAACTTTTTCAAAGTGCAAACAGCTGCGCTGAATGTAAATAACGAATGTTGGTCCCAAGTACTGCCAGTTTGAACTCCATATTTAAAGACACAGGGGAAGATCCTCTCCTTTCACTGGTGGCTTTTGCTTGATGAAACATAAGGAACATTATATCAAGTAGTCACTAAAACATGCACGTCTCCAAAGTCGCATATGTTGCTGTGATTTTCATCGTCTAGACCACTTGTAAAGGGAAGCATTTCCATACTGATTGTCCAAAGATAAAATGCAAATTACCCAAATAAAATTGAGCATGGTAGAGAAAATGCTGCAGTTCTAAGGCATTTTTTTAAAAAAGCACACCTGGTCTTTATTGAAATATAAAGACTCTAATTTCTCTAAGTTTTAAAAAAAATTAAAATATGTGAGAACACTGGCCAAGAATATAGAAACATTTCAATTTCCTAAAACGAATGAAACTCAGGGAGGTAATGTTTTACAACTGAGAATCCTTGTTTGTTTATAATAAAACAAATAGCAACATTAGGAATCTAACCAGCTTTCTGTGATGTAAATTCTTGCAAGATTAGAGCATTTCTGCCTGGACATCCAGATAAACTGACATTTTGGAAACCAAAAAGAGCATCTAGGTCAGTAAGACTTTGAAAATTAATGGGATCTTCTGAGATATCACTGGGTCATGTAGTTAAAAACAAAAGAGAGATACAGCTAAACAACTGTCTCCTACTGAGTTCTAAAATAGGGAATGACCCACTGATTAATTCAATGATATCAAGCATGATTACTACATTTGAATCTGTAATGTGATTAAAATAATTTTATGTCAACTTGTTTCACTCTAATTTCTCACTTCAAGAATTTCTTTTTTCTTTGTTTTCTACATTAACTGGAGCCAGAAAGAGACTTTAAAACAATATAAAGGTATTGAGAGTTATAATTATCAAGAAGCCTAACTGGCCCTACACAAAATTAAGAAGTAAGAAAATGTGGTCTTCAGCATTCCTGCTTTATCTTGTTCCTTTTCTTCCTTTGTTAATCATTTTCCACTCACTATGCTCAGCGTGTCCAAAGAAAATATATTACCTGTATTACAAATTTACCTGAAAGTCTTAAAAATTTAATTTTTTGGCTTTCTTATAAGGTCCTCAGATAGGATCACAACTATGAAAAAAGTGAATAAGTAACTGTAGATCGTCAAAGTTAAGCCTTAGCAGATGAGAAGTGTTGAATATAGATGGCCTTCCTAAATACACCACATTCTCATAAGGAGCTTATGAGAAAGACTGAACTATCTTTGCTGAGCAGTTTCAACAAAATCCCTGGGACTGGTCGTTCATTCATTCTTTCAACTGTAAAGAGCTGCAACTAGCTCCCAGGACCTCGATAGTCTGGAAACAAAGGTGCATAAGACACAACATTTTCCCTGAAAGTATCTCACTGTCTATATAGAAACAAACAGATAAGAGTCTTATGTTACAAATACATGTTGCAAATAGAGATACGCAGAGAAGCTGTTGAGAAAATACATATATTTCAGAATGGAGAAATTGCTACTCCTTCTAGTTTCTCTAAAGTAAAAAATTAGAATAGATTATCATCTACAAGATAGGGAATCATTGCTATTCTTTTGTAGGTATCCTGCTTTTAATTTTTGGGAGCTATTGAGATTCTTTTTAACCTCTGGAGTTCTGCAGTTTCACCCTGTTATCCCTAAGTCTATATTTATTTGTATTCTTTTTATTGAGGATTACTGAATCTGAGAATTAATATCTTTAATCAGTTCAGTAATATTTTCAGAATAACCTCAGGGCTCTCCTTCCATTACTTGCATATCCATATTCTATTTCTTCCATTCTCCCCTTCTAGAACTTCTATAAATGTTCATTGGAAATTCTTAATGATCGAAGATCCTCATACTCAGTTTTGATATTTATTTTCTATAGGTCTATCTATGTATGCTAAATTCTGAGTTCTTATCATAGTCTATGTAGCTTATTAATTTTCCTCTCAAGTGGGTCTAATCTGCTATTTTCTCCAAATATTTTGTTTTGCCCAACGTCCTCTATCTCTAGACTATATATCCTTGAACTTATTTTGGGAATGATTGGCTTACAAGAAATAGGAACCCAATTGACTTCTATTCAGATTGACATTTATTTGTGAAGAACTAGAAGAAATCATGAAAGCAGTAGATAGGAAGTGCTCTTGCACTCCAGGCAAGGCTGAATCCATAAACTGAAATGCCATCAACAGTGACAGCAACCACACCTTCTCTCTTTCCCCTCACAGTCATTCATCCACAAGTGCATTTTACCCTCTACATGTAAGCTCCAGTTTATCTACTTTGGTATTAACAGGAGTCAGGGTCTTTATAAGCCCAGCAGCTGCAACATGTTAATTAGTTTCTCATCTTAATTCTCAAAATCTTTGGGAAATATGGAGAGCTCTAAAAATGAGTAGAATTATTAAAAAAAATTAACACTTTAGGCAGTATTACTAATCAGAAAAGGATTCTGGAGGTCCCCTCCTCCACCAGCAGTTGAGTGATGGGAGATCTGGTGTGCCTTTAGTGGAGGTGGCTAAAGGTTTATTAACATTACCAATATGACAAATAGATTGTGCTAAAGGCATCTTGCTGAAGCCGACTAGTTTCACAGGCTCTCCTTAATGAGCAAGCATCCATGTGAACCCATAACCTGGATCCGGAAATGAACATGAGTTCCTGTCTCAATTAGGAATTGGGAATTGATATGTAGGAACTCGAGTTAATGAGCTATTGATGCAGGACAATAGCTTATAAAGACATTTAACATTGAGTCTTAGGAGTGAACCTGACGTGGGCAGAAATAAGTAAATAAAACCTGCAGAGGGATGACATAAACACACATGGACCAAACAATATGAAGAGGACACAACAGAGCAAACATCATGGCTAACGGCTTCAGCAAAGCTTGGTTTTAGTCCTTCTGAAAGCATGATGTATTTCCTGTCTGTGAGCTCCTTAACATCTCCTGATTCTTTAAAGTAGATACCCTTTCTCAAGATGACTCAATTAGGTTTATCCTTCTTTGTAATGAACTCATCCCTAAGACAAAGCCCAGCAATATATATTCCAGGATTTGGAGAGAGAGAAGAAACCAAGTACTGGAATGGAATATAAACAATGACTTAGGAGTGTTTCACCTAGGCTGTTGGCCCTTAGTTTTCAGTTCATAGGTTTCATTAAGAACCTTATCAAAGCTATGAATCTTTTATCAAGAAATTGTCATGTTCATACAAAACTTTACATAAAATTTTGCAGGTCTTGGGATCCCTGGGTGGCGCAGCGGTTTGGCGCCTGCCTTTGGCCCAGGGCGCGATCCTGGAGACCCGGGATCGAATCCCACATCGGGCTCCCGGTGCATGGAGCCTGCTTCTCCCTCTGCCTATGTCTCTGCCTCTCTCTCTCTCTCTCTCTCTCTCTCTCTCTCTCTCTCTGTGACTATCATAAATTAAAAATAAAATAAAGTTCTTTAAAAAAAAAAAAAATTGCAGGTCTTAAAATTCCATGAAAGCCTTCCTAAAGCTCTAAAAAAGAATTCTAGGTGAGGCATGTCAACAGTTACAAATGAAATTCCATTTATATTTTAAAAATATATGTTTTGAAGCATGAAAGAAAAATCATTTCAAAAACACTTTCAAGCATTAACTGATGTTTGAATTAAAAACAGAGTTTATTGGGGCACTTGGGTGGTACAGCAGGTTAAGCATTCAACTCTTGATTTCAGCTCAGGTCATGATCTCAGGGTGGTGATAATAAGACCCCAAGTCAGGCTCACACTGGCTTGCACAGGGCTTGGAACCTACTTAAGATTCTCTTTCTGCCACCATCCCCCCACCCCCACCCCCGGCTCCCTGACTCTTGTGTAATAACTCACACTCTCTCTCTTCAAAACAAAACAAAACAGCATATCTTATCACCCAAATGAGAAATGTTCTATTTTACTAAAACCTTTCTCACATGACATTAAGACTACAATATTCTGTGCCCCATTTAAAATGCTAATTAACAGAAATTAAATGATGTGTTATTATGGATTATTCAACTTGTTTCAGGATTTCACAAGAAAATACAAATTTCCTCTTTTATGTTTAAGAAGGAAAAATAAAACTATCAATGTTAAGCATATAAAACCCACATGCACCTGAATCCCTTTGTTAGATTAGATACAAAGTGAAACATGACATAATACGATGTATTTTTTGTTTAAATGAAGGCTCTACAGAACTGGCAGGTTTAAAAAAAAAAATCTAAAATCTTTTATTCACAGGTGTTTTATCAAAGTGTCTTTCAAAAATGGGGTATATATGCAGTACACTTTCAGGGACACCAAAGAGCCAGCCTGCCCAAAAATATCTCTCCTGATGATCTGTCATTTCATCGTCTGTACTTCACTCTTTGTGAGCAGTCCCTCTGCAGGCATCTACTTTTAAAATGCCATTACTGTCGGTCTGGAAGTGTAGAGAAATGGAAGTTCTGCATAATTGTCTTCCAAAGTTATGTTCTGTTAAAAGTGATTTTTTTTTTTTTGGTCCCATTAGAAGGCAACTTGTCAACAGCCACTGATTGACAGCCAGTGTTGCCTCCTAGAGACAAAGAGACAGAGCATTTCCCCAGGGTCACCAATGAAGACAGCCTGCATTACATAAGTGGAGCGAACAGGGCTCTTCTGCAGGGTGTGTTAAAGCTGCAAAGATAAAACGAGTGAAAACAGGAGTGCAAAGTCTAGAAGCAACAGGGAAGAAATCTGCTGTGGCAATTGCAGTAAAACTTCTTGTTCAGTTTAATGAGAATGAACATGGGACAGAACTGGCTACTGCTCTAGAAAAAAAAAATACACAGACACACACACACACACACACACACACATGTGGCCATTAGAGCCTTGAAGAAAATGGAAATTAATTTAAAGAAAATTGACAGATACAAGGGTTCATGGTAATTCTGAGTTTGCATTATCAGACCAGCCAAGCCAAAAGGGAAGAGCAGACATTTAAAAATCTCTGTGTGAAGTGCCAGATATAAAAAGAGAGAAAATTAGTGGGAACTCTTGATTAAGGACTTTGATAATAGAAGTAGGAAACAGTGGGCAGCCCGCGTGGCTCAGTGGTTTAGCGCCGTCTTCAGCCCAGGGCCTTAACCTGGAGACCCCAGATCCAGTCCCACATCAGGCTCCCTGCATGGAGCCTGCTTCTTCCTCTGCCTGTGTCTCTTCCTCTCTCGCTCTCTCTGTGTGTCTCTCATGAATAAATAAATAAAATCTTTAAAAAAAAGAAGGAGAAGAAGTAGAAAACAGAGAAAGAAAAGTAGGAATGAGTAGCCTGTGCTGACAGGAAAGGCAGTATGAATAGGCTTGGGAGTAAGATGGTCTGGGTTCAAATTCCCTTTCCCACAGACTTATATAATATGATCATGGTTCCATGGGCATAATATTTCACTATTTATAAAATGGAGAAGGATGCCATGAACTCACAGTGGCTATAGGAAATAAGTGAATTAATATGTGGAATGTAGCCACAATATGTATGCCTAGCATACCACACATGGTCAACTAACACCAGCAATGATTTTAGTTTTCGAGTGGTATTTTCTCACATATTATAAATATTACTTAGAAGAAGTACTGTTTATAAAGTTATTTTGTGCACTAAATAGTTTACTTTGATTAGTAGGGGAAAAAAAGGCCAATCAGCTATGATGGGTTATGTGACTTTCCTATTTTAGTAATCAATGCTGGAGGAGACATTTGCTCCCTCAATCAATATTAAACTAACAACTCAATTGGCTGTTGACAAGCCTGAATGACAGCACAAAACCCCTAAAGACATTCTCAAATCTCTCAGGACTATGCCCTATGAAACACTTTATATTCGTAATGGCAAATGTCATAGAAGAAATAGCCCAGTAAGTAAAATAAGAGAGATTCAATTATATAATTTTAGATAGAAAAAATTGATAGAAATTATTTGATACAAGGCCCTACTGTTGCAAAGAAAAAAACAAGAGGGACAGGAAGGTCAAAAGATGAGAATAAAGCCACACAACTACTCAGCAATGCAGAGCAGAGACCCCGCCAGCCACATCTGCTGATTAAAAGGGGTCATGTTGGTGCCCATGCACCAGGCAGCCTCCTCATCCTGGGCCGCGTCCATACACACACTGCAAAATCACTGAGGGATTTTTCCTCCTTGATAAAAGAACACAGACACCTGATTCCAGAAACAAAAAATAATATACATAAGTAGGAACCAATTTTCAACTTCACTCTTTTGCTTAGAGATGAATTGAGATCTCTCTTTCTTCAAAGGCATTGAACTTGACCATCATTCTTAACTGAAATTTGATAGAAGAAGGAGTTAGAGTCAGAGTCTGAAGCAGCACTTCTCCCTTTGTTGCCTATCCTAGCGTCTCTTCAGAGTTCTCTTCTTAAATTCAGCAGGGTTCATCACCAAGCCACGCGTCCTCTTTCTCACTTGCATTAGGCATTGACCTTTGAAATAGTAAAAGCCTGCACTTCGTGAAAAGAAAAAAATAATAATAATAAAAGAACAAAATCAAGAGTGGTGAAATATGTTTTTAATGTTCTGTGTCTGAGCCAGGTCTTCCATTCGAACTCAAAGATCTGGGTTTCAATTCAAAGTTTGTTTCTGCAGCTGCCTCCAGCTCACACAAAGCATTTAAAAGCTTCTGTTCCCACTGTTTTTCCTGTCAGGGTTTTTTTTTTTTTCTATGTAGGAGGAACATATTGAAAGATGGACATTTACCTACTCTTGTCCCAGATGTTAAGATACTTGGACTTAATTTCTATCTTACTGTATTGACCTCTCCACCCATATCCCCAGCTGAAACTCGGTGGCTCCTCTTTGGGATCAGCATAGGATGCACAATAGGTGCCAAATCACTTCCTCCCATTCTGGGTCATTTCCGGTAACAACATGTCTTCTCAGAGACTTTCAACTACTCAAGAATTAATGCTTGTTCAAGGGTTTTCTCTACCCCTCCTCAAGCTGGCTGTGTATCATCCCCATACCCCCCAGCCATACATGGAGCTTAAAGTTCCAGAATTCCTATGTGAATAAAATTGCAAGAACATTGGTGAGTTTTTCACATTTTTCCAAGGAAGCTATGCAAAAAGCATCTCAGTGATGACCCTGGATTAAAAATGTTTGGTGTTCAATATTGAATTACGAAATATTATACCTTTAAAAACTGTCATTTGGGGATTTCTATTTTTATTTATAATTTTAGTGCTGGAGCACATATTTTGGATCTTTAAAACTATAATCTCAAAGCCATATAAGCAAAATTGATGCTGATTGTGAAAACATAATTTTGATTGTAAAGATTTGCCAATAAAACTTCCTACATCTCACAAATCAAATGATTCGTAACCAGATGTCATTTACAATGGTTTACTGTATACTGTTCCTGTTTTTCTCATTACATTCTTAGTTTCTAGTTACACAAATATTAAAATTGAATTATTATTACAACCTACATCATAATATATTGAGGTAATTTAAGTCCTAGTTATAAGCCTCTAATATAACTCGTTTATCAATGAGTCATACTGAATTTTCTAAGTAAAGTCTTTCTTATTAAGACATTATTCTTTATTATTTATTATTTTTGCACAAGCTTTATTTACACTGGACGAATGTCTCCATGCAAACTCACAATAAAGAGTACCTTTTATTTACTTTTCGGAATGGTATATGGGCCATCCATATGAAATAGGATAGGATCTTCTTTTACAAGCAAATTTCACCAGAGTATTTGGAATACAGTAAGATTTCACCATTTAAAATCAGGGCAGTGCCCATATACCCCCTTCTGTTATGGAAATATGGTTTCTTTGTTGCAATTATTCAGGCACTTTAAAAAACAATATGAAAAAATAATGTTTCTCACTTTGAAATCACTTTAAAATTAGCCTCCTTGAATTTCAATGTCAGGATTAAAATGTTCTTTGAAAGCCACTGAGAATGGGGAAGAGGACTAGTAATTCTTAGTCTCAAATAATTAATGCTCTTTAGTACCTCTAGACTTTAAAACTATTCCTTTTTAAAGCTGAATTTCATGAAACACCAGAGACCAACATATATTCATAAAGAAATAAATGCACCATTGAAAAAAATCTCTTGTTAATGTGATTTATTGACAGAATTAGATGCATGGACAGGAAGTAGCTGATCACTGGCCCAAGACTGCCATGTTAATTTTGTAAGTTTAGGAATATACGGTAATGAATTTACACTAATTATTGATGAATTTACACTAATTATACCTTAAAACGTATTTAGAGTCACTCAAAAGAATCTTTCATTAGAAAGATAATTGTAGCAGGAAAAAAAAGTCTCACTTAAGTCATGCAAATCAGCGTTGTTGAACTTGCCCTGTTTATAAGTCCTGTTAGCAAACTGCTAGTGTTTTATAGACATTTAACTCTAGATTTCTCACCACCAAATCAGAAATAAAACTTCTGAATTAGAATTGTTGCCAAATTCACCTTGGTAAATATAAATACCATTAATGTCTTGTTAGCAAGGATTAATATTCTTACAAGTCAAGAGGCAGACCCTCTTAAAGAAACAAACAACAACAACAAAAAACCCACCAATCTATACTCTAAAGTTCACAATTGCTTGAAAATTAACATGCAGCAGAAATCAGATAAAGAGGGGCATGTGGTTGGCTCCAGTTGGTTAAGCATCTGCCTTGGGCTCAAGTCATGACCCAAGGGTCCTGGGATCTAGCCCTGCATTGTCATCTGTTTGCCTACTCAGCAAACTGTGCTTCTCCCCTGCCCCTCACCCCACTTGTGCTCTCTCTCTCTCTCTCTCAAATAAATAAAATCTTTAAGAAAAAGGAATCATCTAAAGAATAAAATATTGTGAGCATTTCAAATAAAAACAATGCAAAAACTTATTCACTAGATACTGCATACTGCTATGTTAGTTTGATTTTTTTCAACTCAGTTAAATTATCATTAATAAATATCCTTATAACCATAAATTCATGGTTTTTTTTCTTTTATAAGTACATAATTATAATTGCTTCACCAGAGAAACAAGGCCAACAGAAGCAAAAATCAGCTCATTTAATTATGGAAGTTGAGGGGCACCTGAGTGGCTCAGCAGTTGAGCTTCAGCCTTTGGCTCAGGTTGTGATCCTGGGGTCCTGGGATCCACTTCTGCATTAGGCTCTCTGTGGGGAGCCTGCTTCTCTGCCTCTCTCTGTGTCTCTCACAAATAAATAACTTAAATCTTAAAAAAAAAAAAATTATGGAAGTTGAGAAGTCCCACAACCTGCCCTCTGCAAGGTAGAGACCCAGGAAAGTCAATGGTGTTATTCAGGGTGAGCCTGAAGGCCTGGGGATGAGGAGCACCAATGCCCAAGAGCAGGATTTCTCAGCTAAAGCAGAAATAATTCACCATTCCTGTGCCTTTTTGTTCAAGTCGGTCCTTCAACAGAGTGGATCACACTGGTGAGAGCAATCTTCATCACTCAGTCATGTTCAAATACTAATCTCTTCTGGAAACATCCTCACAAATACGAACTGAAACAATATTCTATCAGCTATCTGGGCATTCCTTAGCCAAATCAAGGTGACACATAAAATCAACCACTGCAATAACTTACAGCATTCTTTCTATAAGACATTCTTCTCCATCTCTTACAGCCCATTTTAGTTAATTCCCAATAAAAAAACAGGAAAACAGTTACAAGTAACAAGGATGACACAAAGTCTTTCATATTAAGGGTTTCAGAATGAAGTTTTAGTTTTTACTTAAACATAGATTTGACTGAAACTCTGGGAATACAGTTCCAATAAAAAAGCCAAAACACATGGTGAGAATCTAATTCATTAGGATTGGATACCTCTTCAAACTCCTTGTTTTTCTGAATTCATTTGACAGTTCTATGCTATGCCTGCAGCCATCAGGTCTTTTAGATGAATTTGCCAACCTAGACAAGGCTTCTTTCTAGGGAAACAAATAAAGAGGTATATGTCAAAAAGTGTCCTTAGTGCATAATAATGGTCCTTTTAGATCTTATGGCAAAAGGTAAGGCATGTATTATTCACCTTGAAGAGAAGAAATTATTCTCTCAGGCATCAAACAAGTATTTTGATAATCATTACCAATCATAAAATGACCCTTGTGCATTTCTGTTTATATTCCAGTGATCTAGCTTAGATGATGTGTAGAAAATGAAAAGGAGCAGTAACTAAACATCTTCTAGTTACTTGTACACATGAAATTATAATTCCTTCTACCTAGATGATCTGTAACATTCTATCATACAATCAGGGTTACCTTCTTGCTTTTTATAAATCTCAGAGTGCTTCTTTCTAAATTCTTACATAAGTAAAACAAGTGAGTAATGGAGAAACACACAAACCTGAATTTCTAAACACGGTTTTGTCCTTTATAACTATGTAATACATTCGAGGCCCCACCTTGCCAACAGTAAAAGAGGGAAAATGCTACCTTGTACAGAGAGAAGTTGAGTAAAAATAACAGATAAATTTCCCAAATATTTAGAAGTGATTAAAAGAGAAAAAAAAAAAAAAAGAAGTGATTAAAAGAGAAACTTCAAAATCCTCTCTACAAAACTAAACCATTAGGTGGACATATCCTCGACCTAAAGAGTTAGGTAGGCAAAGAAGTAGCATGCGCTTCTCCTTCTTAGACTGGAAGAGTCCACAGCCAGCGCCAATAAGGGTCCATGCTTACAGCAAGCTAAATGGTTAAGCCTGACAGGCTAATCTCTCTTGAATACATCTGGGTATTTTTGAGACCACAAACTGAATTGAATGTGTCTCAAAACAAGTTGGTTTTGGTTCCCATTCTATTTGTAATAAAGTTATTTATTTCAATGATGCTCATCACAGCTTTTCTACAATCACCTGGGAATCTCTAAAAATTAACAACAAAATCTGGGCCCTACTCAAAAAATCTGAATTAATGTTGTCAAAAATCTGAATTAATGAATTAATGGGCTTAGACAAAGGTATTTTTTACAAGTGCCCCAAGTGGTTATAGTAGTAAATTTTAGTATGAGTACCACAGGATAAAGAGATACTATATTTTTCTTAATTACTCAATTTAAATGTATGTGTGTGTATGTGGATGTAACAAGTATGAAGAGAGAGTTATGTTCTGTATAGCTAATTTCAATTCTTTGAAATGCCTCAATAAAGGCTTTTAAAAAATGTGTGATTGGTTACATGTAGGGAATAAAAACTAAAATTTTAAAAATCAGAAGTATTCTGCATTTGAATTGTTCTGCAAGCACTGCTAAATTCTCTTTACACTTCCGATAAACTGAAACATGCTTTAAATATTAGATAACCTAGAAGAGGGGACTGCAAGAGAGTACAATGTGCATGATACTCCAGTTTAAATCACGCATAGCCAATTGAAAACAAATTGAGTAGAGAACTGTTCAGTGGTTATTTTTCAAAACATGATGCTGAATTTGCACAAATGCACATGATTTTCCAGCAATCCAGGAAATCTGTTGCACAACTGCCACCACAATCAAAGCAGAGCAGGGATTTTTAGAGAAATGAAGCCTGGCATATTTAGATGGCTATTTTATTAATTAATATTATACTTTGTTCTGAAAGATTTCTCCCATTTGCCTGTTCCCTTTTCTACAACTTCAACTCACTGTCACACATTAGTAATGTTTCATACTCACATGTGCATCCTCAGCAAAAATGTTAGTTAAGTGAAAAATAATGTGCCATATTAAATAGATGAATGAAAAATCAAACTGGGGTCCAGAAAGATATTCTTTTAAAAAAAGAAAGAAACATATTCTTGTTTTTTATAAAAAGTTCTAAAATTGTGTCAGCTTCAATATTGCATAGAGCTATATGCTGATTAATGTGTCATTCTTGTGCACTTCTTTACCATTTCCACAGAGGACAAGCTTATAGACCACTAAGACTATTTACCTAATTATTGAAGCAGTTATTTCTTGATTAAAAAGAAGGAGGAGGAAAACAATCATTTTTCAAGTCCTGAATACATCAAAAGCTAAAAAAAAAATTGTTTTTCTTTCAGGATTAAAGGCTTAAGATGATTATTTTACTAATTACAGTTAATTAGATTTGCTCTATGCTATTACCCAAGATCGAATTAATAATAAAGTAACTTGTAACAATAAAGTTTATTTAATAAAGGTCATCACCTTCAAATATTCTGATATTTACCACTAGGAAAAAAGTGATATTTCTATCACCACATTCTGAGAGCTTACTACCATTTGGTAGGATAGGCAGTCTCCTCATCTAAATGTTTTTGGTTTTTAAAATAATGATGAATAAAATAATGGTGAACTAAAGACTTCTCCCTGGTTCTCAAAGTGCTATCACATTTACCCTAAGAACATCCATATGCCAACGGGGGGAAATGAATGTTTCTGGTATTTTAAGTGGGGGATAAGCTAAAGCAGAAGATGCCTAGATAACTTGCCTATGGTCACAATGTAAGTTTCAAAGCCAGCAGTATCATTCTGTTGCATATTATGCTCTAGGTTACACCACATTTTTATTTAAAAAAAAAAAAAGTATTTTCCCCAGAATATCATGACAGGGATCACCTGAGCACATTGTTGCCTCAACCCTACTGGCTCTTTGAAGGTTCTAAAAACAATTACCAGACCTACAATTCCTCACACTGTAATTGACCTCTGCTTTGGTAAACTCAGTGGAATCCATGGATTTGGAGTTGATGCAACTCTTTCAAATCAAATGCACTGTACTCCTTGACTTTGAATAATTTGTAAGATATAGATAACAGTTGCCATTGGGTTGATTGGCAAGCTTTTTCAGGAAAGCTGATTTTCCTCAAATGTGAGGTCTCCTTTTCCATCCTAAGTCACTTCCCCAGGCTCCCAGCCTTCACTCTTATTTCAGTAGTTCCCTGGGACTGCCCTGTACATTCTGTATTTGCCTGTCATTCCTTTCTTTCCTTCTCCAGTTTCTAACCTCTCAAAAATAATAGAGAAACATGAAATAAATTTCTTTACAAAGCTTGTTGCTCATTATCCAATTTTCACATCTATGTCATTTTGTTTACTGATTGAATTATTTAGTAGTTTCTGGAAAATAACTAGAAATAATAAAATTTATTTTTAAAATAACATCATAAAAAACTCAATGAATCTCAAGAACCATAGATATTTTACTAGATTATTTTCGCCCCTTCCCAAATTCAGTACTTCTCTCTGTTTCATGTTTTTTAAGCTTATTTTAAGATTACACAAGCAATTCTTACTTATTGTAATTTTCCAAAAATTTAAGAATGCAAAAACTCGAAAAAGAGGTTTTTCTATTACATTAACCTGTAATGTAACTGCCATTAACACTTGGGATTTAGGGGGTCCTGAGTGACTCAGTAGGTTAAGCATCTGCCTTCAGCTCAGGTCATGATCCTAGGGTCCTGGGATGAAGCCCTGCTCCAGGTAGAGCCTGCTTCTCCCTCTCCCTCTGCCTGCCACTCCCCCTACTTGTATACTCTCTCTCTCTGTCAAATAAATAAAGTCTTTTTTTTTTTTTTTTTTTTTTAAAAAAGGACTTTATCTATTTATTCATGAGAGACACAGAGAGAGAGAGGCAGAGACACAGGCAGAGGGAGAAGCAGACTCCATGCAGGGAGCCTGACGCAGGACTGGATCCTCAGTCTCCAGGATCAGGCCCTGGGCTAAAGGCGGCATTAAACCACTGAGCCACCCTGGCTGCCCTAAATAAAATCTTTTTTAAAAGAAAACAAACACACCACTTGGGATTTAGCTTTCCAGATATATTTTCCTACTTGCCACTGATTTCTCTTCATGGTCCTGTCCACTGAGATGCTAAGAAATCCCCAAATCACAAATCTTTCAGTATGTTTACCTACCCTTTATATAGTCATCTGGCCTTTCAACTATTTTTTTCTCAAATCTATTATTCATGGTGTAAATGTTACATTTTCAAACTCAATATATAATAGCTCTTATAACATGAAGCCTTGTTCCTCTCAAAGTTCTCTCTGCCATGGACCTCAAAAGTCAATGTTGATAGTCAAGGCTCAGCAATGATTCTTTCTCTATGTATTTCTATGGTAACAATGCTAAGTGGAGGTCAAAATGTAAATAAAGACTTCCTTGGTACTAGAGCAAAAGGAGTTAGAAAGGAAAATCACCTAGGCTTATGTTAACATAGGATGGACTGTTCATAATTGATGAGTATATCTACCTTCACACATAGTTTTCTAAAAATGAGATTATAATTGTTCAAAACATGTTTTTTTTTCCTGTGTTAGCATATTATGGACATATTTCCATGTTAGCAGATATAAAATTAAGCTTACTTTCCAAAAAATAAAAAGTAAACAAAATTATGCTTTCTTTCCAGTGGTTTTATGGTCTTCTACTGCTTGGATATACCAACTTTAAGAAACAGTTCTCTTATTGTGAAAAATGTTATAGTGAACATCTCTACACATATATTGTGAAAATACCTAAAAGTGGAATTACTGAATTGAGTCAGTCATTTTTTTAAAAGTTATATAGTCTTCCCAAAAGCCATTCATAAAATATCAAAGGAATCTTAACCATTGTTATAACTGTTTCTATAAACAAAATGTAAATATTCCCACTACTTCAGGTCATATTCAGTATAAGGATTTTAATATTCATTGATAAAAGTTCAACGAATAATTACTAATACTACCCCCCAAAAAAGCAAGTCTATTTGTAAAAGGAAAATACTATTTTTTGTGACTCTTCAAGAAAAGAACTATCTTTTTTTTTAAGATTTATTTATTTGAGAGCGAGAGAGAGCTCATGCAGCAGGAAGGGAGAAGAGGGAGGGAGAGGGAAAGAGAGAATCTCAAGCAGACTCCCTGTTGAGAGCAGAGCCCTTTGAGGGGCTCAGTCCTAGGAACCTGAGATCATGACCTGAGCTGAAATTAAGAGTCAGATGCTTAACTGACTGAGCCACCCAGGGGCCCCAGAATTATCTTTAATTAAAAGGTGATCATGAGGCAAAACATTTGGACATAAAAGAATCATATTTTTTTCAAATGTTTATGCTGAATGTTGTATAATGTGTGGAGAAGGAAACAAATTTAAGGCCCTTTGAATTAAGCAAAGAGCTTTGTTGACTCCCTATACAGAGTCAATTGTTCCAAGAAAAATTTTATTTGGCTATGCTTTATATCATGACTGGCATTTCTTTTTTTTTTTTTTCAATTCAATATATAGACATAAGAAATATTATTGCAATTGAAAACAAACCAAAAAAAAAGGCACAAAATGTGCAAAATAATAAGAAAAACAAGTAAGAATCAGTAAAGACAGCAAAAAATAGATTTAGATTCCCAAGCAACTTTACTATTTAAAATATCAAATATAGAAAATAAAACAAAGCCATGCAAGCCAATGTTAAAAGATATAAAATATGTATCTATTCTTTAAAAGGCATAAAAAGGTACTAATAAGACTAGGAAGTTTGAAGAAAGAAAAAGAAAAATTTAAAAATAAAGAATAAGATAGCTTAAGAACTCAATGGATAGACAAAACAAATGAGTGGCAGTGTAAGTAAAGATCATTAACTTAGAAGAGACACCTGAAATGTTTGGATTTTTCATTTGTAGAAGAGAGAGAGATAAAACAGAAATGAAAGAAAGGAGAAAGTGAGGTGGAAGAGAATAAAACAGAAAACAAGACTTGAAGAACAAGAAAGAAATTATCTAATGAAAGTCCCATCCAAGAAAAGAGTTAAGATGAAACCAAATAAAATATGAAAATGAAAAACAAAATGTAAAACCCAAAATATAAAAATTATAAATCCACAGAGACAAGATGCAGAATGTACCAGAATTTTTTGAATCCATAGATTAAAAATACAAATATTTCTGGACACAGCACCTTGAAACTCGGTAAAACATCAAAGCCAAAGAGTAAAAGTTCAAAGTAGCCAATAATATAAAACAAACAAAATTTTCACCTAAAATAATATAATTAGTCTGAAAGCACTTTATGACATAAAATACCACATACAAATATATCATTCAAAATATTCAGAAAAAGACTATTATCCCTGAATTGTGTAACTACCTAGCAAAACTGACTTTCAGAAATAAGGGGCAATATAAAGTTACTTTCTGATAAATGTAAAATTGAGTGTGTTTGCCACCCAAAGACATCTACTATATGAATCTCTAATAGATATTCAAGAAGAAAAGAAAGCCCAAAAGGAAGGTCTGAAATGCAAGAATAAATGTGGAGAGCAGGAAATGTTAAGTTTATAGGTAAATCTAAACAAATGTCTATAATGCATTAATAATGATGATAATAACAATAATATCTTATTTGAGGGGTTAAAAATGTAGAATTAAAATAGTGAATTACTCAAGAGAATGAGAAGACAAATCACAGCCTGGGAGTAAATCTTTGCATAAGACAAAACAACTGTTGACAAAATATCAAAAGAATTCTTAACAGTCAACATTTTTTTAAATAATTAAGAAAACAACCTTATTTTTAAAAAGGGCAAAAGACTTGAAGAAACACCTCAGCAAAGAAGATATACAGAAGGCAAGCAAGCATAAAATGATGCTCCAAGTTCTATACCATTAGGGAAATGGAAACAAAATAAAACAACAAAGAGGTACCACTGTATACCTATTAGAATGGCCACCATTCAAACTACTGACAACTCCAAATGCTTGCAAGGATGTGGAGCAACCAGTATTCCAATTCTAATTGGTGGTGGAAATATAAAATGGAACAGCCACTTTAGAAGACAGTTTGAGAGCTTCTTACAAACCTAAACATATTCTCACCATATGATCCAGCAACAGTACTCTTGATATTTTCCAAAATGAGTTGGAAAATTCTGTTCACACAAGACCTGCACACTAATGTTTATAGCAACTTTATTTATAATTCTTGGAATTATAGTAACTTGGAAGCAATATGTATAAAGAATATGAAGCTTGAAAGCAACCAAGATGCCCTTCAATAAGTGAATAGATAAATAAACTGTGATATATCCAGATAATGGGATTATTCAATGCTAAAAAAAAAATGAACTATCAAGTCTTGAAAGGACATGGAGGAACCTTAAATGCACATCACTGAGTGAAGGAAGCCAATCTGAAAAGGCTACATGCTGTACGGTTCCAACTATGTGACATTCTGATGTGCTTCAGCAGATTGCCAATCATTAAAATATCACTATTATCCAATGCTGGACAAACTACAGACGAATAAGAAATTTACATGAAGTGCTGGTGAAGATAAAGAACTTGCTAAAATCGTTTTTAGTACCCCTTAAAAGCTGTAATGGTTATGCCTTTTGGTGCAGATATGTAATTCTAATGTATTTATACTGTATTTTATATTTGCCCATGTAGTTATGTTTCCTAATGGTCTTTATTTTTGCATAGTGATTTGATTTATCCTTTAGTGTCATTTCATTTTAACCTGAAAGACTGCCTTTGGTATTCTTGTAGTGACAAGAATAGTGACAAACCATAAGCTTTTTGTTTATCTGGTAATGTCTTAACTTCTCTCTTATTTTTAAGGGTCAGTTTTACTGAATATAAAATTCTTGTCCAAAAGCCTTTTTTACTTTGGCAATTCTAATATGTCATCTCACTGGTATTTTGGCTTTGTCTTATTAGACACCTGCAATAAATCTTATCAAGAATCCCTCGTACATAATCAATTAGGCCTTTCTTTCTGCTTTCAAGAGTCTCACTTTGGCTTTTGACAGCTTGATTATGATGTGTTTCAATGTGGATTTTTATAATTAATTAATTAATTGATTGATTAATAATTAGTGAGTTCCAAACCCATTGTACCATTTATTAATTAATTAATTTACTCTACTTGGACTTCGTTAAGATTCTTTTTTTTTTTTTTTTTTTTTTTTTTTTTTTTTTAAAGATTTTATTTATTTATTCATGATAGTCACACAGAGAGAGAGAGAGAGGCAGAGACATAGGCAGAGGGAGAAGCAGGCTCCATGCAGGGAGCCCGATGTGGGATTCGATCCCGGGTCTCCAGGATCGCGCCCTGGGCCAAAGGCAGGCGCCAAACCGCTGCGCCACCCAGGGATCCCTAAGATTCTCATTAGGCTTATGTTGGTATGCTTGATGGCACCTCAGAGGTTTCTGAACCTCTGTTTATTTTCCTTTATTCTTTTTTCTTTTGTTCCTCAGACGAGATAATCTCAATTAACATAGCTTCAATTTCACAGATTCTTTGCTTCTGCCTCCTAGAATATGCTTGGGAAGCCAGCTAAAGAATTGTTTTCTTTTTTTCTTATTTCAGTTCCTATACTTTTCAACTCCAGAATTTCTATTTGCTCTTTTTAAATAATACCTATTGATATTTTCTATTCTGTGATACATTATTTTCATAACTTCTCTTAGTTCTTTAGATATGATTTCCTTTGAATATACTTAAAATAGCAAATTTTAAATTTTTGCTGAGTAAACCCAATGCCTGGAATTCTTCAGGGATAGTTTCTTTGATTGCTTTTTTTTTTTTTTTTCCATTTCATGGAGCATATTTTCTTGTTTTTGTATGTCACATTTTTGAGGTTCTTGTTGAAAATCAGACATTTTATTTTATTATTTTTTTCATTTATTTTTTATTGGTGTTCAATTTACTAACATACAGAATAACCCCCAGTGCCCGTCACCCATTCACTCCCACCCCCCGCCCCCCTCCCCTTCTACCACCCCTAGTTCGTTTCCCAGAGTTAGGAGTCTTTACGTTCTGTCTCCCTTTCTGATATTTCCCACACATTTCTTCTCCCTTCCCTTATATTCCCTTTCACTATTATTTATATTCCCCAAATGAATGAGAACATATAATGTTTGTCCTTCACCGACTGACTTACTTCACTCAGCATAATACCCTCCAGTTCCATCCACGTTGAAGCAAATGGTGGGTATTTGTCATTTCTAATAGCTGAGTAATATTCCATTGTATACATAAACCACATCTTCTTTATCCATTCATCTTTCGTTGGACACCGAGGCTCCTTCCACAGTTTGGCTATCGTGGCCATTGCTGCTATAAACATCGGGGTGCAGGTGTCCCGGCGTTTCATTGCATTTGTATCTTTGGGATACATTTTAGATAATATGACAAACTAGAGAGACCTTTTCCTGTTTCCCAGGTTTGTTGGTGTTGCTGGTGTTGTTGTTTTGTGGGTATGTCTCTGTGTTGTTATTTGTTTTGTTAGTGATTTTCTAAACTAATTCTGTAACATCTTTATTCTTTATTTGTGGCCACTGAAGTATCTGCTTGATTAATTTAGTGATCAATTAATTATTAGACAATAATTTCCTTTAATGTCTGGAGCCAATAAGTAGCTCAGTCTTTACAAAGGGGCTGGCTCTGTTTTTGTCTTGGGACATGTTTCTAATACTGAACCAGGTAGTTGATAACTCTTCCTTCACTGGTACTTCCCAATGGAAAACCTCAAGAAAAGCCAGAAATGAGAGTTTGCGGCCTTCTCAAGTTTTTCCTGAACATGCATAGAGTCCAGGGCAAGTATATATAGCCCTACACATGTGGGTGATCTTCTAGATTCCCATAAATATGCCAGAGCTTTTAAAGCCCTTACAAACATACCATCCATACGATTTTCCTTTTCCTTTTCGACTTTTTGGTTGATCTATTGTTTGTCCTAAATGTTATCTACTGCCTTAAGCAGCTCTGATTTTTAACAATTGCTACTGATAATCTTTGACAAATGCCCTAGGGGAAAAGGCCTGTAGACTAGACATCTGAGTTAGATTAAGTAAAGAAAGACCTCTGAATTAGATTAAGACTTGTAAATTTTGTTTTCCAAGGATATACCCAAAAGGCTAAATAATAGCAATTCTTTGGGATTAGGGCTTTGAAGGAGTTCCAAACCCATCCACTTCCAGTGGATGTCCAGCTACTGATTTTCTACTATAATTGTAAGCTGTTGGTTTTCAAAGCTGTTGGGGAGCTGGGGAGAAGGGGATGTATATAGACAAGTTAAAACATCAGAAAACTTACTGCCTTACAAAGATTCTGAGTTAGGGACAGATGAGGCTAGGCAGGGAAAGATAAGGGAAAGGTCCAGAGTCAGGCTCCCACAAATCTCTGGGATCCCATAAATTCCAAGGACGCTGAGACGCAACAGAGGTAAGCCAACAAAAACAGAGATAAGGAAGTAAATCTGGCCCCCTGACTCCAAAATACTAGCAAGTATCTTCCTTTGATGGCTATCAAGTAATCACCAAGACTCAAAACAGTCATTATGTCATTCACTCAAGACTTCCCAAGGCCATCAACTCCCTAGTCAGGTTTTCTATAAAAACCCAGCCAAAAAAAGCCCTCAGTGGCAGCCCTGTTGGGACCCCTCTAACTTCTGAGAGCTTTCTCTGTATCTTTGCTTAATAAACTTCTATCACTTTACTCACTCTCTTTTGTCTCAGAGATTCATTTTTTGACTCCATGAGACAAGAGCCAAGCTCTCCCACATCAATTCTATTGTTTTATACTTAAATAAATGTTCCTCAGATCCCTGCAAGCCTTTTTTTTTTTTTTTCCTTAATTTCTAGAGTCCTGAAAATAGTTGATTTGGATATTTTTGCCCATATGCTTGGTGCTTTCATAAGAGAGATTTTGAGAAATCCTTATTCCTCCATTTCTGCTAATGTCACTACTAATCAGTTTTAAAGGTAAAAGATATATCTTATTTTTTTTAAGATTTATTTATTTATTTTAGAGAGAGATAGAGTGTACTCCTGCGCTTGAGTGAACAAGGAGAGACAGAGAATCCTCAGCAGATTCCCCACTAAGCACACAGCCCGACATGGGGCAGGGTCCCAGAATCCTGAGATTGTGACATGAGCCAAAACCACCAGTGGGATGCTTAACCAATTGGGTCACCCAGGAAACTCCATGTTTCTTTCTTTTTTTTTTTCTTTTAAGATTTTATTTATTTATTCATGAGAGACAGAGAGAGAGAAGCAGAGGTAGAGACAGAGGGAGAAGCAGGCTCCATGCAGAGAGCTTGATGTGAGACTTGATCCCGGGACTCCAGGATCACACCCTGAGCAGAAGGCAGATGCTCAACCACTGAGCCACCCAGGCGTCCCCATATTTTGGTTTTAAATGATCATTTCAGCTCTATGTGTTTATGGGTTGTTGAGGACACCTAACTCTCCCTGCCATTTGTTTTCCTTGAATAAGCTTAATTGACTTATAAACAAAAAATTTTAAATAAACAAATCTTTAAAAGAAAATAGAACTTGTGCCTCTCTCAAGGAGTTTACAGATATAAGATATTTTTTTAAATGTTACTATTAAATTGCTGTAGCTTCTTGCATCAGTAATATCCTTTCTTTTTAATGTTAATTATTACAAAAATATATAGACTACTCCATTCATCTAATAAAGTAGCACTCAACTCTGGCCATACATTAGAATCAATAGCGGTCACCTCACATCTATTTCTCACTCAGCACTGAGGACAGTCAATAATTATCTCAGTAATGTCAGCCTCTAGAAGAAGAAATCTGTGAAGAAAAGGACAACATCTGTTTTGTTCACAATTACAGTCTCAGTATCAGAGTATCTGACACATAGTAGCACCTTAATAAATACCTGCCAAATGAATCAGTGAATGAGTGCATACATGAATGATTTGATAAATCTTCTAGGTCAAAAATAAAAATTACTGATGTGGAGATAATATGCTTGCCTCATTTAAAGAGAAAAGGAACTACTTATCTGCAATTATTGTATTTATAAATTATGTCTAGCAAATAAATCGAAACTTTGAACATGATTATTAGACTTGAATAATTCTTATTATTGTGCTACCAAAATTGAATATCACCTTTAGATAATAGGAAACTCAGTAACAACTTACATTCTCCTGTGGATTTTCTAGAAGCTGGTACAGCCTTGGGCGACATTGATAAAAGCAGCATGTTCAGATGAAGGGAGCTATTGGTCTAGAATATTCTCTTTGGTGAGACATTATTTGAAGTGTTGTCTGCAGTTCACTCCTAGCCTCATTCACTACACCATGCCTGTTTCCACATTCTGTGAGGAAAATCAGTTACATTACTTACAAATTTTGGTCATAACACTAAAAAAAATAAAATAAACTTGTGTGCTGGGGTGAGTAACTATGATGATGAAAAGGTTGGACAACTTGTTATATGAAGAAAGGTTTAATTAAGTGAAATGTTTAGCTGAGGCAGAAATGTCTTATGGGAAGAATTATTCACAAATATTTGAAGGACTGTCATGGGGAAGAGGATGAAATGTATCCTGTGTGGCTTCAGGGAATAGAACCAGGGCCAGTGTGTGAAAATTACAGTGAAGCTGGCTTTGACAGAGTAAAAAGAAAACTTTCCAGTACTTTAAACTTCCTGAAATTGGAATGAGCTGCTATATAAAGATTGCCTCTAAAAATAAGCTGAAATTGAAGATTGTAGACAAAATTCTGCTTTGGATGGGAATCATTAGACTCAAGGATTTTAGTATAACTTAAACTTAATGGAATTTAAAATTCTATAAATCTTGAAACTCCTTTTCATGTATCACTTTGAAAATAAAATGGGATATTGATTTTTTCATATTGTATTTGTGAACGTGAAACATATTCTTTATTATAAAAAGCTGTTATAAAATTGTCCCCATAAGTTATTATATAAGCTTGTATAAAAACTGGGTACTCTTAAATATGCTTATGGTAAATTTGATTAGTTTCCTTACAGAGTGAAGAGAAACAGTGTATGAATAACTTAGGGGTCTGAAATCTTAAAATGTTTACATCTAAGTTTTGGCATGTAAAACGGACTTATTTTCTAATACATATTTAAACTTTTAATAATAATACCAGTATAATATGCCAGACTTTCAAAGTGACTTACTTCGTAAAACCCACCAGTAGTTTAACCCCACTTGAGTAAGCGATGGTAGTATCAGAAGGATGGAGATGGAACAACTTCAAATCGGTAACCCTATGGTCTCACAAGTAGATAGATCCCTGTGGAGATGCAATTGATAGAGGAGCTACAGAAATTCAAACTAAGAGATGTGCCTTTAACCTTATGTTTTATTCCTACAACAACCTGCATCTGTCTTTTATGTAAATAGTGCTTTCACAAGAAAATAGTAGCTATCAGGAAATTACAGTTAGAGCATGTTCGCACGGTAAAACTAACCTTTGAGACATAATATAATCAAGTGGGAAAAAAAATCTCAAATTGCTTCGCATCTATGAGAATAATAGAAGGACTGCTCCTTTGAATTACCAGCCCATGGGAAAACCCTTGTGTGTACAAAATATACAATCCAGCAACTTGACGCAACATTTTAAAATCTACCTGCCAGGCCTTGTGATCAGGGAAACGTTTCAGCCTATTAGTCCATCAGCAACTCTAGCAGGTTGTTTTGATGCAATACCAAGCAAGTGAACCCCTGTAAGGCAGAAGACATTTGCTCAAACATTCTGCACCCCACAGGAGTATCAGAGAGATACTCTGATGAAAAGAGATTGAGTCAGTTTTATCTAAACATCAATACTCTAAGATGAGTCATGGCTGGAATGTGTCTATGCGTAGCCTTTCTCAGATACCAAAATTAAGGCAATAATTTGTATCTATGATGAAGAAGAGGATTTTGGTGAAGGAAGAAGAGTTAGAATCCTAAAGGGCATTGCTCTTAGAAAAAGAAGGAATGGAATAAATTATGGAAAGACAAATCTGGAGAAAGAACAAGACTTAGACCTAAAATAATAATACACGGCTGAGATTAACGTGCATTCCTTTGGAAACAGAATGGGCCAGTATTTAAAAATGAAACACACAAGAAAAAGAAAAAGAAACAAAACCAAACTGCTCTACTCCTAGTGATTTATCACCTTGAGCTACTCAGTTAGGCTCTCTGAGCTTCAGTTCCATCATTTATAAAAGTGTATAATCAGTCTGCCGATGTACCTCATCAGATTACCAATCATTAAACTATCACTACTATCCAATGCTGGACAAAGTAGGGAGACAGAAAGCCACATGAAGTGCAGAGAGAGATATATCACTTGTTTCAATCTCTTTTCGTACCTCTTAAAAACAATGTTTATATATTTTGATGCTAATATATAACTGTAATGCATCTCACTTATGGAAATAAAAAATCTGCAGATATGGATGAATCTACAAAGGTATATATATGTATAAATATGTATGTATATATGCATGTATATGTATGCATGCATACATATACACACATAAATAAAATACATGTAAAAATAAATGTTCCACATATATGTGCACACACACATATACCTGCCTATATGTACACATGCGCATAGACTCGGGAAGACTTTGGAAATACATATATTTATATATTATAGTAGATGTAATATATTACACTGCATATAATACATTGATAAATATATCACACATGTACATATGCAAATCCGTGCTTATATTATATAAAGAAGACAATAGGTGGAGGGAAAAAGTGGCAGAATAATGCATCAGATATTATCCCATTTTTGTTGTTAATATATGTGTATAGTATATAGAAGCACGCACGTGTGTGTGCATGTGTGTATGTGTGTGTGTAGAAGGAAAGGGCTACACTCCAAAAGGTTAATGCCGCAGATGGGCAGGACTGAGAAGGAAAGAGGAAAGTCCTCCCAAAAGCCATTCCTCACTGCCTTTCTCCTTTGCCTCCTCCCACTGTACTGCCAGAAAGGTTACCCAGGTACTTGCACGTACGTCTGTCCCTATCTTCAAGTTCTGGCCAGTGAAGCAAAAGGACGGTCACTAGGGGAATTCTGAGAAATCATAACTTCTGAATAAAAGGGACAGAGGCAGCTGCTGCTGTCTTCTCCCTCATCTCTTGCCTTAAACTTGAAGGGTAACAGAACATGCATCCCAAAACATGCCTTTTTGGCATAGGATTATTTTGAGCTGATTATTTTGAGAAACAGCAGACACAAGGGAACTCTGGAAACAGTACAGACTGCTGCCCTTCTGTAAGGGGACATTCACATTTATAAAGGAAATCGCCATTTGAAAGCATGTCTTCCTCTCTGTACCAGAAAGAGGAGGAGGATTCTATCCCAAGAAACTCTCATCACTGAGAAGGCTCCGACTTCAATCTACACAACACACCTCACCCTTGTCTACCCTGCTTCTCCCCATAACCTCCCATACCTTTCTTTCACTTTCCTTTAGCGGAAGATGATGTTTAAGCCAGGATTTAGGATTTCTCAATGAATTACTCATTTTTTCCTGAGTATTTCCTATGTATATAGAAGTATACATGTTGATAAACTTCTCTTTGTTTTTATCTGGCTTCTCTTGATTTTTTATTACAAGGGTCACAGCCAATTACTTAGAAGAGCAGAGGGAAAATTGTGGTTCCTTCCCTACACACTCAAATATGAGTCTTGGAGCAATCATACTGTAACCATGAGAAACAGGCCAAAGGAACTGCAGAGATACAATCAAGACCAGTCACTGCTTACATAAAACCTCCTGTTTATATGAGAAAAATAAACAAATATGCATGAGTATTAGTCATTTTCTGTTATTTGCATTTCCAAAGCAGGCCTTACTGATATATAAAGACACTATTAATTTTTCTTCATTGCTTAAGTTGCTATAATAAGCAGGCATTATTATTGCGATTTTTTAGAATGACTTTTTAAAGTAGAAAAATTCAAGATAAAAGCAAATGAGGCAATTAAAAGAAGAAAGAATTTTAGAAAGATTGATTTATCCTGTGCCATACTCTAAACATTGTATTTATTTCAGCTGAAATCTATTCTGTCTCTAGGTTGTGTATTTGTTAAGTAACCCTGAGAAGTATTTAAGATATACTTCCTGGATTCCATAATCAAGCACTGAATCCTGAGCTCAATTATTACTGAAAGAGATCTCAAGGTTACTGTTAATAAAAACAGGTGTTTAGTAAGTGTCAAGTGTATTTAAGCGTACTCTACAGCAATCATTATTCTTCCAACAACACTGAAAGTCTTCTCAAAATGTAAATATTAAGGCTATTCAAGAACCTTCACCTACACAGACTTGAACTTTTTTCTCCCATTCCATGGAAAGGTGACTCTACAGAATTTTTTTTTCCTGATTTGAATATGAAACAGTTGCCAATCAAATACTTGCTTATTACAATATGTGTTTAAAATGCATAGATAATTAAGCAGTAAGGAGTTAGGATAACCTTTCAGGGTCTATACAAGAAATGATAATATAGTATTTTACAAGTAAATATAGAATTATAATGAAGATAAATGGGGGTGGTAATGTAGGAAGAGGAGAGGGCAAGGAATACAGAAGTCAGCACAGGAGTTGGCACAGCAACTAATGTCAAAAAATAATAGAGGAAAAAAGAAGGTTTGATGCCATTGATATAGGTGTTGATGGTAGATAGCAAAATGCAAAATATATCATTTATACACCAAACTTGATTTTTGTTAGTGTTCTTGAGAATGTCTAATTCTTATTTTTATTAGTAATTAGAACTATACAAACTTATTTTCCTTTATGTTTATCTTACTTGTTGTTTATAATAACTATATTAATTTGGGGTTGGGATTATTATTCTCCTCCTGAACAGGGTTTGTCCATTTCATTTCTATTTTATATAATCCCTTTAATGCAACTTTCACTATAAACTACTTAGTGAGCAGCCCTGTCAGGAAAAGTTGTGAAAGACTGAAATATACATCAAAAAGGTGAAAAAAGATCATGCCTTCCAGAGTCATCTCACTCTGTGAGTATCTGATCTTTTGTTGTCTTTAAGCTATTTTACAACACTGTTATTTGGGGAAACTTAAGATAATACAAAATTATCCACAAAATGTACATGAATTGTATCCAATAGAATATTCTCTATTATCGCACTGTGAATACAGAACAGGGGTGTGCACATTTGTAAATGTAAATGGATTTCAGCAATTTCTCTTGCCAATATATAAGTGAGTTGTTTGAAAAATTCTTTGAACTGATTGTAACATGTTACTGCTTCCTTCATTGAGTTAAGTGTAATGCTGGAAAGTTGATCATTTAAAAAAATTCCATAGAGCATTTGAAAAAAATCAGTGAATAAAAATGTGAATAATTGAGTGAATGGATCTTACAATAAAATGGATAGTATATCTTGCCTCTGGCACTAAGTATATTACATTAAACAAATAATTTAACTTCCTTGATTTTCAGACAATGCCAAATACAAACATGTCAGCTAAAAATGTTGAGTTTTGATAACGTTGTTTGTCTTTAAAATCTGTTAACTCTCTCTGTAACTTCGGCTATTCACAATGTATTTTATTCCTTGAATTCCAATTCTCATCTTCAAAGGAACTCCCTTTTTCTTCTCCCTTTAACTTTTTGTCAATGGCTTCATTGCTATCAAAAGTCCTGGAGATAAATGCAGGGATTTGCTTTCTTTGATTAGATACTTAGATTCTTTGTTAACATTCATGGCTTCTCTCTGTTGTTGTTGTTGCTGTCAGGCTAGGTTGCCTAGGTTGATAGAAAGGGATAGAGGTCTAGATGTTCCCCTCAGCTTAACTAAATTTTAGACAGGTGTCATCTTGACTACAGGCTCCTGACCTCCCTTTTCTCAGAGCATTTACTTTAGAAAACTTGCAATTGTAAATTCATTCTCTGCCCCTTTGAGATGTAAATCTCACAAGCAGGTTTACAGCACAGGACTCTCTCACACAAAGATCTGGGAGCTCTCCCTCTGAAATGTCATCATCAAGAAAAATAGTGCTCCAGGGTTTTATAGTTTTCAGAGTATAGGTCTTTCACCTCTTTGGTTAGGTTTATTCCCAGGTATTTTATTGCTTTTAGTATAATTATAAATGGGATTGATTATTTAATTTCTCTTTCTGATGCTTCATTATTAGTGTATAGAAATGCAACAGATTTCTGTATTTTGATTTTGTATCCTGTGACTTTACTGAGTTTGTTTAGAAGTTCAAACAGTCAATTAAAAAAATGAGCAGAAGACATGAACAGACATTTTTCCAAAGAAGACATACAGATGACCAACAAACACATAAAAAGATGTTCATCATCACTTACTATCAGGGAAATGAAAATCAAAACTACAATGAGATACTATGTCACACCTGTCAGAATGGCTCAAATCAACAATACAAGAAAAAAAAAACAGATGTTGGAGAGGATGAGGAGAAGGGGGAACCCTCTTGCACTGCTGGAGATGCAAACTGGTGGAGACATTCTGGAAAACAGCATGGAGTTTTCTTAAAAAGCTAAAAATAGAACTACCCTAGGTTCCTTCAATTGCACTGCTAGGTATTTATCCAAGGAATACAAAAATACTGATTCAAGGGGATACATGTGCTATTATAGTAGCATTATTTATAGCAGCATTCTTTACAATAGCTAAATTATGAAAACAGCCCAAGTGTCCTTCAATTGACGAATGTATAAAAAAGAACTGATATGTATATATATATAAATTCTATTAACTATTTCTATATGTATATATAGAAACATTATTCAGCCATAAAAAAGAATGAAATATTGATGTTTGCAATGACATGGATGGAGCTAGAGAGTATTAAACTAAATGAAATAAGTCAGTCAGAGAAAGACAAATACCATAGGATTTCACTTTGTTGAGAAACAAAACAAATGAGCAAAGGGCCAAGAAAAGAGAGAGAGGCAAACCAAGACACAAACTATAGAGAACAAACTGATGGTTACCAGAGGGGAGGGGAGTGGAGAAGGGTGAAATAGGTGGTAGGGATGAGGGTGGGCATTTGTGATGAGCACCAGGTGTTGTATGGAAGCAATGAATCACTATATTGTACCCTGAAATTAATATTACACTGTATGTTAGCTAACTGGAATTTAAGTAAAACTATTAAGTAAAACTATTGCAAATAGTTTTGAATAAAGTCTTCCTGTATTGTTATCTCTATCTAATATGAGTTCTCTTTGACAATAGTGTGGGACTGTTTACTGATGCTCTTCACTTAGGGCTGAATAGTCAATGTGCTCTATCTTCTCTGCTCCAAGTGGGCTTTCTCACCTGCTGTGGGCTCTCAATCCCAATCTCTCTCTTTCTCTCAATAAGAATTTGTGCTTTCTTTTTCTGGACTTCTTTTTGAAAAGTAGTGCTTCAGCAACTCTATTTTTTTTTTTTTACTAAAGATTTTTATTTATTCATGAGAGACACACACACACACACACAGAGAAAGTAGTTCTTCAGCAACTCTATTTTTTTTTTTTTACTAAAGATTTTTATTTATTTATTCATGAGAGACACAAACAGAGAGAAAGAGAGAGTGAGAGAGAGGCAGAGACACAGACAGAGGGAGAAGCAGGCTCCATGCAAGGAGCCCGATGTGGGACTAAATTCTGGGACTCCAGGATCACGCCCTGGGCCAAAGGCAGGCACTAAACTGCTGAGCCACCCAGGCGTCCCAGCAACTCTACTTTCTTAAAAGATCTAAATTATAGTTCACTTACATAGTTTACATACAATATATTATCACTTCATTAATTCTTCTACAAACTTATTTTTAAAGATTTATTTATTTGAGAGAGAAGGAAATAGGGGAGGGGTGGAGGAAGAGGGAGAGAATCTCAAGCAGACTCCCCACTGAGAGGGAGCCTGACTCAGGGCTCAATCCCAAGACCCTGAGCTGAAATCAAGAGTCAGAAGCTTTAACAGACTAAGCCACCCTGGTGCCCCTACAAACTTTTTTTTTTTTTTCTGGAAATGGAAATTGCTCCCTGGCATCAACCTAACCTTGTGTTTGGGTCACAACCCAGACACAGGACTAGTGTGCTTTTTGCTTATATGTTTTTTAGCTCCTACCCAGCTGTACTCTACTCCAGAACTCCAGTAGTTCTTACCATTCCTCCCCAGAGATCCAGCACATCCCAGAAGGCATTTCATATGGGTATTTCTCACAACTCTATATGGAGAACTATTGGCAGACATTAAGTAATGTATTTTAGCCATTTTTAACCATTCCTCAAGGCAAGCGCTAAGATTGATAGGCTTTAGCATTGTGATAGAGGTACAAGGGAGCTTGTGTGTTTGGAGAAAATTTTATGTTTAGAATGGCAATTCACTAATATCCTTTATGTCAAAACAAAATATTTTGAGCAGAATAAATGAGAAAATAAAATAATTCTATTGTCAGATTTCAGCCATTAAACCAGTTTCAAGAAAAAAGTCAAATATGTTTTATTTTGCTTTGTTTCTAAGAGATGGTTTGAGTTTATAAAAATCAGCCAAAGTTTGGCTCAAGGAGTTGTTTTTTTAAGGCTTGGTCACATGGACCTCCATATCAAAATCACCTGGATACTTGTTAAATGTTAAGTCTCAGAGTCTCACTCTAGACTAATTGGTTAGGAATCCTTGGCAACTCAACTAGGATTCTGCACATTTTATGTGCATACAAGACAGTTTTTAGGCTTGCTGATATTTGAGAACCTCAGCTTTGGGCCTCTCCATACTATGATAAAGGTGTGCCTTTGTTCGAAACACAACTATATAAGAACAAAGCATGATAAGCTGCGTTGAAACACCAGGTACATTTCAAAAGAGTATTGTTTCTCCTTTGGTCCTACAATTAAAATATTGAAGCAGGAGTTCCACTTTTTTTCTAGTACTCTATTACCTCTCAATTCTGGTATTCGTTATTCAAATAGGAAAATACAAGTGGAAAGAATAGAATAGCAAACAAAAATAGAAGAAATAAACCTCCACTAACATACATGTGTTAATTTGTGATAAATGTGTCATGTCAAATTTGAGAACAAAGAATAGTATTTAAAATGCTATATACAAAAAAATAAATAAATAAATAAATAAATAAATAAATAAATAAATAAATAAATAAATAAATAAAATAAAATGCTATATACAATTTGACATATATGGGGGGAATATAAAATTAACATTTCATATTTTAAAATTATTTTCCAGATTTATTAAAGATTTCCAAGTTTAGAACTAAACCATAAAAAGAGATACTAGAGAAATAGAAACCACAGAGATAACCATAGGCTAATATTAAATGATTGTAGAGCGGAAAAAAATATAACCAAGGGAAGACATCACGAAGAAAATTCTGACCACACCCACAAATTCTATATGACTGAAATATAAGCAACAAACTAATAAATAAGTAAATAGGAAACAGCAACCAAACTATAAGGAAGATAAAAACAAATGTAAATTAGGAAAAATAAGTATTTGCAATGTATTAAGTTGCTTGTCTAAATCCTCAGTGTTTTAAGCAGTTCACAGCAAGGCTGTGAAGGCAGCTAACGTAGCACACATCTACCCTTGCCAACAGTCCAAGCACCAGATCACAGAAGGGGCAACTTCAGTCCAAGTTTTCTCCTAAGCAACCATGAACTCCAGGTAAAAGAGGTGAGGCAGCCTGCGTGCATAAAGCATTTATTTTAATTTTTACATCTAATAACCATAACCTAAGAAAGTCTAGAATATATAGCTTAGCGCGGTATCTTTTATTTTCAGTCTCAAATATTTTTGCTCCACACAATTCACTGAAATGCCTCCTAAAGTCACACTGTGTAAACGTATTTAATCTTAACCTTATTTGCATGTTATTGCCGTCATCATGAGGATTAGACTTCATGACCAGGGCAGCCACATCTGTGGCTTCACAGTTTAATCCTGTAGAACCTTGTTCCCACTTGACTAAAATCTTATTATGTCCTTAGTTGATCTGCAAACTTAATTGGGTCTTAGTCTTTATCTCTTTTCTGTCAGCCAATTATTCTCTCTCCTTATCTTGCCGACCAGGATAATTTCAGCACAAATCTTAAACCTTCCAAGTATTTATTGTCCCTATGATCTCTGTCAAACCGTTAGCAAGCATTTTCAAATTCAATTGTAATTTACAGGATGTTTGGCCTATGTATATTTCACCACATATTCATTCTCATATAATAAATATTGTTATTTACATTGTCACATCCTGTCAATTAAAGTGTAAATATCACTGGTTAAAAAAAAAAAAAAGTTCTCACCATGAGGGAGAGCAAACACTACAATGTAAATTTCAGTTCAGGAGAAAAATGTGCAGCTCACAAGAGAAGAATGGTAATGACCAATAAAGATAGGAAAATAGGGGCACCTGGGTGGTTCAGTGGTTGAGCATCTGCCTTTGGCTCAGGGCGTGATCCCGGGGTCCTAGGATCGGGTCCCACATTGGACTCTGCAGCGAGCCTGCTTCTTCCTCTGCCTATGTCTGCATCTTTCTGTGTCTCTCATGAATAAATAAATAAAATCTTAAAAAAAAAAAAAGATAGGAAAATATTTTATTTCCTCACTACTCAAGGAAATAAAAATAAGGAGAGCTGTGAGTTTTGGGGAAAACACATTCAGTTTGTAAAAAGGGCAATTTAGTCTTGAGTATCAAGACTTGAGTATCAAGAACATTCAAGAAAACGCCCATTAAATCCAAGTCCTGTAAGTTATTCTCAGGAAATAAACACAGATCTACACAAAATTTTATGTGAAAAGTTTCTTATGACAGTGTTGCTAATAATAAAAAATAAAGGAGCATGAATACACATACAGTTGATGATTAGATAAGTAAAGGAAGAAACTGGATACATTATTTAAAATAGACTCTCGGGATCCCTGGGTGGCGCAGTGGTTTAGCGCCTGCCTTTGGCCCAGGGCGCGATCCTGGAGACCCAGGATCGAATCCCACATCGGGCTCCCGGTGCATGGAGACTGCTTCTCCCTCTGCCTGTGTCTCTGCCTCTCTCTCTCTCTCTGTGTGACTGTCATAAATAAATAAAAAAAATATTATTAAAATAGACTCTCAAAAATATTTAGGGATTGAAGAAATGCTCTTAATTAAAATGAGAGAAGTACAAATTAAATATCTATATAAGCAATATAATCAATTAAAAATATTTATTTATGTATATCCATAATTTATTTTTGTATTTTATAATATGCAATTATGTTACATAATATGTAATCTTAATTGTGTAAAAATATAATTGAATATATAAAAATTCATGTTTTTGTATACTGTCTCATATTTTATGTATTATATAATTTAATAAGTATAATATGTAAGTATATACATATATACATGTTCACATATACATGATTGATAAGATAATATACATACAACTATAGAGAGGAGTTTGATGGGGCACTGGGATTACAGGTGTTTTTTTATTAGCTTTCTGTATGTTCTAAAACTTCTATAACATACATTTCTTCTATAATAAAAAACTATGAAGGGGAGCTGAAAACCAGGCCCTCACAGGCTTCACCACATCACATCATCCACCTGGCCCTGCACTCACAGACAAGAGGAAGGTGGGTGGTGGGAGCTGGGCAGCCAGCCACAAGGTGAGCCAGTGACAAATGACAAGTGACAGCACAGTGGAGCAGAGCATCAGTAATGCCATGCCTCCTACAACAGCATACAAGCAAATATGAAAATCTCATGCACAGGTGCAAGACAAGAATGTGGTCCATATTCACCTAGGACTGTGAGAGAAGGGAATTCTGGAAAATACAGTTCTCGCTTGGCTAAGTTGACACAGGACAAATCTACATCAACCAAGGCTGTCTTAGTCCCCAAAAGAACTTACTTTTCAATTAAAGGATCTGTGAGTGAGAAGTTGGAAGCAATACCTTAACTTTTAGAGTCCCTTCCCTTAACATGTAAAACAGAAGTTTCTGTTAATTCCTCAGAGTTTGATTTTCTTAGCCAATTCCATCCTTTTTACTCTCAAGAATAATAAGAATTCTTACAGATATGTAAAATAAGAACATCCCCCATCTTACTCCTAAAAGTTTAGTTAAGGAAACCAAACTCCATTTCCCTTAGTCTCCAAAAGAGGGACTTTTAAAAATTTTTTGTGTGGCAGAAGAGAGAATATTTATTTGAATATTTATCAGATGTGAAGCTATTGCTTCCAACTTTTCACTCACAGGTCTATTGCAAGACAAGAAAGAAAGAAAAAGAAAAAAAAAGGGTCAGTCTTAACTTGAAAACAAATAAATTGCTACAGACTTAATATCAAAATAGTTAAATTACTTCATCTTCTGTTGTGAGAAGCATATGCCCCATCTGAAATGTTCACTGCAATTGGTTCCAATAAACTACATTTGAGAGAAGTTCAAATGCCCTTCCTCTAAAGTAGCATGCAACTCAATCCAGATGCCTTAAATCTTTGCCTAAATGGGCAAGTTATAAATAAATAAGCACACAAACAAACATAGAAGAATACATTGATAGTAGTGCCCATTTCTTATTATTTGTTCATCTGGTGCTTCTAGAATCTGAAGCATCTTGGTGAAAGTGCATCATTTATTTCAAAGCCAATCACGAAAATCCTCATCTTGAGGGACTTTCAAAATGGGATGCATTACAGGGTAACCACAATAATTCTCACAACTGGAAAAAAAAATAACACATCCATACTACCTGATGTTTGCCTTGATTCAACATCTCCCCATAGAAATTTTGTCTTTTGAGATTCATGAAGATTTAAATACTGATTCTGTTTGTAAAAACACTTATTTTTTTTTGTAAAAACACTTTTAAAGTAATAAAGAATATAAACTAAAATTTATTACATTTGGAGAAGATTTGGAGTTAAATAAAAGGATTTGAAAATATTGCTTAAATGTGGAAAGATAATTCGTAAATCAATTATTGTATGTTGTGATTTTCTTCTGCAAAAGTTATAATAATAACAACAATTGAATGATGTGGAACACATATTAAATGAGTCTCTAAAATATTGTAGCAAAATCCATGAGTAGAAAAAGGTTAAAATGGAGATGCAACTATAGAGAAAACATTTCAGATAGAGAAATGTGAGGTAGGTGAGAACAGTAAATCTACAAGTTACATTCGTTTTACATGTCAAATTCTGCTAATTATGCTCCTCAGACTTTTTTAAAGATTTTATATATTTATTTTTGGGAGAGAGAGAGAACACTCGAGGGAGCACAAACAGGTGGAGGGACAGATTGAGAGGGAGAAGCAGACACCTCACTGAGCAGGGAGTCCAATGTGGGACTAGAACCCAGGACCTTGGGATCATGGCCTGAGCTGAAGGCAGACGCTTAGCCAACTGAACCACCCAGGCACCTGCTCTCAGTCTTTATAAAAGAGTGTCATATCTATCAATTAGATAAGTTGATTTTCCAACAGCCATTATTTTCCCCCAAATAACATACCATCCTCAATAAAAAAACAGACTATTAAAAAATAATGTTTGCGGTCACCAACACAGAGAAATACCAAAAATTTAAAGAAAAGTAATTTTTTTCTTTAAGTTGCTATCATCAACCAAAAAGACTTTCTCCTTATGGCCTCTCTCTTCTATATTCATATGTTTAAACCTGCTGGGTAGTTTGCATACATGACAGCTTACAAGCTTCACTCTTGGCTTTGTCAACTAGATAACAGATCAATGACATTAGACAAAAGCAAAGTGAGTAAAAGTGCATTGTCTCTCTAAGAAAATCACCTTACTTCTCATTCTGAGATAATTTTGTCTTGGTTTTTGTATTTTAGTATTAAGTGTTTGAAAATTTTTAAAAATTCCCTCCTTCACATTTTAGAAATTGGATTAGGTTTGATCCTTGATGACTCCAATGACAAAGAAACTTGAGGTTCTATGCATTTAAATGAAACCTGGCAAATTGTTTCATCTTCTCATAGTCCAATGCTGCACCCTGAAAGCCTTTCCTTCTCCAATATTGAGGATGGATTTTGCAAACCCCTGAAAATGCTGAACTCAGGTGTCATAAAATCCCTTGCATTCCAATGGTTTTCTTAGGTCCATTGTGACTTGTGCCACATTCTTCCATCTTTCTTGCACATTGTTCTTGATATAAATATACACAGAATGAAGTTAGACAAAGATTAAGCAAAACACCAGCTCAGTAGATGCTCCATTTGCTACCTAGTCTCAGAGGTACTACATTTCTCTTACCTAGTAGCTCCAGATTTTTAAGTCTACAGTCTAGACATACTTGGATATTTCAGATAAAACACTCATATGAGCTCACAGACTGAGTAAATTCACTTCCTTGTAGAATAACTAGTTGGAACTTGAAATTTAATGTAGCCTCAACTGTTACACAATTTCCTACAAAACTAGGTTCTTTCTTAACGAGGAAACATGGCTCTGATCAGAAGTGCTCATTAACTAGTTTAAGCGCCCCAGCCCATATCTCTTGCTGACATGTGGTTTCCTGGAAACTATATTGGTAGGTAGAACCTGCTCTTGATCAAGCTTTAAAGGAAGGGACCCATATTGCCTTTCCTATTCTTGGTCCCAATCAAATCTAGCTACCTTCTCTGCACCCATTAAATAGACTGGAGCAGAATGCCTACATACCAAATGTGCTACAGCCACAACCCAAAGAGGTCTCCCATGTTCTGTGCTTTTTTTTTTTTTTTTTTTTTTAGTTTTAGTTTTAGTTTTTTTGTTTATTTATTTGGTTTTGTTGTTGTTGTTGTTGTTGTTGTTGTTTTTAAGTTTTGAACAGTATGAGCTACAATAACCTGCCCTTACCTGGGAAGGAAAGTCCCAATATGACCAACCCCACTGAATTCTTACAAACCTCACTTATGTGGCAGGACCCTGAATTATCACTGAGTTTGTCTCCTCCCTTTGGTACTGCATATATCAAGACCGCCAACATACTTGCCACTTCTTCTTGCCCGTCCAGTCTGATTAGCCCAGCATGATGTCATTGACATAATGGACCCTCAAAACATTCCGTAGAATATCCAGGTGGGCCAGGCGCCTTTGAACATTGCAACAGAAGGAAGAAGAGTTAACATACTCCTGGGGCAAGAGTGAAATTTATACTGTTGAAGGCTCTCACCTGCATTACTCAGGTTCCCTCTGGTTCACGACCTTGGTGTGAGGGCTTGCCTGGGGCTGGTATTTCAACCCCCTCTGAAGTTCCACTACCCTCCCTTATAATTAGACCCTAAGCATTCCTCTGCCCTGTTGGCCTTCTGGCTGCAGATACAAGGATTTCATTAAATGTTATTAAGAAGATTATCAGGCTTTCACATTTTGCCTAGAACTATTGAGCCAGTCATTATCTCTCTTCAACAAAGAGTCAAAGACTCAGCAGCAGTCACTCATTTCCATAATCCCTAAGTGACCATTTCTCTCACACTTTCCAGTGCCAGAGACATTGTAGCAGCCAGTGCACCAAACCCACCCACCTTGGTTTTCACCGGTTTGTACCAGCCAACTTTTTAACAAGTGCACTTTATGGTGAGTTGTGGGCTATCAATACTTCATCCCATCAGTGATCTGTTCCTCCTTGCCCACCAACTGGAGAATAATTCATCTCCATTTTCCTGTTTTGAGTCAGCTACCTAGGACCACTTCTGATGCTAATTGTTTTAGAGCCAGTTCCCTGGAAATAAACACCGAGATGGACCATTTCATGCAGCCTTCGAAGGAGGTGTTTTGGTGGAATATACCAGTAGGGAATTGAGAAAGTCACATTGCAAAGAGGGATAAACTTGCAGCATGATTACACTGAAGCTTAAGAAAGTTCCAAGGAACTTTGGAGCTGGGATGGCACTTCAGATACCCCAAATTGAGCCAAAGGGCCAGACCTCCCCACCCACCCCCCCTGCTATGAACAGTCATTGACCACAGACTACCCCAAGGAAGAGAAAGACATTTCAGGGAAGTAGGTATTGATTACCGAGATGTTTCTAATGAGGGGTTCAGAGCTGAGTGGTTAGCATCAGATGAAGACAAGCATATCAACCTTAAAGAGGGTGTCTGGGCAGAGGCCTCAGTATCCACTGCTCTGTAGTAAAGCCACAGAATATCACAAAACCACAGAATATCATGCAGGACTCTGGGAGTAGAGAAATGGATTTTGAGTTATGGTTTCACTATGCTGCTAAAATATAACAGACCTTAGAGGAAGCAGGGTAACACAGATTCATGGAAACTTTTGCAGGTCTTGAAATTAAGAATTATATATCGTCACAAACCAGCAGATCCCTTTGTCTCTGGATGAATGACTAGCACGACTGGAACAGGCATTTGTTTATATGAGACGATGCCAAGATTCTAACGTCAAATTTCTCATCGTACATCAACAGGAAGGAGAAAAGACCTCTTTGTGTAAGTTGAGATTTTTACAAACTCTTCTGTGAGCTGTAAAACACAGCACTGTGTGGTGGAGTTCAGAAAAAGCAGGCCCAGGGGAATGGAAGTTGCTACTGGATTGATTTAGAGTGAAGCCTTACAGAGGCAACTTTGACTTCACAGGAGACCAGAGGGACTTACAGACTTTTCACTGTTAGTGAAACTAATTTGGGAGGATGAATAGAAGGAGGTCACATTGACTGCCTTGGAGAATAAAACCAAAGAGAAGAGCTGGATGGATCGGAGGCTTCTGTTGAGACTTAGAAGCTGGTGTGACAGCTCTGACTTGGCTCCCAATAAGCAGCTTCCTGGGAGGCAGGGATAAGGAGACCCACCATCTCTTGTGAAACAACTTCCCAGACCAAGCTCCGGTTGGAACTATTATCTGAGGGATGCATGCAACCTTCTGGGTATTGGGATCTGGGATGTAGGTCAGAAATGCCCGATTCTGCTTTGGGAAAGACCACACATAGAACTCCCAGAATATGGGACTAGGGAATATGGACAAGAATGAAGTAATAAAGAAGTCTTGGCTAGAATAGTTCATTAAATGTCTGGACCCAAGAAAATAAAAGCTTGGGAAAGACAACCCCACACTTTGCAAAAGACCAAGTCCCTGAAAAGAAGGCTATAGAAAGGGCAGGAAGTTCTATCAATGATACCCCTTCATGTTCTATGGGTGTTAAAGGCAAAGGGGTGACTCCTGGCTCTGAAGATGGGAGAAGGCAGTCAAGGACTCAGACGGGAAATACTGCCTACTTTCCTAGTTCTTTGTGACGTTAGTGTTAAAATTGACAATGTTAGTGCCTGAGTGGCTTAGTCAGTTGAGAATCCGACTCTTGATTTCAACTCAGTTCATGATCTCAGGATCATGGGATCCAGCTCTGCATCGGGTTTGGCACTCAGCACAGAGTCTGCTTGTTCCTCTCCCCTTGCTCCTCCCCCTCATGCTCTCTCTCTCTCTCTCTAAAATAAATAAATAAAATCTTTAAAAATATATCTTTTTTCTAGAATTTACATTTGATTTTTTCATATCTATTATTTCTTCACATCTGTTCTCTATTTTATATCTTCAAAGATACCATACATTCTTAAAGCTGTGTTTAGATTGCCTTACTCCATTTTTTTTTTTCATCTTTTTTAGAGTGAATTACATCAGGTCTCTTACTTTATGTTAGCTTTTCTTTTTTTAATTTTTTTTATGGCCTTTGCAGTCACTTCTTAAATGGGTGGGAGTTCTTTTGCTTTTGTTTTGTTTTCTTTTTAGGTTTTCTCCCTCTCCACAGGCCTTTACTCTGCCTCCCTGGCCTCCTCCAAAATCTAAGACACCCTCAAGTCAGAAACAGTTCAGATGGCAGCATGGAACTCCCAGTCAGAAATGGTATTTGGGATGCCACAGATCATTTTGCTGAGCTAGAGTGGCTTGAGTCACATCCTGGCCTGAGGTATTTCTTCTATCCTTGCTGGCTGTCTCAGGTAATTAGTTTTGTATTAGCCATAGCCCTAGAAGATGGCAAATCTCAGATGTTTTTCAGCACCTGCCCCAGACACAGTTCAATAAGCAACCTAGGCCTTAGTCCTAGATCTACATTGGGTATTTTTAGTAACCATTGCCCTATAGGAATCTAAACTCTCTTGAATAAAAACAGAAAAAAAAGCATCCAAAGTAGCAATTAGAAGTTAAGCTTAGACCTAACGTAACCCTCCTCTGAAATGCAAGCTCCCCTTGGCTGTCAGCTTCTATAATGAGAGGCCAGAATGCCTATGGACCTGGGCAGCTTGGCAGGTCAGGAATACATCATGAGCAAAAGTGCTTATTTTCTTTAATCTAAAAGAAGTTATACTAATGCAAAGAAAAGGGGATTAAAAAAGGTGGTCCACGGTGTAACTGAGATAAAAGCCTGGCCTTGTTCCTCTCTAGTGCCAGTTTCCTTCGCCAGAAAGCACCGTGTTGAGCAAACATTCTTGTACTATAAGCAGATAACCTGTAACTAACTAGTAATCACAACAAGCCAATGAGGTGGATATTACTGAAGCCCCCAAAATTATAGAGAATGCTACCATTTGGAAGACAAAGTCTTACTGTTAGAAAGACATGGACCTGGACATGAAACAGTACAGCAACCCCTTGCATACCCCATGTAAAGCATCGGCAATTATCAACATTTGAATATTTGTTTTAACCATGCCTTTTTAAGGACAGTTTAACACACTTGTCATATAATTTCTACACTTGCTTTGGTATGCATCTCTGAAAACTGCAGACACCTTTAGACATAACACCATGGCTTTTTCACGTGTAACAAAATGAAGAATTTCTTGGTATTACCTAAAATCCTGCCCATAATTAAATTAAATTTCTACAGTTGCATATATATATATATATATAATTTTTTTTTTTACATGATGCATCTCAGTCTCCCTTTCTCCATCTCTCTTTCTCTCCTTTGCTCCTTTTCTTTTCTCTGAGTGTGTGTGTCTATCCACCTTCCTGGTCAACTATCACTAAGTTGGTCTGGTTTTCCATGTCCTCACTAAACTTTTGTCCATGGATCTACTTAGGTCTGTGAGAAGTGTGTTAAAATCTCCTGTCCTTAATGCTGGTTCAATCTCTTTCTCTCTCCTTGCAGCCCTTAAACTATATTGTGTGCAAGTGGCTGCTGTGTTATTTCATGAACATATTGATAATCGATTTACCTTGAATGGGAACTGCATTCTGTACTACTGTAAACCCTATATCTTTGTCTCTTATGTGCATTTTTGACCCAAATTCTATCCTGTCATCAAGACTGTGGTCTATGCTGTTCTTTTTATTTGCATTTGTCTAATATTCACTCATCTTTTTTATTTATAACTTCACTGAATCATTCCATCTGATTTTTGTTCATACACAGCATAGAACTGGAATTTGCTCTATTAGCCAAATTGAGACATTTTTAAAATAGATAATTTGTACTTACATTTTAAGTCTCGTCTCTATATTCCATCTTAGTTCTGTGAGATTGCTTACCTCTTTCACTTGATGCTACATGGGATCTGTTATCTTTACTGCATTTTTTATTATTTCTTTTAATAATAAGGATTTTTAATTTTTCTTTTGTCTATTGCTTTCTTATGTATATCCTTAGACATATCTTTCTTTTGGTACAGTAATTGGATTTCTAGTCTGGACATTAGCTGGAAATCATTCTTTCCTGCCTGGCCTCCATTCACTTCACCCTTCCATTTGAGTCATTTATATTTGGTGTTACTCTCTGTAACACTTGATTTGTCAGTATTATGACTATCCTAAGGCTTTTCTACTTTTGTCTTACTTTCCTACACTTCTTCCCATTTTAATAAAAATATAATCATTACATAATTTTTTTCTTTCTATTCTGACTTCATTTTAACATCTTAGTTATGCATTTAAATATATTCAATAATCACTGGAGACCTAATGTTGGAAGTTTCCAATCATGTCATAATGGTCTAGAGTTTGTTTCTTGTAGGTTCCTTCAAGAAAGATTCCTTGAAACAGCATTCTCTTAAGTTCACAGATGTGTGTTTGTGATATTTTTATATGAGCAATGATTTGGCTGGATATAATTTATTTTTTTTTCATGTTCTTTCCTTGAGTGTTTTGAATTATTGGTCCTTTTATCCCCACTCTGGCGTAAGAAGAAATTGAGTGAAGTGTGAAAATTACCTTATTTTCTTTCTCTTAGATGTTGTGTCTGGATGACTAAGGAATTTTTTCTCTTTCCTTAAAGACCAATATATTTACTAAGACATGTATCAGTGTTACTTTTTCTGGTTTAATTTTCCCAGACACATATTGCTTCTTGTCAATATATAGATTTTAATATATTGAATTATTTCAGGAAATTTTTCATAAACTCACAGTCCCATTTTCCAGTGTTTATCATTATTTGTTGGAATGTTATTGTGCTTATTTTCATTCCTAATAATAAATTGATACATGTGTACACCTGTCATGAGCATGCTATGAAGGTGTACACACGAGTTGCATCTTTCTACAATGCCAGTTTTATTCGATCATAAAGCAAAAGTAGTCACAATTATAAAGCAGGTTCAGGATTCCAAACTCAATGACGTTTCACCATGTGATTAAAGCTGGCTTCTTACACATCACACAGAGCAGGACATACGACAAACTACACTGCAAACAAGATAACAGATGGATGCAGGAAGTTAACGAACCAAATGCAAAGTCAGTCTACAGGCACACAGTTGAAATAAGGCTGGGGTCTCCTCTGGGTCAGCTCTCAGCACTTACTGCTTATTATGTTCAAGCAGTGAAGGATCTCAGTTCTTTCCAGAGATCAATCCGGTAGAGCCTTTGATGGTAGTTGCCTTTTTTAAGTGGTCAGACATAGAGAGGTCATGTCTGAAGAGTCCAACAATTTGCTGCAAAACTCCTCCCTCTTTTAAAGGGATTTAATTGGTCTTGGGCCCCTGCAGACCACCCCTGGTTCTGCTGTTTATCAGTTCTGGGGTGTCAGCTAAGGTTGGTCCTGGGGATATCTTGTAGCTGCAGTACCTTTAACTACTTGCACTCTTGCTTGACACAGGCTCCTGCTTGACATAAGAGACTCCATTTTGCTCTCTATGACACCTAACTTTTCTTTTGCTGCTCATATTAAAGTGGTTGGTCTTCCTAACCGATTAAAGAATGTTTATGTATGGAGGGTGGAGTGGGCTAGGGCTGAGGTAGGACCCCCCCCCACCCCGACTCCCCATATGGTCTCCACAGGACCAGCCAGAGGAGCCTCATTATCACCTGGTGGTGATGAAAACCTCACCTGCTTACTTGACCTTTTGACCCCAGCCTGGTGGGCACATTGGGGCATCTCTTTGCTTAAGGGTGAAAGGCTCGAACTCAAACTTTACTGGCATGACTGGGGTTAGGTCACAGCATTTTGGCATTCTTTGACTAGAATAAAGTGATTATTGTCTCAAAGTTGTTTATCTTGCTGTTTTGTTCATTTTTTGGTTCTTTGACTAGAGAAAGTAAGCTCCCACCCCAACATCTCCTGGCTTTCCCAGGTTGCCTGGCAGCTTCTTCAGCTCTATGTCTAGGATATATTTGACAAAAAGAGGGGTACCTGGGTGGCTCAGTGGTTGAGTGTCTGCCTTTGGCTCAAATCACAATCCTGGGGTTTTGGGATTGAGTCCCATATCGGGCTCCCTGCATGGAGTCTGCTTTTCCCACTGCCTGTGTCTCTGGCTGTCTGTGTCTCTCATGAATAAATAAATAAAATCTTAAAAAAAAAATAAGAAGAGGAAAATACAAGCAACTCACTAACATATCATTACTCAGTTTCCAGAGTGTGTCTGTCCTGCCTCTTTACATCCCAGAATGTTTCATATATAATGCCCATTATTTTTGTTGTACTTAGGAAGAATTAGGGGCAGATTTCTTACATCAATTTTTTTTTAAAGTATTTTTTTTAATTTTTTATTTATTTATGATAGTCACAGAGAGAGAGAGGCAGAGACATAGGCAGAGGGAGAAGCAGGCTCCATACACCGGGAGCCCGATGTGGGATTCGATCCCGGGTCTCCAGGATCGCGCCCTAGGCCAAAGGCAGGCGCTAAACCGCTGCGCCACCCAGGGATCCCCATCAATTTTTTTTTATAAACAGTTTTGCTGAATAAAAATAATTTCATTATTTTAATCAGTTAATAAACATCACAAACTCATTATGTAGTCACCTCAAAGTGAAACAAATAAGCAAAAGAGAACTTGAAAAATACATAAGAATCAACAAAAAGTCAACCAAGATATAAATGCGGCAGAAACAGGTGATACTGGGAAGATTCTTTGAATGTTTTTCATCTAAACTGAACATTTCCCCCCAAATTTATTTCACTATGCCACAGTGCAATTTTCCAGCTTTAAATGCAATATTGAACAGTAGCCAAGAATAACAAAGATACTAGAACAGAAAATGGAAAAGGGAGAGTTTTGTGAGACATAGTGAAAATGCTGGAATTCACAGGAAAGACTGGAAGACAAATCCTCATCTACTTTGTCAACAGAAGGCCATTTTGAAATGGCTCCTGTTGAGTCTCTAAGGGATAACTTTCTATCTAAAAGTACACACAATTCCTGATTACTTAAAAAGCCAGAGAAAAACAATTTTGCTAAATTCTTTGTCACTTTAATTCCTAATTTCCATTGTCAAAAATAAATTTGAATTTTGATACCATTTTCTTCCTAGTATGCCTCATCTATTAAAATTAATATTGTTAATTAATATAAATAAAATATACCATTACTCTACTTATTAATAATTATTAGATTATCATTTATATACCTCTTATTACCAAAGTTGGTATTATTATATTTTCTTTGATTTTTTTATGTACTGAGAAAATTGCTGGCATAATCAAAATAGAATTATGTTTACTGTGAAATACGTTTTGACTTTTACTTACTTTTTGCATTAATGTATTTGTTATTCTTCCTAAAAATAATTTTTCTCTGCTTTCTCCTCTCATCAAATACTGTTTCCCTGTTTAGTGAATATATAGATATTTGCTCAATACAATATATACCTAGGAAATACTTCATACTTTCTTCTATTTCTTTATTATTTTTTTTAAGATTTTATTTATTTATTCACGACAGACACAGAAAGAGTGAGAAGCAGAGACACAGGCAGAGGGAGAAGCAGGCTCCATGCAGGGAGCCCGACGTGGGACTCGATCCCGGGTCTCCAGGATCACACCCTGGGCTGAAGGCGGTGATAAACCACTGAGCCACCAGGGCTCCCCTCATCCTTTCTTTTAAATGAAAATTAAACGATTTTACTTTCCTAAAAGTATAGGAAATGTCAACTGAAACCTAAAATAAGATATTCACTAATATAATCCATTCTTTTTCCTTGCTGTACAAAGAATGTGTTACCAAGAACATAATAGGAGCACCTGGGTGGCTTAGTCGGTTAAATGTCTTCCTTTGGTTCAGGTCATGATCTCTGGTCTTGAGACTGAGCCCAAGTTGGGCTCCCTGCTCAGTGGGGAGCCTGCTCCTTCCTCTCCCTCTCCCTCACCCGCCTTGCTTATGTTCCTTCTCTCTTGCTTTCTCTCAAAAAAATAAAAATCTTTAAAAAAATAAAAATAATAAAAAATAAAATGCAAGTACCCCTTTGTGTGACAAAAAGCCTTAAATTTAAAAAGAGAGAACATAATACAAATTTTTTAAAGCAATGGTTACATTTCAAAGAAATATATCTTAAAATTCTATCTTGCAACCATGAAATGCTTTCTTTGAAAAGTTTCAAAACATCCTGTAAACATAAAGTGTATTGTTCTAAGAATTCAGTGAAGATGAAGATTAGTGACAGATGATTACTTCGTATTATAGGTGAGAAAACTAAAACATAGAGAAATTGAAAAGTCTTGAGTTAGAGTTTTTAAAGACAGAAAGAGAAAGCCAACTTATTGATCTGCTTTTTCTAAATGATAAATCCATTACAATACACTTTTTGCAGGGATTTACCCAGAATCACACAGAAATCAGTTTCTATCCCTCACCTCTCCACCCACCTCTCCACCCACCCCCCACATCCTGTCCACACACTTAATTGATACGGTGAAAGACAGAATGCAATTTTAGCCTATTCACAAGATTTTAACATTGTTCTAAGATGTGGGATTCTAAATTAAAATGTAGGCTACAAGGAAAAAGCATTGACTTTCTATCGAAAGAAAGACGTGGATTGAAATTTTTGGAGTTTTATAAACTCCACTGATAACTCTCAAGAGAAAATTTACACACTAAAGATATCAATTTTGTTTGTGACTTCATTGCTTTACTGTTCTTAATTATACTGCCAACCGCTACAACCGCTGTCCATGGGTATAGAGAAGCTGGAGGGAAAGCTGCTGGAATCCTTGCAGGCTCAGAGGTACATGGTGAAATTGGAGTCAAGTTACTGACATGAACACAGCGTGGTGAAATTTCAAGAACCATTTTCTTCTTTTGTTTTTATGTTTATTCTTAATCTCCTTACCATTCAGCAGCAGTGCGCCCCCCCCCCCCCACACACACACACACACGCCCTGGTTTTGATTTCAAAGTAAATCTGTCTGAAGGGGGCACTTGATGGGATGAGCACTGGGTGTTATTCTATATGTTGGAAAATTGAACACCAATAAAAAATAAATTTATAAAAAATAAAAATAAATAAAAATAAAAAAGTAAATCTGTCACTAAGATTGAAAAATTAACTATTTGCAAAAACTCTCTATGAAGAGGATGGGATGTTATTGTAGCCACATATGTATGTTCTACCAAAAAAATTAGCCTAAGGCTCCACTGTCTTCACTAACAGCAAGACTGACATATAAGTAAATTGTCACTTCTGTAAATTATCAATTCTATAAGCTAATAGAAAACAGCATCCATCAATTTAAAGTATTATTCACGTTTTTAAATATTGTGAATAGGAATAGAAATCTCCTAGGTTTGATATTCTGATAACATATTATATAAACCATGGTATTTCTTTGATAGTGACAGCAATCATTCCTACGGGTCCATCACTCATGTAAGGGACATTGCTTTTCTCAGTGAAAGCCTATATGTTTTGTAAAAATAGTATCTTTGCTCTTCAATACATAGAAATTTCAAATACTAATAAGATTTAAGCGTTTTCCAGTTTCATGAGGGCTTTTCCTATACCTAGTTTCTTGAATTTTTAAAATTTTTCTTCTTTTTCATAGATATATCTGTACGTGTCTTGCCACCCATTATGAATAAAGCATTCTGAAGATCAGAATCATATGATTCATATTTGTATTTAATTAATAGATGTGTAGTTAAGTACATGTGTTGATTGAATGACATGGTAATGCATTACTTTACTCTTACAGTTGTTCTGTAAACACCATCTCACTTGACCATCACAAAAATGTAAAATCCGTTTATGTATTATTCCCGCTGTGGATAAGGAGCATAAGAACTGGAGAGTTAAGAAGCCCTCAGCTTGCAAGAGGTCAAATCAGTAAGGGACTCACTCAGATTTCCCAATATCTGCATCCACATTCTTCTCTCCTGTCTTTAATATATTGATACACAAAGAAATAGCATAAGCTACTTTCTGTCACAAAACAGCTGGATCTGAAGCAAAAGACACAAATCATCACACTTCCTCTGCCAACCAGGAACCCGCCCTCTGCAGATAAGCAGTGGTCAGAGTCTGCCAAGGCAGACAGAGTGAAAGGCTGTACTGTCAAACTAAATAACTCATCTCTTTTTTATTCAATTCAAGGGGGAGAATTTAACACACATTCTCAATAATGCCAGGTAACAATGAGTTTCGATTTCTGTTTCTGCCAGTTCTTAAGCATGCGATTGAGATCCACTGACTTAGCCTTGCTAAGCTTTCGTTTTCTCACCTACCAAATGTGAATAATAACACCAGTTACTCACAATTGTCGCAAAGGAGGTGTCTCTGTATTTTCTAGCTCTACCCAGACACTCATGTTTGGCTATTTTCTTTTCTGCAGATACTGATCTTCTGGTGTCAAGGATTCTATCTTTAGCAGTTGAAGTGGAGACTGATAACGTCTCAGACTATTGACAAAGCAGACTACCATTTAGAGGTGAGAATACTATGGGGCATGAACACATGGCAATCTTCTAAATGACACCAGAAAACATATAAAAAGTACTAATGGCAGTGATCGGAAGAAAAGACTCATGTGTTTGTCATGTGGATGAAGGATTAAGTCTTTTTGTGAAGGGAGAAATTGGCTGCCTCTAAACACCCTCATCCACCTCCATCTAATTTACTCCCCCCTGGGGAAAGTTAGGGTCATCTTTTGTCCAATCTAATACTTATTATAATATTAACTCTATGATCTGCTACCCTCTGAGCCTTCCCTTTGAATTTCAAAGTTCTAGATTGGATGTAAGATAAGGTAACAAATAACAACCACATTTAGCTATTTCTTTCTCTTTGCCCTCCGGCTCTAAAAATCCTAATTCTTTTCCAGGCTTTGTGGGCACCTTTGATTTACCAGAAAGGCTTTTTTGTGTATTTGTTTGTTTGTTTGTTAATGTATTGGCTCAATATTTAACTTTTCTTTAGGTGTTTGCATCCTCTGAGGGTCAGATAATTAAGAGAAATTTCCAGATTAAAATTTAAGATTGTATGGAATATAATGTACATTCATTTTTTTTCCATTCTATATTTTTTTTAAATATTGATTCATCAGTTAAAAAAGCATTTTGAGCACCTGCTTTGAGCCAACACTCTGCTAGACGTAAGTAATACAATGATGACTAGAACTTGTTCCTGCAGTATAGTAACTCACAGTTAAGTGGGAGAGGCAGCTATGGATATACACACTTAGCACAACATGCTTTTATTCCAACAGAGGTTTCAGCACAAGAATAGTTCAAAAAAGCATCTGTTAAGAATAGGAGGAGAAATACTTGAACTGAGTCTTGAGAAATGAGTAGAAGTTAAGTATTAACCAAGGTAAAGGGTGCTTCAGGCAAAGGAACTAAGATGGGGGAAAAAAAATAGTAGATAGGAAATAGCAAGTTTACCAATGGTTGCTCATGGAAGAGTGCCTGCAAACAATAGGTAGGCATGATTGCAATACTACAGTTTTTCTGCAAGGTGAAAAGCTGTCATTATACTATATTAAGCAGAGGATGGTTACACAGTCTATGTGAAGATTTTCTGTACACACACACACACACACAGAGCCATTTTTGCAAATGTGCACCAGAAACAGAAGCACAAGAATGTTCATGGCAACACTACTTAAAAGTACAAAAACAAATAAACTAGAGATACTCATAGCAAGATGAGTTTTACTAACACAATGTCCTAAAATATTAAAAATAGTTTGCCATTCTTTTTTTTTTTTTTTTTTAGTTTGCCATTCTTTATCGATAAATATCAAAGCAACTAAAACAAACAGCGCATTGGTGAGACATAAATATGTATGTGAGGGAACTTTTCAATACTGCAAGGGAATATAAGCATGCGGATGCACTCCTTGACCCAACAACCCTAGACAAAAAGTGATAGAAATATGAAGTTACAAGGCCTTTATTGTGGCATTATTTCCAAAAGCAAATCATTGGGGGAAAAAAACTAAAATATTTATTAAGGGAAATGTTTGAATAAAATATAGAACATCAGTATAGTTAAATGCCATGTACCCTTAAAATGATGAAAATGTCTGCATACTGATACAGAGAAGTCTTTTAGACTTTATCTTCCTTATTTAAGAAAGCTTTTGCTATTTGTTTTTTTTTTCCTTTGTGTTATTATTATTTAAACTACTTTCTTGAGGTAAGATTGACATGCAAAAAGCTGTATACAGGTAATGTATACAACTCGATGAGCATAAGTATACAGCCTTGAAATCATCACCACACCATCAAAACCATAAACATTCAGTGAGAAAAAAATCAAATAACAAAATTCAGAGCAGTGTTTGTAATATTTGAAAAAAATAAATATTAGAAGGAGAAACAAAAAAAAAATCTTTCCCTAAGGGAGAAAGGGAATATAGCAGCAGACAAACTAGAAGTGAGAATTCTCTTGACCATACCTTGTAGATATAGTTTTACTTTTCAAAATATACCAGTTTTATTATTATTATTATTATTATTATTATTATTATTATTATTTTAGGAAATGAATAAAATGAAAAATCAATCACTAAAAGTTGAAAAAAAACTGAAATGAGAAGCGCCCGGATGGCTCAGTCAGTTAAGCATCTGCCTATGGCTCAGGTCGTGATCCAGGGATGCTGTGATCAAGCCCAGCATCAGGCTCCTTGCTAAGCTAGGAGTCTGCTTCTCCCTCTCTCTCCACTCCTCCCCCTGCTCATGCTCATTTGCACTCTCTCTCTTAAATAAAGAAAATCTCTAAGAAAAAGAAACAAATGAATAAAACTAATTGTATATGAAGTTGATAATTCAACAACCCAGAGAAAAATATGATTTCAAATGAATTTAACAGTGTTTTGGTTGCAGACCCTTAGAGCAATATTGTCTAAGAACTAACACAGCCTCAAAGAAATCCTAAACTGAATCCAGAAGACTCATTGTTAGTTATAATATTGGTTTGTTTTTGGTTTTGTTTTTTACTTATTCATGGGAAACCCAGAGAGAAAGGCAGAGACATAGGCAGAGGGAAAAGCAGGCTCCCTGTGGGGAGCTTGATGCAGGAATCAGTCCTAGGACCCCAGGATCATGACCTGAGCTCATGACCAGATGCTCAACCACTGAGCCACCCAGGTGCCCCATATTGTTGTTTTTTACATGACTCTTCAAAGTTGTTTTTGGAGGAGGAAGCCAGTGATGATTGTCATTTTGTGAACATCCTGTATTTTTTTAAAGATTTTATTTATTTATTCATGAGAGACAGAGAGAGTCAGGGATAGAGAGAGATAGGGAGAAGGAGAAGCAGGATCCACGCAGGGAGCCTGATGTGGGACTCGATCCCGGAACCCCAGGATCACACTCTTGGACCAAAGGCAGGCGCTAAACTGCTGAGCCACCCAGACATCCCAACATCCTGTATTTTATTTCACAAAGTTCCCATCCTGTTTGAAACTAAAAAAAAAAAAAAAAAAAAAAAAAAAATTTAATATTTAACCTTTTCTTCTAAATTAATGAATAAAATTAACCTTCAGAAGGGTAAAATACTTTTACTCTATGATTTTAAATTACACTAACTGCATTACCATGAGTAGCCTCTGGAAAGCATGAAGCACTCAAGAATCCTTCATAAAAGTTTGCTGATTAATGATCCATTCTCTTTGTGAAACCACTTGTTATGCCAAGGGACTAGACACAAAAAGCAAAGATCAGTCTAGAAAGGAAAACCTCATTTTAATTTTATTTTAGGTTAGTTTAAAGATTTTTTAAAAGTGTAATCTCTACACCCAGAATGAGGCTTGAACTCATAACCCTAAGATCAAGAGTCCCATGCTTTACTGACCGAGCCAGCCAGGTGCCCCAGGAACCTCATTTATGATCCCATCAGGTATGCTCCTTCTACAAACATATCCAACTCGGAAGAGATTACAATGCTCACTGTGCTGTTCTTTAGTGAAGTACATAATGTAAGAAATCCTACAAATGAATATACCATAAAATAAATGTGTTAAATGTATTTACAAGTATAAGAGAAATCCCATCACAATTTTAGAATATTAGATTGAGGAGGAACTTCATAGCTTATGTAGCGCCACATCATATTACAGAGGAGAAATGTGTTGGAGAAAGAATATTATTATGATTGGTAACTGAACCTTGTATCTGCAATACTTTTGAGATATATAGATTAGTTAATTTGATCTTCATTCCATTCTTATGAATCTGGTTTTATTCTAAATATTTTACAAATGAGGAAACTCAGACAAGAGACTTTCTGCCGTCACATAGCAGAATGGAAGGTAGAACCAAATGACTTGTTCTTACACTTCTGTCTTTCAGACGTCATCATGGATAGCCTCACTTAGAAATGTTTATGCAACTGCTAGTGCTACTCATTTCACTCAGATTATAGTTGATCTTTGCAGATATCTTGAATAATCTGCCTTATCTCACTTTCTATTTATGAGAACCAATCTTTTGGGACACCTGGATGGCTCAGTGGTTAAGCTCTGCTTTTGGCTCAGTGTGACGCTGTAGTTCAGGGATCGAGTCCCACATCAGGCTCCCTGAGGGGAGCCTGCTTCTCCCTCTGCCTATGTCTCTGCCTCTCTCTCTGTGTCTCTCATGACTAAATTAAAAGTAAACATTAAAAAAAACTAACCTTTCCTCTATAGCATCAAAAATATTGAATGCTGATATACCTATTATAATCTAAATATCATATTTAATGCAAAGATAAACCTGAAGTCTACTTTAAATATTAAAATATAGAATTTTAAAGCTATATAAAGTGTTGCCTTGCCTCAAAATCTCAATAAATTCATTATATTTAAAATGTATAAAGAAAATATCTTACAAGTTCCTATTTAAAAACAGCAACTGCAACTTTCTTAAATAGCATGCTGGATCATTTCCAATTGAAGACATGAAATATTATACTCTGGAATGATGACACATTCACAGAACACACATGGTGCCTCAAGGAGAGCAAAAGGTTCCCACGTCCACATTAGGTGTTCAGATTCCCCCAGATAAGTTCCAGAGGTAATGACGGACTACAGAATTTGACTTAGAAATGCTTTAGAAACATACGTCCATATTTTGACAAGTACTTATACACTTAGTAAATAATTGAAGAGAAAAAGCTAATAGAAGGCCCAGAAGAACACAGTGATTAGAATGTAAAGATGTTCTTGCTTAAAGTGTTGCTCTCTTAAAATTCCCATGGCTTGCTCATCTGCATCAACTAGCCTATGACAGGAGAAAAGAAATGCATGACTCTCCACTCCTATTGCCTCCTTACGTATCCTTTGTAGAATGCATCAGTTATGCAGTAAAATGGATTCACAAGGTATAGTGCATTTTCTATCCTGGGACCACTACAAATCCTGTGAAACTCAAACAGCTGTCTAGCTCTCACAACCTTTCACTAAACTCCAGGCTACCATTCCATCAACATCATTTCTGCTGATTTCCCCAATGCCTTCTTCTGAACAACTCAAGGAAATCTTGTCACGTACTTCATTTCTTGTTTTCCTTCAGTGCTGTCAGCTTTAACTTCTCATTTGACTTACTTGAGTTGATCAGCTCAATTTAATTCAACTCACCAAACATTGCTGAGTAGCTACTATGCGCCGAGTGTGCTTTGAGGTTTCAGTGATACGCCTACAACAAAGGCAAGTATCTGGGTCTGAAGATTAAGACATGTGAAAACAAACATGACCCAACTCATTCCCTCTTCACTTAATCAATTGCGCCCTTTTTCCTGCCTCAACCTTCCTGTCCTAGACAGGGTAAATGTCCAGGCTCTTTTCTCCATCCTCTACCCATCAGGTCTTGGCCAGCCCTTACATATGTTTCTGGGTTACTGTCCTGGGATTTATGTGCTTAACATCCTTTCTGGGATTTGATTGCAAGAAGTTCTGGAGATTGTGTTTGTTTGCAAAGGGAAGTAGTAGGGAGATAGGAAACCCAGAAATGCAGTAAACATTCCTTACTTATTTCATTCACAAGTGAAAAAAAAAAAAAAAAAAAAGGCCAGGGACTTAGGAAATCTAGTAGTTACTGGTTCTGCTGGAATCAGTTATAGTTCAAATATCTCACACCTACTAGATGCTCAATGACATGGAACTGATATAAGAAGCACAGAGACTCTTGGAGAAGTGGCATCACCAACACCAGTTGATGTCACAGAAGCAGTGGGCTGAAGTCCAAATCTTTCCTCAATATAGTTTTCCTCCAGCTGAGCAGTCCCAGCAGCCCTGTGTGGCTTTCTCCAGCAGGAATTAGGCTGAGAGTTGCATGGTCATCCTGTGCACATGTGTCCACCTCCACTCCCTGCTCACAGAAACACAAGCCAGCCTAACCCTGCCTCCTAGGAAGCAGCCCACTTTCTAGATAGCATGGCCCACAGGCTACATGGAAGATGACAATTCTTAAAAGCCCCAAATATATCTCACTGATCTGAATAAACCAGTGATAAAAACCATTCTAAGGAATGAAGACACACTTATATGATGTTAAGAATTAATATTTGGGCACCTGGGTGGCTCAGTAGTTGAGCGTCTGCCTTGGACTCAGGTTGTGATCCTGGAGTCCTGGGATCGAGTCCCATGTCAGGCTCCCTGCATGGAGCCTGTTTCTCCCTCTGCCTGTGTCTCTGCCTCTCTCTCTTTCTCTCTCTCTCTCTCTCTCTCATGAATAAATAAATAAAATCTTTAAAATAAATAAATAAATAAATAAATAAATAAATAAATAAATAAATATCCTGTCAAAAATAAACATAGGAGTTCTGGGTGAAACTAGGATGATAGAATTGTGACAAAAGTTGAGGGTATGAAGCTGGGTGGTGAATACATGGGGTTTCAAAATTCTAGTCTCTCAATTTTGGTGGTTTTAGACTTAAAAAGTTAAAAGTATATGTTCTGATAGGAATCTCAAATGCAATAAATTGAGATAAAATCTATAGCAAAGCTGTGTACCAAGTGCTTTTGGATCACAGAGGAAGGAGTAACGAATTCTTCTCAGGATTCCAAAGAAAGTTTTACAGAAGGGTGAGGTTTTTGCACTTTTTTTGGCCTGATTGTTTTCTAGACTTGCTTCAGTGTTATCATTCTAGGAATTTTATTCAATTGACTTTTATCCCATATCATTCTAGATCTTGATTTTTTTTTCTCATATTCTAATACTATATTGCTGGGACTCCAGGACAATTCTGTAATTTCTGGTTTGGAGGGCATCCTTATCATGTTTCTAATTTTAATAGAGATTTTTCAGTTTCACCATTGAAGTTTTATGTAGAACTTTTTTCTATTCTTATATTATTTTTTTCAAAATCTGAATTGGCTATTAAATTTTATCAAATGGTTATTAGAAATCTATCAAGGTGTATACTTATTTATCTCTAAATGCTGTTCATCATTTTTAGAATAACATTATAATATTATTATAATAATAATATTATTATTAAGGCAAAGCATTCTAAAATTAGTGGAATAATAGCCCCTATCCATGTTGTATTATTCTTTTAAAACAACTGAGTTTAGAGGCATTGGTCAACTGAGTTTAGAGGCACCTCAATTAAGGATCCAACTCTTGATTTCAGCTCAGGTCATTATCTCAGGGTTGTGAGATGGAGCCCTGTATCAGGTTCCATGCTCAGCATGGAGTCTGCTTGTCACTCTCTTTCTGTAGCCCCCCCCCCCAACACACACACTCTTTCTCTAAAACAAATAAATAAAATCTTTAAAAAAAAGTTAAAAGACTAAACAACTGAGTTTAATTTGCTAATATTTTCCAGCTACATTAGTATATGAAATTGATTGATATATGCTATTTTGTTTTGGTTTTGTGTGTGATTGGGATATTTGTGTCAAGTATATCCAGTATTTGATAATCAAGTCTACTGGAAATAAAGATACTTGCCCACCTTCTTGTGTCTAAAAATTTTTAAAGAACATAGAAATAGCATATGTTTTGCTTGCATTTTACTAGAAGTCACCTACAAAATTATCTGGGCATTCTGCTTGTTGAGGTCATAGTATCTGATTGCTTTATCTTACATTATCTTCCATGTGTATTCTCTCTCTCCAGGTATACTACTAGTACCCAGAAAGCAAATACTTTTTGTGTGTGTGTGGCATCCCTCCAATGCAACATGTAAATATGCGAATAAATATATGCATTCAGTAGACACTAAATAAGTGCAGTAAGAAGTGAGAGTTTTTGTTACCCACAGAAGCAAGTGATACGTCCCCAAGTATATGTTGCATATGTATATAATGCATTTATCATATATATTTTTAAGAGATAGAATATAGACAATGAAATAGAAAAATCTCACACAATCTTACTTCATGGAAAATCACTTTTGAGAATTTTATATATATCCTTTCAGTAACACATGTTTTAGTGAATTTACAGATCATGCTGGCACCTGTTAAAAAGTGTACCAGGGTGTAGTAGGCTGAATGGTGCCCCCGAAATGGTGCCCCATCAGGTCCTAATCCCTGGAACCTATGAATGTTGAAGTAAAAGGTAAAAATTTTGCATATACGATTAGCTAAGGATCTTGAGAAGGTTTTTCTGCATTATGTAGATTGGCCCAAAATACTATAAGAGCAAGACAGAGGGAGATCAGAGGAGCAGGCAAATGAAGACAGAGGCAAAGATAGGAGGGATGTGGTCACAAGCAAAGGAATACTAATGGCTCCCAGAAACTGGAAGAGACGAGGAATGGATTTTCTCTGGATTCTCCTCTAAGAGTTTCCAGTAGGAAGGGGCCTTCCCAGAAACCTTGATTTCAGATGTCAGTCCTTCTGACTTATGAGGAAATACCAAGGTTTGTTTTAAGCCACCAAAGTTGTGGTAATTTGTTACAGTAGCTGCAAGAAACTACCACAGGAATAAAGTTGTATTGCCTTAAGCATGCCTCAAGAATATGAATAGCTGTATAGCATCTCCTCGTGTTTATAACTATATTTAACCAACATCTATTTTATTAGGTATTTAAGCTATTACTAATTTCTCTTTATTATTAAAAAAAGGCTTAAATGAACAAATTACATATTTTGTATATTTTGTGGTTAACACAGTTTACACATTAGAAATACAAAGATTCTAAATAAGCACACACACCTGCAGATATTTTGACTTAATTCTCTGGTCTGGAGCTAAAACACTGGTCAAAATTTTTTCAACAAATTATGTGACTTTATGAAACATAAATTCTCATGGGAAACTACAGGAATTTACTATTAAATTAACCACATGCTGGCAAATGTATGCAAAGTAATATCTCAAAATGCCTCATTCACTTCAAGAGCCCTTTACCTTATAGAAAATGTCACCAAAATATTCAAGTTCCATATAGCTCTTTAATTATTATACTTTACCCCACTGGTGTTTTCCATTTTAATGTTTCCTATCATTTTATACATGTGTAAACAAGGTAATGGGAATATCTAAGAATCATGTGCACTTGTGCAGCTGTAAAAAATGTAAATACATGGAAGAAATACTTTCAACTTTATTTTTTTAAGATTGATTTATTTATTTGAGAGAGAGAGGGCACCTGCACACACATGAGCAGGGGAAGGGGCAGAGGCAGAGGGAGATAGAGAATCTCAAGCATACTCTCCAGTGAGCATGGAGCCAGAAACAGGGGCTCACTCTCACGACCCCAGCATCACAACCTGAGCCAAAATCAAGAGTCAGAGGCTCAACCGACTGAGCCATCCAGGCATCTCATTTACCAACCTTATGATTCAGGTATTTTTTCAGTGTCATATGCACAATCAAAATAAGATATTTGATGCCTTCCATTTTTCATACCAATTCTAGATTTGCAGTATTCACATACTCCTCTGTATCTGCCGGATTATGCTTACTCCAGGAGACATGGCCAAAAAAATGCCTAAAGGCAGTATGATCAAATGTTGCACCTTGTCAAGTTAAGCATGTCCAGATGCCAACTCACTGAAGGTAGCTCTTCCAGTGACTGCATCTGGTCTCTTGGCAGGCTCCACAGGCAGATGGTTTTATGCTTCTTGCACGTACATTTACTTTGGATGCATTTTGCGTCCTATAGAAACTAGTGTCTTCCACTCACTTAGAACATTACTATAATTTGTTAAGGTCAGATTTTTCATATTACAATCAGATAGTGGCTTTATAACAAAACTTGAATTACTCTGTAATTCTCTTTCAAAGAAATATGAATGTAATGGTTTGCTATTCTATAAATATGAAGTTGAAATAAATAAGTGGCTGGAGCCATCTTGGCCTTGTTAAAGAAACAGTGGTACAAGGAATTATTTGACCATTAATTAGCAAATTAGGAGTGCACTTGAGACAAGTTGTCAGGCCTTTTATAAATTCCAAGAATAACTGTATTCACTTCCCACGTTTCCTTTGCTTTGTGAAAATACTTCATAAAACATCAGTTCTTATTCATTATAATAATGTACTTTAGATTGAGTTTCGGAAGGCTATTAAAGATTGTGCATTTTTACAGGAATCTTTGTGTATCTATAGATACTGAACTATAGAATAAAATCATGAAAAATAAAACCTTGCACTTACAGATAATGGGTTTTGTTGGTGATATACAGTAGGTTTATATTTTTAGGTATTGTTTTCCTAGGTATGAATTCAATACATACTCATTGTAGAAAAAATGTAATTGCCAATAATAAAATAAGGAAGCCCTACTATAATTAAGAAATCGTTCCCAAAAGGAGCATCATTCACAGATCACAACTTGGAAGTCATGAACCACATCCACTGAATCCCACTTTTATCAGGGCAGAGCTCTCTCTCCACATCCCCCACATGCCTCACACTGTCCAGAATGCCAGCTTACACATGTCCCGAATTGAGGCACAGGCTGGGCTTCACAGATACCTGTGCAGGATTTCAGGACACAGACAAACAGCACTTCACACTGAGTAAATGATCCTTTTATGGAGTCACTATGTGTTAGTGATCTTCATCGGGGAGCAAACAAGGCAAATAGCCCATTACTCAACTCCTCATACTCTCAGTGTGGGGAAGGATGCTGCTGCTCCTGCCAGAGTCTCATGGTTTCTGAACTTCAGCTCCTCTTTTTGCCCACCAGTGGTGGTGTCCTATCTGCTCCCTTGGAGCCATGTAAACCTCAGTCCCCTCTCTTACCCTTGGATCTGCAACTTGTAACTTGATAATTCAGTTTGTAGTCATGGTTATTCTGCTTTGCAGTAAATGACTTATAGCTGAAGAATTCCAACCATGAGGACATTGGGAGAAATTTCAGGAGTGCTGGGAAGAAAAGCACATCTTTTCATACTTAAAAATGTGTTCTTTCCAAAAGTGTAAGAATGCCTTGTAGCTTGTATGAATAATTCTTCATAGATGTATTGAAGATTTAAAAAAAAAATTCCTTTCATACTTGACAAAAGAATTTCCTGATTCCCAAGCAAGATAATAGTATCATTGGATTATAGATGTGGTTTTAGAATATGAAGGTACATTCACATGATAGAACTATAAATAAATGAGTAATTTATTAAGATGGGAAGAAAAGGGAACTGTGTTGATTGATTGAGCAACTTTAGGATAATCACAGGAATCTCAGACAAACTAGACAACTACACCTGACCAGCCCCAGAGATCAATGGAGGAGTGAGAGATGTCACAGCCAGAATCTTTTATAACATGTTCTTATGTACAGATAGTCACACAAAGCATATATATTATGTACATGCTTTTTATAAAACATTGTTATGTATACACAAAAATTCATAATCAAAACCTGAATAAATCTGTGTCTCTTTTTTGTGTTCCTATCTCTTCGTTTGGGTCCCACTAAAAGCAGAGTCCAAGACAGGGACTTGGGTGAAGGTTGGATAAATGTAGCATATTTGAGGTAAGGGAGGTAAGGATTTGAGGTAAATCACCTTTATATGCATCTCAAAATTTGAATAATATTTTTAAAAAATTATTCAATGCATTTCTGTAAATTCCATTTGTCCATTTGAATGTAGAAATGTTATCTTCATGTATATACATGATTTTTTCAGGAAAGATTATACCTTATATATAATCATGGAAAGAAGGCCAATTAGCCAATAGAACCCAGCAAGAAAAAAGGATGATTATTTCTTTACAATTAAAAACAGTAATGGTAACATTAATAAATTTTTGGCAGGAATGTGCTCAAAGTTACTTAATGTATTGACTGATTTTGTGGTATGATGGGTTATAATGCTTTAATGTAAAGCATTAAAAAAAAAAAAAAAAGACTAACATAAAGTCTTCAAATCTCTTAGAATCCCGATCAATTCTCCAGCTATGTGGCTTTTGATATTGAGTCAAGTTTCTCTGAAACATTAGGGAATTTTATTAACTGATATAAAAGTTTCTTTGTGGGTCTGTGTTTTATGGTTTTAGATAGGTAAACTGGATCAAATACTTTAGGAATACATCAGTAAATAAATTGGTCATGTAAAATGTTCTTTCCATAATCATGAAAAAAAGTATTTTCAAAAGACAAAAAGAATGTACATTTACCTCTAACAACCTTATAATCTCATTTAAGTGGTATATAAGGCAAAGGTTTATAATTAATTTCATTCTATCAATGTATTCCAAAAATGTTTAGTTGTTTTTCAAGTATTGCCTTAAAATCCTTAGCAACCTTTTTCTCACTTCTGACATATAGTCTATATATCAGAAGTAAGATATTTGTAGTCACAGGTTTTCAATTGTTGCTTATATCTCACTTTTCACTTAAATCAATATTAAATCTTTCTATTAAGGAGTGATATTTACATTCATTTAAGCTACTAATATAAGACTATTCCTTATCTTATTTTTGCACAAACTCCAAAAGTACATAATTGTTTTCCTTCCCCAAAATCCATGGTCAAAAATCAAAAAGAGGATTAATGGACAGCTTTGAAAATGATAAGGTAAAACCTTTAGCTTATGGAGAAGTACCATTGTATAATTTTTATACATGTAAGGAGATATACATGTACATTTTTGTATTCTGTGTTGAGCATATTATAAACTTCCAAGGAATTATCTGTTTTTGTTTATTTAAAGTAAATGGATGTATAAGATATGTTTAAAGTTAATACACAAGTCAGTACTGCAATACTATTTTGGGTTCTACATATTAGATATTTAAAATAAATTAGAAATATTCACCTTTGGTGGGATGTCCATTTAGCATTTTCTACTTGACGTTCTAATAAAGAATGGGGAAGAGAAAGCAGAAGGAAAATAAAAATGAAGCAAAAATCAACCAGGATCACCATCACGTTGTGGTAGTAGCCTTAATACCTGGATAAATCATCCTAAGGAAACCTGCCCCTAACACTGGAAAACAATCAGACGATTGGTTACCATGGGCAACTCAATTAAGACAGCAGGGAGATAGTCTCAATTTAGAGTGTAGTTAAAGAAGCACTGCTAAGTCTTCAAATTTATCATCAGCCCTGTTTGACTTTAAAGAGAAAAACAACAAATAAAAAGAGAAACTGAAAGACTTGTAAGCTTAAGGCATAATAATGAATGGCATATCAACTCAAACATCTTTTGCAATGTCATAGAATACTTTTATAAATATCACAATTAAATACAATATGTATAATAACTAAATAAGTGCCTTCTGTCCAAATGTTAATTTTTCTACTTTTTATTTATAAACAAGTAATCTAGGATTTAATCTGTCTTGAATTATTAAAAAGCAAGTTAATTATACACTAACTTTAGAACAGAAGCACATTCCTATGAGCCAACATAGGAACAAGAACATGATAGCAGTATATGACGATATGGTCATAGAAACTAATGTACTTATAAGAGACTTTACTACACAGAAACAAATAATTTTAGCTAAGAAACAGGCAAATCAGAACCTACTGAATGATAAAACCCTTCTATTTCATCCTGTAAGATTTAACAAATTCTGGCACAGGACAAGGCAATAAAGGCATACACAAAATACCCTAGATAAATTTCATTTATGATTACAGATGCAAAAAATCCTAAATATAATAGTAACACATAAAATCTAGCAGCATATTAAAAAGAAAAATACATCAAAATTGAATAGGCTAAACAAAAATGCAAAGATATTTTAAAGATTCAAAAAATGTGTTATTGTCATTTACTCTATGAGCCAATTTTAGGAAAAAAGCATATATTTTTCCCCCTAACTGACAAGACAACACTCAGTAAAACTGAACAAATATTTCCAACTCAAAAACAAAAACTCCAGTTTTCCCTTAATTTGATAATGGTTATATAGCAAAACCCAGTAATAAACAATATAACTACTGAAAAAAAAAAAAAAACTAGAAAAATTTCATTAAAGTTAAGGAAAAAGTTAAGGATGCACATTACTATCATCATTATCTTTCATTTCCCTAGAGTTCCAGCAAATGCAATAAGAATATAAAAAGAAATAAAATTTAAATTATTGGAAAAAATAATCCAAACTGGAATAGTTTGGATTTACTAGTAAATAATTTAATTGTCCACCTAAAAGTCCAAGAGAATTGACTAAAGTATCATAACAAATAAGAGCATTCAATAATGTGATTAGATACAAAATCAATAGGCAAAATTCAATAATTATCCTATAAAACATCAGTATTTAATTGAAAAACAATAAAAGGGGACCTCAATTTACAATAGTAAATATATTATACATAGGGAAAAAAACTCAGAATATCTAAAACTTTGGTGAGGAAAATTATAAAACTTCATTTGGAAAATTTTAAAGTCTGAATCCAAGAAAAGACATATTATGTCTGTGGATTTAAAGACTCAGCCTTTCCAATTAGGTATTTCAATCTCCTGAATTTACTCATTCAATGAAAACCTCCATAGAATTTTTAAAACAGACCTTGACAAGATGATCCCAATTTTCACTTGAAAAAAATAAATGGGAACTATCGATTTCATTTTGTAAGAACTATGAGGAATAATTTGTCCTAATATTGTTAAAACAGATACAAAAGTTATTGAAAAAAAGTTAAAGTGTGATACTGGTGTAAGAATAGACAAATATATTGATGTAACAGAGTTGAAACTATAAAAGAAGATCCAAGGATTTATTTTATTGCATTTTATTGCAGATAAGGGTATTATTTCAAATAAATGAACTTCAGTATTGGGATTAGGATACACACATACACATAATTAATTCACACTATTCACAAAAGTGAATTCTAGTCAGAATAATAAGCCAAATATTTTATGCTCTGAAATAACTACATGAGGGGCACCTGGGTGGCTCAGGTGGCTAAGCAGCCAATTCTTGATTTCAACTCAGGTTTATGATCTTTAGAACAGAAGCACATTCCTATGAGCCAACATTGGCAAAGAGCATAATAGCAGTATATGACGATATGGTCATATAAGGGTGGGGAACAAGACCCCCTCCCTCACCCTTACCCTTCATCCCCATTGGGCTTTGAGCTCAGCAGGGAGTCTGCTTGAGGATTTTCTCTCTTCCTCTCCCTCAGGCCTGTCCCTGCTGGCACCCTGTCTCTTTCTCTCTCTCAAATAAGTAAATCTAAAAATGTATATAAAATATAATAACTAGGATGTCAGGATGGCTCAGTGGTTGAGTATCTACCTTCATCTCAGGGCATGATCCTGGGGTACTGGGATTAAGTCCCACATTGGGTTTCCCCACGAGAAGCCTGCTTCTCCCTCTGCCTGTGTCTCTTTCTCTGTGTCTCTCATGAATAAATAAACAAAATCTTTAAAAATATATAAAATAAAATAACTATATGAAAACATAGAATAATACTGGTCTATTCTCCTATCTTATAAAAGATTAATGGCAAAAGCCATAAGTAAAATATTGACAAATTTGAATACATAATATTATGAAGCTCTCATGCTACAAAAGACATTACAAGGTTAAAAAAGAAAAATGTGGATAAAAGTGTGCAAAACATACAGCAAAAAATGATACTTATGGATGAATAATCTTAAAAATCAGCAAAAAAAAGATAAACATTATAATAGAAGATTCAGAACAGGAACAAATCAGAAAAAATAAAGTAAAAATTATCATGAGTAATCAGCCAGCTGTACACTGAGGTCACAATGAGATACAACATCTTGTCCATCACATAGCAAAAACTATAAAGGCTGAACATAATTGGTGTTGGTAGCAGTGTGGGGAAATGGGAATTTTCAACTCCCATTTTTAAGAGTTCTGGATGGACAATTTGACAAAATCTGTCATAAAAATCAGGCATTACTTTTGATTCACTACAGCCACTTTTGAAAATCTTGCCTACAAAACCATTCACTTTACAAGGTGTGTAAAATCAAGAATTTTCAAAGCCACATCTATAAATAGAATCTTTAAATAATAATGCTGTGAGCCATACTATAAAATTTAGAAAGAAAGAAGTAAAACTCATTGTCTACATAAAAAGATCTGTAAGATATACTGTTTACTGGAAAATGTACATTCTACTTAGAGAAAATAGAGATAGTTATAGAAAATGTTAAAATATAAACTATTCACTCCATCACTGCCCGTTGGATGCTCTCTGCCCTGCGGTGCTCTCTCTCATACCAGTAAAATGCAGACGAAACTCATTAAAGAGGAAATTAATTTGAGGGACACGCACTCTCTGTACAGATCCTAAATCTACCTGTTAGGTGCTTTGTATTAAGAGCCAAGGCAAGAAAGGAGTGAGAAAACAAAAACGAGCAAGATTCACTGTTATAGCCCTTGTGAAATAAAAACTTGAATTTTAAAAAGGGGAATAAAAGCAGGGCACAAATAACTGTGAAATAAAGCTGTATGCAGTGGTCTTGAGAGAGAAATCATATCAAGCTGGGCTTCATGAAAGCCAGGCCCTGAGTGATGGCTAGAAATCTGAAAGGTAGGGACAGGGCGAGTGTGGATTTCAGACAAAGGGGACAGCATGAGATAAGCTGAGATGTGTGGGGTATATAATTAGAACAGGACATTGCCTGATCCTGCCAGAGTACTGAGTCTATGAAGTTGTGGATGACAAAGCTGAAAAAGAGGTTGATTGTCCTCTGATATAGAGGGTCATCAACATTTCAACTATTCACAGCTTAACACAGCACAGTCACCGATGAAGATGGCTGTGTTTTTGTTAGCTTAGCAGGGATCTAGCAATGGGTAGCTCTCAAACAGGGTAGGAAGGACGAGAAACACCATCTAATAAAGGCAATCTGGCATCTCTCCTTTGTCTTCTTCCCCTCCCACGTACACACTCTATTTTCTCAACCTTTTTTTCCCAATGATTTTTATTTCCAAGCACTCAGATATTTAACGTCTTAGGTCTTGTTTTTTTAATTTCCCAAGAAAAATTCTGTATTATCCCAATAGTGGTTTTTAGCCACCCACACAGTACATAGGAGGAATAATTTTCTATTGTATCTGTAAGAAAACTTAAAGATCATTCAATGCGAGCAACCCACATCTTTTATAGATGAGGAAATTAAGGCATAGTTCTTGATAAAATGATTAATAATAAAAATGAACCATATAATTTGCCTTAGGTATAGTAAACAGGTTACTAGCATTGTGTGAGGAAAAGTAGAGCTTTTTGTTTTAAAGGAATTCACTCTGAACCAAAGACAAATAATAAGTGAGTCTTTGCATTACCTGGGGTTATTACAATGAAATATAACTTTTTGACAAGAGACTTATTGAACTGCATTGCAACTGAACATCTTGCCCCAATTCAGCTTATTTGGTACAAAATACATTATTATTTTTTTTTTGAAACTAGCTATTTGAAATTCTCCCTTTAAGCTCAACCAAGCAGACAGTTGATTCTGTAGAAGGAAGAAAAAAGATACATAGATTATTAATGGGAGAAAGAGATTAACTCTGATGGTGGGTTCAGTTTCCATTTGGGAGCACAAGGGAAAGAAAGTTTAAAATATTTCTTTCATTGAAAATCACAGTATTTCATTTAAGAGAAATGGCTTTGTATTAGACTGGTAAAGAAAGAAAGAATGAGAAGTAATGTGTGACAGCAGGTTTGAATGAGAATAAAAGTTTCTCAGCTAAAACCACTTGGGAAGTTTTACTTTTCTCAAGGATTTTTGAAACCTTGAACTTGAAAGAATAACACAGGTTGCAGCTTTTCTTGTTTAAACCATTCATCTTTATTCCCATACTGTACAAAGAAAAATTCAGAATTAAGCCCACAGAGATAATGCACGACACAATCAGAGATTATGCAGAAAATGATTTTGGCACCTGAACGTGCTATCAGACATAAAGTTTGCCCTATGACAAAGCTTAAGAGTCACATTGTTTTGTTGGGACACAGGAAGTTAGGTCTGTACTCTACCTACTTCCCACATATGATTAAAACCACAATGCAAAAGAAAAAAAAGAGAGTACATCTTTAGTGTTTTCACCCCTCACACACACAGAAAGATAACTACATAAAGTGGTGATATAGTATGTTAATTAGTTGATTGTGGTAATATATTTCACAATGTATAGATGTATCAAAATATCAGTTTGTATACGTTAAATATATAAATGCTTATTTGTCAATTACATTGCAATAAAGCTGGGGAAAAATTCTGACTCAGAAATTGCACTACAAGATACTTATCCAAAGGATACAAAAACATAGTGGTTCAAAGGGGCACATGTACCCAATGTTTATAGCAGCAATGTCCACAATAGTCAAAATCCTAAAAGAGTCCAGATGTCTATTGACAGATGAATTGTTAAAGAGGGTAGATATAGATATAGATATGCATACACATATATATGCCTATGTATATAGTTAATATATATGTATGTATATATAGTACATATATGTGTGTGTGTGTGTATATATATATATATATATATATATAATGGAATATCACTCAGCCATCAAAAAGGATGAAACCTTGCCATTTGGACTGACTTGGTTGGAACTAAAGAGTACCATGCTAAGTGAAATAAGTCAGTCAGAGAAAGACAAATACCATTTGATTTCACTCATATATAGAATTTAAGAAGCAAATCAGATGAGCATAGGGAAGAGAAGGAAAAATAAAATAAGATGAAAATAGAGAGGGAAGTAAACCACAAGAGACTCTGAGCTCTAGGAAAAAAACTCCAGAGTTGCTGAAAAGGAGTGGGGGGGGGGGGGATGGGGTAATTGGGTGATAGGCATTAAGCAGGGTACTTGATGTAATGAGCACTGGGTGTTATGTGCAAATGATGAATCACTAAATTCTACCTCTCAAACTAATAATACACTATATGTTTAACAAATTGAATTTAAATAAAAAATTTATTAAAAAGGAGAACCTTGGAATTTTAGTCTTTTAAAAAGCATAATAATACTAATTACCATTAAACTGATGGCAAAAATGGATTGTAATAAAAAAGACTGTCACGGCATTTTTATCACAGTTATCTATTTGTTAGAAATTACCCCAGATTTGGGGCTCCTGGGTAGCTCAATCAGTGAAGAATATCTTTCTTGGTTTCAGCTCAGGTGGTGATGTCATGGGTCATTGAGATCAAGCCCTGCATAGGGCTCTGCACTAAGTAGGGAATCTGCTTGAGATTCTCTCCCTCTGCCCCTTCCCACACTTGCCTGTGCTCAAGCTCTTCTCTCTCTCTCTTTCACTCTCTCTCAAATAAATAAATAAATAAATCTTTAAAACAAAGTAGCCAAATTTCAAATAGAATTTGAGGTAATTTACTTATAATAACCACCATGCATAAGCACAGAATAGCACTCTCAGGGATATAAACATTAACAAGTTATGCACTAAGATATAATCAAACTGTATACATTAAAATTAGCTCAACTAAGTGTAAAATTGTTTGGGGTGAATAACATAGTTTTCCAAAGACTTAGAGTTTTTCTCTATCCAAGAAAAGGTTACATTCATTCTAAAGGAACTTTAAAGGATTCTAAAGGATATATGTGACCTACTAGAATTTAAATAAAAACTTAATATATATTAAATATTAGATAAATGATAGAAAGAGATGAATAAATTATTCTAAAGGAATTTGTGTCTAAATAACAACCATCTCTTGGGAAATTGTATAGCATCAAAATTAGTGATCTGGGAAAACATGTTCACATTTTGGAAAATGTCTTTGCATATCTCTTCTATTTTTTTCTAACATTATAATTTTTTCAGGAAGTTTTTATTAATATGAACATTCATTAGCAAAGTATTTACTGAGTAGCTTCTATGTGTCAGCCAAGACTTTTAATAGATATTAAGCTAAATACACCATTTTCTTTACCCAGTAAGAGGAGCCTATGGAGTAGGAGAAACAAATAAGGTTTTAACATATACAAACAAATAGCTCAACTGTAAACACCACACAAGGTATCAAAGTAGTCAACTGCATTCTAATGTTCTGTATATTACTCTTCCATCCTTGGTACCCAGGGGACGCAGTAGAATAATGTAGAAGGAAGTTAGATTTTAATAAATATACATTTTTAAAACCATAAAATGAAGTAATTTTGTAATAATATATTTCAAGATATTGTAAATGATGACTTTACTTGGTTGTTTAATCTTTATTTTTTCCCATACTTTTGATTTATTTTTAAATTTGGTTTGTTATTTTTCCCCCTTCCAAAGTTATAGGAAGGAATTTTTCTCTTGTCAGATTTCTATGTATTCGTATTACCTTTGATGATATTTTATATTGCTTCATTATTATTAAAGCACCTAAAATTACTTTACACCTGTTATCTTTCAAGATGCCTCAGGAGACTGATTAACACAGATATGCCTTATGAAAATACAACAAAAAGTGCCATCTGCTAGCTTTAATATTGGGTATATTAATTAACTGCTTGGTGCCTCAGATTTTTCATCTATAAATTGGGGGTAATACTAGTACTTACCTCATAAGATTATTGTGACTATTAAAGCAAAGTGCTGGGGCACCTGGGTGGCTCAGTGGTTGAGGATCTGCCTTCAGCTCAGGTCGTGATCCCAGGTCCTGGTATTCGAGTCCTGCATCAGACTCCCCACAAGAAGCCTGCTTCTCCCTCTATGTCTCTGCCTTTCTATGTGTCTGTCATGAATAAATAAATAAAATCTTTAAAAATAAATAAATAAAGGTAAAATGCTAATAAATAGTCACATTTCTAAAATATCTTATCTGGGTATTATTTTAATTCAAAATTTTATTTTAGGGACCCCTGGGTGGCTCAGTGGTTAAGTGTATTTGCCTCTGCTCTGGGTGTGATCCTGGAGTCCTGGGATCCAGTCCAGCATCAGGCTCCTTGAAGGGAGCCTACTTCTCCCTCTGCCTGTGTCTCTGCCTCTCTCTTTCTGTGTATCTAATGAATAAATAAAATCTAAAAAAAAAAACACAAAAAAAACTCACTAAATTTTATTTTAATATTTGATCTGTTAGGTAAGTTTTTATGAAAGACAAAAGAATCATGATTTGGGGGAAGCTTATGTAAAAGATAATGCTTTTTGAAAAAATATGGATTTTATTACTACATAAAAATTATTCTGAAAATTTACCTTTCACTTGGTAAAATTATCTGTTTTATTAACCAAAGTATCTGATAAACAGATGCCACTGAATAACTTCATCATATGATGACAAACTATAGTCTAGCTAATTTTATTTGGGAAACTCAAAGAAATTATTTAAAAATATACAACATCTGGGACAATATTCATTATGGTATATCTATATTAAAACTATCATTAGTAATCAAATTATGACATATATCAACTCCAGGTACTATAAAGCTATGAACCATTGATAATACTACAAAGACTAACAATATGATAAAAAGTTTAATGATCTAATGTTAATGACATGTACAGCAATATAAACACATGCAGTGGAAAGATAAGAAATACATAATTGCCATTATGCAATTATGAGTGACATTTTAACAAATGCTACTGAAATATTTTTCCTAACAATAAAAATATTGTTAAATAAAAATGGTAGAACCATTGCAACTACTCTGTTACTACATCTGGAAGAAATTAAACAGTTGAGGAAGTTGGTTTTCTGTATCCTCTGAAATTAAAGAAATGGGTTTAACTGTCGTACTTCAAATAATGTCATATAATTCTGTTGTTTGTTTAATATGTTCACATCTTAGATCAATTAATTATTGGCAGAAACATCTTTTTGTCTATAAGTGATTAAAGTTTAAAGATTAAAGGAGGTAGAAAGCAATGATATTTATTCTTGACTTCTGTTGATTTAGCCCTTTTGAAGCAGGAAGAATTTTTCTTGGGATATTAAAAAAAAAAAAAGACTGTAATACACAACAAACACTCATGCTCTTTCTATAAATCCCAGTAAAAGCAATAAAACAGAGCACATAAGTCACTTTCAATCAAAGGAGATTCATCTCATGGTTGGTTTTTTTTTGTTTGTTTGCTTTTTTTCATCTTTGTTCTTTTGTAGAGATACAGTTTTCTGGGTGCAAAACTTAGTCCTTGTTTTCAAAGAGGTCCCAGTTAATTGAGGGGATCATAGTACATCAAATTGCTTTATTTTTTCCTGTTATATTACACTTACATAGGGAAGAATTTCAATAGAGTGCTGGAGTTGGCTTGCACTGGCTCCTAAGAGCTAATTGTTTAACTGGTTCTTAAAACTGTTGGGACTTGAAATGGGCCATTGTGAGAGTATTTACACCAGAGAAGTCATCCACCTATAAATCAGAATCTGGTTTTTTTTAGTCTTCTAGTGGTGCTTAAACACTTACCAGCCAGAAGATGCTTTCATATAGGATTTTTATGAGTGTGTCATTTAACTCAATGGATCCTCCTTCTGGGACATTTCACCAACACATCCCTGGAGTAAGAGCACAGACCTATCAGAGTGGCTTGCACTCTCACTGATCAGCACCACTGTCGTAGTATGGGCCACTTCCATTCCCATGGAAACACTGACCCCTTGGAAGGCGCGTTTTTCCCTGGAAACTTCTTTACCCCATTTGTGAGATTTCTGCAAAGATGAAGAAAAACTGTAAAGCAACAACAACAACAAAACAACAATCAACTGAAAAGACAAGTTAGTTACCTGTCAGTCTAACAGTCAAAAATCTACTAACTTGCTTCTGCAATAAAGATTCAATAAAAATTATTGTCCTTGATGTTGAGAGCGAAGCCCTACATTAATCACCAAATACCTTCTAAATATCCAAAGGAAGAAGTTATGTTCAATATCATTTTACTATTTTCTATATTTTATGTTTTATAAACCATTTACCCATGGACATACAATAAATGTTAATTGCAGATAATTATTGGTTGTGTTGTACAAAGGAAAATGTATTATTTTAAAAATACATTTATGATTTACTATCTATGAAAATGAAGAGAATGGTAGGTTTCCTTTCTTTTTCTGTTACAAGATAATATGTGAGAATAATAAATTATGTTTGAGCACTCTTTAGTATAGCACTACTCTTCAAAGGTGAGTAATGATTTCTGCCAGGTAATTGAATTGATGTCAACACTTTTCTAGTTTCTGGAAGAAGGTATAAACTTATAACCACCCCCCTCCCAAAAAAAAAAAGCACCTCAGGAGTTGGTGATATGTTACTTGTTAACAAGACTATTTTAGGACAAGATCACATAAAAAGACAAGATTTACCTTCCTATTAGTTTGTGGTGGGAGTCACTTAACTTGGTTGTAAAATTAAAATAATGGGTACTAACTAATCTCAAAGGTGCTTAAATCCCCAAGTAGTAAATACTTCTAAAAGCCTAAGGAATCCTTACTCCAAGAAAGGACTCAACAATTATTTACTTTGTGATGGTAAGGTGCACTCTGTAATCAGTATAGCTAAACAAGGAGCCATGAGTATTTTATTGTTATTATTTACTCACCTCAAAATACATGAGATCACAAAGAATCACTTTGTTACCACTAAAGCCATAAATCTGCTTATATAAATAGTATCACTATAATAATAGTCTCAATTTGAATTCTGTTGTAATTTTTAAATGAGAAAAAAAGCAGCTGCTGACATTGAGAGCTAACATGACTGTCACAGCTACACTATGTTGAAGAGGATTTTAAATTATGTCTAAGATATCTTAAGGTATAAAAGGAATAATCCAACCATAAAACAAAAGTGGGAAGTAATGAAATAAGAGGGAATGTGAAGAAGGACCAAGTAGAAATCCTAAAAGCAATAACATAGTCATCAAAACAGACAACAAATGTATTATATACAGGACAAACATAGTTAAAGAGAAAATTAGAGTTTAAAAAGATCAAAAGAAATTGCCAGAATGCTACATAGATATAATTTTTAAAATATGAAAAATTTCAAATATTAAAGAAATACAAAATTAACCAAAAAGTCTCAATATTTAAGAGGAATTTAAAAAAAAAAGAGTTGAGAAAATAATATAGACTCAGTCATGGTTAATAATTTTCCAGATTTGAACAAAAATATGACCTCTCAAACTAGAAAAATGTGTATATTATTTCCTTTAATTCTCAACCATTTGTATTAAGAATTACTTCTGGTTAAAGAAAATAAGAACAAAGAGGATAAGTGAACAGGTTGAATCCACTCCATGACCAAGTGGTGGATAGTTGATCTTGATTCCCAAACCTTGTCCCTTCCCTGTTGAGTGCCTATGTCTTTGTCAAGAACATCACCACACATCTCACCGTGGTGTCCAGGCCTAATTCAAATACCCTCCATCTTCCTAACTCCTTGCTTGCTATGATCACCTAGGCAGAACAAATAAACTCCTGAGACTCAGTGCTTGGAAAGATAAACAAGATGAAGCATCCATCTGGGTAAATAAAAAGCCAACAGCATAAACATAACCATTTCATGACCCAGTAATTAAATGCCGTTAGCTAAAAAACTATCTATTTTGGGAGAATCTGGAGCTGATACTAGGATGCTTGAATTTGAATTTGAATGTGAACTATTTCTCCATTGTACCATGAGTTCCTTGAGCCAGGGGCATGCTTTATCTTGTTTTCACAATAATAAGTAAATAAATAAATAAATAAATAAATAAATAAATAAATAAATAAATAAATAAGCAAAGGAGATGTGTGAGGAGTTTGAGAACCAGACCCTGTAGAACACCCAAATTTAGGGACTAGAAACAGAAAAAGTAGCTAGTTAATAAGAGAAGATTTCAAAGAGATTAAAAGATAATACAGCATTAAGGAAGTTAAAAGAGAGTCTAAAAAAGAGGAAGCAGTAATCAGTGTCCAATGTCTGTGAGAGGAAAAAAAATGATCAAAGATCTGTAAAAGACAACTGGATGTGGTAACTGAGACAGAAGAAGTGAACTCTGTATATATTTTCAGAAGAGTATGAAGAAGAGAAGCCAGGTACAATGTATAATTTTTTCCTTCTAGGAATTTACATGAGAGGATAAAATGTGATCAAATGTAATAAGCAATAAGAGTTATGAGCCACAACATTTTTAGAATTTCAACAATTTTTTTTGTTTGATTCTGTAAAACCATCTCTACAAACTCACAAAATAAACACACAAAAAAACTATTTTAGAGAATATTTTGAGATAGTCAAAGATAATCAACACTAGAAAGATGGGGTATTGTAATTAAACTCATATTGTCTGGTATAGTTAACTGAAACAATAAACTTTAATCATATCGTCTTCCTAGATTTGAAGACTCATAGTTTAGAATCTATTCCTAGTAAAAGTAAAAATACATTCACATTGATCATTTTAGAAATATTATTTTTCTCTCTTAAAACTTAAAAGTTCAAAAGGACAATGTTACTTGTTCTGTTATATTAGAAGCTTGAATTTTTTAGCACATTTTTCCCTTAAAAATATTTTTTTCTCTAGTGACTTATAGAAAAGTCTTATTTTCTTAAATTTCCTTTTTCAAAACGCACAATCATTTTCACTCATGACATTATCATTCATATTTATTTCTTGCAAAATTAACATTGAACATTTTTTAGATATGCAAATACAGGGTATACACAAATATATGTATATGCCCATATGTACAACCCACACAGGGTAAGAGGTACTCACCTCCTGGGATCTGAGTAGGAGAATTATAAGTAGTCTGTTAACCTTTTCAACCCAGCCAAGAAGAATAAGCCAAGAAATATGTATATTTGTTATTAGTGAGGAAGATTCTAATTAGCTTCTTGACAAAGCAAAAGAGTTGCATCAGCATAAGTTTCTTATAAATAAGATCTGTTTATACTCCCACATGCTTTCTTCTTTGAAAATCAAAGCTCTCAAGAGAGGAGCAGCCGACAGCGACATTCAAGTCCAATATGACAACAGAAAATAAATCATAGACATGGAGTTTGCTTTTACAGAGAAAAACAGCTACAATCTAATGTTTGCAAATATATCAAATGGCCAACTGATTTTTTTTTTTCTGAATTTTCCATTTCCTTCATCTTAGGCTTTTATTTTTATGTTTTTTTCCCCCTTTTTATATCAAAATTGTCATGTTCTATTTTGACTTGTGAGTGTCAAAGCCTTCAAATCTGTGTAGAATATGGTCTTAGAAGTAGTTCTTAATTAAGGGGAACACACATCAACACAAAATGGGAAATCTTTTCCAAATATATATACCTTTGCAGGCTTGTCTACAATTGGAACAATCCCCAGTGTTATTCTGTTACAAAATTCTGGGTCAGAACCAATTGTGTAAAGCATTTAGAAACTATGAGTATTGCCAATAAACACATCAATGAGTCAATCAGTAATTTGCTTTAATTATTTGGATTCTTAAAATTTTACGTTTGCATGTGAATGATGTGAATTAGACATCAAGGGTACATCTTCACCATTTCTCAGTTGTCAGAAAGAACGGCTTTTTTTTTCATCTATATTTTAATCATCTCTAGTCACTTCCATATTAAAATCAAGAAGGCATCCTGAACCCTACTGGTCCCTTCAGCCATTTATTCTTCTGTTTTTCAAGGGAAAGAAAAGACTTTCTTGAGAAAGTAGTCTATCTGGTTGTTTTTACTTTTCATTCCTCAAGAAATGACCTCTGACCTCAGAACTTCAGCATTTACCAATATGTATGTATCCTTATAGTAAATATAAGAATATCATGTTGAAAATTCAAAGACAAAACACAAAAGACCAAGCAGTGATGAGTGTTAGCTATTACATTTTAGGGCAGCTACTCTATGGAGCAGAACCCAGGATTTGAGAAGATGGGTTGGTAGCAAGGGAACAGGTTCACTGGAAGACCTGCTGGCTTAAATCTCCAGTATATTTATAATTACTTTGACAACTTTTCCCCTCTAGGTCCCAGATGTTGGTCACATACTGTCCTATGCTTGCTGGATTTCTTCCAGCACCGACAAAGAATACTTGAACAGCCCCATAGAAAGATAGCTGTCTGTTTTGTTTTGTTTTGTTTGCTGATATTTATTGCACAGCTAGTTTGCCCAGAGAGACAAACCTTTGCTCAATCATTGATTTTTATTTCAGGGGACAGATAGAGAGCAATTTTAAGCTAAGGAGAGAGTGTGGATAGGGTCAGAGGCTGAATCCTTTTTAGGAAAGCTGTGGACACATAGCTAAACACCTGGCAATGGTAGAAGTAACAGTGAAGATAAACTTGATTTCAACACTTGGTAAATCCCTTCGTCCTGAAAATAACTTGCTAATTTGAATTATAATCTACTTTGCCTGTTGATGATCTGTGTCTCTGAGCAAATCTTCCTTATACATAACAAGCCAATTTCTACACATATAAGAAAGGAATAATAAGATTAACGTTGGCCTTCCAGGGATGTTGAAAAGATAAATGAGGTAATATTTCAAAAAGTGTGAAGCATTTCCTTAGAAGAGAATTATTATATTTATCTAAGGTATAAATGTAATTACAAGATGACCCTCTTGTGATGAATTGACCTAAAAATAGTACCTAAGTCTCATGAAAGGATTTGGCATTATTGATGTGGTGCCAATAAAAACCAAGGGGGAACACAGCAATTGTTTTATAGCATTTTGTTCATCAAACCACCTTATATATATGTACATGTAGATGAATGTATAGATTTATACATAAGTAGTTAGCAACTCTTAGGTACATAGCACTATGCTAGGTATGGTGGGATATTTAAAAAACAGTTATTGCTTTTCAGAGTTTAAAATAATGTTAGCAAAATAAGGTTCTTACCTACCCTTGTGTGTTTGTATTCATATTTTTCAGATAGTTTGAACACAGAGATCAAACACATTATGGTTTTAAACATTCTTGTCTAAAAATTGTATACTATCAAATACTTTGTTCTTGATTTAACAAATCAAATTATAGATGTAAGACCGATTGCATGAAAATAGGAATTTTCAGAAAGTTAAGCAATGTTTTAAAAGAATGTAGCAATTTCAGAATAAACAGATTCATACAATCAGAGCAATTAGTCATTATAGAGTTTTTATTTTGTGAAATAAACATTCAATGAAATTTGTGTCTGCTCTAAAAACTCTTACCACAAAAATATTTATCAAAATATAAACCATATTATTGTCTAACTTCATGATGCCACCTTTAAATGGTACTACAAAAAATCTATATGTAAAACTATATATACGTATATATGTATACTACATGAATTTGTATACATGGAAAGAGAAGAAAGATATAAAGCAAATATAGCAAAATATCAATTATTGTTGCATTTAAGTTGAAAGTACATGGATGTTTATGTCGTACTACTTTTCCAAAGTTTTGAAAATTTGTGTCATGAATTTGGGATAAAAATTCATGATGGCATCCTGGAATGCTGTACTATCAGTTTTGTTTATAATAAATATATATATATTTTTTCTACTTTGCAAGTAGATAATGACTTGAAAACCCATATGAAAGATGTGCAAATGATAACTTACCGCCATGAAAACCATCACATCATATGTCTCATCCCAACATTCTTCTTTTGTTCTTAGATTAAAACTTTACCTCATTCTTTAGATAGGAGTCATCACTTGAGATTTCTCTCAGTCTCTCACTATCATACCAGGAAACTAAACTGTGCCTATTAATACCCTATTAACATGAAAGGGACACCTTTCTTTTGCTAATGTTGGGGATTCCAAACCCTCCCTCCATCTTTTTCCTGATTCCTCACCTTTCTCTGGAACTATTTTCTTTTCATCTACATTTGAACAATTTCTAGTCATTTCCACATTAGAAACAAAAATGCCTCCTGAATCCTGCTGTGCTCTCCAGCTTTGAGTCCCTTCACCTGGTACCTTTTCAACAGATCTTGGGAAAGTTGTTTATACAGCTATTCCCACTTCTCACTCCTCAAAACATTCAAAAATGGCCTCTAATTTTTCAGAAATCACCAATGACCTTCTTGGTGACAAATCCAATGATGGCCCATAGCTGACCTGCCACATACGATGGTGTTAATCAAGCCTTTTTTGTCCAATAATTATTATGAACTACTTTCTCATATTCAATACCATTACTATTACTACTACTACCATATTTTAGGTCATCTATCAATTTTATTTAAATAATGAAATATTCTCCTGGTAGGTTTCTCATTCCTCCATTCTTGCTCACTTTCTTAACCTAATTCCTTCTCTAAAACCCATTTTCTACAGACAGATATCTTTCTGAAACTTTAAAGTGAGCATGTCTTTTCTTCCTCACTTAAAATGGATCAATGATTCCCCCATTTGCCTTCAGTTATCTCCTGTACCTTAAGTTACCTTATAAAGTCCTTCATGATCTCACCACTCTTCTCTCCTCACTCTCTGTTCTCTCTGGTCTTTCTCCACTCACACCTACACGGTGCTTACACACCTCCCACAATCTAGAAGCCCTTGTCCTTTGAATGGACTTCTATGAATTGTTACTTGCTGTCCAGTATTCTCCACCCACTCTACAAGATCCAGCTTAGATATCACTTCTTTGGGAATATTTATATTTTTTTGTCCTCCAACCTTAAGTTTTTGCTTAGATGTCTTATTTATAATACAAATGAACATGTGCAACACTCTCATTCTCCATCATTCCAAATCCCTTTTACTCTGTTAGACTTTATCTATTTATCTATTTGTCCATTTACTCTGTTAGACTTTTTATATTTATCTATTTGTCCATATCTTTCATCAGTATAAACATACATATAATATATTAATATAATAATAATAATTATTATTATTTTTTATTTACTTCCTTAACATGAAATGAAAGCCTTAACATTTTACTATTTCTCCATTTTTACTGATACATCCAAAGTGCCTAGAATGGTGCCTGGCTCATACTTATTCAATACTTATTCAGTAAGTTCATAAAACAGGATAATAATGATAACAATAATGCCTAACCTATAGGTTTTTTGTGATCTTTAAATAATGGCACAGTTCCTAGTACATGATGAGAGCTATATAAATATTAGATGAAATGCAATATTTTAAGATAATGATCACCAATATCTACTTATTCAAAAATTTCAAAGAAAAGAAATTGATTCAAAGACCAAATGATGAGCCGTATTATATTATAAAGCCCATCCCCCCTCACCTTATTTAGGCTATTATGCAGAAGCAAACCACCTCCAGAGCTCCATGGGCAATCACCCTTAATGTCAATCCCCAGTAGCCCAACTTCTGTCTCTGTCCAGTCCTGATTCCTTCATTCTCCAAGAGGTGCTATCCATTAAACCACTCACCAATAAAATTTCTGCATCAAATCATCTCAGAGTCTGCTTCCAAGGAGTTTCAACTATGCATCTTGATGTTAGTTTGAGCAACAAAGTCTAGAATGAAATTTCAGAACAGAATTGGCCTCCAGTGACTGGCAGCAACAACCACATGACTGGTAGTAGGTGGAGTATAGATAGATCTTTGCATACAATAGATATAAAACTGTTATTACTTTCACCCATAGGAAACCTGTGGAAGAGGATGCTCAGGATGGAGAAAAGTATCAGGCACGTGAGAATTTTGAGGGGTGAAGAATGGCAATTAAAGGGAAGATAGTCTTTGTTGGCTATAACTGAGTGTAACAGGCATTTGGGGAAAGGACAATGGAAGCCTGGGGTTAGCAATTAAGGCTGAAGGTGAAAGTTGGGAGTGCCTAGATGGCAGCATTTAAGAAAAGAAAAGACGGGCAGCCCTGGTGGCTCAGCAGTTTAGTGCCGCCTTCAGCCCAGGGAGACTTGATCCTGGAGACTTGGGATCAAGTTCCACGTCAGGCTCCCTACAGGGAGCCTGCTTCTCCCTCTGTGTGTCTGTGTCTCTCATGAGTAAATAAATAAAATCTTAAAAAAAAAAAAAAAGAAAAGAAAAGCCTAAAGCCCAGGACTTAATCATAAGGATAGTGGAACTGAAGAAAATAATTAGATTCTCAGTTCTAGAAGGTCTGATTCTCAGCTCCAAAAGGTCTCCTATACCAAGATCAGAACCCTGAGGAGTGACAGCACAAGTTAAGAGCTGGGGCACCCGGGCAGCCCAGGTGGCTTAGCAGTTTAACACCACCTTCAGCCCAGGACGTGATCCTGGAGACCCAGGATTGAGTCCCACATCGGGCTCCCTGCATGGAGCCTGCTTCTCCCTCTGCCTGTGTCTCTGCCTCTCTCTCTCTCTCTCTCTCTCTCTCTCTCTCTCTGTGTCTCATGAATAAATAAAATCTTAAAAAAAAAAAAAAAAAGAGCTGGGGCACCCATGGTGATACACTTTGGAAAACATGAGTTCCCAGATATTCATGAACTCTCTAGGCATGCCTATTTGGCCAATGCTTAAAGACAGTGTGGACTCTGCCTTGCAGGTAAATACATGACCCTAAGAGGGAAAATACAAATGAAAAATGAGGGGCTTAATTCTGCCTGTTAAAATAAGGGAAGAATCCCTTTTCTTAGAGCATTGACTTTAGAAAGCTTGTAAATTCTTTCCCTATCACTTTGAAATGTATGTAAATCTTTTTAAAAGCTAAATAAGCCTCTTGTCGGCTTTATAACCCAGTAATGTTTTTCTTAAGAACCTGGGGACCATCTCTTTGAAATGTAATCTTCAAAGAAGATAGCCCTCTTATCTCCCAGTTTCTGTGGGAGGGTAGGAGCCTAACTTCAGAGGCCCCTCGCTTCAAATTCCAAAACTACCTCTAGTCCTAATGATGGGAGAGACTCATCTGTCATTTTGATAAAGCCAAAGAGCAAACACAGATGATCGCTCCAATTACCAGGTGAATTTGAGAAAAATGCGTGACAAATGGTCGAAGTCCTCTGACTTGAAATAGTTTACTGTTTATCTTGAGAACATGTGTGTAATGGGCTGCATCTCCTTGGCTCTATAAAAGAGGGAGATTTCTTTCTATCTTGGCAATCTCTTAATGGATTTCCTGTGATGCACATCACATTCTATTACAATACTTATTTGATAGTAAGCATTTCGTTCTCTTCTACCTTTGTGGAGAGGGTTTCCTAGGTTGGGAGGAAATTTTGTTTTTAATTTTATTTTTCCAACTCCATCCTCAGTTCAACCCCTACCCTCCTCTAAATATCAGATCAATCCCTGACAAGGGAACTGCTGGGTCTGCTAAGGAAGAGACAGGGATATATGCCAGAGGAGCTGCAGGACATGGCTAAGGTGAACAGTGTGAGCCTGGAGTGAATCTGAGAATATAGAGCTGAATAAGAGAATGTTTCAATACAGAAGTATTTACAGGAGATGGAATTTAATCCCCTAGTAGAGGTCTCAGGAGACTTTTTTAATGTTGTGGTTAAATGACTTGGAAGCTTAGAAAATGTGATATCTCCTATTAAGTATAGTTAAAATAGTAGAACTGCAGTGGCAAAGTGCAGGGAGGAACCTAAGGATCTGCTGAAGAGGGATTGCTGATCTGGTGCTGCTATATGAGACCAAAACACCTACTGACTGAGCCTGCTTGTTGGGAGGATCTTCCTGTTGCTTTCCTTATCAGAGCAATCGGCAGTGTTCAGCTCAGTTTATAAGAACAATAATGAATATTTATCTTACCAGTATCCCTAAGAAGTGGTGGCTCTCTTCTGTAGACCAGGGATGACAATAGGAGAGGCATTTATAGAACCGGGCTCCCTGGTAGCAATGGGGATAATAGGATCCCCAAATAACAGAAAACAGTGGAAGTGTTCAACCTCCATCAATGCAGACTATCATAAAGAGCAGCCAAAGTTACCTGAGCTTCAGGTGTTAATGAAACAGTTAACAGAAGATGGCCTTTGCAGATATATGCTACCAGAAAAGATAATGTCCAAGCTATATGATTAAGAAATAAAGAATAAATGTTTAGGAGGCTGAAAGCAACCACTGTCCTGAAAAGCTACAACCCCTTTCCCAGTTTCTGGACATGCGCCAGTTCTCAAGTATGGACCCACTTTCTGAAGAAGAGGCTGGGTTTCAAGCAGGATGTACCCTGAAACACCATGGTGAGTGTATAATGTAAGGATTTCCCAGTTCATCCCCAAAAAACCTATGACCATTTACTCAGATATTATGTATTCTCAAAAGGGAACCACTATACATTTTGAGGTTGGGCATAGGGTTTGAGTGGTCATTGATACCTGGGAATACAAAGTATCATCATGTCCCTCTATGAGACAGAAGAGGGTATATGTGAGGCAGTAAAAATAAACTCCTGGCCCAGGTCCAACTCACATTGGGTCCCTTGGACCATGGACCTTAGTAGTAGATTAGACATAGTAGTTGGCAGTAGTTTTACAGGAGTCTTGGCTTGGTGAGGAAAGATTTCTCATAGTGAGAAAGACCAGGTGGAAGCCTTTAAAACCACTCCCATCCCCTGTTGCCAAGAGAGTAAGTCAATCATTATATTGCATCCTGGCATCTAGGTTAGAGATTAAAACCAGTCTTTAGGATTTAAAGGTGGCTGGGTCATGCTTCCCATTATATCTCCATTTAGTTTTTCAGTCTAGATTAGCAGTTGGCAAACTTCTTCTGTGAAAGGGCAGATAGTAAAGAGACATTAGGCTTTGTGAGAAATATAGTCTCTGTCACAATCATTCAATTTGCTTTTGTAGCACGAAACAGCCATAGAAAATACCTAAACAAATGTGTATGGCTGTGTTCCAACAGAACTTTATTTATAGAAATTAAGAGCCAGAAGTGGCCCACAATTTATGATTTGCTGACCTGCACTCTAGACAATATTAAAAAATAATAACTCACATTTGAGAATTTACCATATGCTGCATATGATCAAATTCTTATATTTATTGTTATGTATTCCTTACTACAGCCATATAATTTAAATACACTGCTGACTATATTCATTTTTAAAATTAGCTATTTTCACTATGCATAAAATAGGAAAAAATATTTAGATCTTCAATAAGACAAGAAAGTAAACCAATATAAAAATAAGCAAATTATATGCCTAGGACATTCACAGAAAAGAAGACCCAACGGCCACTAAACATATAAAAAGACACTGATGGGATATTATTCTATAGGTATGAGTGTCACAGAGCAGTAGATATTCCTGCTCAAACTATGTAGGTCTCTTCCTGGAAGAGGAGTATACTTCTCTATCTCATTGGTGTAAAGCTTGGTATGGAATTCAAAATTGTTGTGTGATTTACAGAGTCTCTCCCCCACATCAGGCGCTGCCTTGTGAAGTGTGCCTCACCTGGACTTCAGGGGTGGTCATGTGACTTGCTTTGGGAAATCTATGTGGACAATAAAGAGGGTGTCACTTCCAAGCAGAAGCTTTAAAAGCCAGCTCAGAGCTGTGAAGTCTTTTCCTTCTGTCACAAGACATGTGCTAGACAGAAACTTCCTCAGTCAGGAATAAAGCAGCCTCTGATGAACGATGGGCTTGCAACATGAGTGATGTGAAGACTTCTTACATATTTGCAATGGTTATAAAAGTTGGTTATCACCACTCAGACAGGATTTGAACCTTAGGCTCCTTGTTAGCAACATCACCCTGGCCAAGTAGCTAAACCCTACTCTGCCTTCATTTCCTAATCTGTAAAATGTAGATAATGACGGTATTTTTAGAGATAAATTTGGTTTGAAGATTAAGTGAATTAATATCTGTAGCATATGCAGAGTGTTTGGCTCTGGGCAGAGAGTCAGTGCTATCTCCATGATTCATTTTACTTAGGGAAATCGGTACCAGTTATGCTAAAAAGCCGGTTTTGGGTTATAGAATCAGTAGCTACTGATAAAATTTGTTGCCCTTCTTTATTCTTGAACCTTCTCCTGCTGTTATTTTGCATCAGGATATTTGTTTTGAATATGAGATCCCAGAGGAACACAGAATCACTTGGCAGGCCCAGAGGAAGCTCCATTAGCATTTTCATCAAGCTTGGCAGATGGCCCCTCAGATAGCATAGAAGGGAATATGTTAAGGGCCAGGCGCCTGGAAAGAGTTTTCTTACCAAGTAGAAGATCTATTCAAAAGGAAAAGAAAACAGAGAGAATTGTCCACAGGAAAGAATAAAAGAAATCTGAAAGTCATAGTCATTTTATCTAATCTTTGAATTTTCGCATAGAAGAGATTCATCCTTTTTGATACCCAGTGAGTTTGGTATTGTAATCACTGTGATATTTACATATGAAAAGCATCTAGTTAATTATATGCTGACTGTTCAACCTGTGCGGAAAAAGATAATCAAAACAAAAAAAGATTCAGGAAGAATATACAACCTTCATAAGCAAATCTAAAGGAGTTTGGCCTCTGGAGAAGGGGGAATGTGTTTGCTAAAGTTGAAGTGTCTTGTCAGTCATTATATCACTTGAGCATTGAGACTTAAGGGAAACTTAGGTTCAGTTTAGCCCAACCAGCATTTCTGGCTCATCACGAGTGTGCCCCGCTCTGCTGGTTGCTGGAGAGAGAAAGGAAAATGAGAGTGAGTGCTGGCTGCCTAGAAGAACATCATCCCTCCTGGCGACCACAGTACATATAAGCACAATCCCATGGCAGAGAGATGTCTAACTACAAGTCAGTAAGCAGTGCAGAAATACACAAAGGAGGAATTGATTAAGCCTGACTTTGAGTCAGAAAAAGAAAACTTCAGAGAGAAATAAAATCTCATTATTAAGTTTTTTTTTTTTAAAAGTGACTTATCAAAGCTTACACAGTTGGCTAATGGCAGTGGGATTTGAATGACAGACTTATTTTTTTTTGCTACATAGAAACTTGATGATTTTTTCATCTTTTTTAATGGTTTTACTTATTCTAGGGTCATTTCTTTCAAGATGTAAATTAAAAAATATTTCCATTTTTAAAATAGCATCCAATCTGAATTTTCATTAGGATAGAGAGTTGCTCTGTCAATGCAAGGATTAGAGTAGTACTTCAAATTTAAACCTGGGGAAATTCAGACTAAATTAGCAGAATCAAATATCCAACAGGAAAAGCACATAGTACAAGAGTACTTCGTAACTCACATGTATGGAAATATCCCTATCAGTCAGAAAGATGCCATTATCTCCTTCTCAAAAGAAAGAGAAAACATTAAAATAAACATGTTAATTTCCTTTACACTGGAACAAATTTAAAATACTTTAAATGTATGTAATTATTTGTTAATGCTCACTACCTTGGAAGTGCTTGAGATTTGACCAACTTGTCAACTATTCTATCCCTAACATTTAACTAAAAGCCTGGTGTGTTGGCCAGGGTTCTTGAGAAAATCAGTACCAGTAGAATGTATGCATTATACAGAAAGAGATTTATTAAAAGAATTGGCACGCACAATTACGGAAGCTAAGAATTCCCAAGATCTGTAGTTGGCAAGCTAGATAGAAGTGCTGAGCTGATAGTATAGTTCTAGTCCTAGCCCAAACGTCTGAGAACCAAGAGAGCTAATGGTACGAGTGCCATCTGAAATCCGTAATGCTTGAGACCCAAGAAGTGATGTTTCAGTTCATGTCTGAAAGTCAGGAGGAATTTCCTCTTACTGATGGAAATTTCCACTTACCCAGTGCATACATCCCCATTGGGTAAGACAATCTGCTTTGCTTGGTTTCATTCAATGTTTATGTGATCTAGAAACACCTTCACACTTACCCCCAGAATAATATTTGACCAAATGTCTGGGCACCCTGCAGCCCAGTCAAGTTGGCACATAAAATTAACCATCCTGCCTAGCAAACAATAAAGCCAATCAACATTGCTTGAATGAACGAAGAAAGCCTTGGAAATAGACAAGAAAATGTGTAAAGACAAAGTTGTATTTAGGTGCTGGGTTGGGAAAATGTAATTTCTCCCAATGCGAAAGGAAAAAAAAAAGGATAATTAGTCAAAGGATATTAATGAAAAATATCCATTGAACTTCAGTAGTCTGAGCTTCCTGATTCTCCCAAATAATAATCAAGTGGCTTGAATTGAGAGGTTGACTTTTCCCAGGTATATGCACGTGGGGTATATGCCTCACCATCTGGTCCATGGTTGGTGCTTTTATTCCAAGCAGCACACGGCTAGGAGGTATCAACCTTGCACTGAGGAAGTGAACACCAGAGCACAATTTGCTGGTGCACTCACAGGCAGCTGCCTGCCTTCCTCAGTAACAAGTGAAGGGATACTGTAAATAAAACTGCTTTCAATATATTTCCATCTGAGAGCCTTGCCTCCCATGAAACTCTATAAGGGAGCTGGGAGTGGCTGGGATTCTCACACGCGGTGAGAACTGTGGCGTTTCTGCAGCCAGACTTCTCACTGCATGAGAAGGTTGTCTTCTTACAATGTGGTGTTTTAAATACCAGCCCCCTCTCCACTTAGGTTGCAGTTCCTTCTCTCCACAGCATCATCTGACCTACTCTCAACCTCTGCTCTGCAATATTTCCACTGGCACACCTGATGCAATTTTCCTTTGCCTAAAAGATTAAAGAAAAAACTGTATATGTGTCTATGCATCTTGCAGTTGTTTTAGTTGTAACTGTTAAATAATGAATGGTAAGGACTCCTCTCTTAGGGATTTGCTGTTAGCATAATTATGATCTTCTCTAAAAAAAAATACTCTTTAAATCAAAATAACACATTATAAGCCCAGTAATTATTTAAATAAATAAAGCATCAAATGTTTATATAGCACTTTGTGTTAGTCACTGTTCGTAATGCTCTACACATGTTAACTTACTAAATCCTCACCACGGACCTGTGAGTTAGACACTGTAGCTATGCCCATTTTATAGATAATGACCCAGAGACAGGTTCAGTAACTTGCCCCACATCGTGAAGCTAGTATGGGTTGGGATTAGAATTTGGACTCATGGAGCCTGGTTCCAAGAACTATATTCTTAGCCACCATGTTACACCATTTCTGACTGTCTATGTCATGAGTTCTTGGGGAAAAATAAGACTCTGATCTTCATTTGGAGACTTCTAGCTCCTGAGAGCTAGAAATGATGCCTTCTTGGTTAGCATCCATTTTCTCTCCATGCTACCACTAACGCTGCACTGACTGCAGTTGTCAACAGAAGGAGACTAGAGGGATGAAAATGTCTGGCTCTTTGGGGGAAAGAAGTCGGGGAGTCCTTTCCAAAACATATAGGATTACTGTTTTACCCAAGAATATGCCTTTCTTCAAAAATACATAAGATAACCACCCTCAACACAAATGATATTTTTCTTGGTCACTGCCCAAACAGCCTTTCTGGGCTCTTCTTCTTTACTGACTGTCTCTCCAAAATTTATCTATAATTTCTCTCCTTGACCTTAATCCTCCCACTGCTCTCACTTCAAACTGTGATGCTAGAACTTGTTTTCTGAAATTGTTGAGTTTTTCTCCATCCTCAACTACTTCACTTGCTCCATTCAAAAGAATGGAGTTATGTCCTCCATGTTTCCTAATGCCATGTTGGAACAGAGACCGCTATTCCTAAAAAATAAAATAAAATAAAATAAAATAAACCTACACCTTTGAGTTTCATACCAATTAACTTAAATTATTCTACCCTCTGTTGTCATAGTCTATCAATGAGTCCCTTTCATCCACTGAAGACTGTTGTGTGACTCATGCTTCCCCTCTTTACCAAACCTAAACCTCTTTAAGAATAACCTAACCTCCTGGCCTTGTAATTCCTTGATTTTATCTCCAGTGATCTCCTTTACTCTGTCCCAGCCTCTCAGTTTGAGCCCTTGACTTTTCATTACCTGAAATTCATTCCTGCCCCATACCATTAAGGCACATATTCCACTAGGAGACCATCACACCCTCCTATATTTCCAACCTGATTTCTTTCTTTTTTTTTTTTTTAATTTTTATTTATTTATGAGAGTCACACAGAGAGAGAGGAGAGAGAGGCAGAGACACAGGCAGAGGGAGAAGCAGGCTCCATGCACCGGGAGCCTGACGTGGGATCCGATCCTGGGTCTCCAGGATCGCGCCCTGGGCCAAAGGCAGGCGCCAAACTGCTGCGCCACCCAGGGATCCCCCAACCTGATTTCTTCAGTAATGTCAATACAATTCTGTTTCATTGGCATTCAAACCTTCAGTCATTGACCCCTCCGTGTCCAATTCATTAATCTCCTTTTCACTTCACTTTTTATTGAGCTTAGAGTCCAAAGAACATCAGTTAACCATAGTATAAGAATTCTTTTAATTACACCCTAAACTCCCTCTCCCCATTGCCTTCTGATCACATTTACCTGGAAAAAAACAAACAAAAAAACCCAAAACCACAAACCTCAAGTCCTTGCTAATAAAAATGTGTCTAACAGACCAGCAGCACTGCATCACCTGGAGTTTGTTAGACATTAGAATTTCAGACCCGAGATCTAAAGAATCAGAACCTGCATTTTAACAAGATCCCCAGGCAATGCCTGTGCAGAAGAGTGCTGGGAAAACAAATCCCTGGGTCCTTACAAAGTAGGTGTTCCTATGTCTTGCACAAATTAATCTCTCCACATGTACCCTGAATCCCATTCTCTTCCCTTTTCTGAAAAGCCACGAACCATGAAATATCCCTCTTTGATCTCTCCTTCTCTTTTAAATCCTTCTTTTAATAATTTAAGTATGATCAATCCAGATTTTTCAATCCTGGCTATATATTACCATCATCCCGAAAATTTCACACTGTATTGATGCTCAGACCAACTCCAGAATTATTAAATCAGAATTTCTGAAGGGGGGGACATAGATACAATTGTTTTCAAAGTTCTCTCCAGAGACAGTAAAAAGATCAGTGTTTGCCAGAGGCTGTCAGAAGATGGAAGGGAAAGACAAAAATGAGTAGAAAGAAAGCAGAGGATGTTTAGGGCAGTGAAAATACTCTGTATGACACTATAATGATGGGTACAAATTTATCCAAATGCATAGAATATACAAAACCAAGAGTGAATTCTACTGTAAACTATGGATTATGATGTGTCGATGTAGGTCATCGAATGTAATTAATGTACTTTTCTGATGGCGGATGTTGGTAATGGGGAGGCTGTGCCTGTGTGGGGGCAGGGACATGGGAAGTCTCTGTACCTTCCTATCAATTTTGCTATGAACTTAAAACTGCTCTACAAAAATGAAGTCTTTTAAAAAAATATCTCCAAATAATTCTATTATGCAGCGAGGGCTAAGAATCAATAATCTAGCCTCTTTACTCTAAAAAAAACCTCTCAGTAACACACAACCCTCACTTCCACTTAACACAGCTAACCTGCTGAAGTAGACACATTACTGATGCTCTGCCCTTAGTTTCCCTTGGAGCCTGAGACAAAGGCTAACACAAGACCAATTTACTGGGGGTGTTTAATCCCAGGGAGCTGGATGGAAGGTCAAAGGGAGCAAAGCTAGAAAGCAAAAAGAGCCAACACAAGGCTGCATTATTAAATCAGCCACCTGGGTGACTGTTTACTCCCTTCACTGGGACCGTCTGCAAAGCAATATAAAAAGTGTGCCAGGACTTTCTATTTGGGGAAAGAAGAAAGGAGGAAATATTTATCTATGGGCCCCTGCACCCATATTCTAAAAGTTTTCAGCCCATGGAGCATTCACTCCCCCATGCCTTTGAATTGTGATATCTAGGTGCAGGGCTGGAGGAAAGAAGCAAGCAATGTGACCCAAAGAAAGTAGCTCTGTTAGGAAATCTCATTGCCTTATCCCATCTCTGGCAGACTGTAACATTTCCCGCATGTCATTCCACATGGCACATTCTCATGTAACAGACTTTCTGGGATACTAAAGGACAGTATTGCATAGTGATTAAGAGCATTTAGTCAGGAGTTTCAGTGTCAGCATTTGAATCCCAGTGCCTCCACCATCTAACTTTTAACAAGTTGTATGCCAGTTCCCTAATCTGAAATGAGATAGATTATCTAGCCTAAAGACTTTTCAAAGAGGATTAAAAATAAGTACAATGCATGGAGGATTGTGTGTTACATAGTTAGAGGTGTTGTGTGCATGTATGTGTGGGGGTGTTGCCTGGGTGGCTCATTCAGTTAGGCATCCATCTCCTGATTTCAGCTCAGGTCATGACCTAGGGGTCCTGGGGTGGAGTCCTCCTTCAGGCACCACACTCAGTGGGCAGTCTGCTTGTCTCCCTACCCCCGTACCCCGTACCCCGCACCCATGTGAGTGCATGCACTCGCACTCCCTGCCTCTCTCTCTCAAATAATTAAGTAAATCCTTAAAAAAAAAAAAAAAAGAAAAAAACCTAGAAGGACATGTCAGCAATTATTTCTAGGTTTTAATATTCCACTTCTTCAGGTTTTCATATTTTGCCATAGCATAATCTACACTAAAGTGTTTCCTATTCCTAATATGAGCTGCAAAATGTTGACTGTTATTTCATTTATTCACCCAGATCAGGTATTTCTCTGTTTACTTGACCGGCAGTGTCCTTGAATTTGAATATTCCATCTTTTATTCTCTCTGCCATAAACAACATTCCATGTGGGATATGATAATGGAGGAAACTTTTAAACTCCATTCACTTAGAAAAACACATGCCTTCTCTTCTCTGTCTTCCTTCCCCTCTCAAATATACACTTCAACCTTGAACAAAAGGGTTCAAACTTTTCCCTAGGAGAGGAAGGTGAAGAAACTTTGAAAAGAATATGGGACTGAAATTTTAAAATAGACAGGTCTAAATTTTAATAACCAAGGTGACTGGGATATTTTCAAACCTGCGCTAAAAATGATATTAAGTGATGGGAAAAAGATGACTCCCTGGAACACAGATGAAAGGAATTACTTAAAACAATAAGATAGTTATATTATTATACACCTAACAAATTGAAACTCCTCAACAAACTTATAACTCATAAATACCTTTAGCATTTTTAAGTTTTCAGTTTTAATTAGCATATTATTTGCATCTCTGTTTTATGGCTGCATATAATAGGGACCTGAATACTACATGGTCTGCTCTTTTACCAATATGATTAAATTTTAGGGATGTGGATGAAATATAATTCTACCTTATAATGTTTATTATATTATTTTAGTAATACCTACAATGTAAAATAAAGCATTAATATAAAATATTACTTTTTATCTATACAATAATTTGTTTAAATTCATCATATGCATCTTTTACATAAACAATTTTTCATTCTTAAAGATAAATATTTGAGTTACCTAACCCAGTTCCCCAGACCATAATGCTATCATTTCCATGTAAGTCGTGGAGGTAACTTTTTGAATAGAGGCATAGATGTTGTCACTAAAAGTTTTACCCAAGGCTAAAATCTCCCCTATCCAAACCAAAATCTCCACTTACTCAGTCTCTAAAGACATGTTCACAATCATATCCAAGCTTACGAGTGTCACGAGACTGTGTTTCCTATAATAATGACTAAATCTACCTTAAATTTCTTTGTCATGTATTTTTACCAATTACTTCAGGTAACCTTTATGAGCAACCAAAAATTACTACTGAGATTGATTTAGGCTAATTGTCTTTTCCAAACTTACTTTTTTTTATCAACAATAAAGTTGTTGGTGGTTTAGTCTTTAATATTCATAACTTTTTGAGGAATCTTGTATGAAGTACTTTTCTCTTTCCTGATGAAAGTTTGAGAAGGAAAAGCACCTATAACTTGTATCTAGGTTTACATAAGATATCTTAGTTATTGTCATTATTTGGTTAGAATTAAGGCTTAGGACACCTGAGTGGCTCAGATCGTTGAGTGTTTGACTCTCGATTTTGGCTCAGGTCATGCTTTCAGGGTCATGAGATTGAGTCCTCTATCGGGCTCTATACTCAGTGTGGAGTCAGCTTGTACCTCTCCCTCTTCTCCTCCCTCTCTCTCTCATAAATAAATAAAATATCTTTTAAAAAATAGGTAAGGGTCTTTAAAAATGCATTGATATAAACTGGCCAGCAATTTTCTGTCACTTGTCATTTATTATTTCAACAGCAAAACAGAACAAAACCACTCTCCTTTTAAAAGACACACACACACACACACAAAAAATAAAAAATAAAAAAAATAAAATAAAAATAAAAGACACACACACACAAAAGAGAAGGACATTAAGAAAATAGAATTCACAAAGGAATTCTACTAAATATATATTTTAGATGTATCAAATATATAAATTAAAGATAATCTTTTCAAATATTTTATTGGCATAGCATTACATTTAAAATAGATGTAAAAATAAATTTTAAAACTAATATAATATTTGTTGTATTATTACTCTAGTACCAATATTTTAACAGTTTTAGAAACTTAGTATGTCATCATACTTTTTAATTAAATGAAAATATTTTATTTTATTTTATTTTATTTATTTATTTATTTTTTAAATGAAAATATTTTAGAGTAGCTACATAATAAGTCAAGCTTCAGGAAATCTGTTTTCTTTTGAGACAGCACTGCTTAGTGAGATAATTCATTAACTACACAAATATCTGATGAATTGAAAGTAGTAAAAAGTATACCTAAATATAAGAATTTATTAATACTAATTCAACATTTAAAAAAATGAAATCGGAAATAGCAATTGTGCTCATCTCTGATAAAACAACAACAACAACAAAAAAAAAAAAACAAGTACTTATTTACAGAATTTTTTTAAACAAAATTAATCTCCTTGACTTAGTTAAGACTTGTTTTTGATAACATATGATCATAGAGAATGTTCCACGTATGCTTGAGAAAAAAGCATTCTGATGCTTTCTGGTGTATATATGTATGTTAGGTCCATTGGGTCTAGTGTTGCTCAGGTCTACTGTTTTTTCATTGATTTTCGGTCTGGATAAAAGAAAAAGTGGAGAGGATGACCTCTCCACTGGTGAGAGTTGAGTACTGAAGTCTCCTGCTACTATTGTATTTCTGTCTCTTTTTGTCTTGAGATTTATCAGTGTTTCCTTTACATTTTTAGGTCCTCTAATGTTGGGTGTGTATATGTTTATAATTTATCTAAATTTATATCTTCCTCATGAACTGACATTTTTATCATTTCAAAATAACTTTCTCTATCTCTTTTGAGAGTTACAAATTTCCTTGTTATCCCAGTAGTGAAATTACTCTAATGAAAAAATAAATATCTTTTTGTTGATATTAGAATCACTACCAATATTTTTAGACCATGGAAACTGAGCATAAAGAGATTGTTTCCCATCAGAGCAAAATGGGAAACCCAACTGAAATATGAGGAATGATGGCTGTAGCAACTTTTTTCTAGATGTCTCTCTTGAGACAAGGGAAATAAAAGCAAACATAAACTCTTGGAACTATATCAAAATAAAAAGCTTCTGCACGGTGAAGGAAACAATCAACAAAACAAAAAGGCAACCTACAGAATGGGAGAAGATATTTACAAAAGACGTATCTGATAAAGGGTTAGTATCCAAAATACAAAAAGAACTTTTAAAACTCAATACCCCAAAACAAAACAAATAATCCGAAAACAAATAACCCAATTAAAAAATGGGCAGAAGACATGAATAGACATTCTCTAAAGACATACAGATGGCCAACAGACACATGAAAAGTGTGGTAAGTGATTCATCATCACTTACCATCAGAGAAATGCAAATAAAAACCACAATGAGATTTTACCTCACAGCTGTTGGAATGGCTAAAATTAAAAACTCAAAACACAACAGCTGTTGGCAAGGATGTGAAGAAAAAGGAACCCTCCTGCACTATTGATGGGAATGCAAACTGGTGCAGCCACTCTGGAAAACAGTATGGAGTTTCCTCAAAAGCCTAAAACTAGAACTACTCTATGAGCCACCAATTGCACTACTGGGTATTTATCTAAAAATGCAAAAACATTAATTCAAAGGGATACATGTACCCCTATGTTTATAGCAGCATTATTCACAATAGCCAAGATATGAAAGCAGCCCAAGTATCAATTGACTGATATATGTATAATATTATTCAGCCATAAGAAAGAATGAAATCTTGCCATTTGCAATGATGTGGATAGAGAGTATTATGCTAAGCAAAATAAGTCAGTCAGAGAAAAACAAACATCGTAAGATTTCACTCATATGTGGAATTTAAGAAAACAAACAAGCAAAAGGGGGAAACTGAGAGAGAGGCAAATCAAGAAACAGATTCTTGATTATAAAGAACTGATGGTTACCAGAGAGGAGGTGGGTGGGGGAAACAGGTTAAATAGGTGATGGGATTAAGGAGCTAAATATAATATTTTACAGAAAAAAGAGGAAATATGAGTAATGAGTAAAAACATGCAGTCCACAGAATAGAAAATGCAAATTGCTAACACATAAAGAGATATTCAAACATTAATATCTAGAAATAGGCCACTAATATAATGAGGCATATATTCCTCATGTTGAGAAAAAAGAGAAATAAAAAAAACTGGACCATATCAATTAATGGTGATAATGTAGGATAAATGTATTCTCAAGCACTTATGGTGGGGGTATAGTAGGAACATCAATTCTAGGTAATAATCTGATAATCAAAGTAAGTACATTTGAATCTATAATTTATCAAACTTGTTCCTGAGTTTATATTCCAGAGAAGTTTCCAGAGAGGCTCATAAGGAGACTCTAAGGGCCTGTAAGCAGCTCTGTATGCAATATCGGAAGGTTTGAGGCAACCTACTCGCCCAACTCTGGAGAAAGGAAGTGGATGCATAGTCCGAATACCACGGACTATGTGATGTGATGCATGGGACTCCCTACAAGGAATCTGCTTCTCCCTCTACTTGTCCCACTCATGCTTTCTCACTTGTTCTCTCTCTAGTAAATAAATAAAATGAACTTTAAGATTCTAAGAAAAGATTTTAATATAATCCTGAATTGAAAAAAGTAAGAAACAAACTGAGATCTATATCACAATAATATATTTTAATCACAAACACATACACATCAACATCTACATGAGGAAAATTTTATACCCACCTGAAAGACTCAAAGAATATGAACAGATAGGTATATACTGCTTCTACTTGGATGGGACAACTCAAATTGCAAAGAAATATTGAAATCAAGAGGTTTGTTGTTGGTAATATTATGGTTGTAATTCTGAAATTATATTTGTTATTGAACAAACGAATAATATGTTTGGATGTGAGGGCTTTCATTGGAAAAGGAGGGGGATATAAATGTACAAGGGAAGATGGTGAGAAAAAACTAAGGATTGAATTTTAATTACAGGTGTTAGTATGAATTCATATTTTTACAATATGTGTGTATTTTAGTTCTGTTCACAGAACAACCCCAGGAGTGAAGTAGATCCCAGTTGCCATGAATAAACCCACATCTTGGAGCCTATGTCCACTCCTTACCAGAAGAAATCAGGGCTCCTAGGAATAATTCCAGGTCTGGGGCAGAGAAAGTACAAAATAAAATAGGTGAATAAGTACTGCAACTTGTTGAACCAAAAAGCCAGAAAAAGAAGTTTAAATAGATAATGGGGGCATATCAAAAACACATAGAAACCACCTAAAGGGATTCCACATTCCAAAATTAGCTCAATTTGGACATCAAGAAGAAAAATGACCTATTGGTGTAGAGAAATGCAAGGAATCTTGATGGATTGAATTAAAACAACAACAACAACAATAGATCAAGAGGAAGGGATAGAGAAAGAGAAAGCTCTTCTTTACAAATGAATACTAGGTATAGATTTAGAAAACAGCTGTCTTGCAACTCCCAAGGTAAGAAGAGAGAGACTGAAGGAATGATAGAAAAGTGGCAACATGGTAACAATTTTAAGTCTAAGCTCTTCATTTTACTCTTCTCTCAACATTTCTGTACCTTTGTAAATTTTACAAATAAAACAAATTCTAAAAACATGCACACGGAATGTTACCACATTTTTCAAGGATACCTGCAAATATAAGGACACTGGCCAAATGATGTATAATAATTGTTTATGGTGGGGTGGGGAAATAGAGATAATGAAAGGAGAAAAAGAGATCATATTACACTGTAACTTGAAATGACAATATGAAGATTTCATTTTGCTAGTGGAAAACAGTAACAAAAATAACTAAAGAAAAAAATGAATCATATGTCAAGATTGATCTAGCCCCTAAAAAATCTGTTTCACTTTAAATGTTTCTTCTATAGTCTTTTATCAAATCTAAGCTCTTTTTATAATTTTGGTACACAAAATATCACAGAGTAGTATTTTCTTCTGTGTGGACCAGCACTATAATACCTATGTGTTCAGATACACAACCGCATAGTAAATACCTCTTGCATTTTTTTATTCCTTACAACACAAGGCTTTTTCAACAAGGGATTGTGTGCTGGAATGATCTTAAGAGACAAGAATCCTTATCAATTGGTATCATTATATTAAAAACTCATTTACTCAGAGAGAGATTTTGAAATTTTGTCATTATCTCCAACCTTTTAAATTTTCACTTCTTTCCAGAATAAATGTAATCGCTTGATGTAGTAATCACATGGATATTTGCATATTAAAAGCATCTGCTTAATTATATTTTGACTACCAAACCTGCCCCAAATAGGAGATTGAAAACATCAAAATAAAATGATATCAGATCATCAAAGCACGCAGCAGATAAGCAGGGCATCCAGACATCAGTAACAAGATAACTCCCAGGGAGACATAGTATGTTAGCACTTCTTAATTCTAGTATCAATAAAATCACGCGAGTTTTTTTTTCTCTTTTTTTTAATGCAAAGCAGAAGAATAAAAACCTTGAAATTAAAACTGCCTGCAAATGTAAATTGGTTATAAGAACAGATTTCTGTGGAATTTATACACTTAATTGTAGTGGAATCACTACAATTTGTTTCCATCAAGTTCGAAGATTATAAGCTTTAGCCAAGATTTTGAGACAACAAAAAGGGATGGGGGCGGAGGTGAGACTACAGTACACCGCTGGAGCCAGCCCTCTGCAAAGGCTCATTGTCACCTCACAGGTGTCCCCTGTAGTCCCCAGCACCCGAACAGGACAGTCACTGAAAGGATCTGCGGCTCTCAGCTATGAAGCACCAACCTCAGGAACCTGGGCGGCCACCCAACACTGTTCTCACACCCTTATGAGTCATATTTTGCTTCAGAAATCCATTGATGAAAATAAATAAAATAAAACAAAATAGAAAAAATAATAAAATAAAAATAAAATAATACATAGTAAAATACAATATAAAATAAAATAAAAAATAAAATAATAAAATAAATAAAATAAATAAAATAAAATAAAATAAAATAAAATAAAATAAAATAAATAAAATAAAATTAAAATAAAATAAAATAAAATAAAATAAAATCCATTGATGGTGAAGACCAGAGAGCTTAAGCCTCAGGCCCCCAGTCACACATGCCCCCCCCCACCCTAACCCTGACCCTGACCCTGACCCTGACCCTAACCGAGGGCAGGTTAGCCGTCCCCCCCCCACCCCCCCACCCCCACGTCTGGCGCCCGCGGGGACCTGCGAAGGGGGAGCGTGAGCTCTCCTGGGTCTCCGCCCGCGGGGCCTGGGGGGTGCGGGTGGGAACAGGTCGCACGGCCCTTCTGTCCACGTTGGCCGGGGAAAAATGGTAAGAATTCGATCTTTGAATTGTGCCTGGCGAATTTGCTTTGGGTCTCCACCGGTTCCCAGTTCTTTCTCTCCTAGAAACAGCTATTGCCTTCCTCCTTGTCTCCTTTTGTGCTCTGAGAACTTGCCGTGGCCTTCTCCAGTTTGGGGGGTGCCCAAAATGTGGCGGAAACGTGGGTTTCAACCCATTTGCCGCTAGGGTCCCAATGACCATGTCGGGTCACCAGGGGACCAGAGTCTTTCTTTTCTTAAGATTTTATTTATTTATTCATGAAAGAGACACAGAGAGAGAGAGGCAGAGACACAGGCAGAGGGAGAAGCAGGCTCCATGCAGGGAGCCCGACGCGGGACTCGATCCCGGGTCTCCAGGATCACACCCCATGCTGAAGGTGGCGCTAACCCGCTGAGCCACCCAGGGACCCCCGTTTTCTGTCTTTTCTTTGCCTTCAGGAGTGGCTCTGGGTTTTGAGAGGGTGGTATCTTTGCACCATCTCTGGGGGATCCCTCTTGTGTCCATGGGGTCACTTGCTAGGAATGCTGTTTCTTCTGGATGAAATCTGACAGGATGTTTGAAAGGATTTTTCTAAATGTAGGCAGTGTACCTCGGAGATCCTGCACGTCCAGTTCCAGACTACCCCAAAGCAAATACCACAGTAAAGCTAGTCAAATGGATTTTTTTTTTTTTTTTTTTTTTTTGGTTTCTTAGTGCATGTAAAATTTACATTTACACTCCACTCTAGTCTGGTAAATGGGCAATAGCATGATATTAAAAAAAAATCAATGTACATACCTTAATATAAAAATATTTTTTAAAAAAATTTATTTCTAAAAAATATGAGCCATCATCTGAGATTTCAGTGAATCCTAATCTTTTTGCTGGTGGGAGGTCTTGCCTCAGTCTTGACTGATCAGGGTGGTGGTTGCTGAAGGTAGGAGTGGCTGTGGCAATTTCTTAAAATAAGAAAATGAAATTTGCTGCCTTGAACAACTCTTATTTCATGGACAGTTTCTCTGCAGTATGCATGCAGTGCTGTTTGATAGCGTTTCACCCACAGTAGAACTTCTTTCCGAATTACAGTCAATTATCTTAAACCTTGCTGCTGCTTTATTAATTAGATTTATGTAATATGTTCAACCCTTTGTTGTCATCTCAACAATCTTTACAGGATTTTCACCAGGAATAGAGTCCATCTCAAGAAATCACTTTCTTTGCTCATGCATAAGAAGCAACTCCTCAGCCATTCAAGTTTTATCATGAGCTCATAGCAATTCAGTTCCATCTTCAGGCTTTACTTCTAATTCTAGTTCTCTTGCTATTCCCACCACATCTGCAGTTACTTCCTCCACTGAAATCTTGAACCACTCAGGGTCATCCATGAGAGTGGGAATCAACATCTTCAAAATTCATGGTAATTTGGGCCACTTCCCATGAATCATGAATGTGCTTCATGGCATCTAAAACAGTGAATCCTTTCCAGAAGTTTTCCAATTTTCCCAGATCCATCGGAGGAATCACTATCTATGACAGATAGATATAGCTTTATGGAATGTATTTCTTAACTAAGATTTGAAAGTCAAAATGATTCCTTGATCCATGGGCTGCAGAACAGGTATTGTGTGAGCAGGCATGAAAACTGTTAGTCTAATATCTCCATCAGAATTCTTGGGTGATCAGGTGAATTGTCAATGAGCAATAATATTTTGAAAGGAATCTTTTTTTCTGAGCAGTAGGTCTCAACATGGGCTTAAAATATTCACTAAACAATGTCGTAAGTAGATGTGCTGCCATCCAGACTGTTGTTCCATTTTTAGAAGACAAGCAGAGTAGATCTAGTATAATTCTTAAGGGCCTTAGGATTTTCAGAATGGTAAATGATCATTGGCTCCAATTATATCAAAAATTTGCTGGAGGCAGCCCAGATGGCTCAGCGGTTTAATGCCGCCTTTGGCCCCGGGCATGATCCTGGGGACCCGGAATCAAGTCCCACATCAGGATCCCTGCATGGAGCCTGCTTCTCCCTCTGCCTGTGTCTCTGCCTCCCTCTCCTCTCTGTGTCTCTCATGAATAAATAAATAAAATCTTAAAAAAAAAGAAAGAAAGAAGAAAGAAAGAAAGAAGAAAGAAAGAAAGAAAGAAAGAAAGAAAGAAAGAAAGAAAGAAAGAAAGAAAGAAAGAAAGAAAGAAAGAAAGAAAGAAAGAAAGAACCTCAGGGTCTGTTAAGTAAAACTGTTGAAAAAAAATTTTTTTGCTGACTTTGTTTCCATCTTTTCTTTATAAAAGCCTCTCCCATAGCTCCTGTTGGTCCTAACCACTTCCAGTTTAGCACTGCCTGATTCAAACTTATTTTGGCACAAATGAGCTTTTAAAATTTTTAATATGCTTCAGTTCATCTTTTAACAAGTTATCTATGTGCCCTTTTGCTCAAAACCCAGTCACCCAACTATAGCATTTGCTACCCGCCTCACAATAAATTTCCTCCACATCTGCCAATTGAGCTTTACATTAGTTACATTGTAAACAGTATAAGGTAGACAGTGTGCCAAATTTACTGAGATAAAGATTTGACAAATTATATAGAACAAGTTAAAGAAAAAAAAAAGCATGTTATCAAATTCTAGGGAGTGGGATAACAATAGCTAGTTCATTTAAGTTGTGAGGATTAAATGAGTTAATATATTAATAGTATTTAAAAGAACAACCTGGTACATGGAAAAGCAATTAATACCTATTAGATATTTTTAAGCATTGTTTTCGTGTTATGGCTCTTTTTGAGTTCCTTAATATTTTGTATAGGCAAAGAAATTAGCTTTGACAAGTAGTTTGCAGAAACATAAAAATTATATATATATATATATGTATGTATGTATATATTACACATATTGCAGCAAAATTATCCTATCAGAGTGCAGGCAGGGTGGTTTCTAATAAGGAAAATAGAGGACAAATACATCAGTCTTGAGACGAAGACAGCGGCTGAATGCTTCATTTAACTGGAGAAGTATGAAGCATAAAAAGAAGCATAAAAAGGATTTAAAAATAAATGTAGTAGCAAAAGTAATAGCAATGAAAACACTGAAAAACAAAGCAGTGCAAGTAAGAGCTATATTGTCAGATATATTGAAAACAGTTGAGGAATTCTAAGAGTGGAATCACCTTGAGGTTTTGAGCCTAAATATTAAAAAGGGTCATTTTTTTAAATTAGGCACCCAGAGATTGATATTAGAGAAAAAATGAATTGTAAGTGGTGGTGTACTGATTGGAAAGATGCCAGAGGGATCTGGAATTCTGGAGAATGTGGGGCTATAGGTTGGCGTGGGATATGCATGGTAAGTGAATATGGATAAACCCGATCATATGGAGCGCAAGTGATTTTACAATGGATGGAAGATAACATAGAATGAAATACAAATGAAAACCCTAGATAGACATGCATTTTGTGGGTATGGAAGGAAGAGAAGCAAGTGAAGGTGACAAAGGAATATAGATAAAGGAAGGAGAAAGAAGTTCCTAGAAATTCCTAGAGTGAGTTTAGGAAAAATAATTCATGGAGCCTGAAGAGAAGCCAAGGATAAGGAAAACTGAGAAAGGACCCTTGGATTGGGAGATGTGGAAGCCAACAATGAAATTTAAGGAAGACATTTCTATGGGAATGTGTAGATGCAAGTTAAACTGTTTTTAAATAGTGAGGAAAGGCATGGCCATGGGGCAGGGATTTTGGCAGTGAAAAGGAAATAAAACTATTACTCCAGCCACGATTTTATTTAATCCTAATAAAGTCTCTTGCAATACTTCTCCAAATCTGTCTCCCATACTCTAGACTCATCTCATTTGAATCTGTTCTGAACACTTCATCTAGGTAATCTTTTCAATATGTTGAGCAAATAATAACACTCCCTTTCTCAAATATATTGATGACTTCATGGTGATGTTTAAATTATGTAAAAATTTTCAGACTAGCCTTCCAGGTCCTCCAACATATAAAGTAAAATTGCCTCCCGTTTACTCTCTGACTGCTCCTGAAGTATTCTGTGCTGCTGCAAAACTGTAATATTTACTATTCTGCAAACATGCCTGAATTTTCAAGATTCTGTACTTTCATGGTCTTTCTTCCCCCTAGTTCAGAGTAAAATTTCCACATCTGTATTTTGCATTCTTATATACACTCTCATACCATACCAAGAACTGCCTTCTTCATCAAAACTTTCCTGATTGCTATGGACTGAAATGTGCTCTCCACATAGTCACATGTAGAAGCCCTGATCGCCAATGTGACCGTCTTTGGAGATAGGGTCTTTAGGACATAATTAAGGTTAAATGAGGTCAGGTGGCAAAACTCTAATCCAATAGGATTGCTAGTCTTAGAGATGCAGAAAGAGAGAGAGAGAGAGATTTTTGCAAGCATTCAGAGGAAAGGCCTTATGAGTTCAAAGAGGCCATTTACAAACCAGGGAGCGATCGCATCAGAAAGCCAGTTTGGCTGGAAAATGAATCTTGGACTTTTCAGTCTCAAGAACTGTGAGAAAAGAAATTTCTGTTGTATAAGCCCCCCAGCCTAGAGTGTTATGTTATGGCAAACAACTTGACTAACACATTGATCCAAAATGAGGTATCATCACTTGCTTTTTTATCCCTGTATAGAATTCATTTTTTGCTAACCTGTGTAATTATTATAGTCTGAAGAGCATTGGGTCTACTGTTGTAGCTCTCTTCTCACAGATATGAAAATGAAATTCATGAAGGTGAAGGAATATAAAATTTGTTTTTGTGTACCCCAGATTCTTTACATACTACACATTCACTATATATTTATTATATTGAATTGAAATTACAAAAATTCTATGACTCTAACCAAATGAGGTCCTATTAATAAAATTACTAAATATGTATGAATTGATGAAGTAATCTTCTCTCTCAGAGGTTAAGAGTGAATGGTGGAGCCTAATTTTTCAAAAGTACTATTCTTTAAAATGTTTACATTGAATACCACACACACACATCTGAAAATCTATATGGGTATTAAAAACAACTGCCAAGTAATGTATATGAAACTGTATGAAACTAGAAAAGTCACTTTCTTCCTAGACCACATTTTACAGTTCTAAAAATAAAAAGAATAGAATATGATATCCAAGGCTCTCGATGAATTTCACCTCTGGGTCCATAGATTTAAGATGAACAAACATATGCCAACCAGTTTGTGATGTTTTCATTGTAGCACTTTTTCACAGCTACAGTCATCAGTAGAGTGGCAAGGGCCCTTTAATCTATTACTGTGCGGACTCTGGTTAGAAATTATTTACAACATTGTGTGATTAAATGAACAGGAAATAAATATAGGAATCTTCAAGGGGCACCTGGGTGATTCGGTTGGCTAAGCATCAGACTCTTGATTTTGGCTCAGGTGGTGATCTCTGAGTTGTGAGATCAAGCCCTACACTGGGCTCCATGCTCAGCGAGGACTCTGCTTGAGATTTGCTCTCCCTCTCTTCATCTGCCCGTCCCTCTGCTAGAATGCACTCTCTCTTTCTCTCTCTAAAACAAATAAATACTTAAAAAAAAAAAAAAAGGAATCTCCAAAGTACATTAATCAATGCTCATGATGTTAGTTCATGCTTTGCTTTGGTTGTTTTAAAGCAGTTCTTTTTTTTTTTTTTTTTAATTTTATTTATTTATTTATTTATGATAGTCACAGAGACAGAGAGAGGCAGAGACACAGGCAGAGGGAGAAGCAGGCTCCATGCACCGGGAGCCCGACGTGGGACTCGATCCCGGGTCTCCAGGATCGCGGCCCTGGGCCAAAGGCAGGCGCCAAACCGCTGCGCCACCCAGGGATCCCTGGTTGTTTTAATATACTGTTTGCTTTCACAACAATCCTATTATGTTGGTACAAGGACCCTATTCAGAGATGAGACTGCTAAAGTTCAGAGCAATGAAGTTAAATTTCTCAAGATTTTGTATCTATATTTATATACATATGTGTATATATGTATATAATATGTGATTATTACGTTATATATTTTATTATATGTACTATCATTATAAGTTTTACACAATATATATTTGTATATTATATGCTACTACATCATATATAACATATATTCATAAATATTATATAATATGCAATGTAATAACAATACATAATAATATGATATATATGTAGTTAAATAAGGGATAAGTACCCTAAAACCTGTGTTATTATCAATATTCTGTACTGACTAAAGCTTTAAAACAGCATTTATTTTTTTATTTAAAAATTATAAAGAAATTAGAGAAGGGATGATCATTTGAAAACACATATTAGTATAAGCTGCTATTTATGTCTATAAGGAGAAATACAAAGAAAATACAAATAGAGTGTCCCTTGCTATGCTATGCATTAAAATCTCTTATCTTAGGTTAACTCTTTTCATTTTGGCTTTTTGATATGCATTGTATATTTCCCCACAAGGAATAAACTGAATTCCACGTATCTTTAATTTAATCTTGAAACCTGACATATTATATTGAATTTCATTTGCTTCTAAGTAATGTACGGTATGAGTTTGGTCCATTAAATTATGAAATTCAAGGCTTTTTTTTTTCTTCCAGGTAATGGAAAATTTTTAAATGACATTTCAGTTCAGTATATTACATTTGGTAGTGTGTAAGATAAGAGTAGAAAAAAGCAAAAATCTAAAGCATTTAAATTTTTCTAAAAGCAAGTCCACTGTTTAATATCTGTAACTTCTAAGGGTTATTTCTGGGGGCCAAGATTTTAAAAACATTCTTAAGCTTTTGCTGCACACATAAGCTGGCTATTTTAAGGTGATAAGCACTTCATATATTAGACATTTAGCATAGCTAAAAACCAACACTTTAAAAAAATGGGCTGAGGGGTTTGCCTACCAATTAACATTTATTGCACTAAATTTAATGCCGAAAGTTGAGATGTAATTAGCTCAGAGCATAAAGCTGTGAGAGAAACCTGTCAATACCCACCCCCTCCTTCCTCCTACCTCCATTCCAGTTATGTTCTGATCTCTCCTTTTTAACTTCTTTGCAACTTCCCACACTTTCCTACTTGCCATGCAAGATCCACATCTATTAAAATCACCCATGTATCCTTCCAACCTCTTAATCCTTCCTTTAACTAATTACTCTACTCTGACCACCTCTTCTTCATGGACTACCAGTCACCTGCATGGATGATGGTAGAGAATCTCCCCTGCCTGCAATTGGTGCCATTCAAGCCTCCCTGTATAGAATTGGAGAACTCTTGATGGTCAGATGGAGTTCTCACATTTCTTAACGTTTCATAAACGTGGGCAACCTAAATTTAGTTTATCTCAGTCTCTAAAACTTTGGAAATACAGAGGCATGCAAAAGCTTAGTATCCTGAGGACAGACAACAGTTATTGTTTGTCACCATCACGCCGGTGTCCTTTCTCAGGGAGCTCAGGGAGGGAAATTCCACTGAGCAGCCTCTCCCAGCCTCCCTGGTCTCTTGTCCACGTCTCTGCACTTAGCTCTTCTCTTCTGCTCCCAACTGATCACCCCTCAGTTCCTCAACTCTACTGCTACTGGTGTCTTCCCAAAACTCCTCTTTGTGTATGCTAACCTCCAGCTCTAGAATTTCATGCTCTATTTTTACCTATAAAATACAGTTAAAACTGGCAAAGTTGATGCTCCGAACTCGCTTTGGATCAAGTCACAAATAATTTGCGAAACTACAATTATTCACCTATAAGAAATCTGCATACTTCCGAACAGATCTTTTAGCAAACATTGAAACAATGTTACATATTTTTTCCAGGCCTTCAAAATCGTTCTTCTTTAAATAACCTTTCTCCTTATCTACATCTACCTTTCAAGCCAAGCCAATTCCTACCTTACACTGAAGGTTATGATCATCGTTTTTAGTGATATCTCCCTTGTCAAACCCCTGTATACCTACAGGGTCTGCCTTGTTAGTTGGCTTTTAGCAATGCTATCTCATAATACTGATTTATATATATTTTTTCTCTTACAGGCTATAAATGTATTGGGGTTAGAGATTATTCTCAATAAATTTATGTCAACTGTGATAGAAAAATTAACGTAATTCAGGCATATATGCAATCAAGGAATTTGGGAATTAGCTTCAAAATAACCAATCAATCAACTAACCAATATTTATTGCCCACTTTATGAAAGATGTTAGATTGCAGAGATTTTTAAAAAAAGTGTAAGCAATAGTCTTTGATTTGTTCTCAAGAAATTAATAGTGTAATCTAAATAAGATACATGAGTATAAATACTTCAAACAAATGTAACTGATCATTAGATACTATAAAGAATTACTACTATACCTTGCATTTTACTTCAACTTTTAGTATACAGTATATATCAATATCTCTAACTGTTGTAGGTGTCTCTGTGAGATACAAGGAATCTGAAACAACATTTATATAAAGGAGAAAGGAAATTACAATCTTTCTGACACATAACTTCAATCAATGATCCATATAAACTGTTGGAGATACTGCTCAGTGCTCAGAAATAAAATATTAAATCTTGCATATTAGGGGAGTACACCCATGTCAATAAACTCAGCTGTTTTAATATGAGGTTTAATTTTACTTAATATAATACCTTTATTTCTTTAAGATTTTCTTTATTGGAGAGAGAGAGCATGAGCAAGGGAGAGGGACAGAGGGAGAAGCACACTCCCTGCTGAGCAGGGAGCCCCACATGGGGCTCTATCCCAGGACCTTGGGATCATGACCTGAGCTGAAGGCAGACTCTTAACCACTGAGCAACCCAGGAGCCCCAATACAATACCTTTAGAAGCTATTCTAATTAATACATCCAAGACTCCAAATGGGCAAGACCCTGCACCTGTCAGTGTATAAGCTATCTCCTTCCTTACCAGATCCTATAGGTCAGGACAGTTATGGTGTCCATGGAGGTAATGCAATGTGGAGGCGGGAAGATTTAGCCTAGAAAGAAGTGCTGTCCTTTCATGAAATTACTGTCCAAATGTAATCGTTGAAGGACAGTGGTACATGGCTTTCTCCATAGCAAGGAGGATTTGAGAACTTTGGAAGTTCAGAGTTTTCAATTGTCCTTGTCTCTTTCTATCATGATTTAGGTTCCCACTTTTCACCCACTAAGGTCTCCGAACACCTTACCTTAAAGGCCTGGTGACCTTGTAGGTGAATTGGTACTGAAGCTCTATAACAGTTTTGCTCAGGCCCTGAGCCTGGAGTACAAACATAACTTCCATGCAGCTGCATATAAACAACATGCTGCCATAGAAAACTGGTTTTCCTCTTTTGCTTCCTGTTTCCTTCTGTGTATAGAGAAATTTTAAAATGTCAATTTTTTTCTTTTCTCTTTGGGTTCTTTCTAAAGTTATGAGGTGCACCACTCCACACTGCCCTGTGAGATCATTACCATAAAACATAAGCTCCACAGCCACATTCTTTCCATTTGTTGCCTCCACCACCCATGCTCCACCCCATATCATCAACAATTTGAGAGATTTGAGTAATTACTGACACTATCACATGACATATTGTCACCTTTTTTCCTGGCAAGTAAGTTATACACATGCTAATGCTCATCAATTGTTTGTGCAACTCAATTGCAAAATTCCAATTTGTGATTCCCACACTACCCAGTTAAGGTCATTCTTAGTACACATTATTTTATCACTGAGGGTTCCAGCAGAAAGTATATATCAGCACAAAATTAGTGATTAACAACAATTTAATACAGTGACTCTATCATAAGAGTATAAAAGGGATTAAGAGAAGCCAATAATATGAAGCATCCCAAAGCTATCATCATGAGAAGCTGTCACCTAAGACTGAACGGGCAAATAGAAGGGATACTTACTTGACTTCAGGAAGTCCCAACTGGGCCATCTGACAGGAGCCATGGAATTTGGTTTGGCATTAGGGCAACTCTTAGGAATAAATACCCTGATCCCTCTTTCCCAACACATTCCAACCTCTGCCAGTGTGTCCCTGTGGCCAAACCCTTCAGGAACCCTCGAGCAAGGAGGCTGCATTAATGTGGTCCATAAAACCCACCCTTTTGGTTCACAGAGCAGGTCAGAGAAGGTTGAACCATAACTGCATGGGAAAATGTATATCAGAATTTTGTGCAAAAAAAAGGAACTCTAATGTCTTCTAAAATAACTTTTAGTAGTCATTTAACTATACAATAGGCTATACAAAAATATATTCTAGGCTATACAAAAATATATTTTTGTCCTTTTAAGCTTAAACTCTGACTCCTTGACCTACTAAGTGGATAAAACCATCACTTTTTGTAGAATGGAACTCTTGCCCAAGGTAAATTCTACACTTGAAGAGAAATCTCCAGGATCAAGAGTAGCTTGCTTTAGCTACTTGAGAAGCAATGGGGGAAAAAAAATTAAAACTGTATTTAAGACTGGATTCCACATTTAAGTATCATGTCATTTATAAAGCAAAATGATTTATAATCACCCTTAGAAAGTGAATGTCTATAAGGTACTTAAAGTTATGAAAGGTAGATGTCACAGAGTTCAGATATGGATCTCACTCACAGGGGAGCCCTGTGATTACAGCTGAAATGGTGAAATACCAAGAAAGGAGGGGTAACAACCAGGGACAACTGACTAAAGACTGGATTAATTTCTGTTCTACTTGTCTTAGGTGGAAGATGCTGTCAGTGCTAAGCAGTGTGATAGCAGCCCTTTGGTTGGTTATGACCACATAAGCTGCAGATTAATTAGTATCTATTTAACAAATCAAGTGTAAAGAAAGTAGAAATGGGCCATTCACAACACACCCTAGCTGAGATGCTAGGAAAGAAAGTCACCAATGTCACTACTCTATATACAAAATTTAAAATTTCAAAACAGAAGCCAAAAAGAGGACATTTCTGCCCTCCATTTCCATTAGTATGTGCTTTCTGACAATTCTTAAAATATTTGAATTTCATAGAGGCTTCTTTCTTAGAGCCAGTCTACATAGATTTGTGTCTCAGCTCCAACACTGACGAATGGTGCAATTTGAACAATTCATTTAACAGTTCAGTGCCTCAATTTATTCACCTGGAATTGGAGTAATAATAGCATCCACCCAAGAGTGTTATTATTTGAATAATGTGAGTAAGAAAGAGTCTAAGTTGGAAGAGAACCCAGGATAAAGTATTGTATGTGAGAGCAAATTTTACTATGACATACAAATGCAGTAGATTCAAGAGCAAGCAAATGTGGGTTTGTGACTGCAAGTTAGGAAGGATAAAGGAGGTGAACAAAAGGGCATGATGCAGCAGTAATATTTACTGAAGTCTATACTTACTTCAGTTGAAAAATAGTAAACATTTATAAATGATATGAAGAAAAATTATATGAATGGAGTGAAACAGTATATTTTAAAGGCTAATAATGAACAATAAGGCTAGTATCTACTCTGAATACTTAATATAAATTCAAAACATACCAGTTAATGCTCATGGCTGACTACTTACAAAGGTTAAGAAAAAAGAAAAGGAAAAATGCTAAATAGCATAACCTATGATACCAGGGAAACACTATTTAAAAGAAGTTATATAGCCTAAATTATCTTAATCAGTAGAGAATGAAGGTATAAGTAAGGAATTTAAATTTTAATCTTAAGAAATTAGAAAAACAAGGGAAACTGGGACTAGGAAATTAACAAAGAGGTCGCTTATGTAAACTGAAATATAAAACAAAAGCTATTTGAGGGATCCCTGAGTGGCTCAGTGGTTTAGCGCAGCCTTCGTGCACGGGGTGTGATCCTGGAGACCCAAGATCAAGTCCCACGCCGGGCTCCCTGCATGGAGCCTGCTTCTCCTTCTGCCTATGTCTCTGCCTCTCTCTCTCTCTCTTTCTCTGTGTCTCTCATGAATAAATGGATAAAATCTTAAAAACAAACAGACAAAAACAAAAAACAAAAGCTTTTTGAAAAACTAAATCTGATATGTGATACTTTGAAAAGATTACTAAAGTTGATCAACTCCATGCAAACATTACCAAGGTACAAAGATAGGAACATTAATGACAATCAGAAATTAAATAGGAATCAGAAGAATAAATATAGAAGAAAGTAGACTGGTTATAGGCAAATACTTTAGTGAACTAGATAGTGGCCAATCTGAAAATTTAGGAGAAAAATATGATTTCTTAGCAAAATACAAGTTAACAAAATCAAATAAAAAAATAGGAGAAGGTTATAAGTCACTTATCATTGACAAAATTAGGAAAGTTTATTTTAGAGCTCTGTCACTAAAAAGGGCATGAGGAACAAGTGGATTCACAAATGAATTAAAGAACAGGTAATTCCAATATTTATAATATTCCAGGCTATAGAAAAAATTAAAAACTAATTTATTTTCTGAATATAACATATCCCAAACCTGACAAAAGTAATACCAAAAACTAACACGACTTAAGAGTAGAAATACAGATATAACAAATAAAAATTAGCAAAAAGATCTAAGAAATACAAAAATATATTATGCAGCATCCATATGGGTTGTGCAAGATTGATACAATGTCAGAAGTTGTTTAGCACATTTTACCACAGCAACACACTCAAGAATAAAAACCATCTGATGACATCAATATGTAGATACTGAAGAGTGCTTTATAAAAATTCCACAGTTATTAATAAAAACTCTACATAGAACAGGAAAAATTTTCCTTGGGAAATTAATAGAATTCTCACAATATTTTGTTGCTACAGAGACTTACATTTCATTAGATTAAAAAAAAAATGTTTTTCCTGGAAGTAAAGACACTTGATTACAAAAGACCCCTGGAGCTTTTAACTTTATCTCAATGTCACTTTAAAATATTAAAGATGGAGCATTAATTAAACATTGAGAGGTAAGATTTAAATATTAACTTGAAGACAACCAAGAGTTATATTTAAAGGAGAATGAGAATCAACATCTGGGAAGAGCTTGAGGGGAGCTTAATTCACACTCTACTATTTACTTCCAAGACAGCATTTTCTCCAAATAAGTTCAAGTTATTACAGTCGGTTCTGAAAAATATAGTGCAAGAAGCAAAATATTTCCAATGGAATAGAAATAGCTCTGAGTTTTCTCCACTTCCCACTTTAGTATATTATATCACTAGATCTAGGGTAGAAAAAGGCAATGATGGCCATTTATTATCAGAGAAGTTCCCCTGAATTGGACTTAGGGCATTGCATTTTGAATATAAATGATGGACTAAAAAATGAGCAAGCAAACATACAGAATATTGAAAAAACTTTGTTCTAATTTGTTATTGTAGATTCTACTGATTAAAGAGAATCATGTGTTACTTCATATCTTTGTACCTTGAAATCTATATGGGGGACAGTTTATTTGTTAATGCCAATTTAAAGTTTATTTTAAAACCCCATGTAAGCATTGTCAGATGAATTTAACAGTGCATCACTAACATCACTAATGATGCTCAATTTTAATTGAGGATATTTGCACATCCATTTGCTGCAGTGGTAGAACCCTATTTATAATCATAGAAAATTCCTCAATTAAAAAACTAAAATGTGAACTCATCTACTTTTTCATGAGATAACAGAAAACACATGACTAAATGATTCAGAATATTCTATATCTAATATTATTCTGATAAATTGAGAGATAAATTCTGATAAATTGAAAGCTGATAAATCAGCTTTCCCATTTAAATAGAATTCGATCTTTCTGAAAATTTGATTTTCAGAAATCATGTAAAATGTCAACTTCCTAATTATATATGAACTATAGGCATTATCCACCTCAGTATGAAATCACTAAATGTCCCTGAAAATAATTACCCAATGGCACCAATACATAGCTCAATAAATTAGACAGAGGACTCAAAAGCAAAATTTACAAGAAGAGAAATATGTAATCTTTGGGTCCTGTAATCTTCACAATGACTATGGACTTGGGGACTTCACTTCTGGACTTGTGTTCAGTGCTAAGGATAAGGAGGAGAAACCTGTCCCTTCTCTGGAGAAAGTTACTATCTAAAGTAGGATACCGATACAAAAATCAAAATTAAATGGAAGAGGCACAAAAGAGTGATGTCAGCAAATTGTGTAATAGACTTTTTCAGCCCTCCTCTGTTAGAATTAATAAACAACTTCAATGAAGTTGCAGGATATAAAGGCAACATGCAACAATCAGTTGCATTTTTATATCCTAGAAATGAAGTATCCAAAAACAACAACAACAACAACAAAAAGAAGTTAAGAAAATAATCCCATTTACAACAGTGTCAAAAAGAACAAAATACTTAGGAATAAATTTAACCAAGGAGGTGAAAGATCTGTATGCTGAAAACTATTAAACATTGAGGAAGAAAGTGAAGAATATGCAAATAATCAGAAAAATATCATGTGTTCATAGATTGGAAGAATTAATGTTACTAAGATGTCCATACTATGTAAAGTGATCTACAGATTCAATGCAGTCCTGTCAGAACATCTTACATATAAGCAATTTTATTTGTTACCTATATGTAAATAGAACTAGAAAAAAATCATACTGAGAAAAGAGCTGTGATATAAATTGCAGGCTATAACTCTGTAGAGTAGGGATTTTGTTCAGCTGTGAGTAAAAGGTGTCCCAGGAAGGAATATTTGGGGTGAGAATAGAAAAAAATAGAAAAGAGGATTAGCAAGGTAGAAAATAGGCATTCCAAGCAAGGAGAAAAGCTCACTCAAAGGCCCAGCTAAGGAGAGGCATGACTATGCTGAACACTCTTAAGATGTGTGATACTGTGGCAATAGTGGAAGAAAGGGAGAATGTCACACAAGTTAACATAGTGGCAACTGGTAAAGAGAAAGGATAGACTTTAGAGTTCCTTCGAAGATATGACTTGCAAGTCTCTGTGACTAGTGGATGGTGATAGGAAGCTGGGAGAAGGATTGTCTTACAATAACTTTCAAATTTGGCCACAGAACAATGCTATTCACTGAGATATGAAATGTAATAGGTATAGAGCTTTATTGGATGGAATGACAAATTTAGTTGGCAGCATGCTGAGTCTGAAAGTGCTGCTGGAATATCCACTTGGAGACCCAGATAGTGAGATACACTCACAGGCTTGGAGAAAGTCATTTGGGAACATAGGAATGGCAGCCAAAGCCATGGATAAAATGTCTATATAAACTGTGGAGAAAGTGAGAAATCATGTTGCAGTAGTCAAAATCACTAAGTCTAACCATCCATGGAACACAAGTCTGTTTTTAAGCACTTTCTTCTAACAAGTCCAAGAGATAGAACATGCTGTCTCCTAAACCAGTTAGTATATGTATTAGAACATCTTCTGTAATTCTTCTTTCTTAATAGTCATTTTTTCCCCATTGCTTCCTTAAAGGACTCCACTTATACATACTTAAGCTGCTTAAAGCTGCACGTTTCAATGATGCTCTGTTCATTTGTTTGTTTTTATCTCCATGTTTCATTTTTGGTGGTTTCTACTGTATGTCTCCAAGTTCACTAGTCTTTCCTACTGCAATTTCTAGTCTTCTGTTAATCCGACCTAGTGTGTCTTTCATCTCAGTTATTGTAATGTTCATCTCTATTAGGTTGATTTGAGTCTTTTTTTAAAAAAACCTTTGACACTCTACTTAACATACTAAAATTTTCCTATAGTTCTTTCATGGATGATATATTTTAAATAACTTTGATGTCTTCATCTGTTCTTACATCTTTGCCCTTATGTACAGGTTTCAACTTATTAAGTCATATTTCCCACTACTTTGCATTCACAGCAGTTTTCAATTAGATGTCAGACTTTGTATATTTCCCCTTGTTGGTTATTGGGTATTTTGTACTGCTATAGGCATCTTGAACTCTTTTCTGAGACACAGTTAACTTGCTTGGACACAGATTGATCCTTTAGTGTGCTGCTCTTAAGATGTTAGGACTATAGTAGCACGTAGGCTAGGGCTAATTATATCTAGGGTTACCAAATTTAAATAGAAGTATAGCACACCTAGTTAAATTTTAAAATGAGCAACAAATAATATTTTAGTATAAGGATGCCCCATACCACATTAGTATATATTTATGTATTATTAAGTTTTCTTGAAGTTCACTTCATTCACTCATTTGTTAAAATCCTAATGAATTTCAAATGTTTTATTATAGACTTGGGAGGCTGAAAAAAAAGAATAATGAAGTAGAATACATAATGTCTTATCTCTTGAGGAGTTTATAATCTGGGTGGAAGACATACAAAAAGCAATAACAAAATTTTTTTTAGTAACAGGTGAATGAGTATTGGCACTATTTTAGAATCATATTCCAATGCCCCAAAAAAGTAAGCAACAAATATTTATAAATATTTATAAATACTTAAAATGCCCCAAAAAAGTAAGCAACAAATATTTATAAATATTTATAAATACTTAAAATACTTAAAATGGATGCTGTTTTAAGGAACATTACACAAACTCATTTGAGTTTGACCTGCTTAAAGAATGCACACCACGGTGCTCTGCACTAGGTGGATTTTAAATGAATTAATGATGACATTTGCCCCAGGCAACTTGTAAAAGCCCAGCCTTGCATACATGTGCTTTGGTTGTGTTAGAGTGGTCTCCCGAGAACTATTACCATTCCACGAGTAAAATGTGTAATAAGATCCACCTATATCATTAATATTGGAGCAGGAATTTATCTAACACTATTATTATTTCATTTTCTTAAGGAAATTTAAGAGCAATAATAATTTAAAAATCCATTACTGAATTTTCAAATATTTTTACCTCAAGCAAATGAAATTGAATAGTAATTGTATGTACATATCTCCTGTTAATTTTGCTTTTTGACCAATTTGTCAAATAAGCATATGGGAAAGGAAGATTTTTTTATTCAAAACCATTTTAAATGAGTACAGGGAGAAGAATAAAATAAAAATGTTATTTATACTCCAGTGGCTCATTTAACTTTGAATTAACCCAAAATATTTATGGATCAGCTGAAATTAATGATGGCCTTTTAAAATGCAACTTATACTTACACAGAGAGAAAAAACTGTAAATTTAACAAGTGAGTGTCCTGCGAGATAATAAAATCACGTAAAATGAGTATTTATCAAGTGAGTGGGGGATTATGGCTTGATGCAGCATATATCCAAATCTAAATTAATTTGAGTTTAAACAGTGATGCCCTCCTTAAGACAACTATCAGCAATTGAAGCAGTCTTTTTTTTAAATATATATTTCAGAGCAAGATCTTTTTCTAATCAGAAAGTTTAAAAGACTAATACTGCAGATAAAATGTTATTTCATTTATTAGGAAGAAAATATCTGGTGTGGGACATTTGAATGGTCAGATACTTTGAAAAAACCTTCCTGGTATAGTTAGCTGCCAGGTTTCCAAGGAGAGATTGCTCTTCAGTAGGCAGGCACAGGAGGAGTAGATGAAGAAATGCTTATGTGTAATGGATAAGTACAGAATCTGAAATCATATTTGATGAACATTTTCTAGTACTTTACATATAGACCTAAAATATTTCCTTGTAAACATTTGAGATCTTTAACATGCTTTGATTTCTGGAAAATACAAACTAAGGATATCCCTTTAAATATATTCTTTCATTGCCATCTCTTTTTCTACCTACTAAAATTCATTGTATATCGTGCTATTTCACATGTATAAGTGCCCTGGTTTCAAATATGTATCTTACACTTATGAAAAAAATGCAAGGAAAAAAAATGAAAATATTATGCACAAAAGGAACACTTAATATTCCAGATTCTAATTAACATTCCAAAGGTTCAAAATAATGATCTTTTCATTTGTCTCTTTTATATTATTTCCCTATTTACATAAACTGGATGTTAGTTTTCATACATAAATCTTTATAGTCTTTATATCCTTTTATGAAATATCCAATTTTCATGCATCCCTTTGTTCTTTCAAAAAACTTCTAAGTGCACAGTGGTCTATATAAAGAAAATTCTGCAACTCTCTTTGTTTTTAAAAATTTTGATATTTAACCCCTGACATAGAACCATTTCATTTAGTATGTGGCCTGCAGCAATAGCTAGTAACTTAGTAGTAGTCTCAGAGAAGAGATGAAAAGCTCCCAGCTGTGTTGTAAGCTAGTGCAGTAACATCTAGAGATGGGTGTGTAGAATTGCTTTCTGATTCTGGGGATGATAAACCTACACAAGAGATTTCCCCATTGTATAACCTTCATCTACTACATATTGCAACATTTGCATAATCACGAGATGTAATTAAAGGGTTTGTGGTATACCTTGCTCATAATGATAAGTTGGTACAGATTTATTTTTTCTTTGAGTTACGAATTTATCTCCTAATGTTTTTTAAATGAATCTCCCTAATATTTTGGAGGATATATTTTAATGACAAAATTGATCATTCAAGCATTTGGATCATCTATAATGTTTCCTATAGCTAATAACTTACAAAGTTTCTTTTTGTTGTTGTTTTAAGATTATATTTATTTATTCATGAGAGATACAGAGAGAGAGGCACAGACACAGGCAGAAGGAGAAGCAGGCTCCATGTAGGAGCCCAATGTGGGACTCGATCCGATCCCAGAACTCCAGGATCACGCCCTCAGACGAAGGCAGATGCTTAACCACTGAGCCACCCAGGTGTCCCCAAAGTTTCTTTTAACAGTCCTTGGAAGCCTAGTTTTATAATCTATTAATTACAGTTTAATGCCTTTATGTGTCACATGACACAGAAAAAATTGTAATTAGAAACATGCTTGCTTTAAAATGAGAGTTACAGGTAAAAATCAATATTAAAAATATGTTGAACACCTTATCATTAATAGTTGATAGAATCTTGTTAAAAGCAATATAGATGGGAATACATATACACACATATAATGGTATATTAATACAATAGACTATTGTACAGTATTAAACAATTTAAGAATATTAATTTAATTTGAAAAATGTTGACAATCCAATATATAGTGGAAGAAAACCACTGCTCAAAGCAAAGGTAATAATTATCTAATTCAGAGGAAGGAAATAGTAATTTTACAGTGGAAAATCTGGGGAGAAATCCCCTTAACCAAGTGGTCTGCTATTCTGAGACAAATCAGCGTGTGCCACCTGATAGGAAACAATGAAGAGAGCACAGAATCTTTTCTCTGACCTACCTGCAAACTATAACCTGGATCTCATCATAATGAAACGTCAGAAAAACCCAAATTGAGGGACGCTTAATAAGTTGCCTAGCCTGTATTCTTTCAGTGTCAAGATCAAGAAAATCAAGGAGAAGTTGAGGAAGCATTACAAATGGAAGGAAGCTGACAAATACAACACAAGATTCTGGATGCGAATACTTTTGTTGTAAAGAACATTATGGCAGAAAATGGCAAAGCTTGAATGGGATCTGAGGACTAGATAGTAAGTATCCAAGTCAATTTCTTGATTTTGATGGCTAAAGCATATTTATGCAGGAAAATGTCATTGTTTATAGGAAACATTAGTTTGGAGGCATTTTGGAGCAGCATGCTGCAACCTAATCTAAATAGCTCTGGGGAAAAGTAAGCTCTGTTCATTCTTCTTGCAGTTTTTTATGTAAGCTTGAGATTGTTCAAGTAAATCAGTAAATGAAATCAATAATTATATGCAGCCTGGTCACCTGGATAAACACAATCTAGTTACATTCCCATCCCTCAGTTCAGAAGTTTGTTTTCCTAATAAACACCCCTCACCCGAGAAGTCCAGTGAGTTCCTAAGGATTGGTTTTTGGATACACAGATTCACCCCAACGGTCACTTGTCATTTTCTGCAGCCGGTGTTCCTCCAGACCTCTGACCAGCTGGAGGCCCCAGAAGACCTCATGCGTCTCCATCCTACAGCTGCTTTCTCTGCATGACTTCTCCTCAAGCTTTGTGATGGTTAATAGTATGTGGCAATGTGGCTCAGCATACTTGGTTGCGTATTATTCTGGAGGGTTAATACTTTTGAGGGTTGTTGTTTTTATTTTTCAGATGAGATTAATATTTAAATTGGTGGATTTTGAGTAAAAGGGATTATCCTCCATACTATGGGTCAGTTTCACCAAACCATTGAAAGGGTTGGCTAGAACAGACCTATCTCCTGTAAGCAAGAGGGAATTCTACAGGAGATTGTCTTCAGATTTGAACTGCAGTATCAGCTCTTTCTTGGGTCTCCAGCCTCATGGTCCATCCTGCAGATTTTGGACTTGCCAGCCTCCATAATCATGTGAGCCAATTCTATAAAATCTCTCTCTCTCTTTCTCTCCCTGCATGTGTCTGTCTGTGTCTTTGTGTCTCTCTCTGCCTCTCTGTCCATATATAAACAACTATTAGTGTAGGGAGCTACTTTGGGGACCTGAAAAGAGCAAATCCAAGAAGAAGCCCTGCATAGATTAAAGTGGGCCTCCCGGGACAGAGAGTAGTTTCAATCCCCAAAAGGAAATCTACTAGCATCTGTCTAAGTTAGAATCTTCATCCAACAAATTTTAACTCCAGGAAAAAGATCAGGGCTTTCCTTCTTTCAGTTTTAAGGACTATAGCCTTTCCTGCCTATTTGACAATAAGGTATCTTGTTCCTTTGAGGAAAATCCCTAATTGCACTCAACACTGTAATCTAGCTTCTATTTCCCAGGAAGGGGAATCATTTATATTTTCTTCTCTAAAACTTGCTACTTTTCTTGAGTTTTCAACAATGAGCTTATAGTACATTTATGATCATAAAGATGTCACTTAAATTAACCATCCATTAAATTTAAATACAATATTTAATAAATACTGGCAGATAACTTAGTAACTTTCCCTACAATGTATACATTACACATTGTAACTATTATCATGTACTTCAATTACTGGCATATTTTGTCCAGGTACCATTGTTAGACCAATTCTGTTTTGTGTCTTGTAAATAGTAATTCAGAGTATTCTCTCAATGGAAAACCTGGAGCATTTGAGAAATTTCCATTGATTTCTAAAAACATGCCTTACCTAGAGAAATTTGCTGCCTTTTGCTATGTGTAACCTATAGCCATATGGAATCTTGTCCTTTTTTTTTTTTTCTAAATGGAAGCTATGCTATGGTGACTCCCACAGCTGTAGGATACAGGTGTGATGCTGAGATTTAGAGATGGACCATGACCCATTGTGGGTAGTTGCCCAGACATAGCAAAGCGTTAGATAAGAATAGAGCTAAGAATGAGAATCCACGGAGAAGCTTCCACTTCTAGTCTAGTCTATGCTCTAAGGAAATATGAGAGTGTATGACATGCTCTGGTCTGGGGGAGGTTGTTCATGCTCAAACCTCTCTGGAGAGGACCAGATTGTCTAGTCCTATCAATCCAGAAAGTCCAGTCACCCCTCCATGATTTCACTGAGGCAGGTTTGTGGGCCAGTGTGATGTTCTTGGGCAATTAGTCTGCAGTGCCATACAGTGTAACTTTTAATTGAAGTTCCCTCTTTAAAGTCATCTCTGTAGTAATATAGCAACACTCTTTTGTACCCATTTTTTAAACCATCTTAATCATTTATGACTGTACAGTTCAGTAGCATTAAGCATGTTCACATTGTTGTGGAACAGATCTTCAGAACTTTTTCATCCAGTAAAAAATCTGAAATTTTTTACCCATTAAATGACATGGCCCCTTTTTATCCTCCTCCAGTCCCTGGCAACTCCAATATACTTCCGTTTCTGTGTATTCTGAAATATTTAGATACCTTATTTAAGTGGAATCTTAGAGTATTTGTCATGTTATGATTGGCTTATTTCATTTGTAATAATGTCCTCAAGGAGGTTCATCCATGTTGTAGCATATGACAGAACTTATCTCATTTTTTCAGGGTGAAGAATATTCCATTATATGTATATACTACACTTTGTTTATCCATTCATCCATCAATTGACATTTAGGTTTTTTCCACCTCTGGCTAATGTGAATTGTGCTGCTATGAACATGAATGTATGAATATCTTCTTGAGATTCTACTTTTAATTCTTTGGCTACATACCTCAAAATGGGGCTGTTGGATCATATGGTAGTTTTAATCTTCTGAGGAACTTCCATAACTATTTTCTCTATTGGTTATACCATTTTACAATCCCACTAAGTGGGCACCAAGATTCCACGTTCTCCACATCCTCACCAACACTTGTTATTTTCTATTTGTTGTTTTATAGTAGCCTATGAATAGGTGTGAGGTGATATCTCATTGTGGTTTTGATTTGCATTTCTCTGAAAATTAGTGACGTTGAAAATGTTTTTATTTGCTTGTTGGCCACTTCCATATCATCTTTGGAGACATGTCAATTCAAGTCCTTTATCCATTTTTAATCAGAGTTGTTGGAGTTCCTTATATATTTCAGATACTAATCCCTTAACAGAGATATGTGATTTGTAAATATTTCCTCAGGTTTCATAGGTTGCTTTTCACTCTATTCATTATGCCCTTTGATGTGTACAAGTATTTAAGTTTGATGTGGTCCTACTTGTCTATTTTTGCAGTTGTCCCTTCTGCTTTTGTGTCACATCTAAGAAATCACCTAAGTTCAGTGTCATGAAGCTTTCTACTGTATTTCCTTCAAGGAGTTTTATAGTTTTGTGTCTTATGTTTACATCATCAATCCATTTGAGGTTAATTTTTTTTATATGACATAAAATAAGGATCCACATGCCATTCTTTGGCATGTGGGTATTCAGTTTTCTCATAATTGTTTGTTGAAGAGACTTGTCCTTTCCCCGTTGAGCAGTCTTGGCACCCTTGTTAAAGATCATTTAACCATATACATGAGAGTTGATTTCTGGGCTCTCTATCCAGTTCACTGGTGTATTTGTGTGTCCTAATGGAAGTACCACTCTGTTTTGATTACTGTATGTCTGCAATGTATTTTGAATTTAGGAAGTGTGAACCCTCCAATTTTGTTCTTCTTTTCAAAATTGTTTTGGATAAGGGCACTGGGTGGCTCAGTCGGCTAAATATCCAACTCTTGATGTCAGCTCAGGTCATGATCTCAGGGTCATGAGATGAAGGCTTACATCAGACTGCACTCAGCATGGAGTCTGCTTGAGATCTCTCTCTTTCTCTCCCACTGCCCTTCTCCCTACTCATGCACACACACTCTCTCTCTTACTAAAAAGAAAGAAAGAAATCTTTACAAAGTTGGTTTGGCTCTTTGAGATTCTTTGAGATTCCTTATGACTTTTAGGATGAAATTTTATATCTGCAAAAAGTGCCTTTGAGATTTTAACAGATTTCACTGATTCTTTAGAATACTTTGTGTAGTATGGACATCTTAACAGTATGGTTTTCCAATCCATGAACATGGGATGCTTTTCTATTTTTTGTATGTGTCTTCTTTAATGTCTTTGGGCAATGTTTTACACTTTTCAGTGTATAAGTCTTCACCTCTTTGGTTATGCTTATTCCTGGTATTTCATTAATTTTGGTGGTATTGTAAATGATATCGTTTTCTTAATTTCTTTTTTATTGTTCATTGTTAGTGTATAGAAACACAACTGATTTTTGAATGCTTATTTTGTATCTTACTATTTTCTTGAATTTGTTAATTAGTTCTAAGAGATTTTTTTAAAGAATCTTTAGGATTTTCTATATATAATATCATGTCATCTGCAAACAGAAATTATTTTATGTCTTCTTTTTCAATTTGGATGCTTTATATTACTTTCTCTTGCCTAATTGCTTGGGCTAAGATTTCCAGTGTTATGTCAAAAAGAAGTGGCAAGAATAAGAAAACTTTCCTTTTACCAGAACTTTAAGGAAAAGCATTTGGTCCTTCACTGTTTTATATGACATTAGGTATGGGCTTTTCATGTGTGACCTTCATTATTTTCAGGTAGCTTCCTCTTATTCCTAGTCTGTTGAGTTTTTATCATGAAAGTGTGTAAATTTAGTTAAATGCCTATAAATATATTTTTAGTGGATTTTAAAATTTAGGTGATCACATATTATATTTCTTTACATTAACGTGGTATTTACATCAATTGATGTTTGAATCATTCTTGGATTCCAGGAATGAATCCTATTTCACCGTAGTATGTTATCTTTTTAATGTTCTGTTGAAATCAGCTAGATATTTTGTTGACTTTGCATTATATTCATCATGGATATTGCTCTATAGTTTCCTTGTGGTGTCTTTATCTAACTTTGGCTGGCCTCATAGAATGAGCTTGGAAGTGTTCCCTTCTTTCCAGGTGTGTGTTTATTTGTTTGTTTGTTTGTTTTTTGTCTGTCTGCCTGTCTGTTTTTTAATAATTTAAGCGGGATTGGTACGAACTCATCTTAAACGTTTGATAGACTTTTCCAGTGAAATCAATCTGGTCCTGGACTTCCTTTGTTGGAAAGTTGTTGATTACTGATTCAATCTTGTCATTTGTTATTGATGTGTGTGGGCTTTCTATTTATGAGTCAATCTTGGTATGTTGTTGTGTTTTTAGGAATCTATTCCTTCTAATTGTCCAATTTGTTGGTATATAATTATTAATAGAATTCTTGTATATTTATTTTTTATTTCTTTGACATTTCTTGTAATGTCCTTTTTTTTTTTCATTTCTGATTTTAGTTATTTGAGTCTTCTGTCTTTTTTAAAAAAGATTTTATTTATTTATTCAGGAGAGACACAGCCAGAGAGAGGCAGAGACATAGGCAGAGGGAGAAGCAGGCTCCATGCAAGGAGTCTAATGTGGGACTCGACCCCGGAACTCCAGGATCATACCTTGAGCCAAAGGCAGATGCTTAACCACTGAGCAACCCAGGTATCCCTTCTCTCTTTTTTTTATTAGGTATGCTAGCTAAGGGGTTTTCAATTTTGTGGTTTTTTTTTTTTTTTTAACAAACCAACTCTTAGTTCTTAGTTGATTTTTTTCTACTTTTTTTTTCCTACTCTATTTGATTTATATCTCCTGCAGTCCTTGTTATTTCCTTTCCTTTTGTTAGCTTTGATTTTAGTTTGTTCTTTTTTCAGTGTTTTGAGATGTAAAGTTAGTTTGTTAATTTGAGATCTTTTTTAATTTACACCTTTATAGCTATAAAGACCCCCTTTTAGACTGCTTTGTATACCTGACTTTTAGGCCCTAACTTTAATCAATATTAGGTACCTTATAAAGGGTGTTTATTTATTCTTCTTCTTTTTCCACACTATATTCTCATTCTTTTGTCTGATGAGTATTAATTGAATGTCTTTTCTGTGGCAAACACAGTATTTTTTTTTTAATTTTTATTTATTTATGATAGTCACAGAGAGAGAGAGAGAGAGAGAGAGGCAGAGACATAGGCAGAAGGAGAAGCAGGCTCCATGCACCGGGAGCCCGACGTGGGATTCGATCCCGGGTCTCCAGGATCGCGCCCTGGGCCAAAGGCAGGCGCCAAACCGCTGCGCCACCCAGGGATCCCCAAACACAGTATTGTAGCTGGTGGATATCACAGACAAATAAAAGAGCAGTTATCATGTAGGGACCTTAAGGGAAGTAGTATATGGTGATAAGAGAATATGATGATATCAATTAGATGTTTTGTCTTCAAGCAAAAAATCTAAGTCATTTTGACTGACAAATAAGGACATGTGCTGTATTATATAATTCCAGTTCAGAGGAATGGCAAGCATTATGGCTTTCTTAATCCTACAATTCTATTTCCCTTTCTCTGTGATTTTCCCAGCTGTGTTCTCCTTTGTCTTTTGGGTTCATGTTCTGACTGGTAACATGCAAGCTATAGCAGTTATGGGGCACACATTCAAAAGGAACACAATCTAAAGGAAACAGAGAAAATATGGCTGGCAAGAAGGATGAGACTAACATTCCTTATAAATGGATTTCAACAAAGTTTTCCAGAAACAATGCTTACAACTATGTGTAATCCACTGTGTAATTTTCTATTCTATTTTATTTTTAAGGCATCTGGTCAACACAAACTAAATTTATTTAATGACTGACCAGTGGAGCACTCTCTAAGGAGTGAATAATTGTGTAGAGCTATCAGAGCCCACCCCTAGAGCTAGATACCCCTAACCTGACTGGTGTTGGAGGTTGATAGCAAGATTTCAGGGAGGAGTACATTACAATACAAGCCTGTCTACCACAGGCTTTTAACCCAAACCTGAGGGTTGTAGTGGGAAGTGAAGGTATTTGAAGCAGAGTAACATTCAGGGAAGTTAAAAGTTCAGTATGGCCAGAATATAGAATCTGAAATCAGAAGTGTGAGGATGGGCATTAAAAGGAATTTTAAGAAGTTGGGACTTATCCGAGAGCAAAAGGAAGTCATTAAAGATTTTAAGGGTGGTGATAATAATAGAAAGGTAAATCATTCAAGCTGTAATGTAAAAAATGTCTTAGAAAAGTCTTCCATGTAGCTCAGCTCATGGTGGGATTTAGAGGAGATGGGTATATGGACAAAGAGATTGAAAGGGTTAAAAAGGATGCTCAGGATCTGTGTTATATAGTAAGGAAAATATTAGCCATGAGTGAGGAAACAAGAATAATAGCTACATTGAATGGGGAAGAGATGAGCTAAACTTTGGAAATACTGTATTCCTTTGTCTTTGGGACTTTCAGAGATAAATCAAGAGTCTAAATCAGGATTTGAAGATTTGTAGCATACAAAAAGAAATGGAATTAATCTGGCAAACTATGGGGAGTGAGAGAATCAGACAGGAAACCTTAAGGCATACCAACATTTAAGGGATGAGCAGGAAACAAACACCTACAAAGACTGGAAAAGAGTAGCCAGACATGTGGGGAGACTTGGAGAGTGTGACAGCAAAGAAGCTAAGAGAAAAGAATTAAACAGGAAAGTCAGGAAATGCTATAAGGAGAGCTCAACTAAAGATAAATATAAAAATTGCATATTGGATACAGAGGGGAAAGAGATAAAGAGATCACTAACCGTCTCAGGAGAATAATGCCACTGAAGCTCCATATGACTGGTGACTGCCATGTGCTTAAAGGGTGCATTATCAAATGAACAAATGTTTCATTTCCATAAGCTTGACTGTGAAGGGCAGTTGGGAGATCTAGCTGGACAAAGACATACAGTTGAGGGAGGAATTTATTTTTGTTAAGATAGAAGAGACATGCAAGTAACTGAAGTAAATATAACAGTACATTTTGTAACCACTAAGTTGCCAAGAACATTATAGCCAAGAGGCAGTACATATACCCCAAGAAACATATATCGCAATTGATCAAAATGAATTGGTGTTCAGCACAATCAGTGTAACCTACTGCATTTTCACAAAGATAATACTTCTCTATCCTGGTTTTCAGCTCAGAGCAGGTACTAGCCAAGCAGAAGCAATACTCCTGTGAGCAAAGGAAAGTAGTAAACTCTGTGAATGTGAAAATAGCCCTGCAGCCCAACACAGGCCCTGTTGGCAATGTATTGCCCAAGAAAATACTGAGGTTTGATCTTTCAGTCAGTACTTCCTCAGAAAAACAGCATCATAAGTTAACTACAAGGAATCCTTCCCTTTGGACAGAAAGAAAACTCCACAGGGGTAAAAAAACCACTACCTTTCCTGGTTTCTCTGAAGGCACTTGCATCATTTCATATCTGTGTATTTCTAGGTGATACTGGGCATCTGTATTAATGGAACGTATAGCCAGGATTTCTAGATTATATGGACACACAATACTGAAACACAGTATAAACAAGAAGCTTTGCTCCAAAGGCTCTGAAAGACCAGTAAATTCCTCTGGAAGACCAGTAAATATTTAGTTTCAGCCTCCATTTCAACAGGGCAATATCAACCTACTTTGCTTCATATTCAAGGCCCTATGAATCTAATGCTACTTTCCCTAACCACGTACAGGAATTATTTAAGCCACCTGGTCTACCTTGCTAGCTTTTTGCTTTTGCAGAAGCATTATGAAAAGTCATCCCCATTCTACTCTCTGTTCAATCCTCCCCAACCAACATGTCCCACTACCTGTTGCATTTTGTCTTCTCTGAACTCTACCTGGTATCATTCCCCTCCCTACCTTCTCTTAACTACTGCACTACAGGTTTTGATATCAACTTCATAAAAGTTTGGGGGTCATATATAGCTTCATATTATATTCCATATATTCATTCAAGAAGTATTTATTGGAATGCCTGGGTGGCTCAGCGGTTGAGCACCTGGCTTTGGCTCAGGGCATGATCCCGGGTCTGAGGATTGAGTCCCACATCAGGTTCCCTACAAGGAGTCTGCTTCTCTCTCTCTGCCCATGTCTCTGTCTCTCTCTCTCTCTCCCTCTCTCTCTCATGAATAAATAGATCTTAAAAAAAGAAGTATTTATTGAGGAGTTACTAGGAGCCAGACCATGCACATAAAAAGTTCTTGCCTTCTTGGAACTACAGTTCTAGGGGGAGATACAAAAGAACAATTATGTAATTGCCATTCAAATCTCTATATTTTGACCTGACCCCTACCTAAACAGAGGACTCTGGAAGTCAATTTGTTGTACTAGGTAGTGTGGATTTGGAGTTACACCTAATTCAAGTCTCACTCCTGTTTGAAATAAGGGAAACCACCCAACTTCTCTGTAGCTCAGTTTTGTCACTTGTGGAATTAAACCATTTCTATCTACTTCTTAGGTTTCTTGAGAGAATTAAATAATGTAATGTATGTGAAGTTTTCCCACATTTAGTAATTGCTCACTAAACATGTACTGAATGAACAAATGAATCCTTAGATCTGTGTGAAATAATTAAGGTGGCATATTTATATGTGGTGGCACACACATATGTGAAAAATGAGACTTAAGATTCAAAAAAATCAGGGATCCCTGGGTGGCGCAGTGGTTTAGTGCCTGCCTTTGACCCAGGGCGCAGTCCTGGAGACCCGGGATCGAGTCCCACGTTGGGCTCCCTGCATGGAGCCTGCTTCTCCCTCTGCCTGTGTCTCTGCCTCTCTGTCTCTCTCTGTGTGACTATCATAAATAAATAATAATAATAAAAAATTGCCACTCCCAAAAACTAAAACAAAAACAAAAAAATATGAACAGAGAAAAAATATTGTGACAAAAAAATCTAAAAAGAAAACTGAGTGGCTCTTATATTGTTATTTATTAAATGCTTACTATTTACCTAGCCATGGGCTAAGGAATTTAGCTATATCTCTCAAAACCAATCTGCGATTAACCTTACTTTACAGCTCAAATTAAGGCTTAAGGAGGCAAGTGACAAAGCTAGTAAGAATCATATCTGTTTGTGTGTGTTTACTGACCAGAATACTGACCATAACATGGCAAGAGATTTTTTTAACATACATACAGAAATTTTTCACAGACATATCAGAATAAACCACATCATGGCTGCAACTCTAAATTATTACGTCTTCACATTCTCTATGTGTGTCTGACTTGTTGGCACCCACTGAAAACTCAATAAGTTTTCAATAAATAAGAGTAAAATTTTGTATCTAAATACATGTTCAATTTAGAGTTGTCTTCTGTAGTTTTAAAAAGTCACTTGTATATTTCCAGCATTATTGTACTGCTTATTCTCCAATTCCCAACCCACAATTTTTTTTTTTTTTTACATTCCTGAAATTGGGGCATTCTCATTCTCTAAAAGTGAATGGGATTTTTGAAGATGATCAAAACTCATTCAAGGTCAGACCGGGAAAATAGTGTGAGCAGGCGGGGCACAACAATTGTGGCAATTGTGGCTGTGAAATTAAATTAAGTCCTACAGTTGTGAAATTAAGCAATTACTATCTACTTCTTAGATTTTAATATAATATAAGTGGTATCTCTTACATGTGGAATCACATGCAACAGAACAGATAAGTGAATTCAGGTAAAAGAAGTGTGGCAAATATTCATTTTCTGTTGTGCACATTACTCTCACTCCACTCTATTGTTTTGTAGATTTGATTGATGCAAAAAGCAGGCCACAGAAAGAGTGCAATTAACCTCCATCTTTATTTTCTATCCCTTTGGAGGAAATGCATAATCAACACCATGTAGAATCACTCACTAGCAGAATCTATCTCAAGATACTGCTTTCATCTGACATTGTGAGTTATAACACTTTGCATTTGTAGAGTGATTTATGGTTTTTACATATTCTGTAGTTAGTTAACTTTCCAATGGCTCCAGGATGTAGCTGATGGGATTTTCACTTCCTTCCTCCCACCCCCTACCCTAAAGCATTGCAAGGATATTTCCCACACATAGTATTTCTCCCACATCATTCTAATCTAAGAAAGTAAGTTATTCTCTTTGGGTTTTCATTTTGGGGGAACTCGAAGTGTAATCCCGTATTTGTGTTGTTTTAAATTTGACTTTAAGTTTTAAATATTAATTCATGCCTATTCAGAAAAGCCCCTTTTTCCACAGGAAGATCAACACACATCATAATACCACCATATCAGAAGCACTGAGACAAAAGACAGACTAATATGGCTACATAATTAGAAAATAAAAAATCTTCACATAGCAATAAACTTAAGTGAAGTCAAAAGATAAATGGCAAACTGGGAAAATCATTTTGCAACTTTATATGACATTGTGGGTTACAGTGATTTATAGATTGAACATAATTACATAATTGCCATTCAAATCCATATCTTTTGACCCCCGACTAAACAGAGGACTCTGGAAGACAATTTGTTGTACTAGGGAGAGCACGGACTTTGGAGTTAAACATACCTAAGTCAAGTCTTAACTCTGTGTGACATAAGGTAAACCAATGAAATGTTTGGTGGTTCAGTCCTACAGTTGTGAAATTAAGCAATTACTATCTACTTCTTAGATTTTAATATAATATAAGTAGTATCACTTACATGTGGAATCTCAAAAAGAGGAAAAAAACCTCACAGAAACAAAGAGTAGAAAAGTGATGGCCAGGGGCTAGGGGCTGGAGGGATGGAGAGAGGTGAATAGAAGAGTACAAACTTTTAGCTATAAGATGAATAAAATCTGGGGATCCCTGGGTGGCTCAGCTGTTTGGCACCTGCCTTTGGCCCAGGGTGTGATTCTGGAGTCCTGAGATCAAGTCCCACGTCGGGCTCCATGCATGGAGCCTGCTTCTCCCTCTGCCTGTGTCCCTCTCTCCCTCTTCCTCTCTCTCATTCTCTTTCTCTCTCTCTCATGAATAAATGAATAAAATCTTTAAAAAAAAGATGAATAAAATCTGAAGATCTAATATAAAGATCTTTTATCTTTAAAGATAAAAGATATATATTTAAGGTTCTCACGAAAATCAAAAACAAAAAAATAGTGATGAATGTGTTAATTAACTCAATGAGGGGAATCTTGACACAATGTCTACATATATCAAATCATCATTTTGTGCACTTTAAATATCTTATAATTTTATTTGTCAATTGTACCTCAATAAAGTGGTAAAGTATAATACATACATACATACATACATACAGGCATCAAAAAGAATGATAATGGCAAGAACTGTAAAATATTAAAGATGTTAAAATGCATTCATTATTTTTGCTGTTACTAATACAAAATAATAAAGCTAATTGGCCAGTACTGGAAGTTGCCAAGATCCTATATCATGACTCTGATGACTGACAAAGGCTTCCAATTGCAGTTTCTTTTTGCTGTATTTGTGTGACCATGTGGCAAAGTTTATTCATATTCTCTTTCTTTTCCTGAGAAAATAACAAGGGACCCATGGTGAAATCCCATTGGTATTTTCTCTTGTGTCATTTGGAACAAAAAGCAAGAAGCATCTCTCAGCATCTCAAAAGAGTTTGCTACTTTCATATCAAAAAACAGAGGTTAGTTACTGAGTGTATCAAAAGAAGGATTCCATTTCATGCCATTTCGGAAGACATACAAAGCAAAACCAGAATCAAGTTGATTGCTAAACAACAGGGATTTAAACAAGCTGTTTACAGATTTCATTCACTTTTCGTGCCTATATGCAATTGTGTTTTGAGAAAGATTATAGACCCTACAAAGCATGCTTAAGAGCAAGAGTTAGAATCTGTTAGTACTTTGTTCCACTAAGACGGAGAAATATTTCATGATAGAGTCAAGAGTTTTAGGCACTATTCAGAGATTACCCCATAATGGTAGCCTAGAAGAAAATTCATATTTTGAAATCAGAATCCACCCCACCCCCTGCCCAGTACCTCAGAACATGGAAGTGTTTGGAGAGCAGTTCTTTGCAGAGGTGATTAGGTTAAAATGAGGTCACTAGGATGGCTTCTAATCCAATATAACTGGCGTCCTTTAAGAATAGGGGTATTTAGACAAAGATATAGACAGAAGGAAGATGATGATGTGAAGACACAGAGAAAAGATGGCCATCTACAAGCCAAGGAGAGGGGCCTGGAAGAGACCTTCTTTCATGGACCTCAGAAGGAACCAACCTTCCCCACATACTGATCTCAGACTTCTGGCTTCTAGAACTGTGAAAAAAAAATAGATTTATGTCATTTAAGCAATCCAGTCTGTGTACTTACTTATAGGAGCCCTAGAAAACTCATACAATGGCTGAATCACAACTTAGTCCAAATGGCAATTTCTTAATCACCATGACTGATGCCTGGAACCTTGATTGGGGCAGCATCCACATGAAAGAGGAAAGTATATATTTATGTAGGGGTAATGAGGCAAGGGAAAATTATATAATTATAAAGGGTAAAAGTAGATGTAGAAACACAGAAAGAAAACATGTAGTGACAAACACACATGCTGTGAGTATTGTCTACTTACATAGGTATATTTTTCCTGTAAACTTCGGGAGATTTTGCTACCTTCATATTAAAAAACAGAGTTTAGTTACTGCATGGAGCAAAAGAAGGGTTTCACTTCATGTCATTTCTAAACAGAAAACTCAACGTATTTTAACTGAAATTAAATGGTACAAATATATATTTACTTCCATAATTGCCCTTTAATGTATGATTTATTTCAGAAGCGTTAAGATTGGAGTGAGTCATTTCAAATATTTAATAGAATGGACTCTAGTTGTGTGCCTTTCCCCAGTAAAAGAAAATATATTAAGGAAAAGTGATTGTTTGATGATGTGTGGGACACACCAGATCTATTTGTTTCTGCCCTTTGAAATAGTCCTTGTATATACATATTTTTTATGCCATACAGCTCAAGGGCTGGTGATTATCTCTTTAAAGGAACTGCTAACCATTTCAGCAAATTGTTGAATATAATATCTGAAAATGATTTCAGAGTGTGAAAACATTTTATACTCTTTGCAAATCAAATGCATTCGGCTGGAAGGGACGAGCTTATGTTGCTGGCTCTATTTTGCATGTTTTTAATACTTAAGAGTTAGATGGTTTAATCTTTGGCTTCTTTGATAAGATGCAGGTGCAATTACATTGATACACCTCAGTAAGCGTCCTCCCTTAACTTAATGTGAGTTTCCAAGTTTGCCTCATGACATGACATTTTCGGCTGATGGCAGAGTAGTAAGCAAATTAATGGGTCTTTTTTCTATAGATTTTTTTCTACTTCCAGTCACACCTAGAGTTAATGAACATAAAAAGTTCACCAGAGTTGATCCAAAAAGAAACAGGAAACAGTGAAATTGCAAGCAAAAATCTCTAACAAATTTGGGCTTGAAGCCAGTTTTAGAGTAACACCCTAATTAGTTTCTTGTGCTGACAAGGGAGAATGGGAATAAGAGAAAAACAGACATGCACAGCCATTAGCACAGGGTCACTGCTTCTATAGATTAGCGCCCTAGTGACTTGATCGACCTCATCACATCCCTGTGAGATCTGACCTTGGGTCTAGACCCTATTTGCCTATAAATTATATTATTAAAAAATACACAGTTCCAGGGGGCATCTGGGACATTTCTGTGCCTTCCTAAAATGTTGCTGTGACCCTAAAACTGCTCTAAAAGGTTGTCTCAATAAAATTTTGTTTAACTAAAAAGCTAAGTCTTAACACAATTCTACTTGGCAAAGAATAAAACAACAACAAAAACACCAGTAAGAGAATAAAAAGATAAGCCATAGACTGGAAGAAAATGTTTGTAAAACACATAGATAATAAAGGATTCGTATCCAAACTATACAAAGAATTCTTAAAAATCAGTAGTAGGAAAACGAACAACCCAAAGTAAAAATGAACAAAAAGATTTGAACAGAAACCTCACCAAAGAAAATATACAGATGGTAAATAAGAATATTAAAAGATCCTCAGTATCGATGTCTTTAGGAAATTACATACTAAAACGGCAATGAACTACTACTACACATCCATTAGAATGAAGCCTTGACAATACCAAACGGTGACAAGGATGTCAACAACAGGAACTTGCACTCATTGTGTCCCAAATGGGTCAGCCACTTTGGAAGACAGTTTGATAATTTCTTATAGAAGTAAATATACTTTTACCATATAATCCAGCAGTTGTCCTGAGTATTTACCCACATTGGTTAAAAACTTGTGTCCATGCAAAAGCCACACTGATATTTTACAGCAACTTTATTTATGATTGCCAAAATTTGAAAGCAGCAAAGACGTCCTTCAATAGGGAAATAGACAGTCTGTGGTTACATCCAGACTACAGGATATTACTTAGAAATAAAAAGAAATGAGCTCTGAAAAACCACAGAGGAACCCTAAATGCACACTGCTAAATGAAAGAGGCCAATCTGAGAGGTTGCATATATTATATGATTTCAACTATATGACATTCTGGAAAAGGCACAACTGTGGAGACAGGACAAACCATCAGTGGTTGCCACAGATTCAGGAGGGGAGGGGAGCATTAATAAGTTGAAAATGAAGAATTTTTAGAGCAGTAAAACTACCCTATATGATATAGTCATGGCGGATACACGTCATTGTACATTTGTAAAAACTTACAGAACGCACAACACAGAAAAGTGAATTCTGATGTAATCTATGGAAATAATAAGGTATTAATATCGGCCATCAATTGTCACACATGTGCCACACTAATGCAAGATGTTAATAATAGAGAAAACTGTACTGGAGTGGGGGGGAGTCAATGGGCACTCTCTTTACTTTCTGTTCAGTTTCTCTGTAAATATAAAATTTACCAAAAAGTAAAGTCTATTAATTTTTAAAACTACACAATAGTATAGCCCATTGAAAGAAATACTTCTTAAGATTGGAATTAAAAGCAAAGGTCATGGTCTTTGAGGGAATCAAGTCATGCCAAGTGGATTTTATGACTAGATTCTACCCATTTTTATCTAGAAGGTCTCAGCCCTAATGGCATTCAGAAATGAAGGAAATAAAACTCTCTTTACAAAAAATAAATAAATAAATAAAAATAAAAAAATAAAAAAAATAAAACTCTCTTTACAACTGTTTTTACATATTCAAGAATCTTCATTTCAATAGATAAAGAACAATGGAAAAAGATCTAAAAAATATATACACAAAGACGCAATGTTAGTTGTGCTTAATGCTGTATGAGCAATGACTAAAGGAAAAAATAATTTTACATTAACTCCTACATAATGTTTTACTTATTCACTTGGACGTTGTTGAAGTTTTAGGCACTAATGATGCACATTTATGTCCCATGTCCTTAGGAAATTTACCGTTATTCACTGTTATCCTGTGACTTTTTGTTTGTTTGTTTGTTTTAATTTTCCTTAGCAAAATTTGCATTCATTTAAACTGAACAAGCACTACTTAAGCATCTGCTATATACAAGACTCTGCCCTGGCCATTGTAGGTGATACAAAAGCATACAAATGTATCTTTATCCTCAAGTAGAATGCAAGTTTGTTGGAAGACAAATATATATATCATCTAAAACATAGTAAGTAATGGTAAGTTCCCCCACTTGCCATTTAGAAGTAAAACAAAGTGATAGGATAGCAAACATGTGCATGGATTACAGTACAGAAGAGTGAGAAGGAATAGCTGAACAGATGGCATAGAGACTGGGCAAAATGTTTTAATAAAATAGTTACTAAAGGTTAGGCTATTTCAGGGAGTGAGAAGGAAATGACTAATAGGACAAACCTTATTTTGCTATCGTGTAAGAAATTAAATGCATGTGTAAATGTACATCTTTGCTTAGAATTAAGCAAGGACTATATATTTTTTATTATTAATTTTGTTCTTGGCTCAGTTGGGGGTTAGGGAATGCCAGCATCAAATATAAGTCTGAGAAAATTCTACCATTTTCTGTCATCTAGAGGAATAAATAACATTGGAATTAATTTTACTTGAAAGTTTGGTAGAAACTTCCCTTTAGGTTTACTGAGCCAATTTTCATAATTATACATCAAACTTGTAATACTTTCTAAGTATCTTCTATTGATGCTTGCCTCCATAGGCTTTTGACTTTTTCATTGTTTGATACTTTGTATTTTTTAGAAGTTATCCTTGTCATCTAAATATCTGATATTCAAATAAATTGGTAAAAATTCAAGAGAAGAGTGCCTAATCCTTTTTCAAATAGTCATGTATTTAATAGAATATATTTCCCTTTCTAAACTTTTCATTTCTTGCGTTTCTTCCTTCCACTTCAATTATTTTTTACAAGATTTTTTTGTTTCTGGAGCTAGCTCTTGCTTTAATTAGGTAAGTTTACTATTTGTATTTTGGTAATTATTTATTTTCTATTTCATTTATTTTTGCTTTTTTCCATATTAATTTAGACATTTTACTTTCTTAGGATTTATTTTTGTGCTTTTATTTGTTAAATGGGATTCTTATCTACTTTCACCCCTTTTTCTTTTCAAAAAAATTATTTAAGACTCTATAATTTCTTCTCAGTATCAGTTTTATCACATTCTGATACAGTTTTTAACTGGTGGTCCTATCACTATTGTCCATAATTCAACAGCTCGGAGTGGTGAATTTGAAGAAATCTATAAAACTTCATTTAAAAAAAAATGTATTTAAAATATAATGCATATGCTTTTTTACTTATTTGTTGATTATAAATTAATTTTATAGCAGTCAGAGAATAGTGAGTGTGTAATTTTTTCCTTGAGACCTTAATGAAGTGGTCTTTATAACTTACCACCGGGCCAAATTCTGTGATCGTTTATCTTTCTTTCTTTCTTTCTTTCTTTTCTTTCTTTCTTTCTTTCTTTCTTTCTTTCTTTTTTTTTTTTTTTTTTTTTTTTTTGATATTATGCAATCTCTCTTGGTTGTTCTCATGAATGCTTAAGCTTCTTAACTGAAGGATTCAAATCCACAGTATCCTTACTTAAGTCTTCTCTACTTGGTCTATCCAATGACCAGAGAATATTTAAAGTTGCTCACTGTGATCATTTTGTTTTCATATTCTAGTATTTTCACCAATTTCTATTTCAGATATTTCAAACTTCTAATGTGTATAAACATTCATGACTTGTACTTCTTGGTTGGATTTTATACTCCATCAATATGAAATATCTCTCTGGAAAAAAAAAATATATATCTCTGGATTTCTTTTAAATGCCAAAGTCTATGTTGTGAAATAATATTAGCAAACCCGTGATTTTTAAGTATTTACCAGAAACTAGTTTTTTTCTTCTCTTTTTCTCATTCTTGCTCTCTCACTCTCTTTTTTCCTTTTCATAAAATAATAAAACCTGTGGCAGAAGCCAAATTATTCTAAAGGGAAAATGAAATATTAACTAGTTTCCTTTTTCTTCAAATTAACCAAAGTGTCTTTTCTATCTTAAATTTACTTAAGATATTCCTCTGGAAACCTGGGTCATAAATCTATATCATATTTTATCCAAGCACTTTGATTTGGTGCTCGGATAAACTTTTTGGTTTAGAAAAGTTGAAGCTATGATTCAAAGCCTTCTTCTAAAACAAAGATCATTTAACAGAAAATTATCTAAGTTATCTTTTTCTATTCTAATCAAATTATAAAATCCAAATTTGTCAATTCTCAACTCTCCTCTATAGAAAACAGGCATTTCATTTTTAACATTACATATTTGAAAGTAGTATGTATTGAAAGGCAGAAAGTTGATCATTTTAAAGATTCAAGCTTTATATTTAAAAATAAGAGAAGGAAAAATGTCAGACAATGGGGAAGGCCCTTAACCTGCTAACACACTCACATGCTGCTACAGGTTGCTACTTTCAAGAGGGTTTGCTGCCCCCTTTCGGTCTTTGCAGAAATAGGATGCCAAAAAAAAAAAAGGCATTAAAAAGGCAAAACTAATTTTTCAAAAAAGTCAACAAATGGCAAGCACCTGTTAATAAAGGTCTTAAGCGATTGTTTAAAAAAAAGAGGCAAAACTATAAGGGTCTCAAATATTTCAAAGGACAGTTTATGTGGTGTATAAAATAAACTTTGTAAGAGAGATCCAGGAGATTCTAAAGCTGCTTTATGCCCTGTCCCTTTGGAAAAAGCAAGCATTAAACATCCCACCATGTGAGCTGTCATCTTTATGTTATCTGATAGCACCCACTGATAGGTCTCCCTAATGATGACAACCATCTATACAGTCTGCACAAACTAGACCGTATGATATAAACTCCACACAAAACTGCACAGGAAATGTACTTCAGGTTGAAAGATGATTAAACAACTTTATAGGACATACAAAGAACACTATGGGAAATAAGAGAAACAGCAGGTAAAAGTTGAAGTTGATGGAAAAAGCAAAAGTTGACACAAAAAGACATAAGAACAGCCTAGAGAAAACAAAATTTTAAAAAAGAGCTCACTACAAGAGTTCATATGTAGAATGAGCAACAGATACCCAGCTAAGGCTATTGTTACATCCTGAAAGGAATCCTAGGACAACATGAATCCTGTTTGAGATCATTCTCTATACATATATACTCCCCAATTTATCCTTACGACAAACCCATCTTACCTAAGGTGGTTTAAGTATATTTCTTTCCTTCCATGTGAAATGAAAGGCATCATTTTATATAAGCTAATTTAGATCTATATAAGTCTTAGTATTTAGTGTATGTGGTAAGTCCCTAAATATGATAATGAAAGAAGATCTGGCCCCATTTTTCCATTTTTAATTCTTACAACATAGAATTCTACAATTGAGGCAAGCTATTTTTTTCAAATTTCATTTTTTACTGTTTTCCTGTTTATTGAAGTATAATTGCTAAGAATTATGTATATTTAAGGGATAGAATGTGATGATTTAATACATATGTACATTCTGAAGTGATAACCATAATCAATTTAATGAACACATTAATCAATTCACATCATTACCTATTTTGTGTGTGTGAGGAGAACACTTAGGACCTATTCAGCAAATTTGAAGCGTATAATGCAATTTGTTAAGTACAGTTATGTTGCTGTATATTATATCCCCAGAAATTATTCATCTTGTAACTGAAAGTTTGTACCTTCTACCCAACATCTCTGCATTTTCCTCTACCACTAACCCCCAGCAATCACCATCCTACTCCCTGTTTCTATGAGTTTGACTGTTTTAGATTTTATGCATCAGATCTGTCTTTCTATGTCTGGCTTATTTCAATTAGCATAATGTTCTCCAAGTTCATCCATGTTGTCACAAATGGGAGAATTTCCTTCTTTTTTATGGTAGAGTAATATTCTGCTACACATAAACGTGTGTATGCACACCAACAACACACAGAGATAAATCATATTTTCTTTATCCATTCATCTGTCAGTGGACATTTGGGTTATTTTCATATATTGGCTGTAGTCAATAATGCTTCAGTGAACATGAGAGTATAGATACCTCTTCAAAATACTGATTTCATTTCCTTAAGATAGATACCCAGAAGTGGAATTACTACATCATGTGGTGGTTCTGTTTTTAAATTTCTGTGGAAATTCCACAGTGTTTTCCATAATGGCTGTACAAATTTGCATTCCCATCACAGCGAACAAGGGTCCTTTTTCATTCTTTGCTAACATTTAATCTCTTTTCTTTTTAATAATAGCAGTGTGAGGTGATATCTCATTGTGGTTTTGATGTGTATTTTCCAGATGATTAGTGATGTTAGCCATGTTTTTATATGCTTGTTGGCCATTTGTATGTCTTTGAAAAAATGTCTAAGCCTTTAATAAATAATAAAAGTAGGTTAAGTAATGATCAAGATGAGGACCTTTTTAGGATTATGTTTATTTTAATTCTGTGCTCCTGAGATTCAAAAACAAAAGAAAGAAGAAAAAAAGAAAGAATTAGAAAGATTGTACTTATGGAACAGAATGGTTCCTACGTATACACAAAATTGGTGTTTTAGAGAATAAAGATTTTTAAAGATTGTATTTGTTTATTCATGAGAGACACACAGAGAGAGGCAGAGACATAGGCAGAAGGAGAAGCAGGCTCCCTATGGGGAGCCCGATGCAGGACTCGATCTCAGGACCCCAGGATCATGCCCTGAGCCAAAGGCAGATGCTCAACCACTGAGCCACTCAGGCATCCTGAGAATAAATTCTTTAATGGAAGAGAAAAAGCATCTTCAATATATAATAAGAAAAATAAACTTGCTGAAATACGGTGTTGAATTTTCATATTAAAAGAGGAAAAAGTGGTAAAGAATTACTAATTCCAGAACACATACGTATTGAGATGGAGTCAGAAAAATAAAATTTTTACAAAAAAGAAAAATCAGGTATCTTAGAGTGTTCCACTGAATTTCCAATGTCAGCAAAGTTTTAAGTAAAAGAAAGTGCAGAAAGAAAATTTTATTCCTACTCGTTTTCTTTCTTTTTTTTTTTTTTCTAAAAGTATTAAGGAAATAGATACTCATTTTCAAGCACATATAACTCAGGTACATAGGACCCATGAGCTTTTCTTGAAAAGAAAAATATATTTCAAGGTGAAACCCAGTCAACACAGAGCAAATATAGAACAAAGAACTCAGGAAGGGAATCTGTAGTAAACGGATTGGGGATGAACGTTAAATTGATTTACATGTAAAACTGTAACTAAACAACTCTGGGAACTATGGTTATGAAGCAGAATGTGGAAATTATAAACCTTATTAAAAATAAAAATATGACAAAATCAATAGTTTGGGAGAATGGATGTAGGAGGAAGTATAAGTAGATTGATTTCCTCATTTTTCATAATAAGTATTCAGTAGACATCTCTTATTTTAATAGTCGTTAATGGACTCTAACCTCCTGCAATGTTATTCATAGTCTTTGTTCTTGAGACGAACACTTCAAGAAATAATATCTCTTATCATGAACACATTTTCCTGAATTTCACCTATTCCTACAGAATTATGTAAAGAGTCAAGAAAAATGTTATAGTTTAAAATTGTATAGAGGAAGTTCATACCACAATAAAATCTAGAAAAGGGAGAAGTTAAACATCCATTCCAGAAAGAAAAATAACATTATTATTCATTCCAAAGAAAAGCACAAAAGAGAAAAGGAAGACTCTCAGGACTTTTGGAAACCATCCAATTTGTTATAAAGTTCAGTTTCATCAAAAGGCAATCATCACCTTTTAGGAAAGAAATGCAATCTGTGTCATTAACCCCTATGTATAATGGTGTGTGCAGCTGTTATTAATATGTAAGCCTAACAGGATAAACATTAATCATTGTCTCTCTCACGTTTTGCTGCACAATCCTAAGTGACACTAGTATCAACAGTTTACTACTCAACAATAAAATTTTGTAGTAGAACATCAAACTGACATACTCTTTTTTTCTAATCTGTTCCTGCTGGAGACTAGGACTTTAATAAATAATTCTGTGATGATATGAATATAATTTTGATGGACACAAGCATCTTTAGGAATTTTCTTTACTAGGGGAAGGTGTGTATGCATGACTGTGCCCTGACATTGGCTCTGGAGGACCACACTCCTGCCAGCAACATGAAACGCTGGTTGCTTTACTCAGCAGCTTGGCATGCAGCTACCTGAGAAATGCGAACTACCCCTGGACACATTCGCCCCGAAATTTCTCATCCATCTTTCCTGATTTCTTTAGCTTTCCCTAATATTCTATCTTCTACTCATTTATCCTATTTATTTTCTGTCTCTTCCACTAGTACATATATTCAATGATGGAAGGACTTTATGTTTGCTCACTGCTATGCTCCCAGATCCTTGAAATTTGAGACATACTTGGAGTTCACTAGCTATTTGTTGAATAAAAAATTGAATGCATGAATCTACAAGCTGTAACCATAAGCTATCTGCCATAAAAATATATTTTAGAAGGAAGCTGTCATTTCCAGGGAGTCATCACTTTAGCCACATTACGTGAAGAATATCCTTAAATTTTTGCATGAAAGCACTTGTTAAAAATTAAATCTGCCGCCTTTAATTAAATCTGATATTGGTATAATTGTCCCTAATCCTATTAAGTAGTCACATCTTAAGTGCAAACAGACTCATGTTCAAATCCCAGTAGCTCAATTTACTAAAATCGTAAATGTCCTGGCTCTCTAGATTACATACTGGATATGTAGACTTTGGAGAATTACCTGATCTTACTAAAACTCATTTCTAAATTGCAAAATAGAGTGTGTAGAGACATCTAGTGTTTATCCATGCCAATTTTTCTTTCATTTTGGTATTAGATTATTTTTTTCACCCCTAAAATAGAGCAGGACTGTATAGCTAGTCATAACCAATTGGTTATGAACACAAGTTGCTTTGACAACCAAACCCTGTTTAAATAGAGTAGCACAGAGATCACAAAGCCTCCCACAGTCAGGGCCTCTGAGTGATGTATAGCAGAACTTTTTACCCACTAACTCATGCTGAATATGTACCATAAGCAAGAGATAAAAATCTATAGTAAGCCAGTGGGAGTTGGATTTAATCTGTTATTGAGACATAATAAAATCATGAATAATCTATGAGAATGATATTTACCTTATAAGATTACTAAGTAATACATTTAAACAATAGACATGGTGCTGGCACAACTCTTTTAAAAGTTTATGATTTATATTATCATTATTATGTTATTTCCTTTTTATTCATTTGATCATGTTAAAGTAATCTCAAGAAGATATAGGATGAGGGAACAAATGAAATTAAATGTGTAAAAGAAACTTTAAAAAGCAGAACATGCAGGGATCTCTGGGTGACTCAGTGGTTTAGCACCTGCCTTTGGCCCAGGATGTGATCAAGTCCCACATCGGGCTCCCTGCATGGAGCCTGCTTCTCTCTCTGCCTGTGTCTCTGCCTCTCTCTCTCTCTCTGTGTCTCTCATGAATAAAATAAAATCTTTAAAATAAAATAAAAAGCAGAACATGAAACTTAAACTGGACATATCATTCATAATGACAAAGATGATATACAGAAGTTAACTGCTGCATCTACAATATTAGCTTAAATTTCATTACATTAGACAAGGCTTCAAGAAAAGGTGAATCGTAAGAAGTAGAAACAAACAACATATGACAATAATCCAAAGAAAAACTCAATTTATCAGCTTTAGTTAAAGCAGCAACATGGAAATGAAGAAACCTACACCTTGCCCTCACTAACACATAGAATAGAGGTTAGAAATAAAAAATTTGTTATTCGATTTTGTGGAAATAGACAAGCTTATTCTAAAATCTATATGGAAAGCTCTAGAATATATGAATACCATCTTAAAATGGAAGAATGAAGTGACAGGGACCACTGTACTCAATACTATTGTTTACAGTATGACCACATTAGTCAAAATGGTATAGTATCAGAAAAGGGGTACATTCAAAGATCAATGAAACAGAAACAGAATGCAAAAATAAGACTAGACAAACTGCCCAGATGATTTTTGACATAAATGCAAAAGCAATTCAACAGAGAAAGAAGAGTCTTTTCAATAAATGATGCTGATCCAATTGAACATTGAAGGCTAAATTAAATAGTTAACTAACCTAAATCTCACATTTTTTCTAAAAATTAATTCAAAATGAATTGTGGACTTTAGAATGTAACACTGTAAGTATTAAAAAAAAAAAAACATGCAGAAAAACTTCATGATCTAGGACTAGGCAAAAAGATCTGGGTCCCGACATCAAAAACATGGTAAGAAAGAAAAAAAAACCAAACAAACCATAAAATTGTACCTAGTCAAATTTTAAAATTTGCTCCGTGAAAGGCCTGGTCTTATGAAGTTTTCATTTAAATTCCATTTTGTTGGGGATCCCTGGGTGGCTCAGCGGTTTAGCGCCACCTTTGGCCCCCGGCATGATCCTGGAGTCTCTGGATCGAGTCCCACATCAGACTCCCTGCATGGAGCCTGCTTCTCCCTCTGCCTGTGTCTCTGCCTCTCTCTCTCTCTCTCTCTCTCTCTCTTTCTCTCTGAGTCTCATGAGTAAATAAATTAAAATAAAATCCTTAAAAAATAAAAGTAAAAAAATAAATTCCATTTTGTTAACATACAGTGTAATATTAGTTTCAGATGTACAATATAGTGACTCAACACTTCCTTACATCGCCCGGTGCTCATCGCAAGGGCACTCCTTCATCCCCATCACCTATTTACCCATCCTCCCACCGACCTCCCCTCTGGTTGATCATTGGTTTATTGTCCTCTGAGGTTATGAGTCTGTTTCTGGGTTTGCCTCTCTTTCTTTCTCCCCTTTGCTCTTTTGTTTTGATTCTTCAATTCCACTCTGAGCAAAATCATATGGTATTTGTCTTTCTTTGACTGACTTATTTCACTCACCGTAATACTCTCTAGCTCCATCCATGTCTTTGCAAATGGCAAGATTTCATTCTTCATATGACTAAGTAATATTCCATTGTGTGTATGTGTATATATGTATAACATATATATATATGATATATATATTCCATAATTTGGCTATTTAGACAATGCTGCTATAAACATTGGGGTTCATGTATCCCTTTGAATTCATATTTTTATATTCTTTGGGCAAATACCTAGTAGTGCAATTGCTAGACCGTAAGAGAGACTATTTTTAGCTTTTTCAGTAACCTGAGTGGCTGACCAGTTTATATTTCTACCAAGTGTGCAAGCGTGTTTCCCTTTCTCCCCATACTCACCAACTCTTGTTGTTTCTTGTGTTGTTGATTTTAGCCATTCTACAGGTCTGAAGTGATAATCTCATTGTAGTTTTGATTTGCACTTCCCTGATGATAAATGATGATGAACATCTTATCATGTGTCTATTGGTCACCTGTATGTCTTCTTTGTGAAAAACATCTACTCATGTCTTCTACCCATTTTTTTTTTAATTTATTTATGATAGTCACAGAGAGAGAGAGAGAGAGGCAGAGGCACAGGCAGAGGGAGAAGCAGGCTCCATGCACCGGGAGCCCGACGTGGGATTCGATCCCGGGTCTCCAGGATCGCGCCCTGGGCCAAAGGCAGGCGCCAAACCGCTGCGCCACCCAGGGATCCCTTCTACCCATTTTTAATTGGATTATTTATTTGGGGGGTCTTGGGTTTTATAAGTTGTTTATACTTTGGAAACTAACTCTTTATCAGATATGTCATCTGCAATGATCCCATTTTGTAGGTTGCCTTTTAGTTTTGTTGATTGTTGCTTTCACTGTAGTTTTTCATTTTGATGTAGTCCCAATAGTTGATTTTTTTTGCTTTTGTTTCCCTTGACTTAGGAGATCTATCTAGAAAAGAGTTGCTACCAGCTGATTTCAGAGAAATTACTACCTGTGCTTTCTTGAGAGACTTTTTTATGGCTTCAGGTGTCACATTTAGGTCTTTAAGTTTTGAGTTTATTTTTGTTCTGGTGAAATATAACAGTCAGTTTCACACTTTTGCATGTTGCTGTCTAGTTTTCCCAACATCTTTGTTGAAGACACTGTCTTTTTCCCATTGGATATTCTTTCCTGCTTTGTTGAAGATTAATTGACCATATACTCATGGGATCATTTCTGAGTTTTCTATTCTGTTCATGGATTTATGTGTCTATTTTTATGCCAAGACTATACTGTTCTGATCATGACGGCTTTGTAATATACCTCAAGTCCAGAATTGTGATGCTTCCAGCTTTGCTTTGCTTTTCAAGATTGCTTTGGCTATTTGGGGTCCTTTGTGGTTCCATACACATTTTAAGATTTTTTGTTCTAGTTCTGTGAAAAATGCTCTTGGTTAGGGATTGCATTAAATGTGAAGATTGCTTTGCAATAGTATAAACATTTTAACAATATTTTTTCTTCCAATTCATGAGCTTAGAATGTCTTTCCATTTCTTTGTTTTGTCTTCAATTTCTTTCATCAGCTTTTTGTAGTTTTCAGAGTACAGATCTTTCACCTCTTTGGTTGGGCTTATTTCTAGGTATCTTTTGGTTTTGGTATAATTGTAAATGGAATTTATTCCTTAATTTATCTTTCTGCTGCTTAATTTTTGGTGTATAGAAACACAACAGGTTCCTGTATGTTGATTTTGTATCTGCAACTTTACTGAATTTACCAGTCCTAGCAGTTTTCGGTGGAGTCTTTCAGGTTTTCTACGTAGACTATCATGTCATCTGCAAATAGTGAAAGTTTTATTTCTTCCTCACCGATTTGAATGCCTTTTATTTCTTTTTGTTGTCTGATTGCTATGGCTAGGACTTTCAGTACTATATTGAATAAATCTGGTCAGAGTAGGAGCAGCTGGATTACTTGGTCAGTTAAGCTCCAACTCTTGATTTTGGCTCAGGTCATGCTCTTAGAGTTGTGAGATGGAGCCCTGTGTTAGGCTCTACATTCACTTGGGAATCTTATAGAGATTCTCTCCCTCTAACCCTTCCCCTGTTTGCTCATGCTCTCTGTCTGTCTGTCTCTCTCTCCCTCCTATTGTCTCTCAAATAAATAAGTAAATAAATAAACAAATATTTAAAAAATTGATGAGAGTAGACATCCTGTCTTGTTCCTCACTGTAAGGAAAAGCTCTCAGTTTTTCCTCATTTAGGATGATATTAGCTGTGGGTTTTTTATATATATGGCTTTATTATGTTGAAGTCTGTTCCCTCTAAACCTACTGGTTTTTATCAGGAGTGAATGGACATTGTACATTGCAAAATGCGCTTTCTGTTCTATGTATTGAAATGGTCATATCCTTTCTCTTATTAATGTGATGTATCACTTTGGCCAATTTGCCAGTATTGAACCACCCTTGCAACCTAGGAATAAATCCCTCTTATCTTTGTCAATGTTTTTTTTTTTTTAATGTATTGTTGGATTCAGTTTGCTAGCATTTTATTGAAAATTTTTACCTTTATGTTCATCAGACACACTGGCCTGCAGCTCTCTTTGTTTGTAGTGTCTTTATCTGGTTTTGTATCAGGGTGATACTCATAAAATAAATTTGGAAGTTTTCCTTCCTTTTTTGTTTTTTGGAATTGTTTGAGAAGAATAGGTACTAACTCTTCTTTAAATGTTTGGCAGAATTTGCCTGTGAAATGATTTGGTCCTGGACTTTTGTTTTTTGGGAGTGTTTTGATTACTGATTCAGTTTTTTTGCTGCTTATCAGTCTGTTCAAATTTTTTATTCCTGTTTCAATTTTGGTAGTTTTGTTTGTTTCTAGGAAATAATCCATTTGGTAATTTGTATGTTTCCAGGAATTTATCCATTGGACAAATGTGTAATTTGTTGGCATATAGTTTTTCATAATGTTCTCTTATAATTGTTTATGTTTTTTCGTAGTATTGGTTATCTCTCCTCTCTCATTTGTGATTTTGTTTGGATCTTTTCTCTTTTCTTGTTGTTAAGATTGCCTAAAGGTTCATCAATTTACTCATTTTTTTTTCAAAGAACCAGCTACTGGTTTCATTGATCTGTTCTATTGTCTTTTTCAGCTTCTATATTATTTATTTATGCTCTTGTTTTTTTTTTTTTAAGATTTATTTATTTATTGGAAAGAGAGCACATGTGAGTGGAAGGATGGGGAGAGAGAGAGAGAGAGAGAGAGGAAGAGAACCAGACTGTCTGCTGAGAGTGGAACCTCATGTGGGGCTCCAGCCCAGGAGCCTAAGATCATGACCTGAGCTGAAATCAAGAATAGGCTGCTTAACCAAGCAAACACCCCTCTGCTTTAATTTTTATTATTTACTTCCCTCAGCCGGCTTTAGAATTCATTTGTTGTTCTTTTTCTAGCTCCTTTAGATATAAGCTTAAGTTATTTGAGATTTTTCTGACTTCTTGAGATAGGCCTATATATACTTCTCTCTTAGGACTGCCTTTGCTTCATCCCAAATGTTTTGGATCATTGAGTTTTCCTTTCCATGGGGTTTTTAAAAATTCTTCTTTGATTTCCTGATTGTCTTGTTCATTGTTTAGTACCTGTCTTTTAACCTGTATGTGTTTGTGGTCTTTCCAGATTTTTTTCTTGTGGTTGACTTCTAGTTTTATAGCAGGTGGTACATGATATGAATTTGATCTTCCTGAATTTTTGAGGCCATTTTTGTGGCCTAATATATGATCTATTCTGGATAATGTCCCATGTGCATTTGAAAAGAATGTGTTTTCTGCTGCTTTAGAATGGAATGTTCTGAATATATGTATTCAGTCGATCTGGTTCAGTGTGTGACCCAAAGCCATTGTTTCCTTGTGGGTTTTCTATTTAGATGATCTATCCATTGATGTAAGTGGATCAATTGTTTAAGTCCCCTACTATTGTATTATTATCATTAGTTCCTTCATGTTTGTTATTCACTTTTTTTGTGTGTATTTGGGTGCTCCAATGTTGGGTGCATAAATATTTACAGTTATATCTTCTTGTTGGATTGTCTCCTTTATTAATATATAGTGCCCTTCTTTATCTCTTGTTGCAGTGTTTTAGAGTCTAGTTTGTCCAATATAATTATTGCTACTCAAGCTTTTTTGACATTCATTGATTTTCCCTAACTTTCAACTTACAGGTGTCTTTAGGTCTAAAATAAATCTCTTGTAGGTATTATATAGATGGCTTTGTGTTTTTGTCTATTCTGACACCTGATGTCTTTTGATTGGAGTATATAGTCCATTTACATTCAAGCAATCATTGATAAGTATGTATTCATTGCCATTTTGTTTCTTGCTTTGTCGTTGTTTCTGGAGATTTTCTCTGATCCTTTCTGGTTTTTCTCTTTCATGCTTTGCTGACTTTCTTTAGTGATATATTTGGATTTCATTCTCTTTATTCTTTGCATATTTCTTAGTCGTTTTTGATATATAGTTATCACTGGGTTTTGTATATAACCTTTTCTGTCTATAATACAGACTGCTATTATTAAGTTGATGGCTAAGTTTGAACCCATTCTTTTCTCCTCTTCTCCTTACATTTTAGATATGTGTTATTATATTTATTATCCCTTTTTGTGAATTCCTTGACTGAACTTTTTATGGAAATATTCATTTTCACTACTTTTGTATTTCTTATCTTTATGTCACTTTTGATCTCTCCTTTCTGTTCAAAGAGTCCCCTTTAATATTTCTTGCAGGGCTGGTTTAGTGGTCATGAAATACTTTAGTTTTTGTTTGAGGAACTCTATCTCTCCTTCTATTCTGAATAATAACCTTGCTGGATAGAGGATTCTTGACTGCATATTTTTTCCCATTCAACCGTTCGAATATATCATGCCACTGCTTTCTGGCTTGAAGAATTCTTGTTGAAAATCTCCTCCTGGCCTTATGAGTTTCCCTTCATAAATTACTGACTTATTTTGTCTTGCTGCTTTTAAGATTTTTTCTGTTATCACTATATTTTGCTAATTTAATTACAATATGTCTTTGTGTAGGTATGTTTTTGTTGATTTTGATGGGAGTTCCCCATGATTCCTGGATCTCAATATCTTTTTCCTTTCCCAAATTAGAGGAATTTTTAGCAAATATTTCCTCAAATAAATTTTCTGCCCCCTTTTCTCTCTCTTCTTTTTCTGGGACTTCCATATTATTAATCTTATTACATTTGATGGAGTCAGTGAGTTCCCAAAGTCTTTTCTCATTTTGCATAAGTTTTCTTTCTCTTGTTCAGCTTGATCATTTTCCATTACTCTGTCTTCTAAGTCATTAATTAGTTCCCCTGTTTCTTCCAGCTGCTGTTCATTGCATCGAGTGTTTCTATTCCCATTTATTGTCCTTTTAATCTTTTATTGATTCTTTTTTATTTTTATTGATTTTCTGTTCAGATAATAAGAGGTAAGGGTCTCACTGATGTCTTCCATTCTTTTCTCAAGTTCAGTGAGTATCCCTATGATCATTGCTTTAAATTCTCCATCAGGCATGATACCTATATCTGTTTCACTTAGACCTCTAGGTGTGGCCTTATCTTGTTCTTTCCTTTGGGATAGATTCCTGTCTTCTCATTTTGTCTAAGTCTCTGCCTGCTTCTCTGTGTTAGAAAAGCCAGTTATATCTCCTGCTTCTGAAAGTAACGGCCTTATGAAGAAGAGGTCATATAGTGCCCAGGGTCTGGTGCTTCAGGGAGTGTCTTCCAGTGTGTGCTGCATACACTCTGCTGTTGTGTTCTGGCTTCTTCATGCCAGTCATCTGCAGAGGCTTTCCTTGACTGCTTTGGGCCATGTTTGGTTCCTGGTTTGAATGTGGTGAGTTTTAAATAGATGTGCTCTGGATTGCTTGTGAAATGAGACCTGTTACCACCTCCACAGGAACTGAGGCTCTTCAGGACTCTGATCTAGACACATGGTGTAGACAGATGATTGTCCTGGTCTTCTAGGAGGGGCTTGCCACTCTGGGACTGAGAAGAACAGTTCTACAAGTGCAAGGGAATCAGGGCTTAGTGTAAGCAAGTTAGAGAGCCAAAGGCACTACTTCCAGCAGTGGCTCTAGGGGTGAGGAAGGGAAATGGGAAGGGAAGCTCCTTTGTACTCAGAGAGGTGTCTCTATGAAGGTTGCCTCTCAAGCACACATTCTGAGAAGAGCAAATAATCTCCTTGTGTGTGCCTCGGGGTCTCTTCAGATTGCTGTTTCACATCATATACACTTGGGCTGCTTGCCTTCTGTCCAAGAGAAGTGCAGTACCCTCCAGGTTCTATCCCAGCCAAACGTGCTACCCTTTAAAACTCCAGCCAGGCTGTAAGCTCTGCTAGTTGCAAGAACTCACAAAATTCAGCCCCTCTTGAAGCCATTGGCTATGAGGAAATGTTCCTTGTGCATTCTCCTGTGTGCTCCTCTCTCATCTTTCTCCATAACTGTGGCTCCTGCTATTCCACAGCAGCCAGGATTCCTTTTCCCTCAAACCATGTTTCTGTACTTCCTACCTTCTTTAATATAGCATCTTCTCTCTCTTTAGTTGTGGAATTTGCTCTGTAAGTCTTCAGGTCAACATCTTGTGTATTTAGGATGATTTGGTAATTATTTAGTTGAATTTGTGAGATGAAGTAAGCCTAGGGTCCTTCTACTTCTGCAGCTATCTTCCTGTCTCCTGAAAGGCCCTCTCTTAAGAGGATAAATGACAAGTGATAGACTGGATAAAATATTTGCAAACCACATATCTGACAAAAGACTAACAAGTATCCAGAATACATAAAAACTCTCAAAACTCAATAGTAAAAAATAACAACAAAATCTAATTTGAAAATGGGCAAAAGAAATTGAACATACTTTTTACTGAAAAGGATATATGGATGACAAATGAGCAAGTAGAAAGGTATTCAATTTCATTAGCCATCTGAGAAATGCAAGTTAAAGTCATAAGGAGGTAGCCTAGAGCACTTCTGAATTAGTGACAATACCAAATGCTGATAAGGATGCAGAGGAACTGGATCCCTTATACATTATGGTACAAAGGCAAAATGGCACAGCCACTCTGGAAAATAGTTTTTTTTTTCTTTTTTTCTTTAAGATTTTCTTTTTTAAGTAATTTATTTATTTATTTATTCATGAGAGACACACAGAGAGAGGCAGAGACATAGGCAGAGGGAGAAACAGGCTTCCTGCAGGGAGCCTGATGTGGGACTCCATCCCAGGACCCTGGGATCAGACTTGAGCCAAAGGCAGACTCCCAACCACTGAGCTACCTAAGTGCCCCAGTGTGACTATCTCTTATAAGAGTAAATATGTAATTGCCATATGACCCACAAATTTTACTCTTTGACAATTGTTATAGCAACTTGATTTGTAATAGCTCAAAACTGGAAACAACTCAACCTCCTTCAAAAAAAAAAAAATCAGTAAGGAGTTAAACTCTGCTGTAGCTACACCATACAATGTTAGTAATAATATGGAATGAACTACTGATACAGATAGCAGCCTAGAGGAATCTCTTAAAATTATGCTGAGCAAAAAAAAAAAAAATGCTAATTTCAAAAGGTTTTACACTGTATTATTCTTTATCTAAAATTCTTTTGAATGACAATATTAAGATTAGTGGTTGTCAGTGATTAAGAATGGTCACTTAATGGTCATTAAGAATTGGAGGATGTGGGAAGAGTGTGAGACATGGTATAAAGGATCATTTTGGTGTTGGAATTGGTCCGTACATGACAGTGGTGGTTTATACACAAAACTACAAATGTGATAAAAATGTCATAGAACTACATGCACACACACACACACACACACACGTACATGAGAAAAACTAAAACAGGATATCTAAAGAAGAGTGGATTGTATCGCTTGTCAATATCTTGGTTGCAATATTTTACTATAGTTTTTCAAGATGTTATCTTTAGGGGAAACTGAGTAAAGGTACATAAACTCTGTAATTTCCGACAACTGTATGCAACTCTGCAATAATCTCAAAATTAAAAGTTTAATTAAAAGATGTAAAAAAAATAAATAAAAAATAAAAAAAATAAAAGATGTTACTCAACAGCATAAGAATGATATTTTTTATCTCTAGTATAGAAAGCTAGGGAAAAAGAAGCAATAGTTTTGAGATTCTGAAGGAAAATAATCTTGAATATAGAATTTATTATTTGAATTCACACTGAAATTGAGGACAAAATAATATTTTCAAAAAGGCTAAGAAAAATTATCATTCATTAGTCTATTCTGGAAAAAAAAAGAGACAACAATAACTTAAAGACCTCTTTTTGCAAAATGAGAAAGGACTCCAAGAAAAGAAAGCATGAGATATGATGAATAATATACAAAGTGTAACACAATAGCAATTATGATGAAAATTATTATAGTGTTAGAAAAATATTCCTTAAAGATAAAGGTATTAGGTTAAAATGGTTAGATTAGAGTAAGATGGTTCTTTTTTGATAGATAAGTATGATTAGATTAGCTTTGTAAAGTTTTTAGATCATCTTCTAAAATAACTGAAATAATCTTTATCAAGATTGTCAAAAGAATCAAAAAGAATAGAAAATTCTAACAATTAAGCAGAAATCTGAAATGAAAGGAAGAATATTAAACAAAGTGTAAAAATGGAGAATATCAAGTAAATATCAAGAGGACAAATGATTATCACTAATTAATAAATGTGGAAGTATCAAATTACCATATAAAGTAACAGATTACTAAACAAGGTTAAAATAATCAGTTACATTCCTTTTACAAGTGTTCCATCAAATCAGAAGGCTAGAATACAGTTGAGAAAAATGGAACTGAAACAGAAAATTTGAAAGAAAGAAGCAAATAGAAAAATAGAGTTTACTAAAGAAGAAATAAAAATGGCTAGTAAACATCATAAATGTTATTTAACCCCACCTGCTAAATTAATAAGGTTTGTTTTTTTCACATTAATTTAAAATTTAAAAAATACTATTCAATATAGAGAAAGGTATCTAGCTGTCTAATATATCGCTATGAAATAAAACCTAAAGAATGTGTGAGCATATCTTACAGACTTATATTTCATGTTAACATATAAAAGCATGTGAAATTTGTAGTTAAAAAAATGTTTGTAATGTATTTAAACTTTTTCCCACATTTGTTTGACCACAGGCCCTTTTGCTAAGTAAGATAGGTTAACATCCTGGAAAGTGATTAATACATGCTGCCTTGGTCAATGGATTAGTTAAGGAATGTGGTTTCACAGATCCACCTACCTGAGAACAAGTGTCCATTTAAAAGGAATAATAAAAACAACCAAGTCACTAGAGAGAGAGTGAAAGGTTTTTATATTAAGATTCATAACTCAGAATACAGACTGTGCATGTCTTTTCGCTATTCCCACTTGTCAAAACTCAGCATTTATATTCAACAAATAACAAATTAAGAAATGCTGTGACATGGGATAAACAGAATTAATGCATATTCAGTCTTCACTTTTTTTTTTAAAGATTTTATTTATTTATTCATGAGAGACACACACACACACACACAGAGAGAATGAGAGAGGCAGAGACACAGGCAGAGGGAGAAGCCGGCTCCATGCAGGGAGCCTGACATGGGACTCAATCCCAGGTCTCCAGGCCCCAGACCAAAGGTAGGTGCTAACTCGCTGAGCTACCGGGGCTGCCCAAGTCTTCACTTTCTTTTAAAAATGTTGTTTCTTAATTTCCCAATATGGAAATGATTTGCCTGGTGATATTTGCTGCTTTTACAGGAAATTAGTGGAAATATTTTTCTTAATATTTTAGTTAAGGTGTTCGCAGTTGTCAGCCAATTGTCATGAAAAAAAGCTTCTGTCCGTGTACTATCAACATCAACCACATTATGTTAGAATATAAAAAATATACTTTTAATAAGAATTTATAATAGAGATTTTTTTAGATGAAACAAATTTAGAATTATTTACTAGTTTGACCACAGAATAAATATGCTATTACAAGGTATGTCAACAGAGGTGAGTTGGAAAAGGCCATTCCTTGCTAAAAACAATGTGATTTTGATCTTGTTGTCACAAATATGATAATATGTAAACTTTACTGTTACAGAGAGCTGATCTCATCTAAATGCAAAAACCCTCCTTCTATACCTAGTCTATTTCCAGAAATCTATCAATGTGTTTCCATTCCTCAGACAGAGCTGACATTGACTCAGTAGGCCAGGTTGCCCTTTCCTCCCCTTTGGATGCTCCGTCTATGATCTGAATGCTATGTTCCCCCCTCCCAAATTGATATGTTGAAATCCTAATGCTTGATGAGATGGTATCAGGTGGAGTTGTCCCTCAGGAGGAGGTCACAAGGCTGGAGCCTTCATGAATGGGATTAGGGTCTAAGAAAAGAGCTCCAGAGAGCTCCTTTGCCCCTTTCATCATGTAGAAGGTGCCAGCTATGAACCAGGCAGAGGGCTTTCACCTGACCATGCTGGCACCCTGAGCTCCAACATCCATCCTTCAGAACTGTGGGAAAGAAATTTCTGTTGTTTATAAGGTACCCAGTTGGTGGTATGTTGTTACACAGAGCTCTCTGCAACACCAGGAACACAACACAAAATAAAGAGGCTGCCCATCCTCCCTTTCATGGACATCCTCCAGCAGGCTTTTTGGCGATCTTTTTCCTGATAGTAGCACGGTGATTTTTATTTTACCAATTTTCACTTAACTAACATATGAGGCTGGGTGAATGAAGGTAGCACAGAGTGGGGTTTGTGCCAGAATCTGTAGCCCTAGAGATAGCTGCATGTACCCTGTACCCTCGTTTGAATCAGTTGGGTGACTGCATGATCTGACAATTCTAAAATAGGATACATTTCATTCACTATCCCCTATTCCCAGTGCTACATGGAATCTTTTCAATTTTAAGCATGATACTGAATTTGGAGCAGCAGTGGCTCCAGAAATTTTTTTGTGGAGGAAACTAGGGGGTCATAATGTGGTTGGGAGGGATGGGGCAGGCAAGATGGAATAGCTAAGGAATTTATCTATATTTTTTTCCCATAACGACACATGGAGATCCCCAAGGAGTAAAGATATCAGTAGTCCTTTTTTTGTGTACTAATTAGCATTAAAAAGGAAACTGCCTCTCTTCTGCAGTTTTCCTTGCACTGCTTGCTTTTTTGACTTGAGGTTCAGTTTGTTGTTGAGTACCTGTAATTCTATTTTGCGAGGTGGTCGTTGTGGAGTTCTGCAAAGTTGAGGCTAGGTCCAGCTAAATCCGAGGCTGCTTGTGTTCTCAACACCCTCTCCTGTTGTATTTCTTTTGGTTCTTTTGTAAAGATGCAGAGAAAAATGTAAAAACGTGTACCTGTGTACCTGTCAGACCCTGAAGATACTATCATCCTTCCACATTTGTTTACTTGTCTGGATTTTCAATCCCTGGACCGGGTAGGTGACAATGTGGAGTTGTCAAAAGGAAGGAGAAAGAGGAGTTGCCCTTTTTATTTTGTAATAGAGATATAATTGACATATAACACTGTGTAAGTGTAAGGCATATAACCCATTGATTTGATACATTTATATATTGTACTATGCTTATCTCAGGAGCAGCAGCTAACACCTCGATCGGGTCACATAATTATCATTTCTTTTTTGTAGTAGGAACAATTCAGATCCGGTGTCTCGCCAACTTTGGAGTTTACCAGGCAGTATTATTGTCTGTAATCACCGTGCTCTGCATTAGATCTCTAGGACTTATTTACCAGTTCTGAACAACATCCCCCTCAGTTCTCCTCCCACCCCCCAGTCCTGAGGAACCAACCTTCTACTCTCTTCTTATGAGTTCAATATTTTCAGATTCCACATATAAATGATATCAGGAGTTGTCTTTCTTAATTGTTTTATTTATGGGCTTTTTTGGTTCTCATTGGAATGTCCTGAGCTGGTTGGAGAGCTGGGAGGAATGGTGGAAGAGGGGCTCCCTTGGGTTTGTTCATGCATAATGAATTCATAACGTTAAACACAGTTTGTCACCTCTAGGATGGCGCACTGTGGCTTAATGTCATTCCACTGACTTTGCCCACTCTTTCAGGAGGATCTGTGCAGAGCTATCATTTTATTTAAGAAATATTGCTCAGCGTGGCTTAGATATAATAAACTTTACTGGGGAGCTGAGGGGCTTGATTTGTCCCTGGAAATCTGCTCTTTCAAAGTTTTGCCGTGTTTTATTGGAGTCACAGAGTTGGTGCTTGTTCCTCCAGATAAAATCTTGCTCTAAATAACTACCCAATAATGTGAGGTTAGAGATGAGTGACAGGTTGTAATGAGAATGTTTGTTTGCTCAACCACTAGATTTTTTTTCCTAAGGAAGAAACATAAAACTAAATTATTCATGTAACATTACTGACTCCCACACTATTGATTTATAATCGCCATTGTCAATTTGCTCCCCCTCCATCCATCCCAACAGGTTATTACTTACAGATTGTGGTATTATTTGCTGCCAGGATTGCATTTTTAAAAATAAGTATCAACAGTGAGAGGAAATTTTTAGCATGCCAGAGAGTTCCTTTCCTCTTGAAAATAACATAAGCTGCATCTCTGGTTTTTAATTAATCAGATACCAAGAGTTGATCCTAAAATTTCAAATAGGATCAAAATGAGTGGCAAATGATAAGCCTGAAATAATTGAATAGAGTAAGAGAAGAAAGTTATTAGAATGAGTCTCTTTATGATTTAAGGCCAATGCCAGAGTAATCAAATATTGATCATTTTACTGACAAAAGACTAAAATTAAATGATATATTTATTAATTGGACTATAAGATAACAATTTGTTTTATTATACACTCAGGCTCTGGACATAGAAAGAAAAATATGACATGGCAAGCTATAAAAACTATTTATCATTTATTAGCAACTAGGTAATTTTTAGTTAAATATTAAGTAATTACTTTGAAGAGTTTTCTCCATCAGAAGGCTGATAAAATTCCATTTATTCAATTTCAATAGGCAGGTTAGTAACAAGCTATGCAATATGTCAATGTACCAACCTGCAGAAGGAGTAACTAGGAAAAAAGCACTCATGTCATATATCAAAAAATACGCTCTGTGCTATATACAAAGGGAGTAGTAAGGGAGTCTTTCCTTCCTTTCAAATAAAATGATTGGTTTTGAAAAGCTGTCTAAGTCACACAAAGATGCAGAATATTAACAATTTATAATGCCAGGTTATCCTGGAGCTAGGTCTGTAGTGTGTCAATGTAAGGTTCTCACAATTTACTCTAATATTTGTGACAGGTATTTCCTGCCCTCAAAATTATCACTAAGGTAACCTTTTAGCAATCTCAACCAGCGATGCTTTAAAAAGACAATGAAAAGAGAACTCCAACAAACACAACACCACCAAGGCATTATCCAGCCTCAGTCAGTGCTCCCGGAGAGGAGGACACAGGTGTAGGTTAGGGTAGCTGTACTGGTTTCTGTGCTTCCACAGCTGAAGAATCACCTTAACGCTAATAACCTTGCTTGAGTCCTAACCTTACTCTTAATAAAATTATTACAGTTTTCTCATTTATGTATTCCTCTCCACAACCACCACCACCCCCCCCCCCCACTGGCCCGCTCAAGCTGAAAGGGTTTCCGAATGTCTAAATTTATTTATTATTTTTTTAATTTTGGTTAACAAGCAGCATTTGGTGTATAGTGGATGACTAATACAGCCTACGTGAATTCAAATTACCCACCTTATAGGATACGGACTTTTTTTAAAGACATTATTTATTTATCTATTATTTATTTAGAGAGAGTGGGTGGGATGGAGGGGAAGAGGGAGAGAGACAATCTCTAGCAGACTCTGCACTGAGCATAGAGTCCAAGGTGGGGCTCAATATCGTGACCCTGAGATCATGACCTGAGCAGAAGTCAGGTTGGACACTTAACTTGACTGAGCCACCCAGGTGCCCCTACATACAAACTTCTTAAATAAAATAACTGAAACTGCTCCTCTATTTCATTTCTGTGCCTCTTTATAGGCATAAGCCCAAGCACACATGCAAACACACACTCGACATCCACTTTTTATAGAACTCTGATACACTTTGGATTCACTACTTATACCCATTTGATTCTCTCCTAAAGAAAGAAATACATTTTGAACTGCTTAACAGATTACTGTCACCCACCTGGCATGCCTTCTCCCATCATTTAGCATTCCTATAGCATTTTGGATTTGCTAAGTGCTTTGTAATAATTTTTATTCTCTTGACTATTACACTTTTGATGAGTAACAATATTTCAAATGTACTTTATTACATTCTGGTTGCTTCTATACATCACTAAGGAGGAGAAATAAGATCTAGTGGGATGTCCTTGCACAATATTAGTTTGAGAGTTTTATTCAGAGTATTAATATTTTAACCAAGTGGAAAACTTTGGAATAAATAGTATAATGTGAATTAAATCACTATTACTTTCCTATAATTTAGATTTATTACTATTCATGTAAAACTGCTGAGCCTTCTCCAGGGTACTCAACTTTCTAAGGCCAACTTTCTGCTGAATCACACTTGTCAGTAAATCACTGATTCACTGATAATTTTTCAGGTTCAATGACAGTTTTTTTCTTCTTTTATATCATATTATGGACTCTGGGTCCCTTAAGATAGTCATATTTCATTTTCAGCTAAAGAAAGAATAACCTGGGTATATAGAGTGTACATTTAGATTTTTCTGGGCTTTCAATAAGTACACTGTTTCAGAAATATAGTCAGTTATGAGTCATGATGCCTTTAGCATTTTCCAGTATCCTTTGCTTGTATATAGTCAGATTATATATCAATATACATCAGAAATTCAGAAGTAGCAAATGACACCTTATTATAAAGCTGAAGCTGCAAATCAACAACCAATATTGATTGCTGTTTGTACAATACAGTCTTATTCACCATGACTCTCAATCATAAACCCTTCAGACTGTGCACACTAATTCACTTATTATTAGCGGTATGTTGATTCATCACCTGCCTTAATTCTATTCTATGATCTTGGATTTCTTTTTTTTTAAAGATTTTATTTATTTATTCATGAGAGACACAGAGAGAGGCAGAGACACAGGCAAAGGGAGAGGCAGGCTCCCCGTGAGGAGCCCGATGTGGGACTTGATCCCAGGACCCCAGGATCACGATCTGAGCCGAAGGCAAACACTCAACTGCTGAGCCACCCAGATGTTCCTGATCTTGGACTTCATTGCTCATTTAAATTTCAACAATCATTTCATATCCAATAACCACTTCAAGAACTTACCCTAGCTTTGTAATCCACAGATGTCTCCAGGAGCAGGTAATGAAAAAATAGTGGAAAGAACAGGTTTGAATCCTGGCTTAAGTGTTTCCTGCCATATGACTCGAGTTCCTGATTTGTAGAAGTGGATGCTGATTATACCTGTTTCTTGAGTGTACAAGTACTCTGAAATGAAATAATTCAAAATAAATCATTAAAAGCTATGACACATAAGGGCACCTGAGGTAGCTCAGTAGGTTAAGCATCTGCCTTCAGCTCAGGTCATGATCCTGGGGTCATGATATTGAGCCCCACATCAGGTTCCCTGCTCAGCTGAGTCTGAGTCTGCTTCTCCCTCTCCTCCTCACTTGTGCTATCTCAGTCACTCTCTCTGTCTCTCTCTCTGTCTCTCAAATAAATAGAATCTTAAAAAAAAAAGTTATAACACATAAATTGTTTTTAAATTTCCACAATTTTTTTTCATTATTACGCTTGGAGTCTGTGCATATCTCCTAGCAGGTTGAGTAACACATTGTTTCCTCTTTATCTTACCTCTCAATATAGATTAAAGCTTTGTGAGGCTAAATAATATGTACAGTGATTTTATTATGTTCTGCACAGCTAGTCGTATACTTGATTCAGTAAAATTTGATTATAGATAGATTCTTTCTCTTATTCACTAGATAACCAGTTATCTAGTTTAGATGACTAGATTAACAAATGATTTTAGCTTGATGGAACTTATCTGGTTTCACTACCTCCTTTCTTCAAAAGTGAGGAAGGCATTTGTGCCATTTAAGAGAGTTTCTTTCTGAAACAGAACATTGGAAGAGAGAAATAAATAAAACAGCCATACTCTTTTGTGATGGGAATGAAACAGTGTCTTAGGATAAAGCAGCAATAAATATCATTGAAGAAAAGATTATATGCACTGACGAAAACTAAAACTGGTAAGAGTTAGCCAAGAAAGGAAATAGAGGAATTTGAAAAATGGTCTGACCAGGGCAATCAATCCCAAGTTCCTACTACAATGGGAGCTATTCACCAGTTGGAGGAAACTCTGAGTTTTGGTGACCCTTCTAGTTCTGAGGTCTTGCAGAAGTAGGTTAGACTAGGATTACAAAATTTGTCATCGATAAAATTAGCGCATGATACCACCTGGTTCATAAAAGTAGTGAAAGATTTTTGTCAATTATTAATTTTACCAAAAAGCAAGCTCTCTGGTTCTCTAACTTTGGAGAATTTTCTCTAAAACATTAGCCTTAGGAGGAATGTACTAGAATGATCACATCTGAATAGGTCATTAACATAATTCAAGAAATACACAGGGTCTTGATTTTTCTTTGTGATTAAAGGAAAGCTAATCCTTAATCTGTTACTTATGTAGCATGTTTTCTAAAAAAAAAGTTTCCTATTATCAAATACGTAGTAAGTTATAACAATTCCATCTAATAAAGTACAAAAATCTCTGTTGAAGCTTTATTGGATTACATCATTCCCCCAAATTAACTCAAAATCATAGACCTACATATAAAATGCAAAACTATAAAAGTTCTAAAAGATCACGTAGGAGAACACCTAGATGACCTTGAGAATGGCAATGACTTTTTAAATACAACTCAAAGGCGTGGTCCATGATAGAAAGAATTGATGTTAGACTTCACTAGAAGTTAAAAACTTCTGCTTCATTAAAGATACTGTCAGTAGAATGAGGAGACAAGCTACAGACTGAGAGAAAATAGTTGCAAAGACATATCTGATAAAAGACTGTTATCCATCATATACAAAGAACTCTTAAAACTGAGCAGTAAGAAAACAAAAGAAAAATCAGTTTAAAAATGAACAAAGGATTTGAACAGACACCTCAGATAGCAAATAAGAACATAAAAAGAAGCTTAACATTGAGCTTCAGGGAAATGCCCTTTGAAACAATTAAAAATTAAAACAACATGCCTATTAGGATGTGAAATACAAAAAAACACTGATAACTCTAAATATTGGTGAGGATGTGGGGCAGGGACTCTCACTCATTGCTGGTGGGAATGTAAAATGGTACAGATACTTTGGAAGACGATTTAGTGATTTCTTATAAAACTTTTTTTTTTAATTTTTATTTATTTATGATAGTCACAGAGAGAGAGAGGCAGAGACACAGGCAGAGGGAGAAGCAGGCTCCATGCACCGGGAGCCTGACGTGGGATTCGATCCTGGGTCTCCAGGATCGTGCCCTGGGCCAAAGGCAGGCGCCAAACCGCTGCGCCACCCAGGGATCCCCTTATAAAACTTAACCTACTCTTCCCATACAATCCAGCAATTGCCCTCCAATTTACTCAAAGGAGTTGAAATCTTACATATACACAAAACACTTGGTCCAACACATGAAGGTTTATTCATAATTGACAAAACCTGGAAGCAATCAAGATGTCCTTCAGTAAGTGAATGGATATATAAACTTTGGTCCATCCAGACAGTGGAATATTCAAAGCTTAAAGGAAATGAACTAGGAGGCCATGAAAAGACATGGAGGAGACTTGAATGCATATTACACTAAGTGGAAAAAAAATGTTTTGGAAAGGGTACAGACTATATGATTCCAACAATGTGACATTCTGGAGAAGACAAAACTATGGAGACAGTAGAAAGATGAGTGGATGTCAGGGGTTACAGGGGAAGGAGGGAGGAATAGGCTGAGCAAAGAGGATCCTTGGGCAGTTAAACCACTGGGCATGGTACTATAATGATGTTTACAGGTTGTGATACATTTGTCCAAACCTATAAACTATACAATACCAAGAGTGAACCCTAAGGTAAACTGTGGATTTGGGGTGATTCTGTTGGGTCAGCATGGGTTCATCCTTTGTACATTCCCATCCACACTGGTGGGCATTGTGGATAATGTGTGGAGGAAGAGGGTATATGGGAACTCTCCATGCTTACCACCCAACTTTGCTGTGAATCTACAGGTGCTCTAGAAAATCAATTTAAATTTTATTTAAAAAGAGTTTATTAAGATATCTAGAGAGGTACAAAGAAGTATTATTAATGGCTTTTATGACAATTGCCAGCCTGGTTTTGCTGAAAGGTACCATTTGAGCTTGAGTCATGTGAAAGAGACAAAACCAGGGAGGTCATGCAGGTTCCACACGGCCCTGCCGGTCCGTCCACGAACATGAAACTTTTATTTTTTTCACCTTCTTTCATCCAATCTTCTTCACACCCAACCTTGTTCCTGTTTGCAGGCTTTCTATAAATTGGTTTTCAAGTTCCTTACATCCATACCTATCCCAACCTGATTCCAGTTTGTGTAACTCCATTTCTTATTTATCTGGTTTTGGTTCCTGGCTGTATCTTGTCCCTGTTTCACTCAAAGGAACTCAGAAGTACAAATCCTGACCCCTTCCCTTCGCATAAACCAGAGTATGGCAAAGATGTTATGGAGAAGGTGCTCATCTATGTTTCTCAAAACGGTTAAATTTAAGCCACTTCTATAAACTCCCAGGTTAAGTTTCATTTTCAAAAATAACACTTTTAGAGTGTAATTAAAATAATAAAATGATACTTTACAATGCTAAAGTAGACTGCAAAACTTTGAAGATTAGATATTGTATAATTTACATTATATATCTCTATATATGTAAGATAATTATGACCAACCAGTAGAAACAACAGCAGCAGCAATGAGAAATACACACATTCATAGACACAGGCATTAGGGTTTTAGTTTCTGCCTTCTGTTGGCACCTAAGCAAGAGCTGATTTCTTTAAAAGCTAACTTTGAAAAGATCCGCTGGGGGAAAAAATGTAAGATGTTCATATGTATGTTAGGTCTTGGGCTTTTCGTTCAGAAAAGTGACTGGTTTGATTCATATACAAATTAGGAAGATTGCTCAGTTTGATTCAGTTGTCAAGAATTCCAAGCCTGCCAGTTTATTGTGGAGAATCCTAAAGCAGAGATTTATCCATGAATACATACTTGGTGTCTTTCCTGATCAATAGGACAGTGATTGCTTATACAATCATCCTGTGAAGCAATTTCTTTGCCTCCCATCTCTATCACACTAAATTAGGAGGAAGAATATGAAAGTTTTATTTTCTCAAGCATGCCATGCTTCAAGGATTTCTTCCCCATATTTAAATACTAGAAAATAGAGATTAAGTGAGAAGCAGTTTGGAAAATTTCAAGCTTGGATTTTATTTGTTCCCACATGTTCTTCATAAATTTTGAAGATAGTAGAAGATTTAAGATGCACACAGCTGACAGTGACAGAAAACCACATCACAAGCTAGTTTAAGCCATGAGAAAATGCATTATCTCACAGGGCAGGAAATCCTAAGGAGAACAGTTCCAGGACTCAGTAGGAGACTTGCTTACGCTTAAACCGAGGTTTCTCTTCATCCTTCCAAGTGTGGAAGTGTGTCTGCTTGGCTCTCAGTTTAGTGTCTCACTGTTACAAGATGGGTGCCAGAGGTCCGGTCGTCTCATGTTAACTTCACAACAGTTAGCAGAAAGAGATGGACTATCTTCCTGTGTGTCTTTTGTTCTGAAGGTAAGCATTCTGACGGGAAAACTGACAAAACGTGTCCCATGCCCATTTGTAAATCAGTTACCGGCAAGGGAAATTGGATTGTTATAACTGATTTTAGGAATAAACACAAGTGAAGACTATAGATATAGAAATATATCAACATCTTTTTCTAGGAATGAATCCTGAGAAGCAAAATCCCCCCCACCCCCGCTTTATGGAAATAGAATTGACAAACATTGTATATTTATGGAGAAAGTGATATTTTGAAATAGATTCCATAATCAGTTAACATACACGTCACCTTACAGTTACCTTTGTGTGTGTGTGAGTGCTGAGAGCACTAAAGACCTATTATCTCTTAGCAAAATGCAAGAATACAACACAGTATTACTGATTATAGCCACCATGCAGTACATTGGATCCCCAGAACTTATTCATCCTGCGTAACCAAAACTTGATAGCCTTTGACCAACGTCTCCCCATTTCCTTTACCCCCCACCCCCGACAACCACCATTCTATTTTTTAGATTCCACACATAAATGGGATCACACAGAACTTGTCCTAGATTTATCTATCCCTGGGCAGCTCCAAAGGCCAAAATCCTTTGGCAGTTCCATGGTGTAATAGTGAGCATTCAGGACTTTAAGAAGCAAATTTCATTGACCATGAGGACATATCACTTGTATGAACTCTTTTTATAATTGGCTTCCCATACTAAATTTCAAAATCCTTTCTTTGGAAGATGATCTATTTGCACCTCTATGGATGTTTAGTGTCCACAAAGTAGATATGCAGGAAAGATTTTTTTTGTTCATTATGTTGTGATTTAAAAACTCATAAATAAAATACTCTGAAGTTTGGCATAAGAACCCTGCCTTCAGTCATGAACTGCAAGATAATAAATAGCGTTTTATTTAGGTTAGTGCAAGCTCTGTAATAATTAGTCCTCAAATATATAAAGTTAAAGAAACAAATAGCTTATTTCTTGCCCACCAGTACTTGTCAGATATTGTTGGTAGTGTGTGGCCCACGTTCATGCAGTTATTTCTGGACCCAGGATAAGAAAAGTTCTTCCATCTTTAATTTTTTTAAGATTTTATTTATTCATTGATGAGACACACACACAGGAGAGGCAGAGACTCAGGCAGAGAGAGAAGCAGGCTCCATGCAGGGAGCCCAACATGGGACTCGATCCCGGGAACCCGGGATCACATCCTGAGCCAAAGCAGAGGCTCAAGCACTGAGCCTCCCAGGTGTCCATTCTATATTTAATTTTTAAAGCTTTCCCTAGGGATTATCTCTCTTTCAGCCTGCTGGGATGGTCACATAGCATGAGAGGACCTCATGGACCCAGCTTGGAAATGTTACAAGTCATTTTCATTCACTGGCCAAAACTTCATTGTAGGATCCCAGCCAACTATGGGGCGAGGCTGGGAGAGGAGGCTGGGTCTGTTCCAGCAAGAAGAGAATCCAGACAGATGAACTATTTGATGTACACATAGCATGCTCTACATCGATGACCACGTCTAGTTCTTATAACGACCCCATGATATAAATATGATTAATACCCCCATATTGCTTATGAGAAAACAGACACATTCAAATAGGTTAATCAAGTATTTTACAGTAAGTAGTAGAGGCTGGAGTCAAAATTTCCAAGTTTTATCTTTTTTATGTTATACTATTTGGTTCTCTGAGGTAGAGTAAACTAGCCATTTGTACTCTCAACGTTCTCTCAATCATTCCGTGTGCTTTGCTTGACCCAAATTCCAGCTGCCAATATCTGATGCCTCCTGCAGAAGTAAGTGTCAGCGACCTACTGTGCTTGAATGCTTAATGCCTGCCTCTGCCTTCCTGTGTCATTCTCACGCCTGCCCACTGGTGTTCCCAAAACTTTCCACAGAAACTACTTTTATTCAAACCTGTTTTAGGGTCTGCTTCTGGGAGAACCAAAACTGGGACAGGTAATCTCAGGAACAGAAATTTGAAGGGAAAAAAATAGTTGCAGAAGAATTCATAGACTATCCTATTATTACACAGAGACATATGTAGAAATAAATAACTTACTGTGTAGGGGCATACACATATACAATAAATCATTCCTAAAAGGAAAGAATGATAAACACAGAATTCAGGAGTGTGGTGTCCTGCAGAAGAGCATGTGGAGAGATCCCTCTGGGAGCAAGTGGGTGTTGGTGTCACCTCCAACAGCCTGGCTCTTTTGTATATGGAAAGTATATTGTGTTTATTTATTATGATGATTCATAACTTGCAAGTGGATTAGCACACACTTATTCATGTGTATGAAATAATGGATGATTTTAAAGTGAATATATTAAGAAAAGGACATAAAAGAAATAAATAAAGTAGGTATCAGCTTAAATCCTTAAAAACCAATGGGGGGATTTAAGGACCTCTAAGCTACATCTTCAATTTATGTTTTTAAATGAATACTTTTCAAGGAGCGAGTCGCCACATTGGAAACAACCAGAATGGCTCAACTGAAGTTTATTTTATTTTCTATTTTTTTAATATTTTATTTATTTATTCATGAGAGACACAAACAGAGGCAGAGACATAGGCAGAGAGAGAAGCAGGCTCTATGCAGGAAGCCTGATGCAGGACTCGATCCCGAGACTCTAGGATCACACCCTGAGCCAACAGCAGACGCTCAACCACTGAGCCACCCAGGCATCCCAACTGAGAAGGTTTAGAAAAAAAAAAAAAGTGCCCAATGACATTTGAACTTCAGGTGAGCAATAAATAATATCTTAGTATAAAATGTTCCTAGTATGTGTCTCTCACTTTAGTCCAGTGATGTCCATTTTATTGACCTATTTTAGCCCAGTGGGATATATATCTATGTTACATAGTTTATGTGTTCAAATAAATATTGCATGGGATACATTAACACTAAAACATTTGTAGATTATCTGGAATTCAAATTGAACTGGGCATTCTTTCCTGTTCTGAGTTTTCCCAAATCGGGTAACCCCACCAATGAGCCTGCAATTCATCTGATTCTAAACACACTTGTTTATGACTGAGCAATTGGTTAGAAATATACTTCTTGTTATGTCTCCCATGTTTGAACAAGTGAAAGTCAATTAAGATATATGTATAAATTAAGTAAAATCATACTTTAAGTTAGATTATAGAGTAATCTGATCCTTGGCTCCGTGTGTCCATTGGTCATATGCATTTCAATTCACAAAACACTTTTTAAGTCTCTTCAAACATAACTACTGTACTAAGCATCAGAGAGATGAACTTTAAATTTAGTTCATTCATACACATAAATACACAGAAGCTACCGTCTACTTCCTACGAGGTATAGAACAGGTGATCAACAGACCATTCCCCAAGATGAAACTATCAAAACACTGCTTTTAGGTATGAAATTCAACTTGAATGCATATACAGTATTATTTACCACATTGCAATTCCGTGTCATTTAGGAAAAGCAAAGTATTTTTAGTTGCGAGTTCCTCCTTGACAAAGGGTAATGAATATAAAGATTAGAAGTTGACACACACAAAAACTTTAATTCTGCTGTGTTCATTCTATTTTTAGGCACAATTTAATTATAAAACAAGTCAAATCAAATGAAGTAAACTGGTGAAAGGCCAGAAAGGAAGCTAAGCTTAACAAAAAGAACAAAATAATTATTTAAAAAACACTTAATCACATTACATGTTCAAATTAAATATCAAAGACAAGCAATGCAAAAATACAGCATGTTAAATTACCATTTTTACATCTTCTGTTAAATTCTCTAGAAAAATAGAAATAATGTATTATTTTAAATTGAAGCTGACTAGGTGGAGGAAATGGTAGTTGTGGGAAGCTTAAGATTATAATGATGATACTAACAGCTAATATGTACTGTGTTTTAAAAGGGACACCTAAATGCCTCCATCAGTTAAGTGTCTGGCTCTTGATTTTGGCTCAGGGTCCTGAGACTGAGCCCTGTGTCAGGCTCCATGCTCAGTGGGAAGCCTGCTTGAGATTCTCTCCTTCTGCCTCTGCCCTTTCCCCTGTCCACACACACACACTCTCTCTCTCAAAAATAAACGAATCTTTTAAAAAATAATATATACCAACTAAATGCTAAATGATGCATTGTATCATTTATTTCTCAGGTCCATAACGTGAATTGCCTCCACTTAACAGATAGGTAACCCCTTCAAGATAACAAATCTAGGAAGTAACTAAACAAAGATTCCCACCATGAGATCTGACTTTCCAGTAGGAATCACTAGATACAATTCTTTCATTACAGCTTTAAGGGCCAGAGGTGTTCTAAAATGCATTTTTTTTCTATTCCTGTAACAACTAGATTTTTTCCAGTTTTAAATGGGACCTCAATTTATTAATTATTAAAAAATTATAGATTTTTTCATTTGGTAGATATGTAACACACATAAGAATTGAAATACTATACCGAATAGCACTGTTATACTTCAAAATGCACAAAGACAGTATTAATTATAAGGAGATATCATTGGGAAACAGTTTGACAGTTTTGTACAAAATTGAACTTACTCTTTCCATGTCATCCAGCAACCACACTCTTTGGTGTTTACCCAAAAGAGGTGAAGACTTGTGTGCACACAAAAACCTGCACATGAAGCTTTACAGCAGCTTTATTCATAGTTGTCAAAACTTGGAAGCAACTATGATGTCCTTTAGTGGGTGAAAGGACACTGCAGCACATCCAGACAATGGAATAGTGTTCAGTGCTAGAAAGAAATGGGCTATCAGGCCATGAAAAGGAACCTTAAATGCATGTTACTGAGGGAAAGCAACCAATGTGAAAAGGTTACATGCTGTATGATTCCAACTGTATGGTATTCAGAAGAGTCAAAATTATGGAGAAAGTAAATGGTTGGGTTGGGGTTGGTTAGGGGATGCATAGATAGAGCCCTGAAGATTTTTAGAGCTGCAAAAAGACTCTATAATACTATAATGGTGGATACATGTCATCATACATTCATTAAATCCCATATTCTACAGTCCATAAAATAGTAGACATAGGATAGACTTTTTCAGCTACATACTGAAGGTGTTTGCTCTTCAAGGATGCCATTAAAGGTGCTACTTTGGGATGCCTGGGTAACTCAGTGGTTAAACATCCACCTTCGGTTCAGGGAGTGATCGTGGGGTCCTGGGATTGAGTCCCACATCAGACATGGAGCCTGATTCTCCCTCTGCCTGTGTCTCTACCTCTCTCTGTGTGTCTCTCATGAATAAAGAAATAAAATCTTTAAAAAGAAATTAAAAAGGTGCTACTTTAAAAAAGAGAAAAGAATTTTGTAATGTAAAATAGTTATACCTAATGATCTCACACTAACAGCATACTACTTAAGAGTACTTATGAGTAGAGATTAATAAACAGACAGGTACTTTTTTACTGTAAAAAAATTAGTAATAGGGATGGTTTTGTGGCATCTAAAATAAAGGTATTATCAGATAAGTAATAAATAATCTCTGTAATAATATTTCTATGTGGGGTTGTTGTCTTCATATCTGATAATACAATAACATGGCAGATGAAATTATTATAAAAGTTGAACTTTACAAAGTTGGCAAGTCAAAAAAGTGTCTTAATTTACTGACCCACATCACTAAACTTTCTGGAGCTTTACCACTCTCATTTCAAAAACATGAAAGTAATTCTGCACTTCTTCACTTTGCTAAGGCCAAATGAAATTAGAGATGATACAATGGTTTGAAAATCTTAATGAATCATAGCTCAATAAAGCTGTCCAATAAAAAGGTTTCAGGACTAGAGGATGTTCCAGTGGATTTATAATGTAAGATCTAGGCTGGGAAGGCCCAGAAGACACAGCTTTGACCACAGCCATGAGAAATAATTCATGAGGGGAGCTCCGGCACTTCTGAAGAGCTGTGTGGCCTCTTCCATGTCACCAGTTACAAGAGAACTGCTACATGGGTGTGTGCTCCCAGACAGATGGGGGTAAGAGGACCCAGGGTAGTAGGAGCTGAGGGAAGGACTTAACCACCAAAGGCAAGGTGAGTGTGGTCACTGTGATAGCACATAGTTTGATTTCAACGAGTCAAACTAGAACTGAAACCAATGGTCAGGCCAGTAAAGTTGAGCTGTATAAATAGAAAATCTGTAGGTCTGATGAACTCAAGTCTGAATTGAATCATTGAAAAGGACAGCCAATGCCCCTTGATTTATTTCTGATTCCCACATCCAGGGTCTCTCAAATGAAGGGAAGGCCAGATTCCACTATGGAAAGGATGCTACTACTCAGAAATATATATACATAGTTATCGTACATCATCTTCTCTTCCCTTCCCTTAAAGAGTACCGTCAGCCATTGACCAGGTGACAGTTTGGGGGAAGGAAAAATAATCAGATATTGATGATTTATAGACATTGGCCCCAAACTGGCAGTACTTCCTGAGACCTATCCGAGTAGGAAGGTAAGGAGGTCAGATAATCAGTGGACTTTTGGCTTGAGTTCATCTCATAGTGAGCTCACTGATTATTTTCCTAGTTCTAGAAAGCGTAATTAGAATACATGTAGAACAGCTTGCAGAACTTCCACATGGTTCCCGAAGACACACTGAGGGCTATGAGAGAGTCAAACGGAAACCACTGGAACTGACTCTAGCTTTGAAAATGGCAAAGCAAAGGCCGTACCACATTCCTGAAGACACTGCAGGAATTATCACCACTGTCAAGGACTTAAAAAGTGACACGGCTGGTGATTTCATCCAGCTCCCCTGTTGTGCCTGCGTGGAAAACAGATGAGTGTTCAAGAATGGAAGGAGATTATTGACTATTTAATCAGGCCCTGACTCTAATTGCAGCTGCTGTTCCAGATGTGATTTCTTTGCTTGAAGCAAATTGAACACATACCCCGTCCCCGGCCTGGTGTCTGATATGTAGCTGTCCGTCTGGTGAGTACTTTTTCTCTCTCTAGCAGAAAAACTGTGGCTTGCTGACCAAATCCAGCTGGGAGCCTGTTTTTGAAGAGGCCTTGAGTTAAAGGTTTTTACATTTTTAAAGAGTTTAAAAAAAAAATAAAAGAGGGGCACCTGGATGTCTCAGCCGGGTAAGCATCTGCCTTCAGCTCAAGTCATGATCTCAGGGTCCTGGGGTCGAGCCCCGAGTTGTCAGCTCCCTGCTCAGTGGGGAGTCTGCTTCTCCCTCTCCCTCTGCCTTTCTTCCTTGCTTTTGCAAATAAATAAATAAAATCTTTAAAAATAAATAAATAAGCAAAAGAATACGTGACAGAATCCATATGGGGTCTTCAAAGCCTAAATTATTTATTATCTGGCCCTTTACAGAAAACTGTTTGCTGACCCCTTGTGGGACTTTAAAGAAGAATATTTCTATTTCTGCCTAATGAGAGCTTTCTGAGCACATTTTCCCGAAACGTGGGCTATGGGCTGAAGGCAGGCCTTACCAGGTAATTTATGACTGTTTGCATGGAACGTCAGAGAGTTTGCCTTCTGGAGGTATTATTTTCATTTCAAGGGGGCCTGAGACCTGAGATGTGGACACATCCCTGCTTTGCGACATCTAATGGTGGTGTTCTTCCCCTGGAGAAGTGTACTGACTTTCCAAAGGGTTACAGTAAGCAGAACAGGAAGGAAGGAAGGAGCAGATTCTTTTTCCCTTCTTTCAGGAGGGAAACTGGGCATGTGTATAAGCACCTAGTGGTGTATGCAGCACCTCATTTTTGCAGGATTTTTCACCTACGGCACCATTATGGCCTGAAGGTCTGTGCCCCGCTATAAATTCATATGCTCAAATCCTTACTCCCAACGTGATGGTGGTAGGTTGGACGACTGGGGGTAATCATCCAATCAGATCAGGATGCTGAGGTCAGTGTTGTTACACTAGACACCCCAGAGCTCTTTTGCCCCTTGACCCATGGGAGGACCCAACAAGGAGGCTTTCAGTCTTTGGCTATGAAGCAGGAAGTGGTGGGGACTGCAGATGCTCCACTTTCCCTTGGGTCCGCCTGCTTTTCCACTCCCAAGCCAGGTATTTGTGTTTAGCACTGTGCAGACTTCAGAAGGATCCTCATACCGCCAAGGTCAGAGGCAACAAGAACCGACATGGGCTTCAGTTGGCTTCCTGCCGTCCACCCTCTTCCACCCGTCTCCCTGTCAGGTAGCCACCTCTGTGTAGCACACACTCAAGCTCCACATGCAAAGACCACAGCCTGACAGAGAAGCTTCAACCCATTCCTACCACGGCCCACATCCAGATTCCTGTAGTGAATCCTTTTATGAGTGTGTGTGTGTGCACACACGTGGTACAGATCACCTAGTGGTTCTGCTCCAGATACACTATACTTACTGATTTAGCTGTCTCTGCACAGAGGGCATTTTTGTTTCCTTGTTTTATGGAAATATGTAATAGAAATGTTGCCTTGTGGTAGTGTCATATGAAAGGTATGATTTTTGGAATTTATGTCTGTGTGTGTGCAGTCATTCCCAAGCAACAGAGAATGAAGATAGTAGCTTTTATTTGAATAGTGTGTGGGAAGCAGCGTGATTTCGGTATTTATAGCCATTCTGAATCTTTGAAAATGCCATCTTATCTATCTAACCATTGATCGATTCAGTCATTGTTCATTCAAACTCTTATTGAACATTCAGTCCAGGCCACATGATGTCAATTCTTAAAAATAGTATTAGCTTTGCAATAAACAAATATGTTGATTTAATTCATTAATAGTGCAATGCTGTACATTAAACACCATATATGTATATGTAATGTCCTGTGTAGCCAAGATGGTGGGAAGAAGGAATCAATATCCCTTAAAATGGTTGTTAAAAGCTTCAAAGAAGTGATTTATAAATTAGGTTGGTATTTTTTTAATAAATTAGGTTGGATTTTTTTTCCTTTTATTAGGATTAGTAATACTCTGATATAAGTGACAGTAGTCACTCGGAGAAGGACAAACATTACATGGTCTCATTCATTTGGGGAATATAAAAAATAGTGAAAGGGAATAAAGGGGAAAGGAGAAAAAATGAGTGGGAAGTATTAGAATGGGAGACAGAACATGAGAGACTCCTAACTCTGGGAAATGAACTAGGGGTTGGAGAAGGGGAGGTGGGTGGGGGGTGGGGGTGACTAGGTGACGGGCACTGAGGGGGGCACTTGATGGGATGAGCACTGGGCGTTATTCTATATGTTGGCAAATTGAACACCAATAAAAAAATAAATGTATAAATAAATAAATAAATAAATAAATAAATAAATAAATAAATAAATAAATAAATAATATTAAATTTAAAAAAATACTTTCCAAAAAAATTATGATCAAATGTCTGCTAATATATTTATTATTGTCCACGTTGATTGAAAGGGATGAAACTTTCAACCTATGCTCATGGCTTTTGAATGTGATTTATTCATTTATTTTTTAATAGCAAGAGCCTTTAAGATTCCATGAACCAATTTGTTCAAACCTTTCCTGTGCATCTTCGATATGTTATCAAGGTTTCATTTTACATAAGGCCATTTCCATCTAAATTATTTGAGAGACAGTACTTCTAAAAATGCAGGTAAGCGCTGCCATAGCACATATTTTTCAGAGCCACAATGTATATTTCCATCATATTTAATATTAAAAGCACCTTTGGATGCATATTCAAGATTATCACAATGAAACAAGAATTTACAGTAATACTTGCTCCATTTTCTCCCCAACATTTATTTTGAAACTTTTGAAACCAAATGGAAGTTGCATGAAGAGTATAATTGTTGATTCCAGGTGAGGAGTACAGGACACCCTCCTGCCCTGTATTTAGAACCACAAGTTGTAAACATGTAGCTATATTTGCTTTACCTGTTTGCCTCCCTAAATATATACAATAAAAAGTATCTATGTGGTTTTTTTTTTAACTAGAATATGTAAAATTGACTAAAAGAACAACTGGGGTCCAAGCCATGGTGCTGTCCCTTCTTCCTTTGTAAGGACAGCATCACGCCACTGAAGACTGCGAATTTTAGTTCTTCTCTCGTTATTATTCTTTGACAATGTGAAGTTCTACAATCCAACTTCTTAGGGAAGAAACTGCTTTTGATCACAAGAGTTTGACGAGCTAGGAATGAGCTGCACCCGACGACCACAGGCGGTTGAGCAGAAATGCCCTCCTGCAGAGATGTGCTTCGGTGTTTGAGCTTTGCCTTACACTCAAATGGGTATCTTGGGACACGTTTTTATATTTGGAACCTGTTCCTGGTCACATGAAAACTTGTTTTCTGCTAGATAGTGTAGAAGAAAGAAGTAAAATTGTGACCACTTTTGTGTTTTACGTTTCACTTTCTACACAAATGACTCATGAGGATGAATGAAAGCAGAAAGTATGACAATGACACTCTGAGGCTCGTGGCTGCCACCCCTTGCCACCACTCTGCCATCACCCTGCCACCGCCCTCATCTCCAACAGCAAAGGCTCACTTTAGTCCTGAGCCACCCTGCTCATCTCTAGAGAAGGATGGTAGGATGCAAAGGGAAATAAATCATCCCAGCTGGACATAACCTACTCTCTTGTTTGCAAGAATAAAAACCACTTTCCTGAAGCTGCTGCTGTTGTGCAAGCAAGTTTACTCACGGTTGGCGGAGGCTGCGGGGTCGTGAAGGGGAAATGAAGCACATCATGCTCTTGTATCATATTTGACCTCTGGATGCTCACAAGGAATTCCCAGAAAACACAGCTTCTTTTAAAGGCGCTGACACTTTTACCTTTCCTAATGATCATTTAAAACACTGCTTCCCAACTGGGAGTACACATCAAGATCAACTAGGGGAGGCTTTTTTCCCTCTGTTTTGGCTTCAAGCAGAAGCTCATCCAAAACCAACCAAATGGATTTTCTAGGACTTTTGTGTATTTTTATAAAGCATCTGAGGCAATGGATGCTCACAGAATTCTGAGAAGCACAATCGGTTAAGAATCCATAACTTAAAATACAGTAATTACCACCACAAGGCTAACAATGTTATGGTTTTTTTAAAAAAAAATTTAAAAGACTTATTTGAGATAGAGCACATAAGTAGGGGGAAAGACTGAAGGCGAGGGAAAGAGAATCTCAAGCCAACTCCATGCTGAGCATGAGCCCTACTATACTGGGCTGGATCCCACATCCCTGAGATCATGACCTGAGCTAGAACCAAGAGTCAGACGCTTAACTGAATGTATCACCCAGGTGCCAAGGCTAACAATTTTTTTTTTAATTTTTATTTATTTTTTCAAGGCTAACAATTTTAGATTGACATTTGCAAAAGGGCTAATTGTTTATTTTTCAATAATATTTGAGGGATGTTGAATATCTGGTTATCCAAAAGTTTTCATAGTTCTTGACCGCAAATCTATTTTTATTTTCTTCTTTTTTTTTTTTTTAATTTTTTATTATTTATTTATGATAGTCATACAGAGAGAGAGAGAGAGAGAGGCAGAGACACAGGCAGAGGGAGAAGCAGGCTCCATGCACCGGGAGCCTGACGTGGGACTCGATCCCGGGTCTCCAGGATCCCGCCCTGGGCCAAAGGCAGGCGCCAAACCGCTGCGCCACCCAGGGATCCCTATTTTTATTTTCAATGACTGTATAGATTTTAAGGTTCTGGATCCTAAGCTAAATAATACAAATCTTCCATACTAAAACATAAAATATTTCCAAAGCTTATGACTCTTTCATGTTAATTACTCATCTTTTGTATTGCTCAATCAGTAAGCACTCAGATACTTTCAGAACATGCACTTAAAATTTTCAATTAAGTCTTTCTGATATTTTTAAAAATCAGAAACCTTCAACACTAACATACTCATAATAAATACATTGTCATATAAATACAATATATTCAAATATTTATTCATCCATTCATTTATTCATTCATTTATTTTATAAATATTTATTGAATCATACTTCATGCCAACCATGTTTCAGGAACTGAGACTGTAGCCTTGAAAAAAACCCAGAAAATGTATCTGACCATTCAGGGCTTACATTAGTGTGTATTTCAGGGGGGAAGCAGGCAGTAAACAAAAATATATAATATTATAGAGAAGTGTTTGTAAAAAAATAAAGCAGCAAAGGGATTGGGGGGAGCTGGAGGCCGGGTGGGCTAATTCATGCAGGATGGTTAATAAAGGCATGAATAATGAGGTGAGCTAGAGGAAGGAGGGAGCCAGGTACATATCCAGGAGGATGTCATTCTAGTCACAGGAAACAGCATGTGCACAAGACATGGTCCAGAACAAGACAGCAGGTGATGGAATGGAACGAGCAGGAAGGGCGTGGAGGCGGGCGGGAGAGAAATGTGGTCAGGGCAGGGAGGCTGTAAAAAATAATCATGAGCTGTATCAGTTTGTCAGGGTCTCTGTAACAAAGTACCACAAACCCTGTGGTTTAAACCACAAAAAGTTATTGTCTCACATTTCTGGAGGTCAGAAGTCCAAGACTAAAGGGTCTGCAGGGCTGGGGCCTCCTGAGGCTGTGGGGGAGAACCTGCAGCGCACCTTTCTCCTGGCTTCCCGTGGCTCCTTGGCCATATTTGGCGTTCCTCACTTTGTAGAAGCATCACCCCAAATCGTGCCTTTACCTTCCCATTCTCCCTGTATATGTGATTGTTCCAGATTTCCCCTTTCTCTTAGGACACCAGTCATTTTGGATTAGGACCCACTCTATTCCAGTATGATCTCATTTTAACTAGTTATATCCACAATGACCTTATTTCCAAATAAGGTCACCTTCTAAGGTACTAGGGGGTCAGGACTTCAGCGTAGGAATCTGGGCGGGGGGGGGGGCACGTTTCAATCAGTAACATAGTTCATGGTGAGGCCCTTCTTTGTTACACTAAGGTAGGAAGTCACTGGAATGTTGTTTTGAGCAGAAAAATGCCACGATCTGCCTTACATCATAAAAAAAAGATCCCTTTAGCTGCTCTTGGAGAGTAGCCTGCAGTCAGGCAAGGGTGCAAGCAGTGAAGCCTGGCTATGGGATGTGGCACCTACACCAGGCTGCTGACCTGTATGGTGGTGTGATCTCTGGCTTCTTCTTTTTTTTTTTTTTTTTAAGATTTATTTATTCATAAGACACACAGAGAGAGGCAGAGACAGGGGGCAGAGGGAGAAGCAGGCTCCATGCAGGGAGCCCGATGTGGGACTCGATCCCAGGACCCCAGGATCACGCCCTGGGCCGAAGGCAGATGCTCAACCGCTGAGCCACCCAGGCATCCCTGAACCTGGCTTCTAAGTGTATTTTAAAGATATAACTAACAAAAATTTCTCACAGATTAGAAGTGTTGAAGGAAAGAAGTCTCAGATTAATCCAGGATATTTGGCCCAAGTAATTATAACAATGATGTTACCATCTACTGAGATCAGGGGGACTGAGCATAAGCAGGTGCTTGGTGGACAGCCAGTACTTTGGATACGTTGCTTGAGTTCCCTACTAAACACCCAAGTGGAGAGGCTGAGTTGAATATCAAGTATGGAGTTCAAGCTGGAGACACAAATTTGCAAGATGTCCACACAGATTTGTAACATCCACAGAAATTACCTAAGAATTTCTAAATACACAGCAATTAGCGCTTACATTTACTTACTCACCGAATCTCAGTCTCAGAAGGCATTGCAGGAAAAAGGGGCCGTCCAGCTCCCATGTGATCTTGTCAGGGCGGGTTCTCTCTGGAGATTCCTCCCGTGGGGATCCCCACCCAGCACCGCAGTCCACAGCCCCTCCTCTCCGCCCACAGCACTGGCTCTGTTGTAGACATGCTGAATGGGTGAAGATAGCCTTCATCTATCTGAAGCAAGCTGCCCTGGCCTGCACTGTCCTGGTCTCATTCCCGAAGTCCCAAAGATCCTAAAGACGTAACAGCAAGGATTTTATATTGAACAACAGATTACAGGAAAAGGCAAACAGAAAACAGCACTTTTAGTGAAGGCAGGTTATGGCCATCCTTTACTGCTGTATCCTCAGTAGGACACAGAAGATGTGCAAAAAACATGTGTTGAAAGAATACATTGTCAAGAAAACAATTGCCACTTTTTTTACTAGTTGTTGGAAATCTCTTCTCGGTTTTAGAGAAAGTTAAGGGTTGAGGACTGTTGTCAGGAAGGCTTGTAGGAAAATCAAATCATCTATATTCAGTATCTATTAATATTCTAAATCTGTATCCAAATAACACTGGTATCTATTTACACACACCATCAATAACCCTACTGGATACTCATATCCTCTTACATGCATTTTCACTGAAAGCATAAAACCCAATGTTTTTTTTTTTCCCCCCAATGGGGTTTTTGGAGATGTTTGTGAACCTAAATATTTGTTAAAGAACTAACAACTCCCATTTCCATCCAAAAATGTTAGAGCTTGAGTTGCAAAGTGGCCAAGCAAATTTAAACATACTACTATTTCATATTCCTGAAGTCTTGGCTTTTCTCTGTGATCAACAATGATATAAATTCTAAAAAAATAAATCGAATATATACATATATTTCTGAGCTGTTTTCATGTGCCAGTCATGTGTCTTATATGTAACTCAGTCAATCTCAATCCAGGGAGATGGGTTCCATCAACCCGGAATTAGACACTTCCCAACTTTGCACAACATGTGATGGAATAAGGACTGGACTTCAGGCAGTAGGACACTGGGCCTCCACATCCACGATGCAGTCCCCTCTCAGCAATGACCTGGGAGCCAGTTCATCACCCACGAAATTTATACAGAGGACATGGTTTGGTCGCTCTTATCTGCGAAGGTCCATTCTAACCAGCTCATCTGTATGAGTCCCACGTTGGGTGGGGCCCACTTTTGGCTGTTATTCCTGTGCCAGGACAATTCTCATTAAAAAATGTGCCGAAGGTATAACATGTGAAAAATAAATTACTAAAAAATTAGTGTTTCTACAGACTTCTGTTTTTTCTAATACACTTTCTCCATTTGATGCTGTTTTCAAAAAGAACATCGAAGCGTTAGACTTCCGTTTTACTGACAACAAAAAGGAGGGGAGGTTGTGTTGTGTCCACGATCACAATGAAGCTGTAGATCACAGACTCAAGTCCAATTATTCCAACTCTAAACCCTGCAATGAATGTTTAAAAATAATCAAGTGTTACAAATACAGAAATATAAAACCTATGAATCTCAGGTTATCTATAAGAGGATTAGATAACAACTTGATCTCTCCCAAGTCTGTTTAAACTCATTTTATGTTTCTATAATGACAAATAACTTACAATTTAATGAAAGGAAAAATAATTTGTGGAAGATCAGTCCTCTTGCTTGCACAAGGAACTATTAGTATTGAAAATATACAAATAGTAAAAGTAATAACATTTTTCAATTAATTTATTTTAGAAAATCAAAGGTTTACAATTGGTGCCATAAGGCAAGATATCATGAATTCAACAAGTTAGTAGTAATACAGACTTCCAAAAACCTTTATAGATTTAGTCCAAAGTAGAAAATTATTTTTTGCCCACTCTTGGACTCAGACACATTCAGAAAAAATATATATTTATAAAAATAAAATGGCAAACCTAATCCCACCAAATAATTGATAGTCTTAATATCTCACACTGGTTTACTTGAACAATGTCTGCATAAAGAGAATAGCTAAGTTTTTTTTTTTTTTTACCTGTCCTCTGTATGATACCTCTGTATCATATGAAGCAATGATGAAAAAATGTAAATTATTTTAGAAAACCAAAACCACAAAAGCCCCTGAAACAAAACACAAGAAACATCAACAAAAATCCACTAAACAAAAATACAGTTGTCTAACTACTCACATAGGCCCTTCCTTCAACCTCTAGACATTTGGCTGTTAATGCTATTTCTAAGTCAGATACCAGGAAAACACTAGGCGTGAGAAGAAAATAAAAATTCAGGCCTAATACACCTCAAGTTTCAGATAAAGTAGCTAGAGAAATATTAATGTGTATGATGAAGCAAATAGAAAGGACTACAAGCTATAATGGGGTGCATAGCTTGATAAAAATATATATTTTCTTCCTCTGAAATGTAATTAAATATTGTCTGAACACTAGATTTAGCAATAGCAAGTCACCTAGAATTCTGAATTTTAAGATTTAGAAAGAGAATTTTATTGCAACCAAAAGAAAAGACAAAAGGATACTCTTATTAATATGTAATCATAATAAGATTCACCAGTGAATGAGGATATCTCTATTATACTACTAGATTCATTAAGAAATTAACTTGGGTGTAGTTTTTCCTAAAATGAAAATAGCATTTCTACTTAAATGCTGATACCACATTAAAGGGAACAGCATACTACTGAACAAAATTTTTAAATTTGTTTTGTGAGAAATCTGATAGTATCCTAAAGTAGAAACAAAATAAAAAGCAAAATTTTAATACAAAAGAAAGAAAATTATTCCTTATAAACCATCTACACGTTTTGTTTTCCTAACAGACACTCTTGAAAAACACAAATAGAATATAGGACAACAGTAGAGAGTTGTGAAAAAGGTAACAGAAAATTAAGGCATTAACTTACTGACAAGCAAGTCTCAGAATACAAAGATCACTGGATGTCTTGTTTGTTGATACATACTGAGTTTTTACTATTTTTTCTTTCTCTACTGAAGTCTTTCATTTTTATAAGTGATGCCTGACAAAGGCCAAAAATGTGCAGATGATGGACGTCTGATAATGATAAACATGAAGAAAAGCCATGGCATTTTCTACAATTTCCTACTGTCACTGGTGGAGGCTATGCTTTACATTCCTTATTAGGTTAGACTCGAAGCATGATAGTCACCTAAGCTTTTGTCACTGCTGCAAAACAAGCTCGACCTCTGGGAACATTAATATTTATCCTCCAAAAGAACCCCTCATTACTCTTTGGAGAGGAATCCAATTGTTAAATTGGTAGCATTTAACTATGATATGCTAAAAGAACACATGGATACAATAAAACAATTGCTAGAAACTTCTTAGTAGATACAAGAGTTTCAGTTTAGCTGGGATCAGCATGGCATCAGAAGTAACCAACAGCTGGCTTGAGGACCAAAGCCCTAAACAACTTCAATATCAGGACCATGAGTTGCATATTTTTAAAGTGATTAACACTCATTTTTCAGTGTTTAATAAAAACTATTATATTGTTTAACTCATTCAGTGAATAATCACCCACACAATGGTCATCTAATAAAAATCCTATAAACTTAGCTAAAATGAAGGACTCAAAAATAATCTACAATAAGCACACCATAATTATACTTAAAATAATGCCAATTTTTATCCATTACTCGGGATAGAGTTCTTATTTCATTATAGGGAGAAGAGGAGAGGTCACTGGCTGAAATAGGCGTCAGAAATGAGAGGATGGAGAAGGTAACTGGCAGATCTCTTACTCACTGGATTATCATAAATTTGTTGACAGGCTGATAATGTCACTCATTATGAATATAAACATGCCCATGTTATGTAACAGACATATGTCAATAAATTTTATATATGTGTATGTAAATATATTGTGCATGTGTGTATATACACAGATACACATATACTATGTCATAAGTTACCATATCATAAACATAAAAAATATGATATATATTACTTTTTAAAAAGCAGCAGGAGCTTTTTATCAAAGCAAATTTTTAGAAGAGATTCCAATATATAAAATAGAGAAAAAATAGGAGGCCATTCTGGCTAAAGCAGAGTAGGAGTAACAGAGACCCTCCCCTTCCTACAGTGACCACTGAGACAACTGCTAAGCATGTCCCAGGGTGTGGTTTGAAATCAATGTCCCAAATAAATCCATTTATTTTGCAAAGATTAAACACAAGACTATTTTTCCCCACTCTATAGACGCATAGGAAATTTTTATAATGCAACTGAGTATAAAGTTAAAAAGGAACTTTTCTTCTCCTTTAAAAACAATAACAAAATAAAATCGCTAAGCTATATAAAACCAAATTATTTTTAAGTCAATCTTAAGTTGATCCATGGAAAAAGTTGTTAGTTCTCCTTTAAAGTGCCTAAATTTTAAAGACTTAATTTTGTCCACGTAAACCTTACCTAAAATATATGAGGAGAATGAATGGTAGGAGGTGAAGGTATTGTTTTTCTTTGTCAAACATGTATCTTCTACCTGACTGACCAATTTAAATATTCTGTTCAGGAATCTTAATTGTGTCACAGAATACTCAGATAGAGAAACATGCAAAAGAACTGATCTGCTGTAACAGTATCTATAAGGTCAACTTTGATGGAGTGTCTGGATTTTTTTTTTTTTTTAGACAAACATTTCATCTCTTTGCTCCAAATATGCCCCCATTTAGGAAGGACTACTTTAATCCATGCAAGTAGATATTAGCAAAATACAAATAACGTATTCTTTTTTGTAAAGATCATGATTAAATGTCTAAATTCAATAAATAGACTCTTTAATAATTTGAAATCCTATGAAATATTCTACATTAGCAAAATTTCAATCTTTCTTCTTTTCTAATACATCTTTGGGTCCTTGCACCGTAGGCACTAGGGCATCTCCACTCCTTGGCTCCTGTTCTTTGCTTTCTTCTGTTGGTTCTTGGCTTTCAATTTCACTTTTGGATACTTCATATCGTTCTTCTATGTAACCTCCATCTGTGTCTGCTGTGTAGATGCCATAGCACATGATACTGACGACCCCCAGTGGAAGGCCAAAGAGAAAGCAGCCCATCAGTGGAGAGCTCTTGAATATAGACTGTGGGAAGAGAATCACAATTCAGTTCTCCTTATATGTACTCTGGTATAAGATACATGAATGAATTTCAAACTACGGCAAATTTCTTCCACTTGCTAACCAGTCAACTTGCTTTTAGTTCCAATGAATCAATGTCAGGATCTCTGCAGCAGCTACCATGTTAGAGACACTGTAAGATAGAACTTTTACATGTATGTGTGTGTGAGAGAGAGACCAGCTACCAGCAGCAGAAAAAAGCACCAAATATTTTATATCCTTTTCTAAGACATTTATCTTCCTCACATAACCATAAATGTCTCTTTGGAGATGGCAACTGCATGCCCAACAGCTATGTAGTCGGATCCTGGACTACAGCAATGTGCTCACTGCGAAGGCTGCTTATCTACCATAAAAAAGGTACATACACATTCCTCTTCACATGGCATTTAAGATATTTTTTACGTACTGGTTAATGATAAAGCACATTAACTTAATTATTTCCCTCAGTGTATACACAATCCGCTTAGTTCTCAGAAAAGTAAAAGCAATTTTATTGAATAGGTTTTTCAACTATACTATCCTCTGTGGGTTACGACTGTAACTCAGAACTGTGCAGACAAAGTCAGAAGAGGGCAAAGTGACTTTGGGTGGAGGTAATGGAAGATGGCTTCCCAGAATAAAGGTGTTTTGAGGCAGAAATTTAAGCATGAGTAAGAATAAGGCACTGTGAGAAGCAGCAGGAAGCTACAGAGAAGCTTCTGCAATTATTCGAAAACTAGAGAGGCCATTTGAGATGACAGATATTCCCATATGTGTTGATGGAAAAGGGAAGGAAAGTGATAATAGACCATTCTGGTAACATTCATTGTGTGGTAGTGTACAGAATGGATGGGAGCTGGAGTGACAGCAAGTGAAGTTAGAGCAGCAGCAGACACAATGTCCTAAGGGCTTATTTTGAGGATTTCTACTTTGATGACTGCTTTTGGCCTTAATGAAAACGCCCATGGAGTAAGTAGCTAAACAACTAGAACTAAGTTTAAGGCCCAAACAAACTTAGACATGCCTCTGCTGTCAAGCTGACCTAGAGGTGAAGCAGGTTCAGATCCAATGACTAAAAAGGGCAGGAGTTGGAAAGAGACTCTGGAAAACATTTTTAAAGTCATGCCAGTGAGGTAACAGATTCTGAATCCCAGGTAACTCACCCATCAGCAGAAATGAGTACTTAGAGAAACTTAATTTCCACCTGAAAAAGATCTTTTTAATGTAAATATGGACTAGTTTCTAGCTTTCAAATTGAAGATGTATCTTTACCTAATCCTTTGAAATTTCAGATTTACCCTCAATTAGACATAAAGCAACTATATATATGTATATTCTCAATAATCCATGACACTAAGCAGACCATCACAACTTACCACAATAGTAGATTTGGCATCAAATACTATCCTCTTCAATCTCTGCAATATGCTATCACCTCCTTGGGCCTTGAAATTAACAGGGGAAAAAAACCCACAATTAAATTATTATTTAAGTATCAAGACTTTATTTTTGTTATATAACCTTACAACCGCAGGTCAAGGGTTGACCCCAGGAGATTACGAAAAGCACCTGAAAGAGCCATGCTGTATATAGTCACAATTTTTTTTTTTTTGGTCCCCTGCTTTCTTGTGTGAACACACTCTGATCCTCTTCTGAAGAATTCAATCTCAAGCCTGCGCGATTCTGGAATTCTGGAAAACAATAACTGCTATAGGACATCTTTGTGATTGTGTAAGGAGAGTCTCCCCAAGAATGGCCCTCCCCTCACCTCAAAAGTGCTGAAAGGCAGAGAGAAAAACTTCTGATGCAAATATATCAAATCTCTGCATTTGGCCATCCCTGAAATCTGGCTCAGTGCTTGAATTCCCAAACTATATGAGCCTCTCCTTGTCAAACAGTTTGAATTGGGTCTCACTAGCTCACACATAGAAGAATTCTCACTCATAGAGGTGAGTTTTATTTCAAGTAGTATTATTTTCTCAACTAAAAAATTTCTACTATGTGATTGTTTCTAAAAAGAAATGCTTGTTATTCTGTGAGCTAACTTTCAAACAAAGTTTGCAAAAGCTGAAACAAAACGCTCACAAAATAGTAGTTTAACTTCATAAAAGCCTAGAAGTCTCATACTTTTTTCTATTTCATTCTTGTCTGTTGAATTAAGATGCATGCTGGTCACAATGTCCTGAGGCAACTTCATGGCCCTATAATATGGACTGCAATCCACAGTTTGAATAATACTACAGTAAGATTTATAGAAAAAAATGGAAAGCTAAGACTGTCTATTATTTCTGAGAAATATTTTATATGAATGAATTTGGAACTCTCCCCTGAAGCTCTGATTCTCAGCACATTTCCTTAAGAAACTGTAATCTTATACACAGGTTTTCTTAGAAAAGCAATCTGAATAACTTAATCCAATTATACTCTTGAACCCAGAAAGGTTAAGGGCCAGGAAATTTCACTCCTGGGATAGCTCTGCACACTGAAGACCTCTTAGCAGCCATAGCCTGACTCCAAATGGCAATAGCACCTCCCACTCACTATGACAATCAAAAATATCTTCCAAATAACCCTAAAGGAGACCTCTCCAGCTATGAGCAGCATCTTTCACAGAGAACCTTTTATGTCTCTCAGAATGTGGCTCTGTGACAGGAGACAAGCAAGGTGGGGAGGACTGCCCCTCACACCCCAGGTGATTGCTCTTCTTTCCAGAATCAGAGGAGGAGAAGAAAGTTTGTTTCTCCCCGACCTCCTCCTCCCACCATCCCTTTGAAATGGAGTCATCGACTCACCTCCACTGTGCCATCCAAGATGTTATTAATGAACTGCACCATGTCCTCGGCATTCTTGATCTGTCTGTCTAGTAAAAAGTACTGTTGGTTGGAAGTATTTAGTACAACCACCGTTGGGACTTTGAGTTCACTGAAACAGAAAAATAAAAGAATCAAAATACACATTAAACACTGAGATGCCAAGTATTTTGATATTCATTTATACTGTATCTAAGTAACTATAATTACAAAAGGGAGAAGCTGCATTAATGGCTTTGCCTCCCTATGCTCACATGAAGAAAATTTCAAATTGTCCATCAGTTTACAAAATAGCTAAATTTAGATTATACCAAAAACACTCTAGGGCGCTGGGTGGCTCAGGCTGATGAGCATCTGACTCTTGATTTCAGCTCAGGTCCTGATCTCAAGGTCATGACACTGAGCCCCACGTTGGGCTCTGCACTCAGAAGGGAAATGGCTGGAAGTCTCTCCCTCTCCCCTTCTCCTTCTTTATTAAGGAAAAAAAAAGTGAAAGAATATATTCTAATATATAATATCAGAGATCTGAGTATTTGCTTAAACTGAAGGCTAAAAATTATGTATGAAGTACCAATTTCTGGGCAATCTTATTCTCTGCCATCCACATACCACCAGTGTTGGTCACACACAGCCCGTTCCGGGTAAGTGGTACTAGGGAAACAAGACAGGGTAGAGCACCATCTCTGCAGCCACATGGCTTGAACCCGGAGCTTTCATCATAAGTCAGGTTTCTAGGCCTCATGCTTGTCATTTATAAGTGAATAAAAGGGAGTAGTAGGAGGGTATCTATATTGTAAAAATTAAGTGAGAAAACTCCAATTTAAACACTTAGCACACTACCTTGTGTTTAATAGACACTCTTCCAAATTCTCTGAACTCCCACTATCCCACTACACATCCCAACACATCCTCAGGAAGTGCTCACTGATGTACTAGACATCAATTCAGTTTGCAAACACAAAACATTACTAATAGGGGCCATTTAATTGAACTAATTATTTTTTCCTTCCAAAGATAGGTTGTTGCACAGTCATAAAAGGAAGGGAAGTACTTAATTCTGTATGTCACCTACACATGGGTTTAAGGTTATTTGTATGTCTATATGAAAATATTATGTAAAAGTACAAAACTCTAGAGTAGCAGCAATTCACACCACTGTATTATCACCACATGAGTGAGTTCAGCAGATGGCTTTCTTGCTCCTAATTCTCTACTCTCCCCATGCAATGCTCTTTTCCCAGGGAGGCAAAACATACTCATGTGACTCCTCATATGTTGGGTTCAGCCATGTGACGTATAGCCAAGGGCAAGGTAACAGATGTGACTCAAGCAGAGGCTTGAAATGTGAGTGCATGGGTAGGCTTGCTTGCCTGTGTTTCTGTGACTGCCACATGATAACCTCCCAGGAAAATATCCTTCCAGGATCAAGGCATGCAAAGACTGCAGACCTGAACCTCAGTGGCAGTCTGGAGCCATATCTATCTGTGCCCAGGCAGTATCAGCCAAGCCCAGGTAAGTGAGAGAAAGTAAATATTACAGCTGGAAGTCACTGGGTATTAGAGTCGTTGATTATCCAGAATTATTATTTGGCAATAGTTAGTTGATTATATAATTAAAAAAGAAAAAAAAACTTAGCTTCATTCTTGTTCATAAGAATAGACAACTTTTTGATTTATAGCAGTTTAGTTATTAGTTATAATGCATACATAGCAAAAAATTCCATTTTTACAGAATAGATCAGAACTTGGCCTGCCTATAAAAATACATATTATAAAAAAGTTAAATACACAGTGGAACTAGAATTCAATAATTCGAGTAATGATGGAAAGGGAAAATATCATTTCATCCTATTCCCTCTTAATTACATTCACAAGAACCACCCCCCCCAAAAATATTTAACAAATCTAGGGTCTGATAGTACCCTATTTATTTTGAGACAACGTAAAAAACATAGTGCTGCCGTATAACTATCTTACAAAATATCATGTATTTGCCCTACGTTAAAACCCCTTTCAGCATCAATACCTATTAAATGCTACTATTTATCTGACAATATTAATGTCACAGAAGAGCTTTGGAGTAAGAGAGATCTGGATTTGAGAACTGGATCTCTTTAACTTACTTGTTGGGCATCCTTTGGCATATTATTTAACTTCCTTGAGTTTCTTCTAAGAAATTTCAATTTCCTCATCTATATAAAATGGAAATAATAATAGTACTTACACCTTACTGAGTTATTGTAAAAGTTAAAAAATACCTATTGACCACTCAGTCCAGTGTCGGTCACAGAATTAAGTGCTCAATAAGGACTTTCAAATATAATCACGTAACCATCATCATATGCTTTCTCTTCTTTTGAAAAAGAAAAAAAAAGCAAAATATGAATAAAAAACAAACAAAACAACACAACAAGGTGTTGGTGGTAGAGATTACTGTTGTTCTTGGACCACAACTGAAGCTCAAAATTTCTATCTCACAACTCACATTAACAATCATACTTATGAAGGAATATCCATCCATCTGTATATATTCCGAATATCATCCTGGATCAAGGAGTTGTCTCTTGGACCCAAATTCTTTCAGCCTTTTACAGTGTTTTACTGAATGCTGGCTTGCCTTGAAGGACATTGTAAGAAACGGTTCTGTCGAATTCCCTACTATATATACTGTAAAAATCCTATCAAAAATATATTTCTATTATAATGTCCCCCTCTTTATGAGATTATATAAGGTCTGCCATACTCCTTATGACCAAATTATTTTACAGGCTACAGGAAATATGTGAATAATGTTTTTCTACTCTTGAATATTAAATATTCAGGATCAAAATTTTCAAGTACCTTCAGTAATGACCTGTAAATGATAAATACCTAAAATAATACAGATCCTTTATTTTATTTTCCTTTGTCTTGATTCCTTGGTTATATATTATATCACATTACTTTGTATCACTGGTAAACACTCTCAAATTCTTACTGGACTAAGAAGATAATAAATATAAATGAATAGAGATAAAAATACTTTATAATTTTAGGCTTTTAACTGGAAATTATGAATGTTACTTGGGGTTGTAAGTTTGGTTTGTATTTCCTCAGTGCTCTTACTTGGAAAATGGAATAATACCCTAAAATGTGAATGAAGGCAACTGCCACACCTTTGCTGCTAAGCAAAGCTAGAGAACACCAAAACAGAGCACAATGCTGTGAACTCAAAATGGAACCTCAACACCGCTGGACAAGGTCACTTGTCTCTAGTGAGCTTTCCCCATCTTCATTTCAGGGGCTATTTTACAGCCCCATTCTCTCCAAAGCCCCATTTCCTTATCACCTCTTGTGTGCTATAGTGCTCTGCCTAAAATAACTTCTCTTAATGACTGCCTCCTCTGGCAAGCATTTTCTGATCCCTTCCACTTTTTTTTTTTTTTTTTTATCCCTTCCACTTTTATGTGCCTTGGGGTGTGGTGGGAGCCACTCTGTTTCCAGAACCCTCTACTGCAATGAATTTTTCATACAGTTTTGCAATTACTATGTTGTCCTACCCAGCAGACTACAGGCATTTTGAAGACAGGAGGAACTCTACTCTTTTTCTGTGTCAACAGTACTAAACACAGTGTGTGATATACAGTAAACCCTTACTAAGGGTCTACTGCATCAAGTAGATTCTTATTTGAAATTAATTTAGTATAAATATGCTAAATGTTTTCTAACAACTTTTTGAAGTGACAAATCAGATTTTTATGTCATAAACACAACTGATGGAATTATTTTAAAATTGTATATTTTCCCTATAAAGTTATTTATACTTTCTTAATTCTTCTCATATAGCAGTTAATACTTAAATGTAAAAATTTTCCACTTAAATTACATTTACTCACTGAAACTGACCTTAAGGGAAGATGTGTGTTAAACAGAAACTACAAGATTTAAAAGTTTTGAATGCTATCTTCTTTCCAAAATATATGAAATTTAGAGATAGGTATTTTTTAATATAGAACAATATTAAAGTTTAATGTGTTTCAAATTTAGACTTAAAAACTAAAGTGAGATATTTGATGGGAGGATATCTGCTTTGTATATATGTAGACTTCCTTTTTTGCTTCCCACCTAGTAATGCTTTTATCTCTCAAAAACAGAAACTTAAAAATTGACAGATTTGGTAGCAGTCATTTAAACATTTAGAATTTTACTTACTCCATCAGCAGGGTATTTATATAGTCATTTCCATCCATATGGCCAAACTGAAAATCTCTAACCAACAACAACAATCAAGAGAAAGAGAGAGAGAGAGAGAGTGTGACATTAGATACAAAACAAGGTAAATATGAACCAAGAACTGAACTTCAGGGTATGGTTAGCATGTAAACACTGTAAATGTTCAACATATAAGTTACATGAAATAAATGTAGAAAAGAGTATGAATTCTACTGGCTTCTGAGATACAAATACACGTGAGTAAAATTAAACAAATTCTAAGACATTTCTACTTTCCATGTATTTAAAATGTAGGGCAACATATGCTTTTCTAAGTAATATATATTTAAGAAAATTAAATCCACTCTGTTTAAAAAAGGACAAATAAGAAGATGTTCATACTATGGAATAGGAGAAATATAAACATATATCACTGTTGTATCACTAGAAGACTCAGAATAAAAAGGTATTGTAACAAATTTATATTGACAGTCTCTTATGGCAGTAAAAAAAAGAATGACTTGGCATAAAACAAAAAGTTATTCTCTGAATTCCTGTTATAATCATCGGTCTATAACTTGTGACTACTCAATTTAACTTAAATCTCAAATTTATGAGTACATGTCCATATTTCCTTACCACAAATGTATCCCAAATCCCATCGTACAGCAAGTATGATACAAATTATAAAGGAAATCTTATTTGCATGACATACGTCAACAAATACCAAGTCCAGCTGAGTGAAGTAAGCCAGTCGGAGAAGGACAAACATTATATGTTCTCATTCATTTGGGGAATATAAATAATAGTGAAAGGGAATATAAGGGAAGGGAGAAGAAATGTGTGGGAAATATCAGAAAGGGAGACAGAACGTAAAGACTGCTAACTCTGGGAAACGAACTAGGGGTGGTAGAAGGGGAGGAGGGCGGGTGGTGGGAGTGAATGGGTGACGGGCACTGGGGGTTATTCTGTATGTTAGTAAATTGAACACCAATAAAAAATAAATTAAAAAAAATAAATTAAATATATCCATGTGAATTAAAAAACAAAAAACAAAAAACAAAAAAACAAATACCAAGTCCAGATAATTCATATGGAAATGTAACATACAATAATTCACGTCAGTATCTTGATTCACCTTTAAAAGTATAAAATAGTACTACTTTTGTTTTATTATATTACATAATTAAAGAAAGATAAAGGAATCTTCCTGAATGTAAGCACCTACCTGTGGAACTGGTCTCTGTAATCTCTAGCAACTTCCTGAATAATTGACTTTAATCTGTGAAAGAACACATGAATGTTTCATCTCTTTGCTTCAAAAATATATTATCATTTTCCAACTATAATATCTGCTGCCTTATCTAATACTGTGGGGAAAAGGAAGATGCCATATCAAGTTTATCTGAAGCCATGTAAAGTCTGAATTAGATGGTATTTGAAGCTTAAAACTATTTCAAAACACTATACCTGGTGTGTTCAATTGATGTATTTTTCTCATCAATAACTGCAATAGCCACAAGCTTTCCTGAAATTAAGAATGACATATCTAAATTCAATAGCCCTCATTATACAAACTTTTCAATTATTACTGTAGCTGTGAATCGGAATTAGTAAATAATTTCTAGAATTTAATTCCAATTATCCTACATGTTACGCACAGTAGAATGAATCAATGAATTAGTCAATTCAAAGTGAGATGTTCCCTCCCACCTCCCATCCCACAAATGTAAATAATAGTAAATATTTAATAATTTATATATTCAAATCGTACTGTTTTCACACTACTGACAAACTGACTAAATTACATACTTTGTCAAAAGCTAAATATTTAATAATTTATATATTCAAATCGTACTGTTTTCACACTACTGACAAACTGACTAAATTACATACTTTGTCAAAAGCTAGGATATTAAGAAATACATTTATTATTAATTAATAAAAGAAATTTATTAATTACTGTAGCTCTAAAAGAATGACCTCTAACAAGAGAAAGATTTTTACATGCTATCCCTGCAGTACCATGGGTTACTACTTGCTAGTAATAATACACAGAACAAAACTGATTCAAAATTTACTGAACCCTAAATACAACATAAATCACATCCATTTCTAATATCCTCTAGGAGACAGCATGACGTAATAACCAGAGCACTGCTCCTGGGAGTCAGAAGACCAGATGCTGCATTTCAGTATGCATGTTCTGGTCTAGGCCAGGGGGAAGAGCTGTGAGGCACATTTATTAGCTATGGGACTTAGCTGCAGAGTGATGAACACACACACACACACACACACACACACACACATCTCTGAAAGAGTGGGAACCACAGTCTAGTAGGGAAAACAACAGACAAATAGAGATCATTTATGACACACAAACAGATGTACGGTTAACAATGAGAAGAGTTCCAAAGGAAAGTAACAGGGCGCTATGAGAGAGTACTGTAGAGTAAACATAAGTAGCTTGAGGGGATCAGTAAAAGATTGTCCTAAGAAGTAGTATTTGGTCCGACTTTGATGAATGAAAATAAACTATACATTCCAGGTATAAAGGTGCACTGGCGCAAAGTGCACAGCCTTTTTAAGAAAACGGAGAAGTCAGTATGGCTGAAGATGGTAGAGTGAGGAGATGGGAGATTCAAGTGGGGGTCAGAAGACGCAGGGACCCTCCATCACCAGCACTTCTGAGAAAGAACATGACATGTCTGAAGCCACCCAGAGCCAGGATCTCTTGTGCTTATGAGGTAAGCAGCCGGATGAGACAATGAGCAGAATCAGAGCCACAGCAGCACAATGGAACAAGGGCAATTATGTTGTACAAAAAGGGAGCATTCCATAGCCAACTTCTTTCCAAATTAATCTGGGAGAAGAAACTATTCGAGTAGAGCCAGAGCTGTCTACTTTAATTACTTCAAGGTAATGCTGTCTCCTATGATTACCAAACCGAAAGCAAAACTACTGAAACTACTGTATTCCTCCTCTGTTCCCCTTTTCCCTTTGCATCAGTCTGTAAAAATCCAAAAATAAACTCACAATCTTTGACGACAGTGTTCACACCGACTAATACTGAACTACCACACACCTCTCTCTATAGCAATAAGCAAAGATAGAAATGTCACCGGACACAGAACATGAAAAAGCAGGCTCAGGAGCCAGAACAAATATCCTAAGTTTGAAAATAACATGGGAACCTATTAGAGCATTTCTAATTTGTATTCTTAATCAGATTCAAAAGCAAGAAATCACAAAGACAGGAACTCTATGTACGCTACTTCTCATACAAAGAAAATGAAACTTGAGCAAAATTTTCCCATTTTTAAAATCTAAAACCGTATCTCCATCCCACTTATCATGAAGTTATGAATGAAAACAAATGTGACAATACCTATGATTTCTCCACTGAAATCATTATAAATTTACAAAACACCTCCTCTTAAAACTTACATGGTTAGGCCTCTTAGAATTTTGGTAGTTTGCATCTGAGACCCTATAGTTAGCTTTTGTTTTTGCATCTATAAATACACTTACTTTGCTCATCATTTTTGATCATATGCCAGTGGTGTGGTGCCCATGTTTTTGTCACAAGTAAAAGCAGCCTCAAACGTGGTGAGGAGTTGTATCCCAACTCCTATTACAAATTCAGCTCCTAATATAGCTTCTTGGTTATTTCTTCTCATTTCCTTATTATCTAGGCTCTGCTCTTCTTGTCACTTCAGTTCTAACTAGGAAATCTTTTCTAACTCATCTTTGTTTCCCATACAAATATTTGCTCTTTGTTAATATTAATGTCTATTCTTATGAAAAAGAACTGGCATTCAGGTCTTAAAAAGCAATAAAATTATGAAAGAGAGCTTAAGATTTCCCACAGAATCAGATTTAAGAAATCAATTAAGGAAAAATCATGCAGAGTGATGGAGAGTTGTATATATACGCTTGTTACCGGTATCTCCCAGTTCATATAAGAGGAAGCCATCCACAGTCAGGTAGTTCTGAAACCTCTCCCTGTTGATCCAAGATGACAGATCACCATCCTCGTATTCTTAAAAATTAAACAAAGCTAATAAGTTATATGCAAATAAGAGTTTAAAATGTTTATAATGTTCTAATCTAGCAATATGTATAAAATGCCTTGACACAATCATAGTCTTAAATTCATAAAATTAATTTTTAGAGATCTATTCTAAGGAAACAATGAGACGTACAAAAGGATTAATACACAAAGCAATTCTTTACTAGAACATCATTAAAAACAGCACAAGACAGATAAATAAAAATATAGGAAATAAGTGAAAGACCCTAGATAAGAAAAAATTTAAACAATTTTGGTACATAATGAGGAAGACTCATTTATAGATTCTTTTTAATTAATAATTAAGTGGTAAAGCAGGTTGCAAAACAATACTACAGCATGACTGTAGCTTTGAAAACACAAAGTATGAAAAAAAAACAAAAACTGACAGAATGATCAAATGAAGGAGAACATTCCTACCAAATGGCTATCCTGGGTTGACATTTATCCTTGAATGGTGGCAGTATCGTAACTTATTACAATTTTTTTGCTCTTCTCTATCTTATGACATTTCTTCCTCAGCTTAGAACCCTTTCTCATATGTAAAACTAACACATTTAAAGCCATTGTATTTTAGCCTTTTTCCAACATCAAATAATTCTCCTGCTAAGCAGATAAAAAACATGTGTAATATCAAGAGAAATATTATGTCCTGATTAGAAATATAATTCTGAAGTAACTGTGAACAATTATTATAACTGCATAAAAAAGAAGCTAATGTAAAAGGCTACCAATATGTTTGGTGGAAGACTGGATTTTAATGATTTCTTGGAAAATGTGCTTTTTCTGTCACTTGCATTGCTAAACAAAACATTTTCAAGTTACCAAACCTATAAAATAAGTGACATAACACAAATCTGAAAGTATTTATGGATTTGGACTTACAAATTAGAAAAATAAGCATAAAACTAGGAGTTGAGTACGGGGCCACAATCTCTATTCCAGGTCAAAAGCAAATGTTTTAAGATTGCACCAAGTGATATATCTGAAATACAGAAAATAAACTATCCTTCTAAGTCCCGACCCCAAAGCTTCTAAACTTCATGACAACAATTAAACATTAGAATAAACATTCAAGATAAATTCTGTGTGTTATCTGAAGACTTTGGGCAGGTTCTAAATACTAACTGCTGCATGTTAAAGAATGATGGTCCCTCACAAGAGCTACAGATACTTCGCCCATCTTCTTGTGCACTCGAGGGAGGGCATATCTGAAATGTGGAGAGAAGAGGAGGTGCACTTTCTTAGCCATGATTAAAGAACATATTTAATCTAAACAGATATGATCAGGCTTGTTCCAAAAATAAAGTGGCTTTCTGAAGTGTTAATAAACTCATAGGAGAACTAGAAGAGGAGATCTGAAAGCAGACACTTGATTATACTATCAATTATTTTAACTTGGGGGAGAGAAAAAAACCTCTTTAATCCTTTCACTTGTAAAATAGTAAGAATACTGATCTCAAAAGCATGGTTTTAATGACAAAATAAGACAATATAAACTAAGTGCTTATCATTCAAGCAGTGTAGTAATCAAAGAGCAAATGGATAGAATCGGTGCAGATATGCACTATTTTCTTTCTCCTATTTTCATATATCCAAGTTCCTCTTCACTTCCTTTTCAAGCCCAATATCTAATACAATCAATAAGTATCCAGTGAGCAAATGAATGAACCTGTGATTTAATTATACATCATCTTATCTAACACTCTTAATTATCTCTTTCATAATCTCAGGACACTCATCTGCCTATCTACCCTTCCAGATTATGGCAAGGATAAAATGAAAATATCACGTACATAATTAGTATCCTGCTGCATAAAATATAACAAATAGTAGTTGTTCCACTACAGCAAAAATTAAATTCACATTTATTTAAAAATAATGAAAAGAGGAGATTTTAGAAATGCTGTCTTCATGATTGTTAAAATAATTAAAATATTCATTTTACTAAAAAAAAATCAGAATATTCCTTTTATTAGATATTCTATTCATTGGAATTATTTATGTAATCCAAAGTTTACAGCTCTCAAGTAGTTCTAGTTTCTTTTCTGTTATAAAATAACATTCTACAATTTTTCTGTAATGAATACAATATTCCATATCTGTACTCTCCAACATAGTAACAAAAAGCCACACAAGGGCATTGAGTATTTCAAAGGCAACTAGCAGAAATAAACTGAAGTGTCTAGTTTATTAAACCATAACTTAGAAAGTTACAAAGAAGGTTATTAGGCATAACTTTGCATTCACTTTTGCTTTTGGGTAGGCTATATGGTATCTAATAGATGTTGAGTTTCACTGTTTCCCTTTGTATTTAAAATTTCTCTTCGAGCCCCTATGACTTTGCTACACTGGCCTGAGGTACCTCATTGCACAGTTTGGGGATTGTGGAAGTAGGTATTTGATGATGCCAAGAAATTTTTGTGAATTTTATTAAGTATTATAATAGCAGGTAGTTATTTTATTGAAAAAAAAAAAGACATCTTTTAAAAGATGCATAATGAAGCACCTGGTGATGAAAAACCTCTGGGGTTTGCTTTAACATACTTCAACAAACAAAAAAATTGTTGAAGAAAATATGATAAGATCTTGGTAATTGTCTAAACCCGGATGATGGGTACATACATAGGATTTTACTATTCTAGCCATCTCTTTATTTTTATTTTTTTAAAAGATTTTATTTATTTAGTTGAGACAGAGAGCTACAGAGAGAGAGCATGAGCAGGGGGAGAGGCAGAGGGAGAAACAGACTCCCCACTGAGCAGGGAGCTGACAATTCCAGACTTCAATCCAGGACCCAGAGATCATGACCTGAGCTCAAGGCAGATACTTTAACTCACTAAGCCACCCAGGTGTCCCAGCAGTCTCCTTATTATGATGTATGTTTGGCATAACAAATGTAGACCAAGTATTTAATATTTAACTTCATTGAAGAAATGCTGACTAGCTGGTGAGTGGTTAGGGGGAGAGGGAAGGAAGAAAGAGGGAGAGATGAGGCTAGGAAAGAATATAACCCCCAAGGGGCCTTGCCACTACTGAAGGAGTTTTATTTCTTTACCTTTTTGTGAGTCTAAGATGTTAGATCCCTTTTTTTATACGAATAGTTTTGAATGTTTTAAAATAACAGCAATTGCATAGAGTTCATGTCTCAAAAGTCAAATGACCTGACCAACCCTCTCCAAAAAAATCATTGTAGGCAGAACCCAGAAAACACATTAGATGTTAAAACTAAAGTTGAAGGGGAAAAAAAAATCTGTCATTCAACTAATGGGAAAGGCAAAAAGTAGTTGCATCTACCAAATCTTTCATCAATACCTAAGTCCTATAATAGCCACAGTGTTTTAATTTTAACATGTTTTACATGAGTTACAACTTTGGAACTTACCATCATAAATAAAGTAAGTTTCATCTTTGAAAACAAGCACAGCTGGCATCTCCTTCAGTGTCACATACTGCAAAAATCAGATATGTAAATACTTTGTATCATTGAAAAAATTTTAATTGGTACTATGATTTCAAAAGTATTGAAAGATGCCAGAAAAAAAACCATGAGAACGAAACCATTATAGTTAAAAAGAGCACAGGCGATCCAACCTCATCCAAGGACAGGTTTATCTCTTTATACATCTCCTGGCCCAGTGCTGTTTGTTAGTGTGAAAACCACAGAATATTCTTAGAGTTGGTAACAGACCCAAAGATATCAAAGAAGTTTAGTAGGAGACACACTTTGAGGTGGCTAAGGAGCAGTGGCTAAGGTAACAATCAGCACTGGGTAGGTTTGAGTCCTTCCTCAACATTCCTGGGCTCTGTGGCATGGACTCCATTGCTATCCTGGGGAGTGGGCTTCATTCTCTGTGAATCAAGGAAACGGAGTCTCCACCTCACCACAGAGTTAGGGAAGTTAGATCCACTAACATACGTGAGAGCAAGTTTAAAATGTAAATTGGCTTTAAAATGGGAATTTGTAATGGCAATTAATAATATATTATTTCAGAAGGTACCTGCTTCTTATACCTGTGCTGTAATTATTTAAAAATACTAAAATTATAAAGAAATCAGTTTCCATACAGAAGAGATATAATTGGGTGAGCCATATAGAATTATTACATGATGTGGTAATAAATGAAAAGTAACAACAAATAACCAACTGATAGCTAATAAAATAAAAATAACTGCCAACAGGATAAAAATAAAGATGGCTGTCCTTGAAGTATGGAGAAGACGGGAGGCATACTTCAGGTAATTAATATACAATGATCTCTTACATGACTACTAAAAAATGGTACAGCATCACAAAAATAACTATTTGAAAGTCAGCAGTAAAGCTTTTAGGTAAGGTTCTATCATCAAGTAAGTCTCTCCTCATCTGCTCTTGGCAACTCATTCACAAAGGTGCCCTGGAAGTATTTTAGAGCATCCAGCATGCCTCTCTTTCAATGCTGGAGTTGGCCACATCATAACATTACTACAGAGATGGAATCTTGCAGCTATTAATTTCCACATATTCTGAATCCCTCTTTCTCTTGCTTTCTGTTCCTTAAACTTACTATCTTATATTACAGTTGTTTGCAGGCTGTTTTTCTCCATTCACCTCTAAATATCCTGAAGTCAGAAATTATGTCAATTCATCTTTATATCTCCTTAACATACTTACAAGGGCTTTCATAAACACTAGCTGTAAAGCTAAGGAAGCTTTGCATGACCAAACATTAAAATTAAAAATATGGGTGGGGGGGGGATATAAAATCATGGGTTTTGTCCTTATTTGAAAATTCTCTATGGGAGTAAAAATCCTCATATTACCCTGAAAGAACACGGACTCCCCCTTAGCAGACTTTTACAACCATATACACAGAACTATAAAAGAGATGACAAATATTGAGATTTGCAAGAATAACTAAGGAACGTTTGAGGAAACTAGTAGAGAGGTCAATAATAAAAAACAACACATAATAAGCAAAAGTGTGCCCACATAGCAGATACTGTTTATGCTCTTCCACACAGATGTTCCAGGCTCCTAGAATTCTGATCTAAGACATGTGTCACTACTCGAGGACTGGGGTGAGTGTCAGATGGTGTCAGGGTCCAGGACGCAGGTGCCCTCTGGTGCACTCCCAGTAAACTGCTGGGACAGCTTCACAGGAGAGGGTACAGTGTACATTCTCACCTCTCATACTAACATTGGGTTTTGGAGAAGAGAATGGACTAAACGGCCTGGGCCTAGAACTAGATTCCATCCATTCTAGACCTTCACATCACACTGAGAGATCTTAAGACATTTTAGAATAGAGCTTCATAACCTTTTGAGGCATCTATTTGAGAATCTAATGGCAAATATAGCTCTCCTCCCACCCTATCTTCTCTTCCCCTTCAAAAGAAATGCATACACATAAAATACTGCAAATAACTTATGAGACCAAACTAAGTAAACCTAAAAATGAGTTTAAGCTGACCAGATCTGTCTGAAGTTTTCCCAAGGAACTGAAAATCATTTCAGAATACATTTATAAGATAAACATTTATGAAAAAAAAAAGATAAACATTTATGTACACATTGCAAGAAGCACTACACATATATATTCTAGGTGATTCTGCAATCTTCTTAAAAATATTTAAATATTAAAAAATGTCAAAAATTAATCAAATGTGTAATATGAAATAACTTTGTGGGAAAACACTGTTTTGATTTTTTGTAACCTATACTGATTAAAAAGAAAAAGCTTCCCTTGACAATTAATTTCATGTTTCCTGTCAGCTATTGCAATTTCTCAGGTTCCTTTCTCAGGAAAACTTTTCCAAAGAGAAGTCTATACCTGTAACTTACAATTTCTTACCTGCATTCTCTCAAATGACACCAATGAGGCACCTGTACTTCTTGTAAAACCACCAATAACCTCCATGTGTACAAGTATCATAGTTACTTTCTTCAACTCATCTCGATCACTTTCCAAGTATCTTGTACAACTGATCCTCTTTTTAAAAGTATTTATCTTGGCTTTCCACCTATCTTGTTTTCCTACTCTCCAGCTATTTTCCTCTTACTGTCCTTTGCAATCTTTAGGTCGTGGGCCCATTTATTTGCTTAAAAATTTGCATCCCATGTCTTAGAAGTTTATAGAGCCTTAACGCCAGACCACTATATCCAGCTGTGAATTTGATGCTTGTATCTGGATGTCTAACTAATATGCTGAACAGGCTAAAATGACCAATTCAAAGCTCTTGATCATTCCCACATTCCCAAACTCGTTTCTTCTGCAGTATTCCCAAGCTCATAGATTAACATTACCAATTACCCAGTTGTTAAAACCAAACACCAAAGAGTCACCCTTGGTTCTTCCCTGCTCCTCCGGGTCAGTAAGCTCAAACAATTCCATCTCTAAAAAACAACAATGCTTTCACTTTTCCCCCCATCCCTTTACAAACCTCCAAGCTCAAACTCTGCAGATTACTTCAAGAGTTCAACTGATCTCTCTGGATCTATTCTTCTCCCTAACCAATTCATTCTGTTCTCAGCAGAGAAATGTCCTTAAGATGAATGTCGGATCAAACCCTTCACTAACTTCAACCCATCACATGCATGGTCATGACCTGCAAGGTCTTCACTGGTCTCTGCCTACTTCCTATCTATCTCCTTTCTCAAGCCACATCGGCCTACTATCTATTTCTCAAATATGCCAGCAGTGTTCTTATCTGTTCCCTGTTTCTAGTTTATTCTGGGCACAGATCTTTGCATGGCTCCTTCACATCATATATATCCCAAATCAAATATTTTCTTCCCAGACAGACATTTCCTGATCAACCAATCCAAAGAAGTCACCTACTCTCATGCCCCTGCTATCACAATGCTCCTTTACTTCTTTTTTCATGGCAGTTATATCCTGTTTACATATCTGTTTACTGAAAAATACTATCCCAGTCCAAGGACCCAAAAGATGTAACCTGCAACACTAACATTTAGTACACTTCCTCTACCCATGAGAATGTAAGCTCCACCCTATCAGGACCCTGAAAGATCCTACTTGTCATCAACTATTCAGGACTTAATACAGGGCATGGCACATGATGAGATAAGCAGCATCTATAAATTAAGAGATATAAATACATTAACCATTCCATTACTTATAAACCAATTTAATAGTTTGAGTTCGCACTTACTACCACTGTTATTTTAAAAAGAATAAAAATCAACATAATAAACGTAATTACTAAATGCTATGAATCCAGTGGTATTTGCTTATTAACAATAAGCAATCTGGGTGCCAGAAGTAGAGATAACATGTTTACTGTTTCTACACATATGACAGTAAATAAATCTGATAAATATAATCAAGTAATAACTTAAAAAGTGGAATTAAGTCATTAAAATCCAATTTTAAACATTACCTCAGGAACCACTTCTTCTGAGGCAGAAAAGAAGTATGTATATACAATTAATTCTGAAGCAGCATCTATGTATTTCTCCTGTGAAGTTACAAATAGAAAAGAGGTGACTTTTAAACATTAAAATCAGAATTCATTCCTCATTAAACATTCAGAGAAAGTAGTATCATCCTCAGCAATATCATACCAATTTGATGCCATAAGCATTTTTAACGTGAAAAGATGATGGAATATAAGCAGCAAATGAAATATATGGTTTCTAAAGCAAAAAGACTACTGATACTTAATATTTTGACAGTCCTCTAAATAAAGTGTAATAGAAGCTCAATTCATATTAATTTAATTTGATAGTTACGGGAAGATGCACATATATAAACACACGCATGCAAAATGATCTTCAAAAAGTTTACATTCAGACTGCACTCCATAGTCACAAAGAGCCAAAAATGCTAAAAAGTAAGCACAATCTGAATAACCCTGTCAGTAACAAAAGAAATACTAAAGCAAGCATCATCTGTTTTATGAAGGCAAACACAATAGAGGGCAAATAAGAAAGTGTTTTTGTTAGAAAAATGCTTAGATTGAACTAAAATATTTCCAATAAGAGTGAAATAATTGAGTTTGGATCAAGTTTTGGGAATAGAGAAAACTAAATTACAATACATTTGTATTTGTGAATTTAAAAAATAAACTCATTTGATACCTTCAACGGTGACTCTCCACCAATGTAAACAAAAAATACACGATGTCTCTTTTGCACATGTTCAAACATTTGCTGACTTGGAAGCGGCCGAATTAGAGCCCTGTTTGAAAACAAAACAAACAAAAAACAAATCTGCACTTGAACATAAGACAGTATATAATTTACATCTGAAGTTACAAAGTTTTAATGTTGTATTAACTGCATTTTAAGTCATCACCCAATCTACATATATCTAATAAAAACTTTAGCCCATGACCACTACTGTACTCACATAATGAAAATAAAGTACCAATTTAAGCTATCAATTAAAAACAAATTAAGTTTAAAATACAACCCTTTAAAGAATACCATCTTAGTCAATATTTTGACAGGCAAGACAGACCTATAATCCATTTAGAGTCCTTAGCTAAAAACAAAATGATCCACAAGAGAATTCTTTTTTCCCTTTCATAAGATCATGTACAGTAACACACTGGAGTCCTATCTCAGAAAATTATAATTATACTATGTTAAGATTTATGGCCATTTAAATACTAGTTTTATAATACCCTATAGAGGTTAAAATCTAAATGTTTCACAAGTATATTATTCTTTTCAGAAAAAATAAAATTGAAAATGATAATCATAATAGCACATAAGCACCTCAAAACTCTATAGTTTTACTATACAAGATATTTCAAAGCCAAGTACAAGGAAGAAATAAATACATCAAGGTTTTTACAAAACATCACTTGCAAAATATTATTAAAAAACTAAAAAAGAGGCATGGTCCATATGATCAGATTTTTTATTCCACTAAATTTGCAAAAGAGTAAACACAGAGTTTGCAAAGGCAAACACATTTTCAAAATGCACAATTCCTTAGACGCATTGCATCACTCCACTCTGGCCTCTATTTTCATACTTCAGTAATTAACTACTAAGTGATGCAACCCCAGAACGGAGTCATGAAATTTCATTTGCAACAGAGTCTTCCCTAGTTACATCAGGAGAAGGCCATCATAAGCTTAAAATAAAACTCATTAAAAATTTCCAAAAATGAAGACTAATCTAATCACAGGGAATAAAGTACATCCCACCAGCAATTCCCTCATATAATATAAAGTCATCTCAAAATTTATATTCAGAAAGCAAATAAAATGAAATATGTAATTGATGAGAAAATACAGTGATAATTATATAGTAAGTTTTGCAAACTTGAATAAAGATCTTTCCTAATTCTGTGCCTTTTCTCAAATAATTTAAGCCATACAATGTCAGGCCACTCAACAAATCCATCCTGATATTTCAATTCACTTTAAAGCTATTTAAAGTATCAATGTATCCCATTCAAACTCAGAAGAAAGTACTTATACTTTCAAAGTTAATATAGTTTAACCTACTTTGATGAATGGTCTATCTATTTATCTATTTAAAGATTTTATTTATTTATTCATGAGAGACATGGAGAGAAGCAGAGACACAGGCAGAGGGAGAAGCCAGGCTCCCTCCAGGGAGCTTGATGCAAGACTCGATCCCAGGACCCGGGATCATGACCTGAGCCAAAGGCAGACACTCAACCACTAAACCACCCAGGTGCCCCGAATGTTCTCTTTAATAAGTTCCACATAATCGCACTAAATAAATTATAAGCACCAACTTTCTTTAGAGCCCCGCAAGATAGATGTAGATTAAAATACAAAATCATCACATTCAAACCAACAGGAAATGCTTATAGATTTCTTAGCAGTAAAAACTCAAGAGATCAGTAACTCAAATAAGTATGTGGGTTCTAATTATGTCACATTTAAGCAAAATGTGTAGTAATATCTCACAGATGGCATAAAGCAGCATGTGACAGATCAGGGAAAGTACTTTAGGTGTATCCAAAAAGAATTTTCCAATATCACAGGCCAGGGATTAAAGCCCAAGTCTATTCAGAACAATAATATTGTGGGGTTTCTTTTAAAAACTCCGAAATTAAGTAACAAGAAAAATAAGTTGATATAAATGAAGCGGTATAAAAACAAATTTGTAGTAAAATAAAAATTACAATTCATAAAAGGTTGTTAGAAGTAATCAAATTCTGAAAATGCATTAAAAAATCCACTAGGGGGGGATCCCTGGGTGGCTTAGTGGTTTGGCACCTGCCTTCGGCCTAGGGCGAGGTCCTGGGTTCCCAGGATCGGGTCACGTGTCAGGCTCCCTGTGTGGAGCCTGCTTCTCCCTTTGCCTCTCTTTCTCTCGGTCTTTCAGGAATAAATGAATAAAATATTTTTTAAAAAATCCACTGGGAGGAGCACCTGGTTGGCTCAGTTGATTGTCTGCTATGGGCTCAGGTCATGATCCCAGGGTCCTGGGATTGAGCCTGGCACGGGCTCTTTGTTCCAAAGGGAGTCTGCTTCTCCCTCTCCCTCTGCTGCATCCCCCCCCGCTTGTGATCTCTCACTTTCTCTGTCAAATAAAAAAATAAAATCTTTCAAAAAATAAAAAATAAATAAGAAAACTGGGGAAAATTTTTTTTCTACGTATGAAATGAATTTAATGTGAGATTAACAAATATATAATACAAGTCACAGCTCCTTTTGTTTCCTCTTTCGGTATGCTACATATGCCTACCTTTTGTCATAAATGAACAAATGTCATTTACGTTAAACCTAAAAACATACGGGTTCAATATGGTCTTTTAAAATACTTTTAGCTTTATTTTTATTTAATTAAGTAACTTTTTAAAGAGAGAGAAAGAGTGCACACATGGTGGGGAGGGGCTTAGGGAGGGAGAAAGAATCTTAAACAAGCTCCATGCTCAGCACAGCAACCACCATGGGGCTCAATTTCAGGATCCCAAGATCATGACCTGAGCCAAAATCAAGAGTTGGATGCTTAACCGACTGTGCCACCCAGGTGCTCCAAAACTGCATTTAATTTTAAAGTATTAGTATCTTTTTAAAAAAATATTTTTATTTACATTCAATTTAGTTAATATATAGTATATTATTAATTTCAGGGGTAGTATTTAGAGATTCATCAGTTGTATATCACACCCAGTGCTCATTACTTCATGTGCCCTCCTTAATGCCCATCCCCCAGTTACTCCATTCCCCCCAACCCCTCTTCCCTCCAGAGACCCTCAGTTTGTTTCCTAGAGTTAAAAATCTATTATGGTTTGTCTCTCTCTCTGATTTCATCTCATTTTATTTTTTCTTCCCTACCCTTATGTTCATGTTTTGTTTCTTATATTCCACATATCAGTGAAATCATATGATATTTGTCTTTCTGATTGATTTCTTTCACTTAACATAGTACCATCCACATTATTCCAAATACAAGATTTCATTCTTTTTTGATGGCTATGCAATAGAATATTGCTCATATATATATCTGTATATATGTATGCAATAGAATATATATATATATCCCATCTCTTCTTTATACATTCACCTGTTAATGGACATTTGGGCTGCTTCCATATTGTGGCTATTGTGGACATTGCTTCTGTGAAATGTAACCATATAGCAAAAAAGCCTTTCCTAATAAAAACTTACCCAGACACTCTGTGAGCAAACTCAATAATATCATCTTTAGTTCGTGGTCCTCTATAATTATATGCCAAGTCCCCCTTTAATCTTAAAAAGAAAAAAAAGGATAAAAGCTTAGATTATTTCAACTTAATAGTTGAAATAGTCTTAATAGTTAATGCTAATCACTATTGTTACATAAATTATAGTATGTAAAATAGTAAATGCAGAGTTGAGAAGTAGCATAACCATGTAAAATATAGTAGGCAACTGGCTTCAGGGGACCAACAACTTAGAATATAAAGAAAAAGGTTGTATTTTATTAAAACTACATGAAAATAGTTTATTGTGTATCTGATAGCTGCATTGTGTCTATACCTCCTGAAAAGTGTACGCATTCATGGTCAAAAGCTTGTCAAAGCATTGTATTTCTTACTATCTTCTCTAGTAAAAAAAAATGATAGAGAATTAATAGTATTTTGGTATTAAGAAAACAAATTTTAAGCAACACAACATCATAGGAACTTGAAATATGCTCCAAGATTACACAGTAGAACAATGCATAAAACACTTATTCTAGAAAATTAAGATAATTTTTCAAAAGTCTGTCAATGATGTGTCTAAATGAGATTTTTAAAAAATGTGAAAGTACAATAGACCATCTATGATTAAACAAAAAGAACAGAAAGGATATTCTACTTAACACAAGTAAAAGAGGCTGAGCAACATTTTTTAAAGCTAGGGGAAGGGGGAAGTCAACACAAAACCCAAGAAATTAAAAATTAAGAATAGTCAAATTTTGAGATTTGAGATTTTAAAACACCGAAATAAAGCTTACTTTATTATAAAAATAAGTTTTAAAATAATTCAACTTGCACATTACCAAAATAAGAATGAAACTCAAGAAATAAACTCAATAAAATGATTATAAGATAAATCATTTAGAATTAGCATACCATTTCTCCCAATTTACATACACTTTATATTAGACTTTGTCAACACTTACAGATTAGAATTAAATCCATCAATTTGATTCTCTTTCTTTCCTCTCTAATGAATTAAGTCTATTTCAATTATAGAAAAGTAAAACTTTGCTAGGAAACAGGATTCAGGTGATACAGCAGAATACACTCTTGAGCTCCTCAAGGGTAAAAGGGCTTCCATACTTTACAGCTGTACATCTTGTGTGCACGATGCCTGCCACGGTAAGCACTCAGAGCGCATTCGGTGAATTAGTCGTAAACAACACACTCACTTAAATACACAGAAAAGCAGGAAGATGCAGTCCCTCTCTCTTTGATCACATGCTGTACCTAGAAAGAATTGCTAAACCCAAATTTTCAATCCTTCAAGGAAGCTACCAGAAATTAATGTAATAAAACGTAAGTAGAGTGAACTAATAAAAATACACATATAAACATACAACACTCAACTTACAGCTTAATTGTTGGATAACCTCGAACTCCAAACTCTGAAGCAATGCCTTGATAAGAAAAAGAATAAATAATTCTAAATTTTTTTTTAAATGAGAAACTAGGTAGTAAACGAGCCTTTTACTTAAAAAAATATATAGATTTATACAAACTCATAAAAACGTCTTGCTTTTAAGTCTTAAAGAAGAATATAAATTCACACCCAAAAAAGGAAAAAACATGACATTCTCATAAAAAACAATTACTTAATAATACAACTTATGTCTAGCACAAAACACTATGACAAATTAAGAAATTAATGCCAAAAGAATAGTTAATATTTTATCTCTAAAGTCGTTATTTTAAAAGATAAATATATATAGATGTGTGTATATATATATTTAATGTGTGTATATATATTTAATGTATATATATATATACATACACAAACACACACAAAGTCTCACTTGTCATTTGATTTCATTTTCCAGAACAAATTTTTCTAGGTCTCACTGGTTCCTTGCAAAAATAAATAACATAAAAAAACAACAAAAAATCAAAGCTCATCATCCTTTTCTTTAGTGTTTTCTGAGTCTTGAAAGAACTGCACTGTATTTTAATTTTAAAAAGATAAACTGTATTTGCAAAATTACTTAATTTCTGCCATCAACACATGACCTAAAAGCAACCTTATTTGTTTTAGAAGTTTCTGCTTTTGTAATAACCTAGAATAATTCTAGTTATTTTTGAAGATTATTCTGAAGTCCTCACATTAATTAAAATGAGATATGGCATCTTTTTTGAAGGAAAAAGAAACAAAAATAATCAAATAGAGAATTAGAACTTTAAGAGGTATAGAAATCACTACTGCAAATTAGTATCTGTAACTACAGATTCAAAGCAACCAGGACAGCAAAGAAATGAACTGCATCAGGTAAGAGGTGATATACAGTATACTTATACATATACCAGTTTAAGTAAAATATAATGTCTTTATTCATATGATCTCTTTGTTAATTTTACTTATTTCAAGGACATTTTACCATGGTTGGATATAAGGACACTACTATATGTGGGATCTGGTTCACCAATCACTTTAGTAAACATTACTCTGGTTTCTTAGCACTGCCCAATACACAAGAATAATGACTAAGTAAATTTGTGGCAAAATAATAGTCAAAATCTCTCAGCCTTCCTTCGTCCCCAACAGTTTCTACCTTAAACATATGGAGAAAGGTGACTAGAAGGTTGCAGTGATCAACACTGGTTTTTATTAGAAGCAACACAAACAGTAGAGGTAACAAAAATAACTCAGTCCTGAAGATATAGGTCTTTAAAAAAAATAGATTTTGTTTATGAGAGACACAGAGGCAGAGACATAGAGGGAGAAGCAGGTTCCCTGTGGGGACCCCCGATGCGAGATTTGATCCTAGGACCCCAGGATCATGACCTGAGTCACAGGCAGATGCTCAACCATGAGCCACTCAGGCGTCCCTGAAGACATAGGTCTTGCTTCTGAATAGGTATGTGAACTTAAACCAATTACAGAATTTATTTTGCCCATCTCTAATGTAGGATTTAATTCTGTCAGAGTCTAACTAAAGACTGGTTATTGAGACTGACTTCTAAGTAAAAAAATAAGAATGATTTGGGGGAGGATTATGTGAGTAAAATATGTTAATGCCCCCCCTTCCCAAATGAAGAAGGCAGGAAAATATTAGCCCTTAATTACTTTCAATTAAGACTAATATAATTGATGGGGGGGAGGGTATCCCGCTATCAATTCTTTGTTTATTGTAAAGCTTATTTATAAACAAACCAAATAAAATACGCAATGAGAAAATACAAAACTTGTTTTGTGATTCTCAAAACAAGTTTTAGAGAGAAAATCCCAGCTCCACGTTTAATACCATCACACTTCATTTCCCTGGCCTCAACTTATTTGTAAGATGGAAATGTATAACTAACCCACTCTCTAGTACCTTGACTCTTTGAGCATTAAATTTAATTTCTGATAGAATTTCAATTGATGGTCACTCCTAAAACCTTAAACTTAGGTTTCCCCATGAAAACAATTGTAAAGGGATGCCTGGGTGGTTCAGTGGCTGAAAATCTGCCTTTGGCTCAGGATGTGATCCAAGGGTCCTGGAATCGAGTCCTGCATCAGGCTCCCCACAAGGAGCCTGTTTCTCCCTTTGCCTGTCCCTCTGCCCGTCTCATCAATAAATAAAATCTTAAAAGAAAACCCTGTATAATAATAATAATAATAATAATAATAATAATAATAATAATAATAATAATAACAGTAATAATAATATAAAAAGCACACAAGCAAAGCACGGGTTATAGACTTAAAATGATGTAGGCTAGGATTCTAACATCTCATTTACCATGCAAGCAGTTCTTTCCCTTCTGAGGACAGTACTCACCTTGCTCAGTTTATGGGTGGGATTTAAATGAGAAAACATGTGGAAAAGAATCTAAGAGAAAGCCTGGCACACAGAGATCCTCAAATGCAAAGTCCGTTTCCTATTTCTGTTCCAAATCTCACTGTTAGGTAATTATCTGCTGACACATCAGTGTGCAGATAATAAGAACTATCACATGTAAAATATAACTGACTTTAGCAGACCTTCAACTACACCTTGAGACAATTTTGTGAGCAGGAGAAAGGTGCTGATGTTACTTTTCAGGTAAAGACACTAATACTTCAGAAGATCTGGTAATGTGTTTGAGGTAGCAGGACTACGAATGAAGCTCAAGTCTGAGTTTAACTTTTTGTTCTTTATTTTTTCATATTAAACAACAACGGTTTGCATAGAAACCTGAGATCAATTCCTTCATAAATTCAAGAATCCATTTGTAACATGAATAACTTCTCTGAAATTCTGTAATTTTAAATGCTCAAAAAATGAACTTAAACATGAAGCTCCCTACTTCCTTCCTGTTTTCTCTTTGAAATGATAACAACCTGATGTTAAAGCTAGGCTTGGATATGAATTGTGGTGATCTCAAATTCTGGTCCTAATTCTGCCTCTAAGTTTGGTGTTTGAAATCACTGTCATTTAACTACCTGCTATTATTTCATCTACACAACAGGCTGGGGGAAGAAGGGAGCAGCTGGACTTGACATTATGTCAAGTCCTTTTTCAGCTCAAGATTCTACCTTTCTTAGTATTTCTGGAGTGTTACTATGTGTCTAACACAAAAAGGAGAAAAAATACAGCAGTTGTCCTCAACTGGGGGAGATTATGTCTCCAGGAGACTCTGGGTGATGTCTAGAGACACTTCTCATTGCCATCACTTAGGAGGACACTAGGGGGATGAGAAGATGATCAGAGATGTTGCCAAATATTCTAAAATGCACAGCAACCCTTCCCCTAAACAGAATTATCTGGCCAAAGTATCCTTCGTGCTCAGACTGAGCAACTCTGAAACATAGTCACTGACCAAAAAGGGCTTCTAATTTAGAAAAAAGGTAAAACTAACTTGCCAATATAATCTGTGAGCAAGAAATCAGAATATTATTGGCCAAATGTCATTCCAAGTTCACACATCACTGAGAAGTAAATTATGACCTTTAACATAAAAAATGATTATCACACTTATGTTGAGGAATAAACAGAATTTTAGTGGTTCCATATAGAAATCAGTACACCATTACAGGTGGTATCACACCATATTTTAACTTGCAAAAGAGAAACAATTCTGGTACTTGATTTTGGAAGGGATATGTACAGAACGAGAAGCTAAAATACGTATCTTTACAGTTTTTTTTTAATGTTAATTATAGCATTATTAGTTAAAACCATGCATCAAGAAAATTTTGATATAATTCCAAACACACAGGCCAGGGTAATCCATAATAGTTCAAATTTCTCTAGTTCAAGAATTCTATACCCAGAGATTTGCTGGACTGAATATGACGGCACGTGCTTCCAATCTCTGCACTTACGTGATTGAGAAATAAGCTACTCTCAGAGATTTTCTATACTTGATCACTGAATAATCCTAACCCACCTCAAGCCCAGTCCTATCAGTAACTATTCATCAGAATAATACTTCACTCTATGGTTCTCCAATTTAGATGTGCAGCAGAATTACCTGAAGTCCACGCTAAAAATATAGATTCTCATGACCCAGTCTCAAAGACTTTCATTGGGTAGGGCTGGTGTGCGTCTTCAGAGTCTAAATTTACATTGAACAGCCCAGGTAATCCTAATGCAGGTGGTCTGCAGACTAAATGCTGAGATACACTAATGCTGTAAATGCCTGAAAAGTGACCTATGGAGATGGATGAAATACATATGAAACAGACACAGAAAAATGTTGACAGTGAGTTTAAAAAAAAATCAATTTCTTTACCTGTTTCTACTAAAATTCCTGTAATGGAGCTTCCTTGAGGTATTTAAGTACACTTACAGAATTATATGTCTAAAATCTATGTGTCATCTCTAGACAGTAGTTTTCAAATACACCTTTTTTTTAAATACTAGTAAGATAATACTCTTTTTCTCCATAACACATAAAATATCTCCTTGATTCTATAATTAAAATAGAAAATGCATCTATGGCAGACATCAAACACTAAGTAACATAACAATTGACTTATGTCTATTGGTTATTGTTGTCTCTCTCTTCTAGAATATAATTTCCATGAGAGTAGAAATTGTTGTCTGTATTGGTGACTGATGTATCATAGCTGCCTAGAATGTGCCTGGTTCATTCTGGCATATAGTAAGGGCTCATTAAATACCCATTGAGTGAATACTGACTGTACAAATTTTTGACAAAAGAATGACTTTTCAATAGGCTATGTCTGTATGATGCAAGTAGTCCAAAAGATTTACAAGCAAGCATTACCAGGTGGCTTGGGAAAAGGGGTGGCGGGTTTAGTGCTGCACATCCAACGCATAAAGGATATAAAGTATAGAACACCCATCACAATACTTGGGAGAGGATCATTCTCATATATACCAGCTCCCCTATCCCTTTTCCCAAAGCTAGATGGTTTGCTTGAGAAAATGTGCTCTGTGTGGGCTATACAGGTTTCTTCCTCCTCTTAATACAATATAATATATAACACAATGCTGAGAGAACAACAAATCTATAACAACCACATATGGGAGGCAAAAATTAAACCTTTTAATAGATTATGAATAATGGGATGAAAAATAGTCCCATCATGAAGTATCTAAAAAACTACAAACCATATATGAAGTCTTAATGCCTATAAGAACGTTGTATTTTAATCTGAGCATTTAAAACATTTTCTTTTCTAAGCTACTCAGAAAGAAATCTTAGATATTTTTTCCCTAAACATAGTGTCACTTAATAGTGACATACATGGGTACTTACTACATACTGAATAGTAAGCTAATAAATTAGATACTATAAAAATAACTGACTTACTGTAAATAGTTATTATCATTGTAGCATCACATGAGTAGTTCATCATTAAGGTTTTTACTGATTTATTGGTACTAATTTTTTCATTGATTATTTGTCATCATGTACCCACACCCCTTTACACATTATTTTACTTTATGACTCCACTAAATGATTCAAATAATCACAAGAATTTGTCACGTTTGAGACTTTATTGTACTTGTTGGTTTATTCATGTTTTTCCTTCTATTAGACTAAGCACTTCCTGGACAAGAAGGATTTGTTTTGGTCTTCCTTTGATCTCTAGAGACTAACAGAGAAGTGAGTAAACACGCTGAGTAAATACAACGGACTATGCGAATGAATGTATGTACACGCAGGTAGAATCAACAAGACTGACACAAGATTGCCTAGACACAGAACTTATTTTCAGGAGCAACAGTTCAAAGCAATAATTTCTCAAACATTCCTAAAAGCTTATTTCAAGAAATCAACCCAAGCATTATTCTCTGTCTGCAGTAATTCTTGCCATTACTCTGGTCTCTCAAACTTTCAATGACTCATTTGTTTGACTGTGATTCCAGCCCTCATATCTAACTGTTCTCTAGTTCCCTGTTCCCAAACTTCAGTAAACCAAAAATGCCATAAACTCACAAGAGCTACTAACATGGAAACACACAGAAAATTAATTACTCTTTTTATATAGCCAGGAGTAGTGTAGTTCAGTAACTACACTAAGAATCTTACACTGTTACTTCTGATTATTCTTTGTATTACAGAGCCAGTCTATCACATCTGTGATTTCATCCTTGAAGATGTCTGTAAGGATCAGTTTCCTCTTCACTGTCACTACGAAGTCTGGGCTCCTACACCAACATGCATACAAAAGTTGAGTTACATGATCTTCTTGTCTCTAACTGCTTTTCTTTTCTATCCTACATGTTGCTGCCAAAAACAATTTTATCAAGTCAACTATCTTCTCAAAAATGTACAATATCTCCTAATTGGCAACTGTAAAATCCAAAACTTTATGACACAAGGGACCCCTAAAATCTGGTCTTATACTTCATGTTATATGCACTAGCCATTGTGTGAGGGGTTTTGAATATGAAGTGTTAATACAATCCACACAACCTTCAAGATTATTACTCCTCCATTTATAGACAGAAACTAAAATTGAGAGGTTAAGGCCTTCTCCAAAGCCCCAGAAGTAGCATATGCCAGATCTGGGATTAAAGCATAGGCCTGTCCTTTTCCAAAGCTGTATCCTGAACACAATCCTGATTTCCTAAAAAGAAATGTACATTATATAATTCTACTTTCTTCATCAATTCAAGGAAAAGGGAACCTATATGTATTGAATACTACAAGGGACTTTACAGGTGCTACATCATTCAAATCTCAAAAAAACCAATGAAAGACACACGATAATTAAATATTTACCAATGTGGACATCAAAGCTTAGAGATGTTAAGAAACTTTCCCCATGTTACATGGCAAAAGTAGCAGGCAGAAGCAGGATTTGAATTCAGGTCTGCTTTCTGAAGCCATGCTCTTTCCAAATTTCTATACTTCATACTTCTCTAAACTTAAGTTCTTCTTTTCTCAAATCCTTTAATATAGGCATTGGTAAACTTTTCTGAAAAAGGTCAGATAACAAGTAGCTTAGGCACTGAGGGAAAACAATCTGTTACAACTCAACTTACTCACTGATGCTTGAAGATAGGCACAGACAGCAGTAAACAAATGAGTGTGGCCGGGTTCCAATACAGCTCCCTTTACAAACGTGGGCAGTGGGCCAGATCCTGTCCACGGGCTGTGGTTTGTCAATCTCTGCTTTAAGACATTCTATCCTCTGCAACATACTTATTAAGCTCATTTTCAACTCTAAGGTTTTCTCTCGAATGTGAATAACTTTCCTGATCCTCCACTGTATTTATTCTACCTCACCTTGTAGGTCCCCGTTTATTCCTCTAATAGGTCATCTCTGGCTACTCAGACAACTCTCATTCTGAAGTCAACACAGCAACATCAACAGTTTAACACCCAAATTTCAGAAGTTGCCTCAGGTAAACAGAGTATCTCAAGCAGGCTCAATAGGAACAATGGCTTATACACCGTTAGGCACAAGATTAACATATACTGCATATTACACATTTGGTGGCTAATTCACTTAACTCATAAAGTATACAATCTTCAATTATTAAGATAACCTTAATTCATCTGAGCAAAAAATAAGTGTTTCTTCCTCCTACCTTGAATACTCCTTCACGTAATTAAACCACTTTCAGTATGAGAACAGTAAAAAAAACAATAAACTGAGAAAATGCTTACTAGAATAGGAAGTAGCATCCATCTTTCCAACTTTAACTGGAGAACCAATGCTTTTCATCTCAAGACCAACTTCATTCCAAATCGGTTCCAGTTTTTTACAATGGCCACACCATGGTGCATAAAACTTGTTGGGGGAAAAAGAAAAGACAGCCACTAAAATGTTGCGCTATTGTGTATAGCAATCTTAATTTTTAAAGAAATCTCTTTGATTAATGATCTGATGAACAGTCGTTTTAGATACAAAGTCTAAATATAATTTCCAAAGCAGTTTCATAATAAAAGGTAAAACACAAAACATGAATCTAATTATTTTAACTCCTAGCACATACCTCAACACTGCTTATTTTATTTTATTTTTTTTTTTTAATTTTTATTTATTTATGATAGTCACATAGAGAGAGAGAGAGAGAGAGAGAGAGAGAGAGAGAGAGGCGCAGAGACACAGGCAGAGGGAGAAGCAGGCTCCATGCACCGGGAGCCCGATGTGGGATTCGATCCCGGGTCTCCAGGTTCACGCCCTGGGCCAAAGGCAGGCGCTAAACCACTGCGCCACCCAGGGATCCCAACACTGCTTAGTTTAACTCCTAGCACATACCTCAACACTGCTATTACCTTATATTCATTTAAAATTACTGATTCCTATTTAAAACAGATATAATTTACAACAAAAACAGCTTTGCTTTAAAGTCAGTGTATGAAATCACCAAATACACATAAATCCCCCCCACATCCCAAAATAGTTCATGATGTACCTCAGTCTATTTCTATTACAAAAACCACAACACAGTAGGTACCTTTGCTGCTTTAAGCATAACCACTGGTAAGGCATGGGGGTCAGTAAAATGACTGGTTTGGCATAGGGACAAGTCAGGTTACTTAAACTAAAACTACAGTTCCTTTTTTCTTCAGGGCCACCAGGGCACTGGGGTGGATATAGGTTCCTCTAGTTAAATGGTGTAACAAACTGCTCGTTGTACTTTCATGGGTAAGATTTATCTACTTTTTTTTTTAAAGATTTATTTAAGATTTATTTATTTATTTATTCAGGGAGAGACGGGGGGAGGGGGGGGCAGAGTCATAGGCAGAGGGAGAAGCAGGCTCCACGCAGGGAGCCTGACATGGGACTTGATCCTGGGTCTCCAGGATCACTCCCCGGGTTACAGGCGGCGCTAAACCGCTGCGCCACCGGGGCTGCCCCAGATTTATCTACTTTTTAACATTATACTATAGAAATGTTCAAACATGCACAAAAGGAGAGAGCAAGAATTAAACAATGGACTCTTGCCCCATAGCTTGCCTTCAGCAACTGTCAACTCTGCTCTTCTCATTTCATCTCCTCTGCTGCCACTCTACTTTTTTACTGCAACACGTTAAAAGGAATCCCAAACAACACGAGGTTTAAATACATTCCAAACTTGAAAGTAAGGAAAGGAAGGAAGATGAAAATCTGACTTTGTTCCCTATTAAGATGAAAATAGGACTTTACTGTCAAGTGCTATTTAGTAATTTCTTGGATAATATGAAACAAGAAGAGTGAATTCTTTATCATATCACAATCTCCCTCAGACATAATCCATATTTTGACTTCTTCAGAATTTCGGCAAAAACAGGTTCCCTTGTAGGAACCTTAAGGCCCTGAGATTCATTTTAATTTAATAACCTATATAATACTATGTGACAAAAACTGAATAATATACATAAACACTAATCATACATAACTAGATCTGTGTGGAGGAGAATAGGAAATACTTAAAATGGCATGGGTAGTTAATGAGTACAAAAATTTAAAAATTTACATACTCACATCTACAAGCCAAATGTCATCTTTCCGATTATCTTTAAACCTAAAACACAAAAATGAGAAAACAAATCTTTGCATGTTTATTTCTACCTTAAAATATGTGAGGATAATCAGTAAATATCGGAGAATGAAACAAATTCTTTCAACAAATTTTTACATAGAATTTTTACTACACGACTTCTAAATCTTATCCATTAAACATCTTTAAAAAAAAGTAGAGAACTAAGAATCAGGAGTAAAGAAGAAAAAGAAGTGGGACTTGGTAGACACAGATATAGACCTCAGTTCTGAGCCCCTCTATCCCACCAACCCCCATGCATTCCAGTTAACTAGGCTAATCTGAGGCTACTACCCTTAGAAAGGTCAGCTTGTAAGACTGGCCCTTGGTTGGCATCCGGGAACTTGAATTCCAGGAGGGTTTCCACCATTACCCGATAAGATGGTTCACTGTTCCAATGCTATGCAATGTGCTTTTATGATGAACACCTGCTTTTCTTCTAGGAGTCTGAAATCTTGGTCCAGACTAGGCAGGAAGGTCCTGACATGACCACCCTCCAATAAGAATCCCTAAGCACTGAGTCTCTAATGAGCTTTGTTGGAAGAGAACATTTCACACATATGGTCACAACTCCTGATGGAGGAATTAAGTGCATCCTATGTGACTCTACCAGCAGGGGACTCTTGGAACTTGTTCCTGGTTTCCTCTAGAATTCACCCCACACTGGTTTTTCCCTTTGTTGGTTTTCCTTTGGGCCCTTTCACTATAATAAATCATAGCTGTGACTTCCACAACAGGCCAAGTCCTCTGAGTGTTTCATGGCCAATAACCAAGTCTGGGGACCCCCTGTCACAACAGCCTACATTTAAAGAATTTTCCTATACATAGTTCTGATCATCTGATAATGTTACTCTTATCTGACACCTTCTAGGTCCCCTTCCACCACCTGCAAAAAGAAGTATAAATTGCTTTATGTACTTATGTGCTGGCTCCAATTATCTTTCTACTCAAATGTAAGCATCCTATGATTTCCAATCAACCCATGGTATTTATCACAGCTGAATTCACAATGTTTATTTGACTTTCTACATTCTTTCATGTTCACACCCTATCCAGCTAAATGCATTTCTTACTCCCTAATGCCTTCCTAAATTCTTCACCACTAGAAACAATCTCTCCACATCATCTTTATCTTCTTTAGGATTCTTATCAATTTTCACATGTTGTACTCACATATTACCCAACCATAAATACGCTTGTTTCATCTCTTAGTACCTTGCAAAGTGACCTATGTTTAACCTATACTGAATGAATGACAAAAATTCTTAATGAGAATATTTAGTAAGATTCTTGAACTTACAGGTTAAGACTTAGAGAATACCTGGCCAGTATCTGAGCTCTTCAGTCCAACGGGGCACTCCTATCTTATCCAGCTGTGACACAGTCTTTCCTGTGACATGGGCAGGGATAGCACCCTTAATCAACCTCCCAGGTTGGTAAAGCCAAATCTTCTAAGATTTGGAGCCTTTGCTCCTCTTAGGTTTAGTAAAAGGTTCTATTTTATATACTGGTATTGATCCATGGAGCTATCCAGGCCAAGCAGCATCGCCACCTTAAGTAAACTTCTGAGCTACAAACCTGTAGTTAATGGTTACTACGCTTGAGGGGAGGACCCATACTTTGCACCCAGTGGTAAATGCAAAAAGTTACTGTCTCCCAGTCCTTGGTGTTTAGTAGCCATTTTCATCTTTCAATGATCTGAATCTTTGGGAAGGAGCTGAAGTCTATGGAGGTAATTTATAGCCACCCCCATCCCCCATGCTGAGGCTACAGAGTCAGTGATTGTCACATTGAAGGAAGGGGAACAGACAACCAGGCCAACCAGCCAACACTAGTGCATAGGACATCCAAACTGGGGTAATCTTGTCCCCTCCCATCAGCTGATTAAGCCTATACTTCAAGTGTTCATTAAAATGCTCAAGTACCCCTATGGATCAGGGGTGACATGGAGCACAGAGATCTGCTGTATGCCCATGACTAGGCAACTGATGCGTAGCCTGAGCATAAATTCCAGGACTGTTATCAGATGCAGTGTTTTGGGGAACCTGGAGAGGAAACAAATGTTGTCTTGCAGGGCCTAGGAGACTGTGGCTGGAGTCACTGGGATGTATGGAAATGGCTGGGCCAAACCCAAAGTGTCAAACAATATCAAGATCTACTGGAATATGATTGACGACATAAGGGGCCCCATCTGCTCTATCTGCTAAGGATGCCCTAGTCCACTCACTTGCAGGAAACTGTTCTGGGGCAGTATTTTTAGCCTTGACTAGGGTCTGACAAGTGGATTGGCTTTTTCATGCCATTTTCGTGTCTTCTCACCACAGTGGCAGCCCCTGTACTGCCAGCCTCATCTAGGATGACGTGTGAATTTCCATGGGCTATCCTCTGGTGGATCCAGGAGATAACTGATTGTGCACCTGCTTGCTTTGGTGAAGAACAGGTTTCTTTCAGGTTGGATGGTAGCCACACCAAATTCCTACAAGTTAACCCAGAGAAGACATTAGTGCCCAGGCCCACGGGTGGTCTGGGAGGTCTGTCTGGGTCCCCAGTGGGCCAGAGTAGGCAACACCTCCTTCGATGTTATTCCTGGGTGGTGGAGGGGCACTCATGAGACTTTTTCATGGATTTGAAAGATTCCAGTTGGGCTCCTATAAGTTCCATTTCCACTTCACTAGAGACCAATAGCTGGCCCTACTTAGCAACATGAATGGGAATTTCTATCTGTGAACCCAGTACTGCACTCATCCAAGACCAATAATTGTCTCTCAAAGGGCATGTACCTTTCAGCCAACTTGAATTGGTCCATGCTGACCTACAGTGTTGTCCTCCTGCCATAGGCTCTGATCAGTGAACTGAGAGTTTGCTGACATGTGTAATTCAAACAGCAGATGTGGGATCAGTGAGGCTCAGGAGAGGAGCAGGGTTGGTAGCCTGTTAGAGGGCCTATCCTGTTGGTTGGGGCCCCTCTCAAGAGCAGCAGGCCTTCTGGTAGCCATTAAAATCCTCACAGGGCTATATGACAGCATCAGTAGCCAAATAGGCTCACCAATCCCTGGGCCTCTTTATTTTTATTTCTTGGGTCAAAAAAAGTCAAAAGTTTAATAATGATCTCCTTCTGGAATATATGATGTACCGCTTCCCAGATCAGGCTCAGAAACTAGGTCCTTGTACCTCATCTATGTTAATGCCCAACCACAACTGCTGCTTTTGAGTCATCATGGCATCCAGTCCTTGCTGGGCAGTGCCCTGTCTAGGTCCTCTAGGAGGTTGTCATCAACATAACAGAAAGCCTATACTCCCTCCAGAAGCACAACTTTTTCCAGATCATGGTCTACCCATTGACAGCAGACAGATGGGGAATTAACCTGCCTTGCAGGACATTAAAGGTATGCTGAAATTCATCCCACATGAAGGAAACTGCCCTGATCAACCCACAAGAGTGGAGTGCTGGAAAAGACATTTTCAATGTTAACTGCTACAGACCAAGCTACCTCCAGTAGCAGCCTCTTCATGATGACAGTTACCACCAGTTGGCAAGAGCAATACTTTGGTATTGAGAGACCTATAACCAGCAGCCAGTCACCTGGTACCCAAGGCCTTGTACAAAGGCCAGACGGCACTACTGAGTGGAGAAATTAAGTCTCACAGAGCACTTTGTCTCTCTTCAGCTTAGCAGCCAAGATGACTGTTTCCTTTTGACTGACCAGGCAGACAATATTATTTTGGAGCTAGTAATTGAGTAGGTTTGTAGTCTTCCCCATGTTCTACTAAAATGGTCCTAATAATGGCAACTCCCATTGGGGCTCAGGGACAAAGACGAATGGGAGTACACAGAAACAATACCACATTTAGTAGGATGGGCTTGAAAGCACTCATCCTGAGTCCAGCTGGGCAAACGTGCCTATATAGGTCATCACAGACTCAAACCTGGGAGGCATATGTATCCTCCTCATCCTGGTAGCAGGGGCAAGTAGAGATCACACTCACTTGTGCACTGATATCCAAAAGGCCCAAGAAGTATAATTCTCCCATGAACTCTGACCTTGGCACAGGATGTCCAGTCTACCACTAGGACAGAGAAACTTCAACCTAATACCTACTCAAGGCCTGAGTAAATATTTCAGTGTTCCTCCACTCATCTGGCGGGGATACTACTAGTGACAGAAGGGCTGTCATCATACAGACCCCAGTGGTACTGCCCATCAGACTCTTCATGACTTAATATCTGGCCATCAGGGGTCTGGTGAGGAGTCGATTAATATCCTCCTTTGAGACCCCATTATTGAACAAACAGACCTAGAGATTTTTTTTCAGAAAGGCTCACACCTGGTTTGCCCAAGAAAGGGTGCTCAGTTCCCACGCTTATGTCAGTCTCTGTGCTTGTCAATCTTTGCAGTCTTAGGGGTGGCTGCTTCTTCCGTGTCTGGATATTTCTCAGTTAAGACGTGGACTGTGTCACAGACTGAATGGATTAGGTGAGGAGGCTTACATGGACTTGGTAACAAGCAGGAACATTAGAGAGAAACCTAGAAATCGGAGTCTGTGTAACTGTCTCATTATCTGCAGTTTCCTAATCCCTCCATGCAGACCCAAGGGATCACCAAGATGGCTCACAGGACCACTACCACCTCTGTGAGAGCAGGCCAGCCATGGTTTTCGGTAACAGGAAACCTGTCACAGAGGGACAAACCTGTCAAGTTCAAAGAGCACCCAGCTGAGAAAGATGTCTGTGCCTGCTCATATGCTTCCTCATACTCTCCACCGTGAGGGCATTCTAAAAGAGGAAGTCTATAGTGACACAGCCCTCAAGACCTCAAGTTTAACAAGATTACCTTCATGTTAACAATGCTTTTCCCTTCAGGGGCACCTGGGTGGCTCAGATGGTTGAGCATCTGCCTTTGCCTCAGGTCTTGATCTTAGGGTCCTGAGATTGTGCCCAGTTTGGCGAGGAGTCTGCTTCTCCCTCTCCCACTACCTCTCCCCCCCCCCCCCGCCCCCATTCATGCTCTTTGCTATGCATGCTCTGTCTCTCTCATGAATGAATAAAATCTTAAGAAAAACAAAATAAAAAAACTACAACGGTTCCCTTCAGAACCTACTATCACTCAGCACAGCTAATAAAGTGCTCCCTGGGATCCTCAGGATTTCTGCTCTTCTAGAACAGCACTGTGTTCATATGACCACTTGCTACTTTACCAATTTTATTGTGTACAGGTAGTTAATTAGGACAACACGCAAAACTGAAAGTAATAAGCCTTTATTCACTCACTGTGACAACATAAGCCAACAGGCCAAAAAAATAAAAAAGGTGCCAGCTCCTCAATGTTCCATTTTTCTGAGTGGAACAGTACCAGGCAAGGGTCAGGTGGATGCAGCGTAGACCAAAGAATTTACTTCACTGCAGAGGAGCATTGAACCAAAGGTTTCTGCCTTTTTATGAACCCATGGGCAGGAGAATGAAAGAGGAAGAGGGATAGTAGTGGAAAAGTACTGACTCCAAGCGAAGATGAGTGGCTCAGCCAAGCCCCCAGATAAGATCTCAGCAGAGATGCCCAGGAAGTGCCCCAGGTGACGCCCCCAATTAAGGAGGCCTCTGGAAGAGGCAACCTGGGGCTAGAGATTCAAATATGCACGTGAACTAGCCTCGGGCCCTGAGTCTCTGACTACAACTCCCTCCAGAGACTGCAACACGCTGGCTGTGCACCAAGTCTGGTGTGGGGAGAACAGCTTCCCTCCTAAGGCCTGCCAGGAAAAGCCTTGAAATTGCCTATGGTCAGGCCTGAAAGACCACACATAGGATATTTGGTCTGTCTGGAGCTGTACTCCTCACCTACTCTAAGCAATGCATCATGATTAATGCTATGGTTCTATGAAAACAAATATACGGTAGTTACTAAATTCCAGCACCGGCTCCCAAATACAACAAAAAATGATAAAACAGAATATGGAACAGTTAGTAAACTCCATAGAGCACAACCCCATACATATGTATGTAATAGAACTCGGGACAACTTCTGAAAACGTTAGTGCCATATAAACATCGCTCATTACTGTTAACTGTTAAAAGACCAGATCCATGGAAATATTTAGATAATACCAGAATTTTAAAAAGTCGAAATACTATTTAAAATACAAATATACTTACGATTCATCCAAATCTTGTACAAATCCTTTACTGAAAGCCATATCCAGTAAAAAAACTGGAAAAAGAGGATAAGAGGACAAAACGTTTACAATAAACGCTGACTTATTACTTGTTTCATGCTACATGCTTAGTCATCTATAAAATGTTTTTGATTTTTTACAATCTACCATAAAACCCATCACTGATCCATCCCAAGGCACAAACAATGCATAAGCCTAAGTAGTTGATCCCTTCAGGAAATATTCGCTCTGTCAGCAACTATACCGTGACCCGCAAGGTTTATATAGGCTAATAAATCTGAGGCACAGAGGTTCTCTTTCAACATGTTTTTATTCCCTTATTTTTCCTTGTTGCCATTCCACCTTTTTTTTTTTTTTTTTTTTTTTTTTTTTAGCAGAGAACTCGTTCTTCTCTCTTTCTCCAGTAGTAATTACCTCCTCGTCTGTATAAACTCCAGCGGCCATTCAAAATGCCGTTTTAGCTTTTTTCGACTTCACCGGCGTGTCACGCCCGAGCTACACCTGCAGCGCTCGGCGTCCTCACAGCCTGGCACGCAGGGGGCGTCACGGGGATTCTAAGCGAACACACGGCGGCGGCGGCGAGGACCGGGCGTGCGACGCCGGAAAGGCCAGCCCCGACTCTGCCGTCGCTTCTCACGCCGCGCGGTCCGGCGACCCCACCGCGGCCTGTCCTCGGCCATCTCTCTCAGCCCCCAGGTGGGTAAAAATCCTCCGGACGTGACAGGCCTCGGAGCCCGCAGCCCAAGCCAGGCGTGGCCGCAGGCTGGGGTGGCGCGGCCCCCACGCCTCTCCGTGCAGGCGGCGCGACGGAAACTTCCTGCCCCACGAAGCCAAGGACCGAACGGGAGGCAGGAGCATCTTTTCCTGGCGCGGGTCCCCGCGCGGCCGCGCTGGGGGAAGGACCACAGCGGCCGGGGGTCTCCCGGCGGACGCCACAGCCGTCGGCACCCTGGCGGGGGACCCCGGCCCGCCCCCCGGAGAGGTCCCCGCGCGCGCCCGCCCCCGCGCGGCCTTACCTGTGGCGCAGAGCCGCAGGCCGGCCCCGAGCGTCCCAGCCGCCATGCTCGCCGCAGGGAGAGCTGCAGAGGCCCCGGAGCAGAGACGCGGGCGGCCGCAGTTGGCACCGCCGGAAAGGGAAGCTGGCCGCGGGCGCGCGGAAGGGAAGCCTGGCGCGGAGGGCGGGGGCGGGGCAGGGCAGGCGGCCGCCGCTACCCTCCCAGGACCCCGCCGGCCTCCGCCTCTGGGCATGCGCGGAACTGCGGCGCCTGCGCGGAACTGCGGCGCCTGCGCAGTCGCGACGTAAATCTGTGCGCTCCCCGCTGCCCCCGGGAGCGTGGGAACCGAGCGCGCGGGCGCCTTCCTGTGGGGCCGGAGCCGGTGCGGAGTTGGGGGCGCTTCCGGGAGGCGAGATGCCCGCTAAGTTTGGAGGGGAACGGGAGAGAAACGCCGCCGCCCTGGGGGCTTGATGCTGCCAGATTTGTTTTCACTTGCTGCTCCTGTGCAGCAGCGATCAAATTCGTGGAAAGAGGTGGGTGTTAGCAGCGCGTGGAAAGATGGAAGGCCGTGGATTCGTGTGTGAGCTTCCGCGTGTCTCCAAATAAGTTTGGCATCTTCCCTGAACCTGTTTGCGAAACTAGTAGGAAGCTCCACTAATGCGATTTTGCCAACTAAAAGAGCCCCATCTTAAAGACTTCTCTCGGAACCTGAAACAATGAAGTTGATCTTAAGATACAGTTTTTTTTTTTTTTTGATGATTTGTTCCTGTTTTCTGGTTCTTTTTGATAAGACTGAAATACTGTGAAATATTTGCTATCTCCTCCTACACGACAAAAGTGTAAAAACGAGGTATTTTTTCATATGGCGGCTCTGCAATCACTACATCCAGTGTAAATGACATTTTTATAGGACCTAAAATTCCAGAGGATTTAGATTAAGTCAGTCATTGAACATGCGTTATTGGGAATAGAAATAAATTATGATGTCAGGCAGGTCACCTGAGGTTCAAAATTCCAACAGGCAGAGATCTCAGAAAATTCTACTCCTAATGACTGAAAGGTTACATTGTGATCTGATTGAGAGCAAGCCCGAGATTTCACCTGCTTTATGAATACAGCGCAGGATCCATTGCAGACCTTCAGCAGATTCAAACATTTTTTGGTTGTCTAGTTTACTTTGATTTTAACATACAAAAGTGTTTAAATCTCCTACAGGTTCTCAAAGTAGGAATTTTATAGATCCTGGGGCACAGAAGAGGTAGTTTGCTTAATGGCTTTGAGGGTGGAGTTGCCATTTGAAACAAAGTTTCAGACTCCGGAGCTGGTCTTATTCTAGCACTACGCTGCCTCCCAGACCTCTCTCTGCTCCAGGATTCTCTCCCTCCCTCCCCTTCCCCTTTCAGTCATCCTGTTTTCACTAATGGTACAAATGTTTGATCAGTTTCCCTGGGAGTTAGGTTGGGTTTTTCCCAGCCTAAGAAAGGTACTGCTTGTATGATTTTATGCACATAAGCTTAAAATCAGGGAAATTAATAGTGTTAGAAGGCAGAGGTACAAGGAATGTTTTTTTTTTTTTCTTTATGATAGTCACAGAGATAGAGAGAGCGAGGCAGAAACGCAGGCAGAGGGAGAAGCAGGCTCCATGCACCGGGAGCCCGACGTGGGACTCGATCCCGGGCCCCCAGGATCACGCCCTGGGCCAAAGGCAGGTGCCAAACAGCTGCGCCGCCCAGGGATCCTGAATGTTTTCTTTCTTGATCTGAACCCTGCTACCCAGATCTGTTCATTTTGTGAACATGCATTGAGCTTTATTTACCCTTACAGTTTGTGTACTTTTCTGTATATATAACTCTAGCAATGAAAGTTTAAGAGAAATAAATCTATGGCTTTTTTTTTTAATGGAAAAGTGATCATTATATGGTGTTAAATAGTGCTTCTCAAATTGTACTAAGCATCATTTACTTTGATTAAAACAGTTTCTGAATACTCCTTACAGAATCTGAACCAGTGGGTCTGGATTTGCATTTCTTACAAGTTCCCAGGTGATGCTGTTGTTCTGGCCTTCAGATCTCATTTAGCCCTGAAGGAAAATAAATCCAGAAAATGCCATTCATTTTTAGATTGTTCTGTATAAAATATATTAAGTAAAAAAAAAAAATCTATAAATAAAATCAAGTTCTTTGTAGTTTTTTTCTTGATGGCGTGAAATGGTTTTATTGTTAGTGTTAAATGATACTTTTTTAAATGTCTATTTTTTTTAATTTTTATTTATTTATGATAGTCACAGAGAGAGAGAGACACAGAGACACAGGCAGAGGGAGAAGCAGGCTCCATGCACCGGGAGTCCGACGTGGGATTCGATCCCGGGTCTCCAGGATCACGCCCTGGGCCAAAGGCAGGCGCCAAACTGCTGCGCCACCCAGGGATCCCTTTAAATGTCTATTTTAATTTAAAATTTGGTAAACATAATTAGACATAACCCACATTAAAGAAAGGTCTTTGGAGATCTTCATGTATTTTTAAGAATGGACAGAGGTTTTGGGAACAAAAGTTTGAAAACAAACTATTAAATAAGCAGCGAATGCATACTATAACATACATTAAGGGAAATTACAAACCTATCATATTATTTTCAATAGATTGAAAAAATGTATTATCAGTGTGTTTTCTGACAACACAGTAAGATTATAAATCTATATAAGATAAAACCTCCTAAATCTGGAAATTTAAAAACACTTTTAAATAATGTCTTTGTAAAAAAAAAAAAAAGAATTAAAATATACTTAGAAGTAAAAAACATGCCTATTAAAATTGTAGGTTGCAGCAAAATCTGTGCAAATTTATAGGTGTAAATATCTTTTATATTTTAGAATGCGAGAAATGAAAATTAGTTAACTGGATATTCTCCTTAAGAAGTAGATGAAAAGACTTTAGAAAAAGGAAGGATGGGCTCCTGGATGGCTCAGTTGCTGAAGTACCTGCCTTCTGCTCAGGTCAGGATTCCAGAATTCCAGGATGGGGCCTCACGTCTGACTCACTGCTCAGGAGGGAGTCTGCTTCTCCCTTTCCCTCTGTTCCTCCCCCACTCTATGTTCACTCTCTCTCAAATAAATAAAAATCGTAAATTTCAAAAAAAAAAAAGGGAAGGATGACATAAAAGATACACAGGGATGTTCGATTTTATTTGCCAGAAACTCTGTACTGAGAGCATAGCATTGAGCAAAATGGACCCTGATATGGTTCATTTCCTTTTTTTTTACAGTTCACTTCCTAGTGGGTTATAAGAGTGATCACGTATAAGGCTTATATATTAGTCAGTGTCTTAAAGGCTTTATATGTTAACTCTTTCAGAGAGGGAAAAAAGATACAGTAGACTCAAAAGAAGTCCCAACGTGCTTTTTGAAGTAATAAAATGGACAAATTTCATGTTTTAGTGAATCCAGAAATAACATACAAGAAAGAATGAAAAAAATGAGAAAATACCAAAGCATCCAGAAATCATGGCCCCTTTCCAAGAGGCCGGCTAAATCATCCTTTACTCCCAGAGAAGGGAAGCCAATTCAAGGGGACTCAGTTCAGGGAAGAGAACACCTGCACCTATCTCATGTTCTCTCTCAACATACCACCCTTGAATGATTCACTAAGCCCAGTTCACTAACTGGGAAAGGCAAAACAGAGGTGATTCAAGGCCCCCCCCCCCCCCCCCTCCAGTCCCACAGCAAGTTTCCAGCCTAAGTCTCAGGAGAAGGGAGGAATTTTTTTGATGATAAATCTGTTTCAGAATTTTGTTAATATTAGGACTCAGTATGAAAATAATTGAACTGGTTTTTCAGCTTAATTAGATCTTTTATCTAGATGGACTTGTTAGAATTTTCATCCAGAGACAGGGGAAGAATACCCATACTGAGAAATCTTTAAAGGGATGATAGGAAGACAGTTATTTTGATTATGTTGCCATTTGTTGCATATTCAGTGTAATTATATTAATATTAGGACCAAAACAAGGACATAGATATAGACAGAAGAGGTTAAAGAGATAAGCAAATTTTGTCTACAGTATAGAAAAAATTAAAGAGTAGACAAAAAAAATAAAAAGTTATAAAAATATAATTTACCTTCCAGAATCGAGTCCCGTGTCAGGCTCCCTGCGTGGAGCCTGCTTCTCCCTCTGCCTGTGTCTCTGCCTCTCTCTCTGTGTCTCTCTCTCATGAATAAATAAAATCTTAAAAAAATAAAAAGAATATGTATATAATTTACCAGTATCAGTTCAACAACTAGAAGAATAATAGGATAACCATGAGAAAATTGAATCAAAAGTTTGAAAGTGTCTTAGAAAAAGTGCTAACTTTTATAAAAAAAAAAAGATCTGTTACAAACTCTTGCAGAGAATAAAAAAAAAAAAAAAAAAGGAAACACTCCTCAGTTTGTTCAAAGGCTAGGGTACGCTTGGTTTCAAACCCAGAGGAAGCATTTATTAGAAAGGAATTATACAGATCAATTCATTTATGAACAAAAATGCAAAAAATTCCAAAGAAAATGTTATCAAACCAGATCTAGCAGTGTACCAAAAAGGTTAAATTAGCCTCCCCACCCCCAGAAAAACCAAGTGTGGATTAATATTGGGATGCAAACTTTGTGTAAATTTTCTACACTCCCAGATAGAAGATGAAATTTATGTAACATTTAAATAAATACAATAAAATTACTTGAATTTGACACATATTAACCTTTAATCATAATAGTAAACCGGGACTAGAGGAACAATTCCTCAGCATAATGTTCTGTTCAGGTTAATCTCTAGCAGTCCTGGAATTAGCCTGAGATGTTTTTGCTCTAAAAGTTTCCATCTGGCAGTAACCTCTCTGTTTGCCATCCATGAAACATACAGATTAGGAATGTTGCTTTTTGTTAACCATGGACCCAAGGAGCTTTGTGGTGGTTTTTAACAGCCTGTCAGCATTATTTATTGGTAAGAGTGTGATTGCTGACTTGCAACAGCTCTGCTGTTGAGGCTGGTTTTGTACCAGGAATATGCATGTGTAACCAGCAAAATATTAGGAATCCCAGTGAGACTCCTAGGTTCCCTTGTTCCAAGGTGTCTTATGCACGTGTAGGGGGTTCCTTATCTAAGAGAGAAAGTGCTTACAACCATAATTATTGTAGAAGGTAGAAAACAAGCTTGTACCAGGTCTCCACAGACCCTTGCTGTGAGACAGTCTTTAACAGTGATCCAAATTCTTGCTTCCACATTGTTTTGCATCCTTTTCCCCTAGTGAGTAATAGATTTATAAGTGGTGTTTTTTGGGGTCAAACAGTCTTCTTAGTTGAACCCTGTTTCAGTTGCAATTGGTGTTAGAGGTGGGATAGCTTAGAAGATTTTTGACTCATTTTTTTTGCTAAAAATATGACATAGGCACTATTTAGAAAGAAAAAGGAGAATCCTGACAAAGGGGATGGAAAGGAAGCATTCATTGATGCAGAGGTGGTGTTCCAGCTACTCTTGGTTCAAAGTAGCACAAGTTTTGAAATCAGTTACTTACTGATAGGTAGACTTTCTGTGATAGAAAGGACAGCCTGAATGCCAGGAGCTAGCAAAAGTAGAGGACGAGCAAATGGATAGCAAGTCAGCTAAATCAGTTCCTAGTTGCTGTTTTCAGCATGAGCTGAAATGAGAGTCCAGATTCTCCCTCAATCGAGCTTCATCATCCTCTCTCACTAGCAAATGGAGCTCCAGCCAAAGGAACGTGGGCACTATAAAGTCTGATGGGTTGGCTAAGCCTATGAGGCCCACTACAACTACGAAGGTAATTCAAGTAGGATGATTGGTGATGGAAGAAAGCAATGAAGTAAGAGATTATTCACTAACAAAATAGAGGCCTTTTATAGACTGTCATAAGCATTGTCCTGATGACCTTTGTTAAAATGGTTCCTGAGAGTTTTAGATCGAGTAGCAGTGTCTCTGGTTTTGAATACTGTTCAGTGGAGATGATTGCACTTATCCTGGATCCTCCTTTGACTGCTGTCTTCCCTAGGGATAGTTCAAGGAGAAGTCTTTGCTGATTAGAATAGATTCAGACGGGGAGCTACTAGAGACTGGTAGGTAGGTCCTCTGCTCCTTCCTTGTCATTTAAATGTCCGTGTCTACTCTAGCTGCGGAAATGCTGCAAACCTGGACTGTACTGGACAGGTCATGGGACAATGAAAATCAGACCTGCGTGGGATGCCCCTTACTCAGATTATGATAAAAGGAACCCCTACCACTGTGGACACCATATGTGATATTGCTCTTAGACCTCAGAGAATGTAAAAGAGATAGTTTTTGCATCTCCTGTCTCAGCTACCTCTGATGAGACTTCAGGTTGATACAAATGTTAAAGTTTTAAAAAGAAAAGGAAGTAAAGACAAGGAAAGGACACAAAGAACTTCTACGACTGAACACCAAAACCCCAAAATAATCCAGTTAAAAAACAGGCAGAAGACATAAACAGATATCTCTCCAAAGAAGACGTACAGATGGCCAACAGACACATGAAAAGATGCATTTTGCAAATCAAAACCTCAAGACCTCACCTCACATCTGTAAGAATGTATAAAATCAAAAACACAGGAACCAAGTATAGGTGAGGATTTATGAAGAAAAAGTAACTCCTGCGCACTGTTGATGGGAATGCAAACTGGTGTAACCACTGGTAAATAGCCTGGAGGTTCTTCAAAAAATTAAAGATAGGAATTACACTACTGGGTATTTACCTAAAGAATACAAAAACACTGATTCAAAAAGATACGCACCCCTATGTTTATTGCAGCATTATTTACAATAGCCAAGTTATGGAAACAGCCCAAGTGTCCATTAATAGATGAATGCATAGCGATGATGTAGAATGGAATATTACTCAGCCATAAAAAGAATGAGATCTTGCCATTTTTAACAACATGGTTGGATCTAGAGGGCATAATGCTAAGTGAAATAAGTCAGTCAGAGGAAGATAGATACCATATGATTTCACTCGTATGTGCAATTTAAGAAACAAAACAAATGAACACAAGAAAAAAGGAAAAGAAAAAAAAACCCAACCAGATTCTTAAATATAGAGAACACAGCGGTGGTTTCTAGAGAGGAAGTGGGGGAATGGGTGAAGTAGGTGATAGGGATTAATAGTACATTTATCTTAACGAGCACTGAGCAATTCATAGAATTGTTGAATCACTATATTGTACACTTGAAACCAAAATAACACTATATATTAATTGTACTGGAATAAAATTAAAAGTTAGAAAATTAAAAAAAAAAAAGCCACTCCCTTCCAAAAAAGGCAAAGACAAAGAATTCAGGACTGAATAGATGGTTAATCTAAAATGGCATTAAAAAGGGGGAAATTGGTAGAGTGCCTACTAAAACCTTGGTCGACTTTTATAAGAAGCCAATAAAACACAACTGCCTCTCCTCAAACTTCTCAAAGATATAAAAGCCTGCATGCTTATCTTGCCTGAGTTTAGAAGAATTCCAGGTAGAGAAAGGTTCTCACAAGCCTACAGCATCAAGTTCTAAAATACCAATTTTTAATACTAAAGCAAGATATCTGTTTTCTATTACAGAAACGTAAAACAGCAGAAATTTATCTCACAGTTCTGCAGATTAGAAGTTCAGTAGGCTGAATCAGTTTATTTACTCTAGGTTCCACAAAGCCAAAAGGCAGGGTATCAGAAGGCTCTGGAAAGGAACCCACTTCTGGGCTCATTCAAGTTGCTAGTATAATTCACTTCCATTGGCTATAGGTTGGCCACCCCTGTTTCCTTGCTGGCTGGTGGCTGGGAGTTCTCTGCTGCTGGAGATCACCTACTTTCTTTGACTGTGGCCCCTTTCAGAGCCAGCATCAGTGCATCATTGCCCCACGGGGCTTTAAATTTTTCTAACTTCCCCTTCTGCTGTAACTTTCTGACTCTTCTTCCTTCTTCTTCTAAGTGCTCGTGTGGCTACTTTGGGTCCACCTGGATAATCCAGGATGATCTCCCTACCTTAAAATCACCTGTTAGTAACTTCATTCTATCTGCAAAGTCCTTTCAGAGCATTGCCTGGATTAGTTTTTGCCTGAAAAATGGCAGTATGTGAGTCTTGAAAACAATTTTTAAAATATTTTCTACTATAGGTTTTAATGGAGGAAGCACATTATATGAAGGACAGGGTCTCTTGACCAAATCCCTATGGGAGAACCAAGGCCTTTGACAAATGTGTGGGTGAAATGGCCTGCAGATAGAGAAATTCTTTTAGGTCGCTTGGTTATAGGAGCACTATCTAGGCCTACTAATGAGGTCCTCAGGGGTGATAGAATTAATTTAGGGGAACAGGGAGATGCTACCGTAAAAGGAATAAAAATTAAATTCTCATTAAAAGTTGGAATACATGATTTTAAAGAGTATACTGTGGGGAAGTCTCCCTCACCTGAATGTATAATTGTTATGGATATAAAGATTGGATAAAAATTTTTCCCTCTACTGCATAAAATAGAAAAATAAATAACTTGTAGATCTGCCCTAAATCCAGTACTAATTGGATATGAAAAATGGGAGCTGTTAGAGTGATCTAAGCCTAGTCAAATAGTTACTTCGAAACCTTATCATTTGCTAAGGGCAACAAAAATTTACTGCCTTAATTAGGGACGTATTAGATGCAGCTAGTTAGTGCTCATACACTCACTCTGCAATGATCTGAGGTTGCCAGTGGGGAAGTTTTATGGCTCCTGGAGGGGACTCCAATAAAAGGTAACCCTAGTCACTTCGGTGGTCCCTGATATGGTCCAAATTATTCAAACGCTGAACGGATTATTTCACTAAACTGAAGGTGAGCAGTTCTCTGTAATTGACATGGCTAATGCCTTTCTTTTGATATTACTTGCTAAGGAATCTCCGCAGCAATGTGTGTTTGTGTGGAATGGTTTCCAGTATATGTTTGCTTCGAGGGTATTTGAACTCCCCTATGTGCTGTCACAATCTGCTGAGGCAGATCTAGTATAATACAGCTGTACAAGGTTCCATTGCACTGAATTGATTATATTATGATTATTTTATGAAACTGAGAATCAAGCTTAGCAACTTTATTATGATCCTAAGTCCTATGACTGGTGGAGGATGGTTAATGAACTCTGAATAAATTCCAAGACCTTGTATAGACTATAAATTTTGGAGGCTTGGTTGGGCTGGGTGTCTTGTGTTACACCGCAGACCACTAAGAATAAATGTTCTTGTTCCTTGCCCCATAGACTAAACAAGAGTCCTAATACCTAATAGGCTTATTTGGCTTTTGGAGAAATCCTATCCCCCATTTAAGGATCCTTTTGGGCTCAATTCACTTAAATCACCTGGGAAAAGCTCGTATTTGATTGGAAGCCTGAAAACCTTCTTCGAACTGGAGATGCTGTAGCCCAGGCTATCCCATTTGCTCCTTATGTTACTGCTATGAACTCATTTGTGCGCTGCCACACTCACCACTATCCCTACCCCCGCCAAATTCAAATGTTGAAGCCCTAACTCCTAATGTGATGCTGTTTGGAGATGAGGTCTTTGGGCTATAATTGGGTTTAAATGAGATTATGGGGGGTGGGGCTCCCATGATGGGATTAGTACCCATATAAGAAGTACCCATTTTTTTTTCAAATAAGTCTCAATTTTAATAAGATCCTCTACATACACATTTGCTACTAAAAATTGAAATAGCACATCAAAAAAATTACAATTTCTGAAAACCAGAAAAATCTACCTTATGCACACCCTCCCCTAATTATACTCTAACCAAACCACCCCAAGTTTTCTGTGTATTCCTTCTGCACAAGTTACTTGGCTTCGGATGTTTTGATGTTAGGTTTTATCTTAATGATTTTAGGCTTCTCAAACACTTAGGCACTCTTAAAATCTAGTAGTGCTTCCTTAGGTCAAATTGAAAAGTGGACATAAACTGACACCATTCAAATGCAAACTACAGGAACTGAAGTCATTCAAATGAAAACTACAGGATTCCTCACAAACTACTAATATCAAACTAGAGAGACAGTTAGAACTGTCTCTTCCTCCCCCCCCTCCCCGTGTAAAAACCAGCAAGAAGGCAGCTGTCTGCAGGCCAGAAAGAGTGCTCTCACTGAACCCAATCATGCTGTCACCCAGATCTCAGATTTCTAAGCCTCCAGAACTGTGAGAAATCAATGTCTATTGTTTAAGCCACCCAATCTATGGTATTTTGTTATAACAGCTTGCACTGACCCGTATAAGTGCTAATGCTGAAATGATACTCGAAATGTCAGCCACTGCCTTCATGCAGACTCGCGTCTTTGGCAAAAGCCCATAATCATAATTAACAGTGATCTCTGGGATTTTTGAGTAGGTATCTGATCCTGCTCTCTGGTATATTTCTTTGAAAGATAGTTATTGGTTACTTGTTGGGCATTTACTAAGACATCCCTGTTGTGCCCAAGATCGCGAATCCGAGAAACCACCGAGGAGCCGACACCGATGCAAACACACGAGGGTTTATTTATTTACAAGCTCGAGCTTGGGTCCAAGTATACACACAGCGGAGCAGGGACTTGGACCCCGAGACTAAGAGGCTTAGCAACTTTATAGGGGCCAGTAGCCAATGGGATACGCAGAAAGTTGCACAGTCATGCTGGTCCAGACACTCTTAGGTGGCCGAGTGAGTTACATTTTACCCTGAAGTATCCATTTGAACTGGTCTATCACTGAGCCGTTTCCTATTAGGGTGTGCCCTGGGCTTGACTAGGGTGGGGCAGTGCCCTAAGCAATAAGCAGGTCAGCACAAGGCGGGTACAGCACAAAATGGAGTCAGTCCTGCTCTGCTTGTCCAGGGGTAGGGAATTTTAGTTAAATTTCCTGGGTCCCATGATCACCATTAACTGAAGGACATAACATTGTATTAACTCCTGAATTACCCCTCATGTGATGGGTAATGGCAAAAAAAGTATCCCAACAAGGAGAGAAATGTCCAAAGAAGTTCCATCATAAAATGAAAATGATATTCTAGAAGCATTCTGTGATGGAGCACAGTGGGACTCATTGTATTCATGAGCAAGTAGCCTATTTTCCTTTTTTTTTTTTTTTTTTTTTTTAAGATTTTACTTATTTATTTGTGAGAAAGAGAAAGAGAGGCAGAGACATAGAGGGAGAAGCAGGCTCCCTGCAGGGAGCGATCCCAGGGATGTGGGACACATTCCCAGGACTCTGAGATCACGCCCTGAGCCAAAGGCAGAGGTTCAACCACTGAGCCACCCAGGCGTCCGGTAAGTAGCTTATTTTCTACTAGGGCCTCATAGAAGCTATCTGAAGACTTGCCTGTTGTTATTACTGATGTGTCTTACCTTTCCACCAATTTTCCCAAGGATGTAAAGGAACTGATCTGGTTCACAGATAGCAGTTACAGAATGGAGTGTCATGGCTCAATGGGGAAAGCCCTATCCTGTGCCCAACAGATAGTAAACTCTTCCTGGAAGGAAGCAAAAGCAAGTGAGCAGCCCAGTGGGCTGAGTTACAGACCCTGTTCCTCACAGTAAGGAAACTTCCAGGAACAAATAGAATTCTTACAATTGGGCGCATACTGACACTTGGACTTGCAATTTGGTCTGGCTAGTCTGCCGTAGGTAACTGGATGATGACAAGCCCCCTGTGTCAGGTACCACTCTGTGGAAATCGCTGTGGCAATTCTGAGTGCAAATTGAAGTAGAACCTACTCAGGCTCATCAAGGAACTCCTAGTTTCTGTACATGACTGGTATCAAATTGATGCTTCAGTTCTATCTCTTGAAGTGGCGAAGTGGGGACATGCTGGAAGTCCAGCCATGATGTGATAGGCTGGATGGTGGTGACACATGCCACCTGGCTCTGCTGAAGCTCCAGTCTTTAATAAAATTGTGCTGCTGGCAATAGGAAAGGCAACATTTGTAGCTTTTTCTGGGAAGGATTCCTTGGAGAGAAGGGTGAGCACATAGCATGCAAGCCAGATCAAACCGACTCTTGCCCTGTTCCTCCAAGAGGACTTGAATGTGCAGGCAGGATACATATCCTTGACTTGGCTCTGTAACGTCAGTAACTGAAGCCACTGCTGCTAATACTGTCTGAGGATTGAACAACAGAAGCCAAAATATTGGGCCAGTTTGGTCCACCTGGTCAAGTCCTCAGATCAAGATAAAGCTTTAAACCTGTTGCATCAACAGTATGTTGCAGCTATGCTGTTGTATTATCCCTTCAGCCTTAGGTGCAGCCGGTGTGGCCTGGAGTAGATAGACCAACCTAGTCTCTTGTCTCCTGCCTTAAGCAGCGTCATTCACTTACATCAAAGTGCTCTAAAAAATTATCAGCTTCTATGGGCTTTACTATGTTTAAAGAGTTGGGAAATACTAGGATACATAATGAATTTCATAACTTAGATCAAACATTATTTTTTTAAAGATTTGTTTATTCATGAGAGAGACAGAAAGAGACAGAGCATATGAGGGGAGGGGCAGAGGGAGAGAGACCCTCAAGCTGTCTCCATGCTGAGCCAGATGTGGGGCTCGATCTCACCACCTTGAGATCACAACCTGAGCTGAAACCGAGAGTTGGATGCTTAACTTACTGAGCCACCTATGTGTTCCAGAAAAAAAAAAAAAAAAAAAAAAGTATACTTTAAAAACATGTCCTTAATGTTATTAACAAAAAATGTTCCCTTCTAATAAACTAAGGATGTGACAACTCTATGAATTGTAAACATTACTTAATTCAACTGAAAAAGACACCAATAAATCGAGAGAGAAAACACTTTTCATGGATAGAAAACTCAGTATCACACAGATATCTCTTATCTCCTAGATTACTTATAGACTCGATGGCATCTCATTGAAAATCCTAAGAAGTTTGACATGATAAAAATTCATATAAAAGAGCAAATATCCAAGTATATCCAAACATTCCTACAGAAAAAGAGTAAGATGAGAAACTCATTCTGCTAGACGTCAAAACTTAAAGCCGTAATAATGAGGATGATATAGTATTGGCTCAGGGGTAAGTATATTGATCAATGGACATAGGCAACTCAGCGGCAGAGTCCTGCATAGATGAAAACTTGACCTGTGACCGAGGTCACATTGGAGAAAACAACATATTGCACTCAGACAATGTAATATCCATAAAGATGAAGCAATTGATTTTGATCCAAACCTTACACCATTGACCAAAATCAGCTCCAGTGAGAAAGAAGACAAATGAATAAGCAAAATATTAAAATCTCCATAAATAAGTATATGGGAATACCTTTAATACTTTGGTATAGAAAAAATTTCTTAACACAAAAATTGCTGGTCAAAAGGAAAAGATTGATACATTTGTTGAAAAATAACATAGAGAGCTGGAACTGTTATATACAATATGTATCACTAAAAAAGAATTAAATTTTTAAAAACCAGAAAAAATATAAAGCACATAACAATGAGCAAAACATAATGAACAGACATTTTAAGGAAGAGGAAACAAAAATGTCAAACAATATACAAAGATGCTGTACTTAATTGAAATGTGTTAAACTCAAAATAAGGCCTCATTGATACACCATTTGACTTTCATTTTGTATGTGGTTGTGGAACATTGGGAATTCGCAATATGTTGATGTGAGTAAAATTTATATTTATGAATGCCATCCAGCTAAATTTCTCTTGGATGTTTTAATACTAAATATACATGTGAGATTTCATCTAAATTAATTCCTTGCATTACATACCAGATTAAGTTCCAAGCTACCATTGTAATAGGTCAGATTCTCTTACCCATTATAAATATAGAAATACAAAAAATATTAATGCTTTGTTTTCCTTTTCATAAAAAGTATATTTACTTCTAAGTCTCCCTATGGTTAAAAGGTGCTAACCTAATTATGGAAGTCAGTTAATACTCCAGTTAATTAGGTTACTCACTTCTAGAGAATTAGCCCACGGGAATAACTTAGATTCTTGTCTATGACCCTGAAGAAACACTTTGAATCTTATTTTTAATTATTATGCCAATTTTTTTCATAATTTTTAGCATAGGAGTTACTCAAGTGATAATTGTCTTCTTATAGAAGTCTGCAGCTCCACCTAGGATAAGCAACTAATTAGAACTTTTATATCTGTAACTATCTTTTCCACTGAATTTTAAAGATGAAGACATTAATGTAATCTGCTCATTTGTATTCTTAAGAACATGCAAATCTTACTGATTTTAATGATAGCAGATTGATTATGGATGTCATATATCTTCATTTGACTTGATGTTACACATATGAGGCCATTCCTGAGTCAGATAATGTCTTCTAAATGATTTATTTAATACTTAACTAAAATCTGTGTCATTCATCAATATGTAAATGTGTCAACAATACCAAATGACGAACTAATAAGATCCAGGAGGAATATATTCTGATCTCCTGCTCCTCTTTGGTGTATTCAGGTTAAAGTTTATCTTTGGGTATAATGGATTCATGACTTTAATAGATTTAATGTATTTTAACTAACTCTAATCATTATTTTATTTTTGATGGCACAATCAGACCTCTATAATTTGGTTCCTGTGTCTTTTTGATCTGATTTCACCAAACCTGGAATGAAGCCTTGTCTTCTGATAAAGAAGTTCTATATTCTCTTATACCTTCCTTCCCCAGTCATAGAATCAGTTATCCTTCAAAAAACTCTGGTTCCTTTTCATAGAAAATCAATTTTAGAAACTATAGTCTGGGCTTCCCATTTATGTATTACTTTGTTTCCACCTGAGATTTCATTAACTCTAGACCATTTCAGTGGGCAGAGGGAAAAACAATCTTGCTAATAATTACTTATATATTATATATGTACAGTTGACCTTTGAACAGCATGGCTTTGAACTGCACAGGTTCACTTACACATGGATTTTTTTTTTTTTTTTTTTTTTTTTAGTGAATCAGTATAGTACAGTAAATGTACTTTTCTTTTTTTTATTTTTTTTATGTACTTAATATTTTTTTTCTAGATTACTTTATTGTAAAAATATAGTATTTAATATAACACACAAAATGTGTATTAACCAACTGTTTATATATGGGAGTAAGACTTCTTGTCAACAGGTTATTAATAGTTACATTTTTGGGTAATCACAAATCATATACAGATTTTTGACTGCATGGGGGTTGGTGCCCCTACCTCCTGAATTGTTCAAAGGTCAATTGTCGGTGGAAATATGTATCTGTTATGTAATATGCTCCATACTAAGGTCAGTTCAGGTATATATCAGTTGTCAAATTCATTTGGAGAGAAGCTCTTCAAACAATTATTCTTAAAATTCTGAAATCTCTTAACACCATTTCCACATCAGTAGAAATTTAGAAAATTACATGAGTCAGTGAAGTCCATTGTCTTTTTGGAGGAAACAATTTTTTAAAATGTGAATCTGTGATTATATCTCATATCCATGGAGAAGAATTTATTGTTTTCCAGGTTTAAATTTTAGTCTCTACTAAATATTTTCTATTTTTTTCAAATAAAAATAATTTCTCAATCCTCTGACTTTCGTATTTATTACTCTAGAAACTTTCTCCATTTTGATATATATTCATTTAAAGTTAAAGTTCAGAGAGTGGAAGAGTTGATTTCAATAAAATATACTGTTTCAGGGGAGGAATCTTGAATCATCTTTATGTGGGCCAGATATTTACTGAACTACAATCTTCTGTGTGAGTATCCTGTGGATTTTAAGTCTTTCTGGGATGGACCCAAAGAGTTCTCAGGAAATAGTAATCAAACCTGAAGGAATCAAAGGTCATATTCCTTCAAATGGGTGTTTGGCCCTTTCTTTCCTTCCTTCCTTCCTTCCTTCCTTCCTTCCTTCCTTCCTTCCTTCCTTCCTTCCTTCCTTTCCTTCTATTTTCTTTCTTTCTTTCTTTCTTTCTTTCTTTCTTTCTTTCTTTCTTTCTTTCTTTCTTTCTTTCTTTCTTTCTTCTTTCTTTGTCTTTTTTTTTTTAAGATTTCTATATTTTTTATTAGAGAGAGAGAGAATGCATGCACATTAGAGGGAGGGGCAGAGGGAGAGAGAATCTCAAGCAGACTCCCTACTGAATGCAGAGCCTGATGCGGAGCTTGATCTCATGACCCTGAGATCACAACCTGAACTAAAATCAAGAGTGGGACACTTAACCAACTGAGCCACCCAGGCACCCCTGTTTGGAATTTTCCTGAGGGCCTTTCATAGGAATGTCTCCTGCTTATCTGTCATAACTCTCACCTGCCCACAGATAACCTCTATTCAAGGTTGAAGTTTTCCAGTTTTCTCAGCGTATCATGGTTCCCAGAACTATTGATAGAAAACTAGCTTTGAGTCATCCCTGCCATGCCAATTACAATTTACAGGCCAGGGACCATAAGTTGTTAAACTCATGGTTTAACATGAGTCAAACAAGGTCATAGGGGGAGGGCCCTTCCAGATCCTTGGACTGCGAACCTCACATAGAGTGATCCAGCCAAGGAACAAGAGGAAGACATCCAGTTCATAAGGAGAACTTCATGGAGATGTTCATGAACTGGAGAAACAGTTATTTATGCAGAGATTAAACAGTTTACCATCCTTATGTGAATTCACAAGTTTTTCTGAGCTTAAACAGCTCAGAAGTAGTGCCAAAGCCACCCAGGTCCTCCCCAGGTAGCAAAGGGGAGACAGGTTGGAAAGAAGACTCAGCGACCTGCCTCTTACATATCCTTGGTCTTAGAAGATACGAACACAGACTCAGAATTAAACAAAAGTGGTGTTTGCTAAGAAACACACGAAAAAGGGAATAAAGGAAAGGGGAGAGATATACAATACATATTGGTTCCTTAATACATCAAAATTACGAATCCTGTTGTTTAAGTCTCTTTGAGAATTACCTGTGGTTAATGGGAAAAGACAGAGAAGAGAAGTATTGTGATCCTAAGCAAGGGAGAGGAAGGCTGAGGTTCCAGTCATAAGTTAGGAGATTTCAAGAAGATCTTTGAAAGAGGCACTGAAAACACATAGTCAATGAAGTTATAATGTTTTGTTTTTTTTTTCCTAAGAAAACTTTAAGGATCTATCATTTTGTGAGATTCTGTCTTCTTTAAACTACTGATTACCTAAGGGGCTGAGTTCTTTATAATTTGGCTTTCCCGAGTAAATTCTTGGATCCTTGAAGCAAAGTAATTTTGCATTTGTGAGGACATACTGAGTGCCAGACACGTCACATATGTAACTATATAACTCTCATGTCAACTTCAACTGCTATGAATTGGTCACCCTTTATAGTCAATTTGAGATTTAGGAAATAAACTATCAATATCTTGCCTAAATTAAGAACTTATCTAAGAGATCTTCCAAGCAATTGCTTCTAAAAGTTCAGTTATTGAAAAATGAAATTTGGGACGCTTGGAAGGCTCAGGTCATAATCTCAGGGTTTTGAGATTGAGGTCATACTGAGCATGGAGCCAGATTAGGAATCTCTCTCTCCCTCCCCCTCTGCCCCTCTCTTCCCACTCTCTCTGTAAAAAAAAGAAAAAGAAAGAAAGAAAAAGAGAAAGAAAAAGAAAATAAATTTACACTTGATGGTATGTTTACTCCTTCCACTTTGTGATATTTCCTTCGTGAGAGCTAAAATTGTTTCCAACAGCCTGAAAGGATGTTTGGGTTTGAATTTTTTGCTGTACTAATAAGAATGGCGACATCTGCTGGAACCATGTGCTTCAGCATCAAAGAACTAGTAACTGATTAATGTGACCCAAGTCCTGCCTTCCTCCGTTTGTTTCCTAGTAGAGGTTACAGGTACACATACAAGTGGAGAAATAATGGAGTCCATGTGTTCTATGTATAATAAAGATTTATTTCAAAGACAAGTTCTTTGAGACAAGAATTTGAAAGACCCAGAAGCTTCTAGAATATCTTTGCAAAGAAACCCACAGTACTAAGGAAGCTGAAAAAGTCAGAGAGAAAGCACTTCGCAGCAGTTGCCATAGTAGCAAAAGTAAGCCTGTCCTCTGGGAAGAACAGAAAAATAGCCGCCCCCAGGGAAGTTGGTCTCGGGGCTTATTAAGAGGCTCAGGGTGACAAGAGATACCAAGCTATGAAGAGACCAACAGCCGAAGAAGTGCCTGTCTATAAGTGTGTTTATTATGTGAGTCTGTTGCCATCAGAGGTATAGAAATTTGCCAAAACAGCAGGGTACCTAGGCATGCATTAAAGCCCAAGCTGGATTTTGTAGTCAGCATGATGCAGTATGGTTTCAATGCCACAGGCTGACAATAGCAAGAGATTACTGTCATCACCTTGCTTAGGGAGAAATTTTAATGCATCACAGATATTTCAGCCATAAATAGGAATCCATAAATACCAAGGGTTTTATGTGTCGTGACTCAAATGTCACAAGTTTAAGTCTATTTTAGATTTAAAGCAATGCCTCCTAATTCAACTATTCTGAAAACGAGCCCCCCCCCCCCCATTCCTTTCAGACTTTTATAAATGTCAATCTTTTCGGATTTTTTTCAGGCCATAGATCACAATCACGTAAGTCCCTTTCCTGAAAGAAATACTTGATTATTTTAACCATTCTCTAGACATTTTCCACTTTACTTTCTACGAGTTGACAGGACAAAGAGTGTGTGAAATGTATGAGTAGTTACTCTCCCTGCTTTGTCCTCAACCTACTGAATTTTCTAGACTTGAGAACTGAGTGTTTATGGATGTTCTTTCCTTTACATTTTGTTGAAACTTGGTGTTTTAGACCACACAGTACTTCATGGTGTCATGAGATCATTCTTCCCATATCCCTTGCAAGAATTTATTTGAATATTTCCTTTTGTGAATGTTTATGATGTTTTCTCTACATAGGAAAATGTCTGAAGTTTGGTATTGTTGAAACATTCTGCAACAACGTATTTAAAAGGATATTTGCTTGTGAATATGATTTTATATCTGAAATTCTTTTCCTTGAAGACTGAAAACCATACTACCTGTTTTCTTGCATCTGTTTTTGTTGTGAGCTGCAGTGTTCTCATCCTTGTTCCTTTGCAGGTGATCTGCTGTAACTCTAAGTTTTATCCATTTCTCTATGTCTTTGATGTCTTTAAATTTCACAGTAGCAGGTATAGGGTTTTTGTTTATTTTGGTTTTTATTTTTGACATACCCTATATGGCCTGAAAAGGGATCTGATGAAGTATACACACCCCTGGGCTTTCCTGAACTGCTCACGCTTCTTACCAAGTGTCCCAACCACGCAGCAGATTGCTGTATGTCTAGGACTCTTTTTTTGATAAGTGAGATATGAGATTCAGTATAAACTCACTAACTAGAAATATCTAGTGTTGTAAGATTTGTGTTGCTCACAGTAATTCTAACTGAACACTTTATCTGCAAAGTTTGTCTTTCAACAATTTTATTGTTTAAAACCTTGTGTTACAGTGACATCATGTGGTTGTGTGAGGTTATGCAGGCAAGGCTTGTTAGGATTGCTTGTTTAATAAATGAGGTCAACTCTTCAGCGAGGGGTATATTTAACCTAACAATTATTTTATGCAAAATACCATACTCTTTTATACTAAAACAGTATTTTATCACTTTATAATATTGTTGAATTGAATGAGAATTTTTAGGATTTTTAGAGATAGGTTTTTGAAATAAGTATTCAGAGTAACAATTCTATTATTTTTTTTCCTTTTTTAAAAAAAGATTTTTATTTAAACTCCAGTTAGTTAACAGTAGTATTTGTTTCAGGTGTAAAGTTTAGTGCACAACACCTGGTGTTCATCACAGGTAGTGCACTTCCTAATCCCATCACCTATTTCACCCATCTCCCCATCATCTCCGCTCTGGTTGTTTGTTCTGTATAGTTAAGAGTCTGTTTCTTGGTTTCTCTCTCCCTCTCTCTCTCTCTCTCTCTCTCTCTCTCTCTCTCTCTCCTTTGATAATTTCTTTTTATTTCTTAAATTCCACATATGAGGGAAGGGCTGATCTAGCAAGAACAAACTCCCCAGTGGATGTCATTTTTTAGAAGGTCTGAACTTTAAGTTTATTTAAATTTTGAAATCAAATCACATCTTATCTTGTAGGTTCCTACATTTTTAAAAAAACTGGGATCCCTGGGTGGTGCAACGGTTTGGCACCTGCCTTTGGCCCAGGACATGATCCTGGAGACCCGGGATCGAGTCCCACGTCGGGCTCCTGGTGCATGGAGCGTGCATCTCCCTCTGCCTGTGTCTCTGCCTCTCTCTCTCTCTCTGTGTGACTATCATAAATAAATAAATAAAAAATTAAAAAAAACTATGAATTTTTATTTGTTCATCAAAAGCGGTGATGATAACCTTAAATATTGAGCCACATAATAGTATATGTAGAACACAAAGGTCTCTCCCCACTTAGGGTGAGTTAACTGAGTTAACATTAACTGAATAAGAGCTAACATAAGACCTGTATAATTTAAATTGTGGGTTTTTTGTTTTTTTTTTTTTTTAGCATTTGGATCAAAACGATTCTTAATGTTATTGTACTGGGCATATCACTTAGCTTTGTGTCCTAAGGCGATGAGCCAAGCACGTTGTTCAAATATAAATTTCTTCTTGATGGTGTAGAGCTAGTTATATTTGTACTGTTTTCTCCATATGTTTTTATTTTGATTTAAACTATATCTCTAGTTGTTTATAGAACATTGAAGACCAAACTTTTGGAAACATCAAGTGTTTTGGGTTTGGTTCCTAGCAAAGTCTGAGGTGGGATTCTATTTTGGATATTTAGTGAGAGATTTCTCCTCTGGAGGACACTGGGGGAATCAGGACAGAAGAGAAGAATCCAAATCAATAAGCCTGTGGTTTTAGCTGAAGACTGGACTAATCCCAGAGGATAGCTCTAAAGCAACACCATCCAAAAGGAATATATTAAATACATTGCATGCCACATAAATAATTTTAAACTGTCTAGTAGCCACATTAAAAAAGATAAAAAGAAACAGAGGTCTCCACACATTCTGTTTAAACCAATACATCCAAAATATTGTCATTTCAGCATATATCAATATTAAACATTGATGAAGTATCTTACAGTCTTTTTTCATACTAAATCTTCGAAATCCAATATGTAAACAGCATATCTCATTTCAGCTTTTCTGTAGTCAGTCACAACATGTATTCAACAGCACAGCTCTAGAGCATCAATTACACAAAAGTTGGCCCTATCTTGTGCCAAAGGAGTCAAGTTTTATACCTCCATTTCAGTCAGTTATTGGCTATATGTCCTTAGAGAATTGGAAAGAGTAGCCTGGAAGGTGCAATGGCTCCTTTTGAGTGGAAGTGATTCTCGGGAGAAGGTGAAAAACCAGACGGTTTTGCCATCTGGGGGATGGGTGTGCCTGCCATGAAGAGGATCTAGGCATCCAACAAAGTATTCACCATAATCCCTAGCACTGCTCACATCCATTTGCTTTTCATATTAGGTTCTTTCAATGCAGGCTCTGATTCTCCAGGATTCTAGTTGTTTTCATTTTCTGGGATAACCATAAGAGGAGGGCAGGGGAACAATGACAGCCCCTGATGCAGAGTTGGTCTCAGCGCTGTAACTTACACCTGGGAGGGTCAAGCCAACTTTAGCAAACATCCCTGGATGACTCAATGAGACCACTTGAATGGGCATGAATGAGGCAGGAATTAACATTCCTTCTTCACCAGAGAACCTAAGGTCTCCATCACATTTATCTATGTGCAACGCCATCCTGGGGTAGCATAAACACGGGGCTCTCAGTGGAAGTACGAATGAAGAGGTTTTGAAGATGGTGAACAGAATAGAATTGTGCTACAAATGAGACTAGGAATAGGATGGCCCGAGTTGCAAATGTTTCAACTTTGCAGGAAGACAGGTAGGTATGTTCCATTTTTGGCCATCCAGCCTTATGTAAGTAAGCAGTGTGAAGTCTTGTCCTTCTTTTCAGATATCTGAACTTTTGAAATCTTTGCAGAGGCTAATGGAAGACTTGAGATGGAATTAACACAGCTTTTGAGGGCTGAAGGAACTTCAGTCATTTCAGGAAGTGATTCTCCAGCCTGCTGTGGCTGAAAGAACTTCAAAGTTTTCTAGTTAGTAAGAATCTTTTTTTTTTTTTTTTTAAAGCTGAGACTGAGCAGAAAATGAAATTGGGGAAGAAATAATTTCTTTGAACTTTTAACTTACAAGTATAAGAAATTTTTATTTTGGATTTTAATGCTTTTGGATTTGAAGTCTTTGAACTTGAAAACTTTTAGTAATTGCATTTGATTTCTTCTGGGATTTATTAATGAGAAACTGTATTCAATATTTGGAACATTACTATATTGTTGGGATTTTATTATTAGAGTATCTGCATGCAACTAATTTTTTGAAATATCTTGTTGATGCCTTTTAGTCTCCTTGAAGGTCTTCTGATATGCTCTTTTGAATTACTGAATTGGACGCAATTTGTATAGGAAATGGAATGGAGAGGTGATTTTCAATTTTGGTGGCAGACTCATCTTAGAGTTAATATTTTCTGCCTAATTTCAGATCCTTCTGAGACAAAATCGGTGCTAACATCTGTTAGACTGTGAGGGTTTTGTAACATGTATGGAAATATTTTGATATTCCTCTCATGAGGGGGTTTATGTCCCTCCTTTTATTATTATTTTTTTTGTGTGTGTGTGTGTCCCTCCTTTTAAATCTAAAGACTAGACTGATGCCAGAGGAAAGTTCTAGAGCATGTAAAGAGTAGAACACAGAAGTAAAGTGCCTGGATTTTGGGTCTAGGTCAGAAAAAGCCATATAGCTTACATCTGGCTCTCTCAGGACACTCACTTTGGAGCCCTGAGCTCCAAAGATGTAAGAAGTTCATCCACACTGGGGATCCCTGGGTGGCTCAGTGGATTTAGTGTCTGCCTTCGGCCCAGGGTGTGATCCTGGAGTCCCGGGATCGAGTCCCACATCAGGCTCCCTGCATGGAGCCTGCTTCTACCTCTGCTTGTGTCTCTGCCTCTCTCTTTCTCTCTTGCCTGTGTTTCTCATGAATAAATAAATAAATAATCTTTAAAAAACAAAGACTTTGAGAATTAAAAAAAAAAGAAGTTCATCCATAATGAAGTCTCCAAGATGTGAAGAAGCCCAGACCATATGGATTGGCAGTATATAATGCTCCAGCCAACGATACCAGCTGAGGCCCCATCTAATAGCTTCAACCATCTAGTATCAATTATTAGACATGTATGCAAAGATGACTTCAGATGATTCTCCACCTATCCAATTACCCTCAGCTGTCAAGTGGCTCTAGTCAAGGCCCCAGAGAAACTGGAGCAGGACACTCACTCTGCATTATTCTGTAAACATAGAAAAACTATTGGTGTATACCACTGAATTTTGAGAGGTTAGCTGTGTAGCAACTACAACCAGTGCATTGAATCAGAAGTCTAACTATGGGGCAGCCATTGGCATTGAGGATACAATCTAATTAAAACTGAAGCAGGACTCAGATTGACATTTGGTTCTTTTCCTCAAGAAGAATAGTCAAAACCTAATTGACCCTAGGGTGGGCCCAGTGGGCAAAGGGGACAAAAGCTAAGCAAAGTTGGGGCAGACCTATTCTTCTCCACTTCTGGAGCCAGGAGGAGAGACACTATCTATACTTCTCGTTCTTCTATTTTTTTCATTCACTCTCCCAGAGGTGGGAAGGAGTGGTGTTCTTGTTGGAAATTTGAGAAGAAATGGGCTATGTTTGGTTCAGCTCAGATCCTTGGCTTTCCTCTTTGGGAGCTAGCCTGACCACAGGCAGCACACATTCTCTGCTTCTCTGACCATGTCATACACATTGGGGGCCAGCTCTTGTAAGGAAAGCATGTAGTGTTCTAGCTTCTTTTGTGACTAGGACTAAGTGTGAAGGTCACATAGCTTATTTCACCCCCTACTGTCGGCTATCTTCTACCACTTACTTTTATGAATAATAAAGATGATGCTTTGTCCCCAAAGGCCTTATTCCTAGCTTAATTTGTATTATATTCAGTACTCAGGTAAGGATGAGGAGTGCCACCTATTGGGCTTTCTTAAAATGCTAGGACAATTCCTCTGTGTTTATATCATATACTCAGTCATATTATTTATACTGTCATGTGAACTAACACAGGGCAGCATAGACCTTTAATGTTTTCACTAACTTAGAGCAAATTAAAAAAACATATACACTGTATGACATCTTGTCCTAATCCTTAGAAATGGAGTCCAGATGTGTGCCTGGAAACCAGTCTGTCTCAATATATTACTACCATACTAAGAGCTTCTTTCAAAAGAACTGAACTTTACATAATTTCTGGGCCCTTAGCTTACCCTTACTTTAACTATTTCTGAATATAACTCACCATCTGAAGAGGTGATAAGACATTTAGAAGTGACTAAAAAGATACTTTAAGTGTTTTCATCTGGGAATCCTATTGCATCAAAGAGAAATTTCAAAGGGCTGTTGGAAGATTTATTAACTTTTTTCTCAGAAAAGAATCTTATACAATGTGATATGCTTCTTTTCTAATTCAAACCATACTGGGATTGCACAAAGGAATGACAAAGTCCCCAGTCATAGAACTACTGAGGAACAATGACAGTATGGATTTAGAAAGAGCAAATGGCTCTGTATCTTCTTTGATTTTAAGAAAAAATACAATCTTGAAACTTATACTTCTCTAGGCAAAAATTTACTTTTGAAATTCTTTTTCTGAGTTTTTGGTTTTATACTCCAGTTCCATGAATATTAGCCCTGAAATTAGCTGCTCATTCTTGATGAGTATGGACATATGCCAATGCCCATGGTACCCTCACCACGATCAAAGTAATAGATATATCCTTATCTTTCAGTTTCCTTGTGTGTTTCTCCCCCCCACCCCACCACCATTTGTTTGTGTGTTTGTTTGTTTGTTCATTTGATGGTAAACACAACATGAGATCTGATCTCTTAACAAATTTTGGAGTGCATAATACTGTATTGCCAACTACAGGCACCATGTTGTACAGTAGATCTTTAGAGCTCATTCATCTTGCATTACTGAAACTGTATCCATTGAACAGCAACTCCCCACTTCTCCTAGCCTCCACCCCCTGGAAAATTCCATTCTATTCTTTGCTTCTCTGAGTTTGACTATTTTAGAAACTTCATCTAAGTAGGATCATGCAGTACTTGTCCTTCTGTGACTGGCTTATGTCACTTAGCATAGTGTCCTCCAGGTTCATCCTTGTTGTTTTGAACATTTTAAATTTTATGGACTACATTCTAAAAATTTGCCCTGGATTATACTGTCTTTCATAAGCTATGCTAGCTTTTTTCTTTTTCTTCCCAAATCACTATCAATTCTGCAGTGTCACCTTGTTGTTATCAATCAAATGCCAAGAGTCTTCACATTGTGTCATTTGAAGAATTGAAAGGGAGTATTGCAAAGGCTTTGGCAAGGTATATTATCCCCAAGAAGAGATAATGTGAGATTCTGGAATAAGCTACAATTGAGTAGCATTCCCGCTTATAGTTCAGATGGAGGAAAGGGAGGGCTTACATACAAACTAAAGAAAAAGTGGAGAAGACTTCATGAAAGGAGCTGTGTCATGGGGTGGAAGGGCACATAGCCAGCATGTGGTAACTCCACCAGTGGAAACTGGGGACATGAGTGGTGTCTGGCTTCCCAACTTCAACTCATGCTTGCCATTGAATGAACCCAACAGCAAGCCAGAGAGCAAGTGAATTTGATGTAGTCCATAAATTTCAGCTTCCTGGGGCACAGAGCAGATTGGATGGAGACAGAGGAAGAGAGAGGAGGAAATATCTAGCAAAATAATCAAAGATCCCAGTAGAAAAATTCATTTTTCAACTTTCCAAATTTTCATTGTATTTAGTCTTTTACTCAGTGAACATTTACTGAGTGCTTAACACTGAGATAGGGGCAGTGAATCAGAAGGAAGAGACAGTGTATGTGTTCAGGGATTCTGTGGTTTAATAAGGGAATTAAAATACAAAAAGCAAAATTATAATACAAGGAAATAAACCCCCAAATAAACCTTTGTATGACAGTAGGTACAAGGTGCTCAGCAGTACTTTGGAGGAGTGGATGGAGTATCAGGAAAGGCTTTCTGGAGGATATGCCTGTGATGGACCTGGGAGGTAATAGTGGGACTTATCCATATGAAGAATGTAGAGAATGACATGCCACGAATTTGAAGAACATATCCAGGTACTCAGAAACCTTAAGTAGAGTGCACTTTTTTAGGAACATTGTGGCAGAGACCATTCTTTTTTTCCTTATTAACAGAATTTCTTTTTTATTGTTGTCAGAGGGCACTATGTGCTGGGAACACACACATACACACACACACACACATATGTGTACATACACACATATACACACTCACCTCCAAGATTTACTTTCAGCTAAGTGGGTCCTTGATGTAAGCCAAGATAATTAACAGGAGGTAGGCTCTGAAAAATTAGTGAGATAAGTCATGCATTCAACAGTAACAAGAAATAACAGATTTAATCACACGAGAACTCTAGATGTTGGGACTGTCATACACAGAATATGAGAAAAATATAAAGTATTTAAAGTAATAAAGGGTGTATTTAAAAGTGCACTTATACAGCAAAGGATTTGAAGAGATAAATTTGAAAAAGAACATTCAAATGGAACTTTAAAAAATGAATACTAAATACCTGTTGAAATAACAACTCAATGAACAAGTTGAATAGCCGATTAGACACAGTTGAAAAAAGAATTAGTGAACTCAGAACTCAGAACCATGTACATGTAATCCTAGGAAGGTTGGAAAAACCTGAGAGAGAGGCAAAGAGGTATGAAGCATGGGGTAATGGCTAATTGGAGTGCTAGAAGAAGAGAGAAAGAGAACTATTAAACCATTACAGTAGAATTTACAGAAGAATTAAAATGAGTAATCCATCATCCAACGAGCAGAATATAATTTTTTTATCATGGGAAAATACACATATCATTAAACTCACCATTTTAACCATTTCAACTCAGTGTACAACTCAGTGACAGTGGATATGTTCACAATGTTGTATTAGTGTATTGAAAGATTATAGTAAGGCTCTGAAAAGTCATTATAATCTTTGTATAAGACTTACAAAGAGTAATGGAATAGTAATAGTTGTTTACAGCCATTTAAGTTTTTTAACAAAATGAGAAAAATTAATATTAAATGTATTCAGGTTTACTCTTTCACATAATACATTTCAGTAAAGAGAAATTAATTATAATATAAGATGTGGAAGTGTCTTTAAAATCATTATTTATTCCAGTATATTAAATTAAGAATTACATTTGAGATTTCAAGTTGTCATTATTATACTAGTCTATGATTTTAAGAAGAAACAAAAATTAAAATGGTAGTAATTACATAATTACTTATTTTGGGAGAGTGACATCTTCCTGAATTTTTTGTAATTTGCTAATTATCAATATATAATTCAAACTATCAGGCTAATTTTGTTTTACAACTGATAATCACATTGATAGCATTACAAATCCATACCTTATTGGGCTTCTACAGTGTTTCATAATCTGAGAACAAAGACCTTAAGAATAAAGTTGGTGATTTTCCATTGTATGATAGGGCAATGGATCCAATTTCCTGCTTCAAGTATTACTCTTAGATCAGCAAAGATGGGTTTTATTATCACAGGGACAGTAGTTGCTTCCCTGATGACAGCTTTTTGCAGAGGTTATTCAGCTAGAGAGTTCACTTTTGGTCTTGCCAAACGCATGCTTCCTTTTCCAGAAGGGAAGAACAGCTAGTAAATATAACTTAAGATAGTCTTCCCGTACCTAAATATATACAGTCATGGCATTATTCTTTGTCTCTTATCCAGAGGCAGGAAACTGAATGCCTTATTGGTCTTATATTCTTTCATTACTGATTACTCTCCTTTGGACACTGTAAGTTTTCATAAATTACTTGGTAGGTAGCTGCTAAATAAAAGTATGAGTGAAAGAACTTAGCTAACAAAAAGTAAAAACATAAATGTTCAATGAAGGGAGGCTTAGTGTTTTTATTAAATGCAAGGTAAATATATTTAAACAATTTATTTTTCCTGCCTAAAAATGTCATATTATCTGTATTCTTAGGGTCAGTGAATAGAATTATGTATATCAATGTTCATTTCTGGCTTAATTTAATTAATATTCATTGTATTGATATGTGATGAGCATATGAGATAAGGTGTTATTATTCTCAAGTAGCTTTCAAACTTAAGAGGGATATGTGCATAAAGAATTCAACATAACACCGTACTATACAATAGAGGTGATTAAAAGGCATGATTTTAATTGGGATAAAGAGAATTTAGATAAAATTTAAAGATGGGGGATGCCTGGGTGGTTCAGTGTTTGAGCATCTATCTTTGACTCAGGGCATGATCCCGGAGTCCTGAGATCAAGTCCCACATTGGATTCCCCACAGAGAGCCTGCTTCTCCCTCTGCCTGTGTCTCTGCCTCTCTCTGTGTGTCTCTCATGAATAAATAAATAATCTTTAAAAAATTTAAAGATGGACTTGATAAGTATGTTTTCCATACACACAGAAATGGATGAGAAGTATGGTAGAGTGGAGAGAGAATAATCAAAGGCAAAGGGTATACAAAGTTTGTGGATATTAATATTACGCAGAATAATATACATGAGACAAACTATAAGTTAGACATGAAGATGAGTGAAGGGTAAGTTCTTGAGAAAAGAATATCTGTTCCATTTGAGAAGTTAAGTAATTAATTATCCTTAGAGCATAAATAGTTGGGAAAATATGATGGGAGCTGTCACCAAAATCAACTTTACACGAGATGTCAAGGAGCTCAGGCTTTACTTCATAAATAATGGAAAACCATTGAAGGTTCTTAATTAAGAAAACAACCTGGTAAGGTTTACATTACAACTAAATTACTGTGGAGCAGCATGTAAATGAATTTGTCGGAGTTGTTACCAGAGTGAGTTAAATAACCACTAAGGGGGAAAATGAAATTGGACTCTTATCTCACATTTTTAAAAAACCTCCAGGTAGATTACAGGCATTCATAAAAAAACAACAACAATAAAAGACAAATTAAAAAACTTTTAGTAGATAGATAACATATCTGCAGTACAGGGATTTCTTAAACAAGACATTAAAATCTCCAATCAAGGGGTACCTGGGTGGCTCAGTCCATTAAGTATCTGACTCTTGGTTTTGGCTCAGGTCATGATCTCAGGATGTAGGATCACCCTGCATCAGGCTCCACGCTGAGCAAGGAGTCTCCTTGATATTCTGTTCATCTTCCCCTCCCATTGCTCATGCATATGTATGCACTCTTTCCCTCTCTTTCTTATTATTTCTTTTTTATTTCAAATAAATAAATCAGGGATCCCTGGGTGGCGCAGTGGTTTGGCGCCTGCCTTTGGCCCAGGGCGCGATCCTGGAGACCCGGGATCGAATCCCATATCAGGCTCCCGATATGGAGCCTGCTTCTCCCTCTGCCTGTGTCTCTGCCTCTCTCTCTCTCTGTGACTATCATAAGTAAATAAATAAAAATTAAAAAAAAAACAAATAAATAAATCAATCTTAAAAAAACTGAAAAATTAAATCTCCAATCAAAAATAAAATAGTGGTAAGTGTATTCTTATTAAAAACCTACCAGATTTTCAGTAATTAAAATTTAATTTGACAGCACCCTGTATTAGTCAACTCAGTAGTGATTTAATCAAGCATTTAGTTTTCACAGTTCTTGGAGGCTGGAAAGTGCATAAATAAAGGTGCAAGCTTATTCAGGTCCCCAGTGAGGGCCCTCTTTCTGGCTTGCAGATGGCCCCCTTCTTGTCATGTCCTTACAAGTTAGAGAAAGAGAGAGATTAAGAGGAAGCAAGTTGCTGGTGTCTTTCTTATAAAGGCGCTAATCCCATCATAAGGGCCCCACGTTCATGATATCATCTAAATCCAGTTACCTCTCAATGGCTCCATTTCTAAATATATTATTACACTGGGGGTTAGGGCTTCCACATATGATTTTTGGGGGGATAAATTTAGTCCATAGCATATCTTATTTTTCACCTCTCACTCTCTCTGCCCCTATGCTTGCTCCTAGAATCATCCCCTAGACAACCTAACTGCCTCCAAACTTTTGTCTCAGATTTTATTTTTTAAAAGGTTTATTTATTTATTTATTCATGATAGACACACACACACAGAGGCAGAGACACAGGCAGAGAGAGAAGCAGGCTCCATGCCCTGACCCCAACGAGGGACTCGATCCCGGGACTCCAGGATCGCGCCCTGGGCTGAAGCCAGGTGCCAAACCGCTGAACCACCCGGGGATCCCCTCAGATTTTAATTTCAATAAGAACCCAAACTAAGGAGTTGGCTTTGGAATGGAGGCACTGAGGATGGGATCAAGGAACTCACTGGCCAATAGGCAAAAAGATTGTGGCTAATGGTAAGTGAAGTCTCTGAGTCATAAAGAAGCAAGTTCTGTCCTAGGAACTGAAAGGAGTTGTGGCTACAGTTTATTGAACATGGCTGAGGTCAAGGATTGAGACTGAAGAAATAAAATGGGGCTAGATTATGCTGGTCCCTGTAGAACATGTGAAACAGTTTGGTATTTCTCCTAAAGCAAATGGGAAAGCATTGACATATTTTAAGCTGTGGAGCAATATGGTTATATTTGCATTGAAAATATTAGCATAAAGACTAGAAAGGGGTAGATGGTGATAAAAGTGAGTGTCAGAAGATGATTTAGAGGCTATCGCATTAGTCCAGTTGAACAGGTGAGATTTTGGACTAGGAGGTTGAAAGCAAAGACCATAGGAACTTGCTTGGACTTTTAACAAGAGTATTTCTGCATTTAATGGAAGATTTGACCAGTTGAATAATGGTTCCTCTGAATACTCTTTTGAATGGCTGTCTGATTATTTTACCAAAAGGAGGGGGGGAAAGCATGTTAAAAATCATAATTTCCTCAATTTCCTTTACTTTTAAATCTATTTGATACAGTACAAGGAAAGCAATTCCCCTATTTCCCCATTCCAAACAGTAGCTATCTGCCTAACCGATGGCAGGACATTTCAGTGGCGTTCAACACTAACTCAGCCAGGGGTCAGCCAATCTGTGCTGTCTTTTCTGCTCCTGGGTGCAAGTCTAACTGTGCTTGGACCCACTCTGGGGCTGGGCTCAGGTATGATCCGGGAGTAATTCTGAGATCTTATCTCTGGTTCCAGCAATTACCTAGGGAGAGCCCTTTCCATGGCAGTGACAGAAGCTCAAGAAAAATAACTCATGCTTCTGAAGCTTAAAACTGGCAGAATGCTACTTCTTCCCGTATTCTACTGGATAAAGCAAGATGCCTGGTGAAGACCAATACAGGGGATTGGAGAAGTGTGCTCTGCCTCTGTGAGGCCAGCACAGAGCTGGAGATGCATACTCCTACTTTAGAGAAGGGGAGAATTGTGGCTAATAATTCAGCCTGTTGTAAAAATCAAACCAGATCATATTCTACCCAAACGAAACTTGGAAGCTTGTTGACAATTCCTTTTAACCCAGTACTTACCCTATTACTTAGTCAGAAATAGTTCCTTTCTGTGTACATTGCTCTTAAAGGGTTGGCTAATACTTTTTTTTTTTTTTTGTAAGAAAGTCTAGGTAATTTCGTAAGGTTTTTGTCAAGTGAAAAGTTGTAATCACATTCAGGAAACCAAATATATTTTGATTCATAAGATCCAGGCTTTGTAAAACGTGGAAAGGATTCTCTGTGATTTTAAAAAGCCCTATTTTAAAAATTAAGAGCCTAACCCAGAGTACTGAGCATAGTTTTACACTACCAAAGGAAAAATATTTAATATTGTAAAATGCTTATTGTTTTATTATGAATTAAAGAAAAGTTTAATCAGTAGCTTAGAAGGGATGGTTCCAAAGGGACCTAATTGGTATTATTGCTGGTAGGTGAAGAAAGCTAACTAGGAAAGTGATAGATTTGAGGGATTCACAGATTAGGGATTTTGTGCCTGGCCTTCCAGATAACAAGAGGCAAAACATAAAATCTGTTCAAATAATCAATGGCTGAGGGATGGGTGTTTTGGCAAATGTACCCGAAGTTAGTTTTATAGAATTTTATATACTCCAAGGTGATGTGGTCAAAATAGCCAAGTGTTCCCAAGCCTTGTAAAGGGAAGAAGTCTTTAGAAGACACCTTGTGTCAGAATGAGAAAAGGTAAGATGTATGGAAAGTCAGGATGGGTCTAATGATACCTATGACAGGTGCCACTTCTAAACACCCAAAGTTATCAGGGATGTAGTATGTCAGGGTACAAGATAGCAATGATTGAAGATAGCTCAGGGGTTAGGTGTTCACCTCTCCATTGAGATGAATGCAAGCCACATGCCTTTATGACCACCTCTTTACCCCTTGCTCCCTGAGAGCTAACTCATATAAAAATGAAAAGGAGAGGAGACTTAGAAAAATCTTGAATACATTTTTTAATGCTTGTGTCATATGGGGCAAACTTGTAAAACAGGGGTGATGGGAGCTCTTTCTCTGCAGAACATTAGTGATGTTAGGGAAGCATGGGCTTTGGAGCTAAGCAGACGTGTGGCTGTGAATAAATCTGGATATCTACCAACAGAATAAATTTTCAACCTAAAAGTGACTATTACCTTGAATTAGGAAAAATCAGAGACTTCTACCATCAGTGGAATTAGGGGTCAAAATTGAGGTCACCTGGAAGTCAAACTGAGTCATAAAAAAGAGGGAAATTTATGTTTCTGCACATGAGTTTTTAGTCTGAAATATAAACACACACACACACACCATTTTGAAATAAGAATTTTCAAGATGCTTAGTTCTTAAACATCTTGTCAGAGTCTCTTATCGTAAATAGGTCTGTTACGTTTTATAATGTTGTAGAATTATTGTTTTGCCATGCAGTTGTTTTGATTTGGAAGGTTACAGATTAATGTAACAAAATACAATAAAACGTAATGAGGAGAATTAAATTCTTCTCCCATGGTTTCAGCCAAAGATCTGAGATTTCTTGACTGCAAATTTGACTACATTGGCTTGACTATCAAAGTCATAGTTCACCAGAGCCTTGTACACAATCTAATACCATTTAACAGAATGAAGATTTGTTTAAATAGATTTATTTTACTATTTTTTTGTTGCTGTTGCCAGCACAAGGTGAAATGGAAAATTTGAAATATGCCTGAAAAGCTGGTCATGATCAGCAGCCAAACCAGATAATTAGAACAGAACCATACTCAGCACCATATTCTTAGAATTTGTAGAGTACAAATTATCTGCAGCTGTGAATAACTTCTAATATTTAAGCAATGGGTAAAAATTTTACTTTTTGACCTGAACTGTCTGGTTTGGCCTCTCTCCATAGGCATTATGGCCAACTTTCCATTTTGCTTTGTACTTTATACAGGCTTGGGCAAAATCTGGACAGCTAAGAAACTGAGTAATTTTGTTCTTAATTTGGTAGAATAAAGCAAAACTATTTAGCAAGTCATTTATTATTTGTTGATATGTACTATCTCTTGAAAAATGGCTTAAATAATCAAAATATTAAATTTGTGTTTATTTGGAAATTGAGATTTAGAACTAATTTGTCCAGTCCAAGGAAAGAAGGAATGTTAATACTGGAGTGTAGCCAGATTTTTCTTGGTCATTCTATACAGATTAATTAAAAGAATAGGTTTGCTATTTTCTTTGGGAGAACTAGTTGGTACACATTCCCAGAGAACTCGATAGTTTAACAGAAAAATTTCTGAAAGAAGGAATACAAAAGAGATGCAAAATACATCACCAAAATTTTTTGAGAGACCACACTGGTATGAGTCTGGAAAAAGGAGTTAAAGCTTTTTGGTAAGTGGAAAAGGGGCAATTGAATGTCAGAGTTCTGATTCCTGGGACATGGACCATGAAACATGGAATCTAGAAGAAAAATTACAAAGCAAAGGAAAGGACTGAATCAGTATTAGCATGCACTCAAAAACTATATCATTTTCTAAAAGAACTTCTTCCAGAGTAAAAGAAGTTCTTTTAGAAGAATGGAAGTTTTCTTTTTTTTGTTTCTGGAAATGATCTCTTCACAACTAGAAAAACGTATCAAGACAAAGGAATCGGGCTGAGTTTCTCTCTTAAATTTTGAACCTGGTCATTGCTTTAGTGTTAGAAGATGTCTACAGCTGTAAATAATTTACACTCCAAGAGTTACAAGAATGAGGTTGAGTGAAATACTAGTAATACTGGAGGGGAGCCAGGGAGAAAGGGAAGGTTAATTTGATATGTCCTATAGTATCCAAGAAGTTAGTTCACTTCATATGTGGTAAAGAGCAGAAAAAATGTATCCAAAATAAGTTTTCAAAATTAATCTTCTGTATTCTATTTTTTTCCATACTATTTTTATATAAATGTATCTATTGGAATTTGTAAAAAAATGGACTAGAAACTTTTGCTATATCCTAGTATAAATTTCTCTTAATAATAAATTCATATAAAAGCATGATTACTTTTCAGCAGCTTTGCTTAAAATAATTTTATTTATAAGATTGAATATAATTGTCATCAATAAAACTATATTTTTCTAGTATATAAAAATGCTAAGCATATTATTTATTGGCTGTAATTAAGGATGAAGATTTTGAGAGATGTAAAAAGTTTTTCTTACTTTAAAGATAGCTGTCAGAAATATAAACATGTTTGTTGTTGAGTGGTATTAAGGTGTTTGAGTGGAAAACTAAGATGGCATGACTGATTTTCACATTAGCACATACTTAGTTTTGACTAAGTATTATCTTCTCCAAACATCCATTCCCTTCTTTGAACAATGAAAACAGTAATAATACCACAATTATTATAGTCAAATACCATATCTATCAATTTAGGCATGAATTTTGCCCATGAGTTGTGTTTAAGAGAAAAAACATGTTTGCAAAAATGAGCACTTTTTCTTTAAATGGTACTTATTATTGTTAAATGGGCAAGCAGAAGTGACTATAACATTATTAATTTGAAAACCTGATAAAGGGGTGTCTGGGTGGCTCAGTGGTTGAGCATCTGCCTTTCGCTCAGGTCGTGATTCTGGGGTCCAGGGATCAAGTCCCACACCCGGCTCCCTGTGTGGAGCCTGCTTCTCCCTATGCCTATGTCTCTACCTCTCTCTGTCTCTCATTAATAAATAAATAAAATCTTTTTTAAAAAACTGATAAAAAGGGGAACACTAAGACAAAATACAATTTAAAATTAGTCAGGTGATTCACTAGTATCCTCCAATGGGCAATATTGAAGTTATTTTTACTGATGTTTAAATTGTTCTTTTTTGTTCTTTCTAGTTCCTTTGAATGAGAATTTCTTGCCATTCTTCCTAGGCTCTTTTATTTAACATGCATTAGTCGATATGTTATAATGTATAGTTCATATAATAATGGATATATTAATCAACAAATAAATACCTATATCTTACATATGCATATAAACCATATATAATTTTATAAAGTACATAGTTTTATATATTCCTTTTATATTATCATATATATACTATATATATATATATATATATATATATATATATGAAATACAGAATGAGTTCTCACTGATACTTTCTTTAACAACTAGAACCAGGATTTTTATTAACCTCTTCCATCTTCCATCCATGTTTCTTTTCTTCTGTGTTGCAAATACTGGTTCCTGAAGACACCAGGAATCATAACATTAGCATGTCACAGCTCACATAGTCTTTCATTTGTTTTATCCACAACAGACACACAACAGTCTCAGAATAACAAAACCAACACCTCCACCAAGAAAATGGTTACTGAAAATAGCTTAAATTTGTTTGCAGAGTTTTTTTTTTTTTTTTTTTTTGGTCAAATTATCATGATTTAAATAACTTGAAATCTTTAATCACTGTGTGGTTATGCCACTAACTGGATATACATGTAAGTTCATTTGTTTCCTTTTATTTTGGAGTTTTAGAAATTGATTGCTTTTGGGGATTCCTGGGTGGCTCAGCGGTTTAGCGCCTGCCTTTGGCCGGGGGCGTGATCCTGGAGTCCTGGGATCGAGTCCTGCGTCCGGCTCCCAGCATGGAGCCTGCTTCTCCCTCTGCCTGTGTCTCTGCCTCTCTCTCTCTCTCTGTCTATCATGAATAAATAAATAAATAAATAAATAAATAAATAAATAAATAAATCTTAAAAAAAAGAAATTGCTTGCTTTTAATTTAATTCTACGTGATCCCAAAGTTGAATATACTAAACAAGATACCCTGAAAAAGTTTAACTACTGTCCTATTCTCTCCACCCAATAACCCCAATTGTTGTCACTTAGGTTTATAGTTTATCCATTTATTTTTAATATATCATATATGAAATGTATTCTATGTATATGATATATTAAAATACATGTACATAGTCATGTTTTGCCTTTCCTTGGTAAATTGTAGCATATCATACTTTTTTTAAAAGTATAGTTGACACATAGTGTTATATTAATTTCAGGTGTACAAGTCCACATGTTTGACAAGTCTGAATGTTATGTTGTTGCTCACTATGAGTGTAGCCACCATCTCTCACCATAAGCTATTATAATATCATTGATGATAATCTCTATGCTGTACCTTTTATCCTTTTGTTTTTTAATACTATATTCTAGACATCACTTTACAGTCATGTACAGAAATATCTTCATTCTTTTTTATAATTGGAAAGCATTTTGTTCTGTTAATATGCTACTACTTATTCATCCATTCTAATATTGACAAATATTTGTGGTATTTCCAATCTATGCTTTTTCAGTTATTCTTCCAATTAATGGTATTCTGTATAAGTCCTTTTGTATATTCACCAGTTTACCTTCAGTATATGTTTCTACAAGGGGTATTGCTATTGCATAGAATGGTGAGAGGTATATATAATTTTGCTAAATAGAGCCATTTTAAAATGATATATGAACTTTTTTGTATTTTTCTTTATAATTAGATCTTAAATATGCTCCATACATTGCATTTGGTTGATTTTATTTTTTTATTTTTTATTTTTTATTTTTTTATTTTTTAAATTTTTATTTATTTATGATAGTCACAGAGAGAGAGAGAGAGAGGCAGAGACACAGGCAGAGGGAGAAGCAGGCTCCATGCACTGGGAGCCCGACGTGGGATTCGATCCCAGGTCTCCAGGATCGCGCCCTGGGCCAAAGGCAGGCGCCAAACCACTGCGCCACCCAGGGATCCCCATTTGGTTGATTTTAGATCTAAATTTGCTCTTCATCTATAAATCCCCATTATGTCTTTCTTCCTTGACATTTATTTATTGGTGTAACAGCATGTAGAATTTAATTATCTTCTCTTCCCTGTATTTCTTATAAACTAAATGCTATATTTTGAGTTTTGATTTAAGTTTGGCAACTTCTATACAAGAAGTGTTGGATACTTTCATCAGGAGACATCTAATAACTGGATGGCTCTCTTTGTGTGATGTTGTGATATAGCCATTAATGACTATATCCTGGACTCCTTATTAATTAGTGATGCACAGAATGATGATACTCTTAATTCTATTATAATATAGCTGATTATTTCTTTCCTCTCATCCTTTCTTTGTTCTCTTTCTGGAACTATGATTAGACATATTTTTCTGTCTCCACATCATAGTCCATGTTCCATATCTCTATTTCATATTCTCCAAATCTTTTATTTCTGGAGTGCATACTAGATTTTTCTTTTGCTTGTATTTTCAAGATCGCTAATTGTCACTTTAGCTTGATCTGACTGCTGATTAACCACCTCAGCTTGGTCATGTACTGGTTAGCCACTTCCAGTGAATTTTAAAATTTTTAATCATTTAATTTTTATATTTAGAGTGTCACTTTATTTAAGAACTACTTGGGCAACTTCCATAACCTCTTGATTTTGCGTATACTTTTAAGACATTGACATACATTGAACTTACTTGTTTTTGGTCTGTCTCAATTCCAATACATGAAGTCTCTCTAGTTTTTATTATACTTTATTTTTTCTTCCTGGTTTCACTTATCATGTGATGTGTACTCATATACTGTGTTGTGTGCGTGTGTGTGTGTATGTGTATGTGCAGATAATTTGTGGGAGGACTTTATCCAGGAGAATTTTTGAGGTCTTGGGAGTACCTTCAACTCAGAATTATTTTAAAATAAATTTTCTGAGAATTTTAAGATTAAGCAGGTCATGTTGTTGTTCTGCAAACTCATACAGATGGGTCCTGCTTATATTTCCACATTTTCAGGGAATATTTCTCCCTTTAACATTTATACAAGCTGAAGACAGGGACAAGGAGATACTAACTAATCATTTACATTCCACACGGCAGACTAATTGATTATTTACTTCATGCTGGGTGATAACTATTTGGAGTTCTAGTTCAACATAAGGGTCTATGGTATTGGGTTCTAGGCTTTCCCTTCTTCTGTGCCCCGAAATGTCCTCAAAATGGAGGTGCAAGTTCCCTGAACTTAGGAAAATACTTCACAATGAAAGCTGACTTTAGCACTCTTCCTCCTTTATTTCTTTTTTTCTTTTTTTTTAAAGATTTTATTTATTTGACAGAGAGAGCGCGCACAAGTTGGGGAATGGGCAGAGGGAGACAGAAGCAGACTCCCTGTTGAGCAGGGGAGCCCAATGTGCAGCTTGATTCCAGGACCCTGGGATAATGACCTGAACTGAAGGCAGATGCTTAACCGAAGGTAGATACTTAACCGACTGAGCCACCCAGGCGTCCCTCTCCTTGATTTCTTAATTTCACTTTACACTTGGCCTGATATTTCTTAATTTCTTTACAATTCAGCAAAACATTGTTTCTTTTTCATACCAGCTATTCAAAATCTTATCTTTAGTAGAGTTTTAAGGGAATATTTATTTATTTATTTTTTAAATTTTTTATTTTTTATTTATGATAGTCACACAGAGAGAGAGAGAGAGAGGCAGAGACATAGGCAGAGGGAGAAGCAGGCTCCATGCACCGGGAGTCCGACGTGGGATTCGATCCCGGGTCTCCAGGATCACGCCCTGGGCCAAAGGCAGGCGCCAAACCGCTGCGCCACCCAGGGATCCCTTAAGGGAATATTTAGATCATTATGCTGCTAGAAAGAGGAAACTGTTTCATGGTAGAAATTTTAAGTTAATAGAAGTGACAAACTATCCAAACCAAAGGACTCAATGTCATATGCCTCAAATTAAACAGATTTAAGAGTCACTCTAAGAGTTCCTTGCCTGGAAGTAAAAACAAACAAACAAAATATGAACAGTTTCCTAAATGCATCAATCACAGTTTATTACAATTGTTTGATTATCAAGGGCCAAAATAAAGATTCAAAGTTGACAAGTGTATTGCAATGAGTTAGATGGAAGTGTTTCTTTGATCTTTTAAAGGAAAATTCTGGTTACCAAATCACATTTGCTGGCATGTTGGATGTAGTAGATTAGAAACTAGAAATTATAGGGCTTGTATGAGGGTACAAATTAAACCACTGATCCAAAAGTTTAACCAGTGAGATAGCTCTTTCTGGCAAGGAATTGAGAGATATAATTCAAGATGTTTTCACCTTCAATCTAATAGTAGAAAAACAACTTTATGGTAGTTTAGTGTACTGGGGATCTTGAGATAATTGACATTTTTTTTTCACTCCCCATATGCCTGTCTTAGCATATTTCTTTTAATTAATGACAAACATTACTGGTTACTGGATCCAAAGTCATTATTTGCCAGAAGAAGGATTTTATTGATCAATATGACAAATAAAACATCATCTAGTTTTGTCTAAGTTTTGTCATTTCATTTTCATCAACAGATTTATTCTTGATGAGTTCATGTTGCATATCTACCATTCTATATGAATCTGATTGCCAAAAGTGCCTTCCTTAATCTGTGGCAGTCTTGTATTTACAGTTGAGTAGCTGCAACCATTTGGTGTGAGATGTACCATTTTAGTTTGCTGTCTCACCAGATGTGACCAGCTCAGAGATGAACAGTATTTTGGATATCATCAGGCCAAAAACTTTTTTTTTAGTATGAAAAAACAAAAGAAGACCAATGCACAGTGATATGTGAAACTTTCCCCAAAGTCATTCAATTACAATATGTTTATGTTAAAAAAAAAACACAAACTGGCCAAATCCTTGATGTAGAACTGATTGAGCAAATCATAGCATTTACTGGAAACCTGGTACTTATCAAGCCAGTGTGCTGGAAACTGAGGATAAAAGGTGAATAAGGCATGGGAACTGCTCTGAAGGAATTCACAGAGTTGGAGATGTTTAACTATAAAGAAATAGTTATGACTTTTGGTCAAAATAACTTCTTATAGTAGCTTTCAACACATCCTTTCCAAATTTATCACTGCAAAGATGAGAAAGGGGAAAACTCAATCACCAGAACAAAACAAGAACTGCCAGAATTTTGAAGAATTGTAGACAATTATAAGGCAGACAGGGTGGTATGTGAAAAGGCAATCATCAACATCTGACTTATCCTAAATTTTGATAGAGGTTATTCTGAATAATAGCACAAAGATGCCTTACGTGTTCCTTTTTAAATGACATATAGCAACCACCTAGAGGACTGGACTTTTACTCTCATATGTATTTCCATGAGGTTGACAGATGTTCTTAAATACCTTGCTCTCATCGCCCAGTACCCTGGTAAACAAAGAATGCAAATGCCAAAGATTTACTCTGGCAGGAAATTCTTGTGCACACACATATGTTTGCATCTTTATACAGGTGTGTGTGTGAGCTGCTAGTGTAACAGGACATTATGAAAAGTATAGTTCTCTTCCAAAATGAATTACAAGGAAATATGAGGTAGCAGGGCATGCTGGGAATTCTATCATTTTTACGTACTATGTGGGTGGATTGCATAACACAATTTAAGAGTATAAAAAGAATAATAATAAGTTATTTACGTTTAAAAATTGTATTTTTAAATGTGTATTTTCATAGTACTTTAATAACATATCACATGGTGGCACAATAGTACATGAACATATTTTATTAATGAATACATGTACTTTTTTATATTAAGGCTTCATGCGGAATATAACTTGCTGATGATTACATAATCAAAAATGCTTGGAGACTATTAAGTAGAGAAGCAGAAAAATCATGCAGTGAGGTAGGGAAAAAGGCAGTAAAAAAATAGCCAACTACAGAGATGAGTTATATTAGTAATTCTACAGAGTTTATAAGAATTAAAGGGAGATCTGATAACTTAGGCAAACTTGCTACGTCTCACAAAGGCTATTGTTTTGTTTTGTTATAAAACAGCTTTATTCAGATACAATTCACATGACCTCCATGTAGTGTGTTCACAGAGCTGTGTGACCATAATCTCTCTCTCAAATAAATAAAATCTTTAAAAATTAATAATAAAAATTTATTAATTAAAAATTAAAAAAAGAAACCACTGCCAAGATCCAGGTAATGAAGATTTGTCCTTATGTTTACTTGTAAGATTTTATAGTTTTAACTCTCAAATTTAGACCTTTGATCTATTGTAAGTTGTGTGTGTGCATGTGCATGTGTGTGTGTATGGTTCAGTATCATTCCTTTGCATGTAGAACCTAGTTATCCTAGCACCATTGGTTGAACAGATGGCTCTTTCTCCATTTAATTGTCTTAGCAATCTTGTTGAAAATAAGGTGGCCACAGGATGGGGTTATTTCTGGACTCAATTCCATTCCACTGATCTATAAGTTTATTCTTATACCATACTGTTTTGATAGGGGTGGTTTTGTAGTAAATTTTAAAGTGGGAAGGGCAGCCTGGGTGGCTCAGTGGTTTAGTGCTGCCTTCAGCCCAGGGCATGATCCTGGAGACCTGGGATCGAGTCCCACGTCGGGCTCCCTGCAGAGCCTTCTCCCTCTGCCTGTGTCTCTACCTCTCTCTGTCTCTGTGTCTCTCATGAATAAATAAATAAAATCTTAAAAAAAATAAAGTGGGGAAGTGTACATTCTCCAATCTGTTCTTCTTTTTTCAAGATTATTTGGCTATTTGGGTACTTTGCAAATAAAATGAATTTTAAAATCGGATTTTCCATATCCACGATAAAAGAGCTTTGTGATTTTGACAGTCCCTACATTGAATCAATAGTTTTGGCAAGTACTGCCATTTAATAATATTAAGTCTTCTAATCTTTGAACATAACATGCCTTTATTTACTTAGATATTTGTCATATCCTTCAATAGTGCTTTTCAGTTTTCAATGTACAACACTTGCACTTTCTTGTGTAAATTTATTACTAGGTATGTTATTCTTTTGGGTAGCACTGTAAGTGAATTGTTTTCTTAATATCCTTTCATATTGTTTATTGCTACTGTACAGAAATACAACTGATTCTTTTCTTTTTAAGATTTTATTTATTTATTCATGAGAGACACAAAGAAAGGCAGAGATACTTAGGCAAAAGCAGGCTCCCAGGAGCCCAGGATCATGACCTGAGCTAAAAGTAGATGCTCAACCATTGAGCCACCCAGGTGCTCCAATATATGACTGATTCTTGTGTTGTTCTTGTAATCTACAATTTTGCAGAATTTATGTGCTCTAACAGATTTTATATGGAATCTTTTAGGGTTTTCTACATATAAGATCATTCCACCTGTAAATAGAGATAGTTTATATTAGATACCTTTGCATATTTTTCTTGCCTAATTATTCTGGATAGGACTTCTAGTAAAATGTCAGATAGAAGTGATGTGAAAGTGGGCATCCTTTCTTGTTGATATATTAGAGAGTTAATAGAGAAAGCTTTCAGCGTTTCATAATTGATTTTTATATTAGCTGTGGCTTTTTCATATGTACTTTTTATAATGGTGAGGAAATTCCTTTCTACTTCTGTTTTACTGAATGTTTCTATCAGAAGATTGTCAGATTTTGCAAACTGCTTCTTTTTTTATCTGTTGACATGATCACCTGTGTTTTTCTCCCTCCCTTCTATTACAGTGTTCTATTACACTGATTGATTTTCATATGTTGAAACACCTTTTCATTCCTGGAATATATCCCATTTTTTCATGGTATATAATCCTATTAATATGCTATTATATTCTTTGTTCTATAATTTTTTGAGAGTTTTTATAGCAATATTAATAAGGGATGTTTGTCTGTAGTTTTCTTGTGATGTCTTTGGTTTTGGTAGCAACTGTTACCTCCTATTCTATCTTTGGAGCAGTTTGAGAAGGATTGGTATTAATAATTCTTTTAATTATTTATTTCTAAAGAATTCACTAGTTAATCTATTTCTGGTTATGGGTTTTACATGTTGGGATTACTCATTTTTTCTTTACTTGATAATATGTCTATGAGATTTTCTGTTGATTCCCGGGTCAGTTTTGGTAGTTTCTACATTTCTAGGAATCTGTCCATTTCATCTAAGTTATCTAATTTCTGGCATACAGTTGTTATAGTATTATGTTAAAATCTTTTTTATTTCTCTAAGGTTGGTAGAAATGTCCCTTTCATTTCTATCTTATCAATACAATTCTTGTCTTCCCCCCTCTCATTCTATTAAAGGCTTACAGTTGATATTTTAAAGAAAAAGGAAAACAACTTTTGGTTTTGTTGATGCTCTAGTTTTTTCGTTCTTTATATTGTTTATCTTTGCTCATATCTTAGTTTCTTCTTTCTGCTAGTTTTAAGTTTAGTTTTTTAAATATAATTTCTTAAGGAATAAGATTAATTTATTGATTTGAGCCACAAAGACCTCCTGCTTTCTCCTGGTAAAGTATCTGGTGATTCTAAACCTATGCTTATCTTGCAGATTTCCAGTAGATAGATTCTGATAGTTTTAACAAGTTTTCAGTTTTTGAGCTTCAGAGTTGCCTGTCCCACCATTTTTGCTGATGTTTAGTTGGTTCAGAAACATTTTTCATTCATTTAGAATGGACAGTCTTATCATAAAGCTATGTTAACTTTTCCACGCTCTGTCACGATAAGATCTAAAAAGACCTGGACCACTGTTAGAATAATGACATAATGCTGATCACACTAGGTGAGGAAGTGACTATTATGTTGATGGCTTTGCTAAGATACATGCCCTACAAGGGTGAAGGAAAAACCCTACCACATTAGTAAAATTTTATGCATACAGGATAAACGTTCAGATTAGCATATCTTGCATCTCCCACCATGATAAAGGAAGCATAACTGATCTCTTTGTCATTTGTAGTAATTAACTAGCAATGTTGCAAATGATACATGACAAGATTACTTATTTGTTCATGAGAATTGTGGACAATAGTCTTATTTATGCTTATTTATATTTTCTGATCTCTTAGAATAAGTACTTTTGTTTGAAATATTATTTTTCAACAAAAAATTTAAATTCTCATAAAATTAATAAGAATGAGTGGGTAGACATTAAAAATTTGGACATAATTTTTCCTCGCTGAAGTCAAGATCCTTTATCTGTAAAATAATGATTTGATTATATTCGTTGTTTTCCAAAGTGCTCCTTAGAGTCTGGGGACTCTGTGGATGACCTCCAAGGGCTGTTGTTGGAGGAAATTAGATGGGAAGAGAGTTTCCAAGCAGGCAGTTTTCCAAGTCCTTCTCCAAGAATTAATGGAAAAAATTCCACTTTTGATATACATGACTTCTGTATAATATATATGAGTATTTTATTTTTAAAAGAAAAGACTCCAGTACTTTAAAAACATTATGAAATGAGGATCCCTGGGTGGCGCAGCGGTTTGGCGCCTGCCTTTGGCCCAGGGCGCGATCCTGGAGACCCGGGATCGAATCCCACATCGGGCTCCCGGTGCATGGAGCCTGCTTCTCCCTCTGCCTGTGTCTCTGCCTCTCTCTCTCTCTCTCTCTGTGACTATCATAAATAAATAAAAATTAAAAAAAAAACATTATGAAATGTAATGTGAAAAATAATCTCTAAAGTTTTTTTTCTGACTATATACTGTCCGAATATTAAAATGTAATTATTATTTTGTTATTTTTCAAATTACCTAGAACATCATCTGAGTTTGGCCTAAACAACGATTTGGGGAATAAATAGAAGACAAAAGCATTAGGTTTTGGGTATTTTGAAAGTTTTAATAATAACAAATATTGCTGAGCCCTTGATTAATTTAATTAAAGTGATAAATTGCATTAGTTTCAAGTTTTACTATCTCAGAAATATTATAAATAGGGTATTTATAAATAAGATAATTGTCACAGGTAATTTTCAAGGTTTCTAGAAATCAATAGATAAGGAAATTGTAAATACAAAAGCTATCTTATTGTAATTGTCTTGTGTTAATTTCTATCATTTAACCAGAAATGTAATTTTTCACTAGTTTTAACCAATAAGCATGCAATTCTTTTCTCCAATTTTTTTTTAATTCTAATTCATTAACATATAGTGTAATATTGGCTTCAGGAGTAGAATTCAGTGATTTATTTAGTGATTTATTTAGTAGATTTAGTGACTTATCACTTACATATGACACCCAGTGCTCATCATAACAAGTGAAGAATGCAATTTATATCTTCAGAAAAAAATATGTAGTCCTGTTGTATTACTACCAAACACATGATTGTCATTGAATTCTTTCAGAAATATGTTTAATAATATAGGCCTAATTTTAACTTACTTTTCATATAGCTAGGATTTAGGTAAAATTATACTTTTCTCTTTGGATCATTACCAAAAAGGTTTCTATTTTTATTGATTTGAGACATTTTAAAATTCATGAAAAAAATCAACGTACACATTTTTATGACCTTATTGTAGAGGAATAGACCAAAATAAGATTGCCTTCAAAAATATATATACATATATATTTTTTAAAGATTTTGTTTATTTATTCATGAGAAACAGAAAGAGGCAGAGACAGGCAGAGGGAGAAGCAGGCACCCTGTAGGGAGTCTGATACAGGACTCATCCCAGGTCCCTAGGATCATGACCTGAGCCAAAGGCAGATGCTCAACCACTGAGCCATCCAGGTGCCCTAAAAAATATATTTTTTAAAAAATACGAACCTCAATTCCTTTTCTTTCTTCTTTCCCATAGTTTTTTGAAGCCAAAAGACATTATGCCTGGGTAATGTCAGATATAAAATGAAAACATTAGGGCCATTAATTAGCTAATGATAATGTATATTTTATTTTTATGTAAATGAATGTTTTGTATGTCTTTTGCTTTTGCAAAATTTTAACTCTCTTATTTTCAATGGTTGGACATAAAAGAGATTTGAATTCATCAATATCAATTAACCAGAATTAAAGAAAATCCTGAGGGACATTTACTCCTTTTAAGTGCCTATAATAAAGAGAATATCATTAATTTTTTTCATATTATATAATTGGATCTGTATATTACTATTGTTGTTACTATTATTATTATACCTGCCATTGATTTAGTGCTTACAATATGCCAGACTCTGAATTTTATTTTGCAAATTCAGAATAATCCTTATAACAACATATTGGCCAGCTTTTTGCAGATAAAGTGACAGATGCTCAGGGGAAGTTGGTGAAGTGAGTACATTTGTTTACCTAGGGACCTGGCCCTGAAAGAACCCCTGAGGAGGGATTTGTGAGGGAGGATAAGGCCTGTTTTCAGGCTTTATCTGGTGTGTAGGTGGAGAGCAGGTGAGCAAACTCTAGATACCTACAATCTGTAAAAAATGTATTTTATTTTTCAGTGGACTTCTTTAGTATATTTCACTAGCAGTGGGGTCTCTTTTCTTTATTCTTTAGTGGCTTTTGTAGTCTTGAAATTTTCCTGAAACTTTATTATACTTCTCTCTCTGTCCTGGGAGCTAGGAATGCTCCTCAGGGAGATTATCTACTTTAATAGCATTTCTTCAACAACAAGGATGCACCTAGAAGGAATGAGCTCAGTGAATTAAGTCAGTCAGAGAAAGACAAATAACATATGATTTCACTCTTAGGTAGAATTTAAGAGACCAAACAAACGAACAAATGAAAAAAAACTGAGAAAAACAAACAAAATAGATTCTTAAACTATAGAAAACCAACAGATGGTTGTCAGAGGGAAGGGGAGTAGAAGATGGGAGAAATAGATAAAGGAGATTAAGAGTACACTTACCTTGATGAGCACTGAGAAATGTATAGAATTTTTGAATCATTATATTGTATACTTGAAACTAATATAACACTGTATGTTAATTATACTTAATAAAAATAATTTTTAAAAAGCATTTCCTCAGGCATTATTTTCTGTCTTTGGGCAGCTGTTGTGTATGTGTGTGAGAAGGAAAAACGAGGTCCCAGTGCCACAGCTAGCACAGTGATAATCTTGGTGATAAATACCCCATCAGTTTGGGTTTATGATGCTCTTGGATTCTTCCCCAGACACTCTGGCAAAATTGACTTTTACCTTGTGGCAGCCTTCTCTTTTGGATGTTGTATTTTATAGTTTCCCCCGTATTGGTTTCCCTGTCATCAGATACAATATGCTTTTGATGTTTAGAAATTTCCAAAAATGCTTTGTCTGATGTAAGCACTGTTTCTTGATTTCAGTACTGTTATGGATTTGTTTCTAATTTAACAACAGCCACATTTTTGTCGTGTCAGTGGGATACAGGGTATGAGGAGAAGAAAACACGTATTTGGAGTCCATTAGATTAAAGCCTGCCATAAATGAGTTTTGTGAGCTATCTCATCTCAGGCTTAAAAGCTGATACTCAAGACTAAGCTTCATGTTTTTCTCTTTCTTGAAAAGAAATGTTATAACTATACTAATGGTGCTTTGATAATTGTATTTTTTTCTACTGTCTCATAGGTTTGATTTACCTCAAATATATTCTTTTTTAATATTTATTAAGAGTGGAATTTAAGAAACAAATAGAGGATCATAGGGTAGGGGAGGAAAAAATAAAATGACAAAATCAGAGAGGGAAACAAACTGTAAGAGACTCTTAATACTAATAGGAAACAAACTGAGGGTTGCTAGGGGGGAGGTGGGTGAGGGATGGGGTAACTGTGTGAAGGGCATCAAGGAGGGCAGAGATGTAATGTGTCCTGGGTGTTGTATACAAATGGAATCATTGAACTCTGCCTCTGAAACGAATAATACATTATATGTTCATTGAATTTAAATAAAATAAAATTAAATTAAAAATAAAGAGAGATTTCAAGCCTGGTTAATGTTGTGATACAAAAAGATTAAGGGTTAGGACATGTGGGCGGCTCAGCAGTTGTGTGTCTGCCTTCTGCCCGGGGTGTACTCCTGGAGTCCTGGGATCAAGTCTCACGTCGGGCTCCCTGCATGGAGCCTGCTTCTCCCTCTGCCTGTGTCTCTGCCTCTCTCTCTCTCTCTCTGTCTCTCTGATGAATAAATAAATAAAATCTTTTAAATAAATAAGTAAATAAATAAATAAATAAATAAATAAAACATGAAGTATATCACAAACCATTATTAACCAAGGAAAGAACAGTTAACTTGTACTTCTGCTATGAGCTTGATCAAAATCCAATGACTAAATTTTTAATCCTTGTTATGTAACATATAAATATGTATGTTTACATATATATAAATATATAAGATATACATACAAATGTATATGTATGGTAAAAATATAAAATATATATTTATATATTACATAACATATATAAATAAATACATATATTTACATATATATTTCTTATTTAGGAAGAAAGTATTTATCTCTGGGCCATTTTCTCATAAGTAGGTATTCCCTACTTTCCCCCAAGGAAAGTTCCTGGAATATCGGTTGCAAAGATAAATTCATTATAATTTCACAAAGTCTCACAAAGATAATTTTTTTATACTTATTATAAGCCTAAGGAATATGTCTAGTTGGTTTTGTCAGAACCTAAGTGTTGGTGCCAGAACAAGATCACAAGTGCAAAGTGAATACTGAGAGAGGCAGCCAAATAAGTCAAGTCACCTTAGTGTTTGTATTTAGAATATAAAAATTTGCTTTAAGTCTGTTTTCTAGATGTTGTGGTTGGGCTAACATAACTACTTTTTAAAATAATTAGTACTAATGATAACTTTATTTAGTGTTGACTACTTAAAAGAGTAGTAGTACTCTATTTCCATTATGTCCTTACCCTTAGAATCCACCTATAGGTTTTACTATCCATTTTACAATGATGGAACTGAGACTCAGAGAGGGAACTCACTCAACTGATGCTCAAACCCACCTCCATCTGTGATTAGGATCTCTCCTCTTTAAAGTTATATTTGTTGTAGATCATATTTATTTTTCTTTTTAAAAAATTATTTTTATTTGCTTTAGAAAGAGAGAGTGAGAGAGTGTGCAAGAGTTGGGGACAGGAGAGAGGGAAGCAGACTCCCTGCTGAGTTCAGTGCCTGATGTGGAGCTCAGTCCCAGGAAGCTGAGATTAGGACCTGAGCCCAAATCAAGAGTTGTTGCTTAACTGACTGAGCACCCCCAGGCGCCCCTCAAATTTATTTTTCTTACAATTTTTTCCTAACCTTTTCCTTAACTGACAAAAAAAACAATAAATTTGGCTCTGTGGTACAACTCAGACATTGTCATAGAAAATAGACATCGTGTTTGTAAAGAAATTCTGGATATTGTGTGACAGTAGTTTATTAAAACAGTGAGAGGGAAGAAAACGTTTTCTGTAATGCTGCAATGAGATTCATATACAGACACTCCAATTTAGTTGCTGATGTGTGTGGGTAGACACAGTTAGTTTAATAAAAGATGGTGACTTCCACCTGGTGTGTCTTGATTAGTGAAGGATGTACTTGGAAAATCACAACAAACTGTGATTTCGTGTATATGTGTTTCTAATCTATGGTTTCAAATCACCTAGTGCCTTTCACCAAACTGGTTTCCTAGCAAGACATTTTCAGCTACTTTGACAGTTATGATGCTTTTGAATTAATTCTTACAAGTATTGTTAAAACTGTTAAAATTGCAGCAATTAAGATTTAATAGTACAACTGAGTTCAGGTAGTGAAAATCCACAGAAAATTTTTTCTGTTTGTCTTTGTCAGTATTTCTCTATCCTACTTTGTCAGTGAGAGGCACATATGTGTGATGTTGCTGTTATTAATTGTTTCAACATATAAAAGTAGGGAAAAACCTCCAATCATAGTAGAAATTTAAAAATCACTGTATACTTACTGTTTTAATGGTGTATCTTTCAGATTTATTTTTGTCCCTTCATTGCTTTCGCAGAACATCCATTCACCCATCATTTATGCATTTTTACTTTTACTCACTTATCCATTTATTTGTTTATCTGCCTCAAATTCAAAGACAAATGCAATATTATGGCCTTAAAAAATTTACAGTTCTCAGAGGAAGCAGACAGGGAAATAAGACCATGAATATTGCCTTGGATTGTAACATTAACTTTCTGTGGGAATCAGAGAAGCCTCACAGAGATCGTGAGAAATAGCTGTGAAATTAGGTAAAAGTTGCTGTGGGAATTTTCAAGCCTAGTGTTTCTTCTGAACTCCCCCAATTAGCTGATAGAGATCTGGAGTAAAATCAGTTTTGATTAATATATTTCCCACTGTTTCTCCAGTTAGATAGTGTTAGAACTTTCTATGGGCTATAGACCTCGAGATCAGTTCATGCTTCTCCATCTCCAGCTTCCTATCCTTGTTCAAGGAAGGATAAAGAAAGAACTGAAATGGAGAGGCATCCATATAAGGAAGATAAAACTTTTCAAGAATACTTATGAGGCTTCCACTTATGTTTTACTGTGAAAACTATACCACATAGCTAATTGTATCTGTAATGAGAGTCTTGGTAACATAACCTTTTTTTTTTTTTTTTTTTAAATTGTAGGGAGGAAACAGAGAAATGACGCTAGGTAGCTAAATAGCAGACTTCACAGGGAGGACTTAATATATAGAATAAAATTGGAATCCACACATACAGAATATCAGCCTTCATTGTTGTGTGTTGAGTGCCTTAAGATACTGTGAACTCACCAAGAGATTATGAAAACTCTAAGGCTGAATTTTCTCCTCCCTTTTTCTTATGCTCCTCTTTTTTATTATGAGATATGGTGTATTAAGATAATGAAGATGCTTGTGCACTCACGTGTGTGTGTACGTGTGTGTGTGTGTTGTGTGTAAGCTATGATGGCAATACCATTTGAACTAAGATGGAGACATTGGATAACTTTGTTTCCAACACGCTGGTAGGTCCCCTCAGTCAACAAAGCATTTGTGAGACAAACTTGGTAATAAGCACAAAGCAGGATCCTTCTCCACTTTCTTAACCCAAGAGAAGAGAGGTTGTACAGGAAATTGAAACTTCACTTGACAGAGCTTCAAACGGGAAGTCACTTTACATATGTAGTTATATTTTATTGATCTACTACTAGTTTATAAACTTGAGAGTAAAACCCGATGTGTGAAACAAAAATTTGATTGGTGTGAGTCCAAAAGAGAGGGAAGCAGATGAAATGGAGACAACAAAGGACGGTTATTTCAGGTTTTACTATAAGGGTAGCTGCTGTGTGTCAGGGTGGAGTGGTGTAAGGTCTTGGGAATAATAAAAAGGTTTCTAGCTTGATGGACTGCATGGATAGCAGCATCATTATTTAAGATTTAGAAAAAAACAAGATACAGAAGAGGTTCGGGAAGAAATGTAAGATATTTGCTGTCTGGGAATTACTGAGGGATTTAAATGGTTCCTAGTGCCTTTTCTCATTAGACTGTTAGACATCCAGGTCTCAAGCTTGATAAACTGTTATGAGCTGACCATATGTATTTGAAAATTATACACATATTAGTATATTTGCTAGGGTTACCATAACAAAGTAGTACAAACTTGGTGGCTTAAACAGATATTTATTATTTCATAGTTCTGGATGATAAAAGTCCAAAATCAAGGTGTCAGCACAGCCATACTTTCTCTAAAGGCTCTGGGAGAGGATCCTTCCTTGCCTCTTCCTAGATTCTGGTGGTTGCCAGCAATCCTTAGCTTGTAGATGTATCATTCCAATCTCTGCCAATGTCTTCTCATGGAATTTGGTCCTGTGTGCCTGTATCTAAATTTCCTCTTCTTTGTAAGGATACCAGTCATTCACGGGACTAGGGCCCATCCTGATTCACTTGACTTCATTTTAGGTTGATTACAAATCTGCAAAGACCCTATTTCCAAATAAGGTCACATTCACAGGGGTCGGGGGAGAGGACTTCAACATATCTTTTCAGAGGACATAATTCACCCCAAAATGACATGTGTGGCAAGGAAGACACAAAAACGAATGTGATCACCCAGACAAGATGTGGATTGAGAATAGGACCAGTAATAATCTCTTGGAAGTACTGCACCTTGAAAGGGGTGTAAGCTAATAAAGGAGTGGGGGGGATATAAAAACATGATGTGGTCAACAGGGTAGAAAAAGTAATCCAGAATAGCTTCATTCTGGCAAATGCATTATAGAGAAGAGATTTGATAAGAAGGTTAAAAATCTTTAAAGATTTCAAGTAGCATGAATACAGGGAATAGACCACTGTAACTATTGCCAAATATGGAGAGGGACCAGTGTGGGGACAGGTTAATAATTTAGGATACCACAGCATTCCAGACAGATTTTGATAGCTGCCCAAAACAAGATGTAGCAGTGGGAAGGAGAGTACTGGACATATCAGTGACATAAAGTCAAAAGAAGCTGGTGCTGGATTGGATATAGAACAGGGGTCAGGGATGACTTCCAAGGTCTTTCTTTAGCAAACTGTAAGGCTGGGTTGGCACTATTGAGATAAACAGTGCAGCGAGTCCATGGAGAGAAGATGATTTCAGTTTCAAGTATGTTGATGACGTATCTGTCATATTTTCCAGTGGCAGGGTCTAATAAGCTGGTGCATGTAAGTGTCAGAGACAAAAAGAGGATTAAATCCAATTGTAGATATTTGAAAGTCATCTGAAAAGAAAGATGATAATTCATACCATGAGAATGGGTGACATTGTCCAGAGAGATAATAGATTTACATGGGAATATACTTGATGTACCTGGAGGGATAGGAGAGAAAAGAAGCACCACCAAAGAGATGAGGAGATCCAGAGAGAGAGGTCAAGGGGAAGACTAGGGGAGCATTGTGTTAAGATAGAGGAGAAAGTCTCCATGTCCATGGGGAGCAGCATCAAAGACCGCAGCGTAAACTGCCGTGGGAGATGACAAGTGGAATGAGAGCTAAGAGGAGTCTATAAACTTAAAAAAAAAAAAAAAAAACAAAACAGTGAAGAATGATCATCCAAATTAAGGAGGGAGGAAGAGTGAAATGATTTGGAAATGTTAAATCTAACTTTTAAATGCTATTCTCATGCTATTTATAAGGAACATGTTGATTATGTATTTTCTGCCCTTGTCTGTTTCTTTGGGCAGCCAATGCTGGTAGTGTCAACCAGAGAAGCTCTCTTTTACGTGGTCTGCCATCACCCCTTCATCAGAGCACTTCCTGACAGCCTTGTCCTGTCACCGGAAAGTCACTCCCTCCCTCCACCACACTAGTGGCCAATGAACTCTCCCTGGGGGGCTCTGGAGATGCAACTCACAGTTCCTGCCACATGACTGAGATCCAGAGTTTTGACATAGAGTTTTTGTATCATGATTTGTTTACTCAAATATTTAATTAAATATTCTTTCTTTTCTTGGCAATCGAATAAAAATCATATCGGACCAATGATATTTCCTATTGTTCCTCTGATCTGTCATATAATCTCTCTTTAGATCTTGCAGATAACTACTTTATTCGGGTTTTAGTTTTTTTTCTATTACTATTACAAGTTATACCTATTGTTATTAAACATTAAATGCATGTGGATGAGGGGTGGGTATTTTCTTCCTTTTTCACTCACAGTACATGGTTTCAAATGGGTTGGATGGAAAGCTTTGTACAACCACACTTAGTTAGGGAACATTAAAGTGATTTCATTTTGGTTCACTCACTTGTGATCCAAAGAGGGTGTTGTGGTATTGGTTTTGATAAAACTTCACAACCAATGGGAATCTTTTTTGAGTTAGTGTGGAGTGGCCTTAATGCTGGAAATAATCCTGTTGGCCAGGACCCCAGAGCTATACAGATGAGAAAAGGATGCAGGAAATTCTGTTGTTTACACATGTGTCTGTAACACTGAGCCGCTAGAGCAGCCCAGCAAGCCCAGAGGGTAAGATGCCTAATAACCTTGTGGTTTTCTATTTAATTATTATATTTTCCTGCTGGAGCAGAGCATGTGGTATTCTCGGAGCAAAGAAAAAGACAGTTACTTATAAGATGCAGAACAAAACTACTGTAGGTCTGGGAAACAGAGGGATTTGAAGTTTCTTCTTAAAGTGGACTTGATTCCTTCCCTCTTTCTTCCATTTTCCACTGTTGATATTATTTATCCTGACAGCTTGCCATACTTTTCCTGTTTTTTAAAAAATAACTATACTAAGCACAACTCAGGTAAGAATTTCAACTCTAAATGTAGACAGTCATAGATTATGTTTATATTAAGACTTTGTTTTGTAGTTCCAAATGAATATGAGTTAGTCAATGTGTTTGGAAGTAATCTATATTCTTAGAGTTTTAAAAAAATGCAAAACTGTTATGCAAACCCTCATATTTATGCTTCATGCATTCAGAGTTATTTTTATTTTGATTGGATAGTCCTCATGCTGAATTTCTGTTATTGTTAACAGAAAAATATACCTCAAACTTGGAACTAATATTGATTTCTTTATAGAAGTTACCTGGGCAGTATGGAGGAGATAGGGACATAGAATGAAATAATAAAAATCCTGTACATGATAAAAAAGAAATGGATCTTTATATGGGAAGTAATAGTAGAACTGAAGGGAAAAAAAGATCTATGGAAACCATTGGGAAATACTTGTTCATGTTTTCCACAAAGATAAATTATAAACTGAATATTGAGTGGTTAAGTCTATTAAATAGAAATATAATGAAGATATTATTTAAAAATAGAAACAAGTAACATATGCAATTGAAATACACAATGATAATTCTTAATATTCTCATTTATATCAACACTAGTTTTTTATTTTTTGAAATCATGCAAATACACTTTTGCTAATAGCTTTGTGGAATAGGGTACTGTTACAACTTTTGACTGAATGCCTTGTTTTTAGTCATTTTTGTTGAATATCCTTGCATATACATTAAACATTTCTGAATTCTGACTTTTATGCACATTTTTAAATAAGCATTAGATGAAAAAGCAATCTTAAAATGCTAGAAATACAGTATCTGTGTAATTTTCCTGTGATTTTGTAGTATTGACTTAAGGGATCAATAAATCTATATGAATGACATTTAGAAAAATGCTATATGTGGATTGCTTTTTTGGAAAACTTTAAAAATTTAGTTTTCTTGTAAAATGACAGATGATATAATTTTGCATTCTTCATGTTTTTATTGGGTTCAGTAATTGCATGATCACTAGCATATAAGCTTCCTGGTGCCTTGATACAGTTGTGGTCTTGAAATTTATGAGGTTTTCCTCTAATTATTAGAGCCACAAATATAATGATGATAATTCTTTAAAATTAAAAATGATATAAGGACAGCTTCTATTTGAAGAAGTACCATTTCTCCTGGGCTGATACTGCAAGGTTAATTGAATTTTTCTATAATGGTAAAACCTTCAAAAATCTTCTTCTTAGCAAGATTTTAAAGAAGCCTTGAAAGAAAAGTCCTGCTTCCCGAGCTGAGTCTTAAAAATCAGTGGAATGTAGATAGTTGTTGAAAAACAAAAAGACCGTTCTACTTTGTAGTAGTAGTTGGAGCAAAGAGTTTTGAGGCATGAGCTATGAGGCTATGAACCTCATTGGAGAAGAAGAAAAACTCACCATTGTGAGTAGCAGACATTGGGCTCAAGAGTGAGACAAAGTTGTGAAACACAGAGCACTGTATACTCTGAATATACAGAGTAATTTTGACCCTATATATTGTACAGTGAGGGTGATTGCAAATTTCTGAAGAGATGGGGAGTATTTATTCTTCTTTGCTTTGTCATCTCCATCATCATCATCATCATCATCATCATCATCATCATCATCACACTACCAGCAAATAATAGCATTTCCTATGTGTAAGGTAATTTACATACGTATCTACAACTTTGATAGTTGCTTAATAGAATGAAATTCATATCACATATCTTCATTTTACACGAGGAAATTTGATGTTCCGAAATGTAAATGATTTCTCTAAAGCCACAGATATAGTACGTTCTGGAGCTAGGTTTCCAAATAATGTCTTTCTGGCTCCAAAGCTTTTCCACTCTGCTCCACTGGTATTTTAGGAATGTGAGTCTGGCAGAAGTTGAGCAGAATGGTTTGGGATGGCGTTGGGGTAATAGCGTGCAGGGAAGAGACAGTGAGACGACATCCGTAAATCCAAGCTAATCACAATTCTCTCAGGTGGTCCACTCTTACTTTAGGGAATAGACAGAAGAAATTGATACTGAAAATAAGCAGTTTTTATACTTAAATTGGCGATTCTCATATTCAACACTTAGGCTTTCCTCTCTTTTATTTTCTTGAACATTGTATTCAAAGAAGATGTCTTTTGATTTCTCAGAGGAAGTTTAATCACTGATTTTCATCAAATATCACATATTCATAAGAGAAACGCATGTGGTTATTGGAAATGATATTGGGAACACACTGGCGTTCTTTTGTTTGTTTATGATGAGTGATATGAATGGAAAGACCCCATGATTATCATGTAAGTTTTATTTGAATGGGTGAAGAGCATATATAAAATTTATGTTGCTAATAGACAATGCAGAGTACAGTACATCAGTAGTAAAAAGAATAAGCCCCATTTAACATTTTTCCTCGTATATCTAAACTTTAAATATATTTAACTTTTCTCTAAATAGAATATTTTATAAATATATATTATAACTATATATATATAATAGTGTCTGTGCTCTCATTTTAGAAATGTACGATCTACTGTTTTAGAAGTTTATTGTCATTTAAATAGGCTTTACTGGAGTAATGCCTTTTTGCCATATGCCCAAACAGCTGAAGATAGTTGTAATGTAAAGATTCATTCCTTTAAATATATCATTAAGAAAACAATAAGTATACTTGTCAGCTCAAATACTTTCATCACTGACCTTAGGTTAGGACATTTCATTTTAATTAAACAGATCTAGGCTGTTTTCCAAGATTCTATTTTATAGAGAGTCTTTTACATGTTCAATACCTGGTCCTCAGTGTTTGGTCCTCAATGCCCTGATCAACTGTTGATGCACAATTGTTATCAAGTATTATAAAATAGAAAACTGGTTATCTTATAGGAGGAAAGCAGCCTATCAAAGAGAAGATGGGTTGTGCTCAATACCATTCTATTAAGGTCATAGCTTTGCAGATTACTAATATTTTTATATATTTAAATACCTGAGTGACTTGCATATGATGATATTTACTATGAGTTGCTGTTATATGTAGAAAAGATAAAAGAATATTTGCTGTTAAAAACTGATAGAAGGACTTTTTTTGGTAGCTGAATACAGAAGTACCCTTTTGAATAAAAAACATATTCATTGCAGAGCTTTTAAATGGTATCCTATAATCCTTGTCTTTAATTTGTAGAATTAAAGCCCTCTTCCCCCCAAAAAATAGATGTGCTGGAGTACTACCATATCAGAGGCAGACCCACCAGAGCAGAATGAAGAGCACCATTCAGAGAGGTAGGAGGAGACCCATGAAAGAGGAGTCTTTCAGAAGCTAAGTAAATGAGTCATTGCTGAAAGATGAAATGGCCAAGTTATATAAAATGCTACTGAGTGGTCAAGGAAAATAGGAGTTAACTGTTAATTAGATTTTGCAATACAGAAGTTATTGATTTTCTGTTTTTGCAGAGATCTAGGCTTAAAAACTGGTAGAGTGAGTTCAAGAGAGAGTGAGATGAGTGAAAATATCTTCTAATGGTTTTTACTATAAAAAATATCAGAGAAATGTGATGGTCCCTGGATGGAGATCAAGATGATTTTTGTTTTTCAGGTTGAAGATATTATAGCATGTCCCCTTTGCCGATAAGAATGACTTAGGAGGGAGATTTAATTTTATTAGAAAGGAGAGAGAGAACTCTATTTGTAGGAGTTAAGTCTTTAAGTCAGCTAGTGGGGATTCAGATGGAACCTGCAAATGGAAAGTTTGACTTTAGGGGCAAGGATGATGTAGAAAGAGGCTGAGATCAGGGTTACCACAAGGCTGATAAGTGTGGTAGAGCCAGAGAATGGTAGTTGTCTTTTGATAACTTTTTTTTTTTTTAAAGTGAAACAGAGGGAAAAAAAGAATAACTTCATCAAGAAAGATGGAAGAGTTAAGGAAGAAGATGGGTGGAGTTTTGGAGAATGGGAAAGTGAAATGATAAGGGAAATGGAGTAGGGTTGGCTGTGCAGTGCTAAGGGCTGATGTGATATTCAGAATCAAGAATTGAAGTGAGACCTGAAAGTAAACCATGTTTTCTCTAAGTATTAGCAGATGCTCAGGTAGGTGCCTATGTGGAACAGGCAGATAGTTGAATGCCAACCAGAATTGGAGTTTTCTAGGCAATAAGGTTAAGAGAATGCCAATCTAGCTGAGCATAAATTGTTAATTAATGGGGCTTGGAAAAGGGAAGGAGTATCAATATGAAGTAGGTAATAAATGGTTAAAAGATAATGGGATCAGTTAATAGGAGGTCCAAGTTAGGTCAAAGAAGAGAATTTTGTGGACCACAGAAGGTAATCAAAAGGGTGCTTAACATGGAAATGGAAGAAATGCTGTATGGTAATAGTATCTAGGGTATATACCAGCCAGTGGGTGCATGAGGTAGAACTATTGGAATTGATAGGAACGGAAAGATGAGAATATTGTAAGGATACTGCATGTGAAAATATTTTGGACATGAAATTAAGTTTAGTTCCATTACAACCAATTAGTACCACCCTTGGTTTTACTAGATACATTTTATTTCTTATTAGTAAATGTCTTTGAATTTACTTAAATGGGAAAACAGTCCTGTTATAAAAATACATGGAAAAACATGGTGTTTTATATGTGGATTATATTATGGTAAGAAGATAAATATCCACAAGTGGACACTAATTTTAGTACCCATTCCCATGCTGAGACTAATTTTGTTCATAATTTCCTCCACTTACCTTCTTATTTTTTTAATGCATCCATCGCCTCATATAGTTACCTATTTATTTATTTTTTTTAACTTTTTAAAAAATTTTATTTATTTATGATAGTGAGAGAGAGAGAGAGAGAGAGAGGCAGAGACATAGGCAGAGGGAGAAGCAGGCTCCATGCACCGGGAGCCCGACGTGGGATTCGATTCCGGGTCTCCAGGATCGCGCCCTGGGCCAAAGGCAGGTGCCAAACTGCTGCACCACCCAGGGATCCCCTATAGTTACCTATTTAAAAATGTTTAACTGAAGTGTAGTTGACATATAATATTAAACTAGTTTCAGGTATACAACGTAGTGATTCAGCGATTCTATACCTAATGAAATGCTCACCAGGATAAGTGTATTATGATATTATTGACTGTATCCCCTCTGCTGTCCTCTATTTTTAATGATGTTTTGCTTGGTCTTACAGACTGTATTAGAGAAGGATCTTCAGGGAACAATAAGATATAGACATAGAATTTTTCACATCTAACGAATTGTAAGCCCATAATTTTTCTCGATGTTCATTATATTGCCAAAGTTTTGGATAAAGATTAAATTATATTTGCAAATGATGGTCAGAAACCATGAACTACCTTTATTTTAATATTTAATTTTTTTTTTCTAAAAGCCAGGCTGTCTAAATAGCTTAAAATAAATGGGATTTCTTTTAAACTTCTCAGATGAGAACGTGGAACAGTCATATCCAGTGTTTTGAATCATGGCCATTTTATTTTGATGTGACTATTGTAGCATCTCCTCTTCTACATTATGTGACCATGTGGCAGAGAATGAAAATGTTCTGTTCATTTATATTTGAATGATAGCTATGATGCTGATGTGTATTTACATTATCAATAGAATGCATTTTCAAACATATATTTGAAAATAATATTATTAGCAATCATCTTAGTTTGATGCATAAGTGAGAAGCCTCTGTAAGACAGAGATAGAAATTTTGTGAGAACACACTGAACATAAGTTTGAAAATTCAAAACAAAGTTTTCTATTTCTGGAAAATTCTCTATGAAAAAGAAAAATCCTTAAATTTTTGGGTTGCTCTAGAGTAGAGCTATGCAACAGAAGTAGTGTTCAAGCAACCTTTACAATCTGAAGTTACATTTAAAAAATAAATGTGGGGCACCTCAGTGGTTTAGCACCACCTTCAGCCCAGGGCCATGCTGGAGACCCGGGATCGAGTCCCATGTCAGGCTCCCTGAATAGAGCCTGCTTTCCCTCTGTGTCTCTGCCTCTCTCTCTCTCTCTCTCTCTGTCTCTTATGAATAAATAAAATGTTTAAAAATAAATAAAATAAAAATTTAAAAATGTGACATAGATTTTAATAACATATTGTACTTAACCCAATATCTTTAAAATATTACCATTCTAAAATGTAACCAATATAAAATTAATGAAATAGTCTACATTTTTATTTTCCACACTGTGCCTAATTTAGACTTAGAGTACATCTCAGTTCGGACTGCCTTCATTTCAGTGGTTTTCTAGCACCATCAGGCTTGTGACTATCCAGTTGGACAGCACAGACTATTATACTCCGGAATATAAATAATTACACAGTACTCTCTTAGCAGGTGTAGGTCATGTGTAGGGCATTACATTTATCTCCTTGTTGTAAATGGAGATAAGTGTTTGAGCGACCTTTCTAAGGAACAAATTTACCCCAGGTTTTCTGATTCTGAATCCAGTGCTCTCTGAGTGCCACTCTCCATTCTGATGGTGGTTATGTTGCTGTATTTATGTTATACTGATTCTGAGAAGTGTGTACAATATGGTGGCCTCTGGAAATAACTGGTACTAATATGTTCTACCCTTGCTGTAATTTAAAAAAATCTAATTGGCGTGAAAAGTAAGCAGTAATAAAAATGATCAACTCAGGACACTTGGGTGACTCAGTGGTTGAGTGTCTGCCTTTGGCTTAGGGCATGATCCCAGGGCATGAACGAGTCCCACATTGGGCTCCCTGCATGGAGCCTGCTTCTCCCTCTGCCTATGTTTCTGCATCTCTCTCTGTGTGTCTCTCATGAATAAATAAATAAGTAAAATCTTAAAAAAAAAAAAAAAAGATCAACCCAATTTTAGGATTCCACACATTTCTCAGTTTTTCTTTTCTTTTCTTTTTTTTAAATAAATTAAGTGAAAGAATCAAATCTGGTAGAACAGAGAGATAGAAAAAGTAAAAATAGAGGTTTGGAGGAAGATTTAAAACTGTGGCATTATAGGGATTATTTGAGAAAAAGTTGAAAGGAAATATTTATATGGCTGGGAGGGCAAATAAAAACATAGCAAGTTTTCAGAAATATAAGGGTTTAATCTGGTCTTCAGCTTTTTGCAGTTCTTTGCACATGTCTTACATTTTCTATTTTAGGGGCTGGAAAGCAAGATCTCTTGAGAATTGTAAACACTAGCTGTTGACTTCCTGTTGTTTTGACATTTTTAATCCAATTCCTGGTCTTTACCAGGGGATTAAAACACTATGCCTACAATACAAACAGATAAAAACTGATTTCAGATCAATTAGCAATTTGCTGGGAACTCTGCTTTTTAGTTAAATTGCTTTACTCTTTAGTGTTAACTTCTCTGATGCCAAAGGGCAAACCCCCAAAATATCAACACTTAAAAAGATGATAGATGATTGGAGACTCTTTCTAAACAGAGTACAAAGACATTTTGGCTAAATGGAAAATGTATGGACAGGAAAAAAGTTTCATTAGCATGTATAGTAACTAATCTTGAAATCAAAATCTAACATTACACTTTTTAATATTTCATGTCTTAAGATTATAAATTACATTTTCCCAGTGAAGTCAAGATTTTAGATCTCATTATTACAAGAGGTAACAAGTATTATACAACCACAAGCTTTGTATTTCTGGACAAAGTATTTTCCTCCAAATAATGTATCTGAAAGAGGATTACTTGTTTTATTACATTAAAATTGATAGAATTGGAACAAAATATATGATTTATATCAATTTACTCTTAGGAGAGTCCATAGAAATGTAATGAGGCTATAAATCTAATGCCAGTAACTAAGATAAAAAGTCTACATTTTCTCTAAAAATCAACATATCATCAACTGCTGTTCTGATAATTTTTGGTGATATATATGTATATATTACTATTTCTCTTTTTGTTACATGATATAAGAACATTCAGTTTTAAAAAATGTCATTGTTTCACCTTCACTTTTTTTAATATTATTTTATTTCAGTGTTTCTGAGTATTAGAATCTTCCTTACCAAGACAAAAGAATTGATTTAATATCTTCATAGTACTTTAAGGGAATGTAGTACTATAAGTGACTATGTTTTAACTATATATGAAATCAATTTTACATATCCCTTTTATATTTTTACCATTTATGTCACAAGAGATACAATGTACTTTCTGGAACTTATGTTTCTCCTATTCAGAGGTAGATAGCCTTGTGATTTCAAAGTAGATTAGTCATGTATTTTAATAGAAAACATAGTTATGAACCTTGGGTAGATCCATATTCACTAATAATTTTATTTTCTCAACTTCCTCTGCAATCACATTCATAAAGACTTATAATTCAAGGTCTAAACCTGACCTGCAGAAATTTGCAGTTTCAAGGACTTAAATGAGCTCCTGTGGTATTACGCTTTGAACACATTGCCATGGGTGGGTGGAAGGCAGCTGGTTTCCTGTTTAAAATATTTTTGAGAACTTTTAGAAAGTTCAGTTCATTCTCAGCTCACAGTTCCTTCATAAAAGAAGAGTTGAACGTTTATAAATATTTATATTTGTAAGATTAATCAGGAATATGTGATTAAACTCCAAAAATTGGGTTAGTTTGTTTGTGTTATAGTTTATGCAATTCTGTTATAGCCAGTTCTTCCAACATGTTCAAAATAATTTGTTTTGATTCTTATATAACAAAATTTTGGTTCCATTTTAAGATGTGAAAACATCGTGATAATTTGCTGCAAGTGAATCTTTGGAGGAAAAAAACCTAATATACGCTTGAATTTCTGTGAGTCAGATTTCACAAGTAATCACAATGTTAAGTTCCATGAGAACAGACATGTATTTATTTATGTATTTGTTTAAAGAGAGAGTGGTAGCAGAGAGAGGCAGAGGGAGGAGGAGAATCTTAAGCAGGCTCCACACTCAGCATAACGCCCAATATGGGGCTACATCTCACAACTTTGAGATTATGACCTCAGACAAAATCAGGGGTTGGATGCTTAACCAGTAGAGCCAACCAGGTACACTGAGAACAGACATTTAAATCCATTTATTTCCTAATGCTTTTTCAAAGCTCTGGAACAGTGTGCCTGGCACATAGGAGAAATTCAGTAAATATCTGTCAAAAGAATATGTGAATATTCAAAGCTCAAAAGCTGAGAAATGTTTATCCTTATTCTATGTCAGAAACATGCAGAAATGATATTATTATATACACATGTGTATAGTTTTAAGTACATGATCATCAAAATACACTGTTTTATATGCATTTGCTGCTTTTGTCTTTTATTTTGCCTTCTTTCACACAAGTTGTTGAAATGATTTTAAAACCCTAAAGTTGTTGAAAATTGGAGTAAAATGGAGATGGACATATACATAGGTACTTTTAAATGATTAAAACTACTATTGTTAAATTGAACAAAGAGGCCATTAGACTGATGTCACACGATGCTGTGGTGACCTGCATAAGCAAACCAAAATCTACAATAGCCTTAAGATTAAAAGATTGAAGCCAAAGGACAGCCAATCAGAAATGGCCAACTAGGCTTTAAGCTATAGCCAAACATTAATTTCCTCACTTTGCTTCTGCCTTTTCTCTACAAAAGCCTCTCCCTGAGCTCCTACAGGTAGAAAGCTACTATCCACTTCTAGTTTGGAGCTCCCTCGATTTAAAATCAAGTTTTTTTTCAAAATTTTAAAATGTTGAATAGACCCCAGTTTATCTTTTAAAGTTATGTAATTACCACTACTTGCTTTTGATTATGTGAATTCGAGTTTGTATAACAATTTTTCAGTTAGATTTAGAGTGACAGAGAGGTTTGAAGGAGTATTCATCTTTGAATAGGGCGTATTATGTAAAGGGAAGCTGGTTTAAAAAAATAAACAAACAAAAACCTAATAGGACCAAGTATTTGTAAACAGATGGTAAGCAGTGTTTTCACATGAATTTCTTAGGTCTTTGTTTTATCAACCAAGGAAGTTATTTGTAAACCTCAGTGAAGAACTTTCATAAATGGACAGTCATTTGCATAAACACACTCAGCAGGTGGTAAATCCCTGTTCAGATGTCACTGTGCATCATGCATATGACTTCCATCTGATTAAAATTAAAATTTGACAACAAAAAACCCAAAGGATTTCTTTCACAGTTCTATAATGTCATTAGAAAAATATTTCTCCCAATCCGCTTTAACAATCTAGAAAATAAAGTCTTTTTTTTAGTTGCTTAGTCTGCATTGCTTTTGAATGCTTCCTGAATGCAGGATATTCTCTTGGTATTGATAAATTTAGTGATTTTTTTTTCTTTGAAAGAGAGAGAGAAACAGTTTTCTTGCTGTATTGATAAAATGCGAACTTTAAGAAAGGGACTGATTAAAAAAAAAAAAAAAGAAAGTGAGTGATTTAGACAGGCACAGGAGTTTTGAAAGGAATAACCAAGGTGATTAAGTGATTGAAAGGCAGTAGTCTTTCTGGAAGGTTGGAATAGGAGAGGTAGCAGGGATGACATGTGATGATCCTGGTGTTTCGTGAAGCATGAAGGACAGCAGTCTGCCTCTCATAGGTAAGGAAAAAAGCTGAGTTAAGAGAGTGAGTGTCTGGAGCTAGAGGAGACAAATGTTAGACTGACTTTGGATTTAATGCACTGAGTGTGTTTACTTAAATGGGAAAATGATTCAGTCACCAAATGTGGGCATCTTTTGTTATCCATGTTGGAAATATATAAGATTTTCTTACAGAATGAAATAGAACTCCCATGAGGTATAAGCATAAATATACGTAGATCATTAGATTTTCACTGTTGCATAATCGATGCTTAATCTTTTATTGTTAAACATTTTATTGTTGCAAATAAGGAGATTGCAAAAACTACAAGTCCATAGTTGAGTTTACAGAAAGGAAAATCAGCTTTTCATATGTTATTAGGAAGTTTCCATATCTTATTTATTTTTAAGAATTATTTATTTATTTATTATTATTTTTTTATTTATTTATTTAGAACAAATGTGTGAGCAGAGGGGCAGAGGGAGAGGGAGAGAATCCTCAGACTTCCTGCTGAGTGCAGAGCCCCACAATGATCTCATGACCTGAGATGAAATAAAGAGTTGGCCACCCCACTGACTGAGCCACCCGAGGAAGTTTCAGGAAGTTTCAATATTTTAATGGGAAAATACATTTGAATAATTTTATTTAAAAAGATTCAAAATCCACATTATATTAATATGTCAAGTAGTTTTTGTTGTACTTTATGAAAAGTGTTGAGTTTTTAAAAATGCATTTTGTGACAAAAACTTAAGTGTTAACCAAAGCAATTATTTCAGAAGAAATTTCCCATTTAGGTCTTCTAAATTTTATAATCATGTAGAAATTATGGCTCTATGTGATCACCTGATGATGGAAGTTATTAAGTAGTAGAAAACAACTGTCTGTGGAGGCTCATTTTAAGTGATAGTAAAGCATTTTAAAAACGGTAAGGAATTTGAGTAGTTTCTCTGTATGTTAGCATTAAATATCTGTATAGCACAAATTAAAGCTTTTGCATATTGAGTATTATTTGAGTAGGTTGATATTCTGAATAAATCATGAGGAAGAAAAATAAATCAAGAATTTAATGAATGTTTAAGAATCACCTACTTTTACAATAGAAAATATACATATTTTAGTTCAAATTGGAACTTCTACATTTTTTGTGAAATATTCCCTCTGGCAAATTAGTATAGGAATAGACCATTGACACCCAAAGGAAGCTGAATTATTTTGGTAATCCAAGACTAAAGGCTTGGCTAGAATAAGGAGTGAGATCTCCAGGCGTGCAAGTACAGGAAGCATGGAGCTGCTGGAGTGGAAAAGTGAGGAAGGGCGACCAGCAGGTGAAATTGGTTTTGAGGCAGTAAGAATTCTGAACTAATCCTGAGAATAACAGGAAAGCAAATGGAAGGGGTTTCAGCAAAGATGAAATCATCCAATCAAAAATATAAAAATATCTCTGCAATTGGTGGAAGGTTCCTGAGAACCACTGGTATTCTCCTCTGGGAACCTGAGTGAGGCGGGGTGTGCTTGCACTCAGATGAGTGAGAAGGAGAAAAGTAAACAGAGATTAGAAACTTCCTAGACAGTGAAATGAACAGGACCTGGTAATTGATTGGAAATAGGGGATGATGAACAATGATCAGTAAGGGAAGTGTAAATTTTTGGCTTACACAAACTGAGGGGATGGAGGTGACTTTGATTAATGGGGGGAAAAAATGGAAGAAAGCCAGTTAACCTTCAGTAGACCAAAAAATGGAAGAGCCTCCCTAAACTCCCTGAAGCAGCAAAATTCATGCTTTCTATTTCCACATAAACACAAACAGCAAATAACTCTTTTCATTTCCAACAGGCCTGAGGATTTCACATGAATAAAATAAACTTAATCTGTTAAGGCCCAATAGACATGCATAAACATAATTGCATACATATGTATTTTGGCAGTTGTAAACTTTTTTAATTGAATGGTTCAATTAGTTTCCTCTAGGTTCATTAATTGAATATCTTCTACATTCTAGTCACTATGAACAGAAAAATAAATAAAAAGCAAGTTGCAGAAGCTCATAGACGCTCATAGACTGGTGGTAGAAGCAGGTATATTAAAATTATGATGTGATGTCACAAATCCAGAACAAAATAATAAACCAGAGCATGGGGCCACAGATAAAAAAAAAAAAAAAAAGGAACAAAATGACCAGTAAACTTAGTTTAGATCCCTCATTTTTCTCGTTATTAGCCATCATTCCCCCTCACCCCCATAACGTGCACAAACACAATATACACACGCATACACACACACACAGGTGCACACACAAATTACCAAACTGAACAGTATTTGGGTTTTCAAATAGTTTCTACACCAACCTTTTTTTATAGGCACAAAATCTTTTCTTTTCTTAAAGACTGCGTAGTTCATATAAGCATAAGCTAAGAGTTGATGACAGGACCAGAGTAAAATCACAGAACAGCTTGCTTTTAATGTTTATGAGCCCTTTACATGTGAATTGTGCATCCTGTCTGGACAGATATCAAGGAAAAATCAGTTTGAGTTGTTTATTTCAGTTTATCATTCCCATCGTTCCCATAGCTTCAGATAATTTGAAAGTGGGATTGTTTACATTCCTATATCGTCTTCTTTGATTTTTCCTTAAGTGCTTTGCTTCCTAATTTTTATTAATCTCATTTTTTCTTGATTTCATTTTAGCAGATATTTTATCGCCCAAAGGAGAAATAGAAAATAGAATAAAGTGTTTAAAGAGCTGATTGTCAGGATCATAGCTTCTATTTTCATTGAAAACTTGGTACTAGTAATAAGAAATGTGTGAACATTGGTTTTATATGCTGTATTTTAATTTTAGCCACAAATTCATGATATGCAGAAAGGGAATCTTCTGTAGTAAAAAGAATCATAAAATAATGGTTACCATTTATTGCATGTCAACATCGTACCTGGATCTTTTTATGTATTACAGCATTGTATTCTCAAAGCAAACTGATGAGGTAGGTTTATCACTCCATGTTTATTGTTAAAACTAGTCTGGGAAAAGTTGACTTCTCCAAGGTCTCACACCTGGCCAGAGGTTATATCAAATCCCTTTGCAGTATACCTTTCTTCCTATGTCCTTTTCACTTTTTGGAGTAACAAAAAAAAATTACAGAAGTTTTCCTTGAAAAGCTATTAGCTGTTATAAAATCAGGAATAATGCCTAAAAGCTGCAGTAAATAATAAAGAGATGTTTGGCTAACTTTAAGGGATGACAAAATGGGAAAGAAAATGTTTTTGTATTCAACTTAACTTCTGTTATGATTAAGAAGCTGTGCTTGCCTGCTCTGTTATTTTACATTATGATAGTGTATTTAAGCCAGAACAGTCCCAAGGTAACCAGAATACTTACTTGTTCATTGTTTAGGGGGAAAAAAAAAAAACTATCTTCATTTCTTTTTTTTTTTTAATGTGTAGGGACAATCTGCTGTTTTAAAATGTTACATTTAAAAAAATAATAAAATGTTACATTTTTTTTTAAATTTCAGGTTTTTTATTACTTGGATGAAATGTTTGTCTTATATTTGAGAATTCTTCTGACTTGTGCAGATTATTTTAAAGCATAGTAGGAATTTGAACATGGGTTTGTTTTTTAGATTTTATGCAACAGAACTTAGTGGGAGACTTGGGACTCTGAGGTCAGGTCTTTTAGGCTGCCAAAGATTTTTAGAAATTTAAAAGTAGATCTGGCTTTCACAAACATAATGAAAAAGCAGAATTCAACATTTGAATCTAGTCTTCTTCCAAAATATCAAGTTACTTTCTCTTTTTTTGTTGTTTTCTATTTTAATTTAAGCATTTGAGCAGCAAAATAATTGATTCCTTTTTTTATGCTTCCTAAATTTTTGAAAATGTGAATATGTGCAAAGAAGACAGAAGTGGGGATCCCTGGGTGGCGCCGCGGTTTGGAGCCTGCCTTTGGCCCAGGGCGCGATCCTGGAGACCCAGAATCGAGTCCCACGTCGGGCTCCCGGTGCATGGAGCCTGCTTCTCCCTCTGCCTGTGTCTCTGCGTCTCTCTCTCTCTCTCTCTGTGTGTGTGACTATCATAAAAAAAAAAAAAAAAAAAAAGAAGACAGAAGTGGTTGGATTTGTCTCCTACCATTCCCACCCCCACTACAATTTGCCTTAATGCTCATTATTTTGAAGCAAACCCAGATAATCTTGCTGGTTATATATTTAGATTTTAAAAATTTATGAATGCAAGAAAGATAATGGTGGAGACATTATCAAGCATGTGATCATTATGTGTGTGTATGTTTAAGGGAAACAGGACAATTGGCTGTTTTGTCATGAGACTTCTTAAGGGCCTTATAAACCATTTGTTTGCTGAGACTCCTGCCTTTATTTTCATTAAGAGGAGGTATATTTGATAATGAAATTCTGATAATCTGAACATTACTGTTTTAATAAGCATTAATTTCATCTAACAAGGAAACATCTGGAGAATTTAATTCTGAGTGATTGCATTAACTAAAGCATGAATCAACTAGTATATTATGTTTCCTTGCATTAAAGAGACATTATTAGAGAAAAAATACCTAAAATTTTAATTGCATACTCTATGTACAAATTTCATAAGCTCTTTATTGAATTAAACAGTGAATTTACTGGGAATTTTTGCATTTTATTCTCATTCAAAATATGCATAAGAAAACAAACTATTTCAGTACAACCAATTAGGAATCATTTAGTTTAAGCAAGGTATTGTCCTTTTGAGGGAACATGCTTCCTTTCTAGCCGAGCTGATTGATCTACAGTTTGCTGATGGACTAGTCATGTTATCATGTTCTCCCTGTCATGTGACCAAAGATGTTAATACTCTTTCCCAGGCCACAAGCAGAGGGATCTTTCCCCTCTGCCTAATATTTCCTTTCATGCACCTAATTTGAAAGCTGCTTAATGGCTAGAAGTCTGAGTATTTGTAAAGATAACTTGGCAACTGGCTGTTTTCTTATTATCCAAATGATGAGGCTCAACATCAATGGCTTCATGTAAAGTGAACAAACTGTAAACACATGCACTCAATGAACTTTTAAAAAGAACCCACCCATGTAGCCACCACCCAGATCAAATAATAGAACCTTGTTAGCATTCTAGAAGCCTCCCTCAGGCCTTCTCCCTGTTATTACCATTCTAAGGAAAGGTAAACACCCGCAATCTCTATCTTGAGGAGTAGCTTTGCCTCCTTTTGAATTTGTTATAAATGGGATCACCCAAAAGGTATTATTTTGTACCAGCTTCTTTCATGTGCCATTCTGTTTACTAGCTATATCTCTCTGTAGCACCAGAGCATCCATTTTTACTGTTATATAGTATTCTCACCATGATGATAATGAACTTTATGTATGCATTTTTAGTTTATGGAAAATGGACAGATTTGGTTTTGAGCTATTAGGAATAAGGCTATTATGAATATTCTTACGGGTAATGGTTTTCCACTGTAGTTTTAATTTGCCTTCCCTTGATAACTAACCATGTAAGAACATTTCATATGTTTAGTAACTATATGAATATCATCCTTCATGAAGTATATTTAAGAATTTCTGGCATGTTTTTTAAAAATTGTGTTAAATTTTTCTTGAAAATTTTGAATAATTCTTTATACATTCTAGATATGAAGCTTCAGTGGGTATACACATGGCTAAGATCTTCTCCCATTCAGTTGTTTGCATTTTCATTCATCTTCTTGTGAACAGAAATTCTAAATTTTAATAAAGTTCAGTGTATAAACATTTACTCTAATGCTTGCTATCCTGTTTGCTTGCTCAAGGTAACAAGATGTATTTTTTTTTTTTCGTTGATTTTACTAGGAGCTTTTTTCTTGTCCTACACTTTTAGGTCAGTTCTCTAGTGGAAATGATCTTTTTCTACGGTGTGACATAGCAGTTAATGCCATATGGATATATGGTTGACTAGCACCTTTTGTTGAAAAAAGGAAAAATAATATCTCATACTGAGCTGTTGTAAATCAGGTACCACTGAGGAGCAGGTCTGTATATGGACCGTGTTCTCTTATGTTAGTCTGTTTGTCTCTCCTTGTGCCAAAACCTCATTATTTTAATTATTGCAGCTTTATATTGTTTTCATATCAAGTCATATAATTGCTGTGTTCTTCTTTAACATTTTCTTCACATTTTTCACTCTTGACATTTACAAATGAATGTTAGAATCATCTTGTCAGTTTCCACAAAATCAGCCTTCTCAAGTTTTAACTGGGATTACATTAAGTTTATAGGTCGATTTGGGTAAAAGTGTCATCTTTATGATCTTGAGCTTTCTAACCCATAACATGACATAGTCCTTCATTTATTTAGATATTTGTTAGCTTCTTTCAATAACATATTGTAGTTTATAGAACATATGTTTACCCTACCTCTGTGATATCCTTAGCCATTTTGATATATTTAATGTGATTATAAAATGGTATTGTTTTTTAAAAAATTATGTTTGGGGGATCCCTGGGTGGCTCAGCGTTTTGGCGCCTGCCTTCGGCCCAGGGCATGATCCAGGGGACCAAGGATCAAGTCCCGTGTGGGGGCTCCCTGCATGGAGCCTGCTTCTCCCTCTGCCTGTGTCTCTGCCTCTCTCTCTCTCTCTCTCTCTCTCTGTGTCTCTAATGAATAAATAAATAAAATCTTAAAAAAATTTATATTTGATATGTATTTGTTTCTAGAACATAGAAATACACATGATTGTGTATATTGACTTTATATCAAGTAATGTTACTCATTTCACTTATTCTAATAGTTGGTGAATTGATTTGAATTTTTACTTATAAAATCATGTTACAGTGTAGTTTTATTTCCTTTCTATTCCTGTCTAGTTTTCTTCTCACTTGCTATATAATACTGAACAGAAATAGTATTAACAGGTACTCCTTTCTTATTTTTCATTTAGGAATAAAAGCTTTCAATAATTCACTATTAAGGATTAATGCTTTAGGTTTTCTGCAGGTAGAACTGTTCTCATGTGACACATTTTCCCTTCTATATTTGGTTTGCTATGTTTTTAAATCATAAACTGGTGTTGAATTTTATCAAATGCATCTTATTTATCTATTGAGATCTTCTTTATTAGTGTGGTTTATTAAAAAAATTCAATAATTAATAACCAAATGCTAAACCAAAGTTATGTCCCTGAAATATATTCAACTTCTTTGTGATATATTAATCTTTTTAATCACTAGCTTTTTCTTGCTAATGTTTCTCTTCATGTTTTTACACTTATGTTAGTGAGAGATATTTGTCATGAAGTTCTTGTCAGGTCTTGGTATCAGGGTTGTTTTGACTTCTTAAAATTAATTGGGATGTGTTCACTCATCATCTTATCTAGAAGTGTGAAAAATTGGTATCCGTTTCCAGATATGAAAATATTATGTTTATAAACTCTTTATAAATAACCTTTGCTGGATTCTAGAGACACTTTCCTCTTCAATATCTCTCATTCATTTAATCTTTCATTCAACTATAAATATTGACTTAATGTTTACTTTAACTCACACACTGTCCTCGCTCCTGGGAATGGAATGATGAATAAAAACAAACATGGTTCTTACCCACACTGAACTCACAGCCTAGTCAGCGGGAAATATAAAGAGTAATCAAATAGCTTTAAAACATGAACCAAACTCTGTTAAACATATATGAAGAAAGGATATCTAGTTGAGTTCACAGTAGGTGGAGGCTATGGAGGCTTCCTGAGTAAGCTAACAGAAATAAATAGATCAATTAATTCACCCTCTCTTATTTGGACTGACATTTAATTCATATAGTTTGAATGCTGCTAATGAGAATTACTGGTTGTTCAGTGTGGTTTGTTTCCCATGTTTTGTAGCTGATTTCCCAACGTAAAGAAGTTTGGTAATCCAGAAGCAAATTCAAGTCCTTCATTCTAAATGAAAATCTGGCACAAAAAACCGCATATTTAAGTCAGGAAAGGAAAACACTGACAATAAATGAGCCTCACTGGGCTCTTAATAGCAATGACTAAAATAAATACTTGCTGCTTTTCTTAAATTCTGTGCAGTCATTTTTCTTACCATTATTTTTTGTTTGCAAATATATCAAAATTTGCATTTTCTAGGTTGTTGTGTTTTATATACTTGTTTCTGTCTTAAATTTCATAAATATGATTTTATATTTTATATTAACTATGATTACATTGGAAGCTATCTAATATAATACAAAGCCCTGCCAAACAGGCAACAAGATAATATGCACAATTTGTTCAAAGTTCTTTTTTCTAAAAAAAAAGATTTATTTATTTATTTTAGAGACAATGAAGTGGGGGGCAGAGAGAGAGAAGGAGAATTCTGAAGCAGGCTCCATACAGAGCAGAGCTCATCATGGGGCCCAATCCCAGGACCCTGAGATCATGATGTGAGCTGAAATCAAGAGTTGGCTGCTTAACTGACTGGGTCACCCAGACATCCCACAAAGTTCTTTTTAAAAAAAAAATATTTTCTAGAAAAAAAAAAAGTCAGTAGTATTTAATTAGTAAGTAAAACAAGTTATTTAAAATTTAAAAGTACCCAGTGTATCATTTTGAATAAAGCATGAAAATATCATCTAAAGTAATTCTAAGTAAAAATAAAATAAAATACCTAAAAATAATGTCAAAATTCTCTTAGGAGACAACTGTCAACGAGTTGTAAGATTTGCATTCTTCTTTTTGGAACATAAATGGATTTGGAGGTTTTGCTAAATATGCTGTCAAGTCTCACTTTAAACTAGTAACTTGTAAAACTATGAAATCAGAGCGCATTCTAACTACCACAGGATTTACTTTGGCAGTTTTCCAACAACAATGGAATTTTTTATTGTTTAAAACACAAATTTTACAGATGCAAATGAATTAATGCTTAACATATCAAATTGGTATGTTAGTTTGAAATAGGGTATTTTAAAACTATTATTTTTAATTACATTCCTGAAATAGATTTAACTGAAAATTGAAAATATTGACATGTGCACAATTGTCATTTGAATAACACTAAAGAGCCAGACTAAAGTGGTATTATAAATATTTGGAAATCTTTTAGGTCAGAGAGTCTTTGCAATTACAATTAATAAAAATTATTTATAGTAATAAAAATGAAACAGATTTTTGCTGAAGAATTTGTCTATTATACATACACACATTCTCACACATCTACATCTGCACTCAGAATAAGTAGAAAATGGAAAGCATAGAGAGATATATACAATCAAATATACTACTTGAGTTATCGTGAAAAATAAAAGACTCATATATGTTAAATGCTTAAGAAAATGGGTGATAGATATTAAGGAGGGCACTTGTGATGAGCACCAGGTGTTGTATGTGAGTGTTGAATCACTGAATTCTACTCATGAAACTAATATTACGCTGTATGTTAACTAACTAGAATTTAAGTAAAACTCAAAACATTAAAAAAAGATCAAACTATGTGCTCTTAACAAAAAACTCATTTCAAACTCCATAACATACGTAAGTCGGAATTTAAAAATGAAAAAAATAACACCATGCCAGCATCTGTTAAAATAAAAGCTAACATGGCTATATTAATCTCAGAGAAGTTACTTTGAGTAAAACAGAACAAAAACACCACAGATCTACAAACAAAGAGGGAAATTTCATAACGATAAAAGGATCAATCCACAATGATCCTAATGAGTACACAGCAAAGCAACACAGTTTTTAAATGCATGAAGGAAAACCTGATAGAGCTGAAAGGGGAAATCATAGAGGGGGACTTCAACAACTCCTCTCAGCTCAAAGAGGGGGACTTCAACAATTCCTCTCAGCAACGGAAAAGGTAACTAATGAGTCTAGGAAACAAGACCAAACATCAGTGACAATATAGGAGATCTGAATAACACAATCAATGAAAAATGATCTAAGTGTTGTAATATAGAACATTCCACTCCCAAACTGTAGAATATACATATTTTCAAGTGCCATGGAATATGCACCAAGATAAACCATGTCCTAGGCCAAAACAACTTTTAATACTTGAACTATTGAAATTATGCAGGGTATGTTCTCTTACCATAATGGAATCAACCAGAAGTCAACAATAGAAATATTTCTAAAGAAGTAGAAATTAAATAGCACATGTCTAAATAATCCTTGGGTCAATGAGGAATTCTGAAAGGAAATAAAAATTGTACATAACTGAATGAAATGAAAATATATCAAATATTTAGGAGACAACCAAAGGAATGCAGAGAACAAAATTTGTAGCACTAGATTCCTATATTAGAAATAGCAAACAGAAAAAAAAAGAAATAGCAAACAGTCTGAAAACAATAATATACACTACAAGAAATTAGGAAAAGAAGACAAAATATACCCAAAAAAGGAAGAAAGAAGGAAATAATAAAAGTTAGAGGAGAGATCAATGAAATTGAAAACAGGAAAATAATAGAGAAAATCTATGAAAACAAAGCTGGTTCTTCAAACAAGAATAGTTAATATCTATCAATACTAACAAAAAGAAAAAAAAGAGTAGATCTATATCAACAATGATGATATCAAGATTATAATAGAGAATATCACTACAAAACCTGCAGCTACTTAAGGGAAAGCAGGTGAATATTATGAATGATCTTTATGATCATAAGTGAACAGCTTAGGAGAAATGGACCAATTCCTTGAAACCATAGTTATCAAAACCCAACCAGGATGAAACAGACAATGTAAACAAACAACTATACAGCATGACCAAGAGGAACTTATTTCAGGTAGGCAAGGTTGGTTCAGCATTTGAAAATCAGCCAATGTAATCTCTCTCAACTAATGAAAGAATAAAAGTCATTTAATCATATGAATTGACAAAGAAAAAGCATTTGGTACAATTCAATACTCATGATAAAAACTCTCAGCAAGCTAGAAATGGAGAGAAATGCCTCAACTTACAATAAAGCATCTAAAAAAATGTACTATTATCACCAAACTTAATATGTAAAGACTGTGCTGTTCCCCTAAGATTGGGAACATAACAAGAATATCTATTTTCACCATTGTTTAACATTACTAGAAGTGTTCACTAACCACTGCAATAATTCAAGAGAAATAAATAAATGAGCACTTTAGATCAAAAAGGAAGTTATACAACTATCTCCACTTAGAGATGACGTGAATGTCTACATAAAAGTCTCAAGGAATCTTCCAATAAAATAAAACTCCTAGAATTAATGAGTTCAGCAAGGATGCAGGATATAAAAGCACCACACACAAAAAATCAATTGTATTTCTATACACTAACATAAGCATGTAGAAAAGAAAAAAAATCCAAGTATTCTTTATATTCACTCCAAAGAAAATGCAGATTAACAAAACCCATACAGGCCCTGTATGCTGATAATTGCAAAATGCTGATGGAAGAATTCAAGGAAGATCTAAATAAAGCAGACATACTGTGTTCATGTAAATACACTGTATCTCCCCCAAATTGACATACGGGTAAAAATCAATTCCTATTAAACCACAGTATTTTTTTTATGTTTGCACATAGACAAACTTATTCTAAAATTTGTGGAGAAATGCACAAGCTCTAGAATAGCTAAAGCAATCTTGACAAAGAATAAAATGGAGGAATTGCCTCACCAGATAATAAGTCTTACTATATAGCACAGTAATCAAGATACTGTGGTACTTGCAGAAGGGTTGTCGTAGCACATAGATTAATGGAACAGAGAAGACAGTCCAGAAATAAGCCAAGATAATATGCTTATGTAATTTTTGACAAAGATATAAAAGAAATTCAGCAAAGGAAGGATAGCTTATTAACAAAAGTGTTAGAGCAATTGGATCTCTATAAACAGAGAAAAATCATGTCCTAAACATGTGGCACAAAAAAGAAACTCAAATGGGTCATTGACTTAACTATAAAACATTACACTATACAACTTTTGAAAAAAAATAAAGGAGAAAATCTTCCGGATCTAGGTCTAGGTGAGGAATTCTTAGATTGTATACTAAAAGCAAAATCCACAAAGAAATAATGATAAATGGTTTCTAAATAAAGAAACTGTTGCTCTGTGAAAGATCACATGAAGGGAATGGAAAGAAAAAATACATATTGAAAGAAAAGATTTGGAATTCACATTTCTGACCAAAGACTGTGTCTCTGAAAACCAGACAATAAAACCAAAAGTACATTTAGAAAATGGCCGAAAGAAAAAAAAAAAAAAGAAAGAAAGAAAAAAAGAAAATGGCAGAAAGATATGAAAAGTCATTTCACCGAAAGTAATATTCAAAATATGTAAACACATTACAAAGGTATTCTTAGCTATCAAGGAAATGCAATTTAGAAGCACAATGAGCTACATATTTATCAGAACATCTGAAATTTTAAAAAAATTGACAATGGTAGATGCTGGAGAAGATGAGAAAGTAAAATGGTACAGTTTCAGTTTCTTATAACACTACATATGCAATTACTCTAGGAGAACTCACGGACATTTATTCTAGAGAAGTGAAAATTTATGTTCACACAAAAACATGTATACCAATGTTTATAACTGTTTATTTATAATAGCCAAAAGCTGAAAATAGCTCGGATGTACTTCCACAGGCTAGCAGGTGAAATAGCCTGTGTGCTGCATATATACCATGGGATTCTCCCCAACAATAAAAACAAAAACTGAAAAGCAGACTATTCATATATGCAGCGCCTTGGATGATTTCCAGAGTACTATGCTGAGTGAATGAAAGAGCCAATCTCCAAAGATTACATGGTGAATTATTCAATTTCTATAATATTTTAGAAATGAGAAAGTTTTCGACATGGAGACAATTTAATGGTTTCCAGGGACTCAGGACAGGGAGGAGGAACATGAAGAATATGGGTTTGGTCTTGACTGTGGAGGTGGATACACAAGCCTGTGCATGTGATAAAATTGTATAGAACAAAATAGACAAGCCAAACAAGTTCAAGTTAAAATGGGAAAACCTGAAAGGTCAGTGGATTGTATTGATTTCAATATCCTGTTTGGGACATTGTACTATAGTTTTGGAAGATGTTAGTATAAGGGGAAACTGGCTAAAGAGTACATGGGATATCTTGGCATTCTCTCCTACAACTGCATGTGAATCTACAATTTTCTCAATAAAGAATTCAGTTATAAACCAGCAACAAAAACTTAGATTCTAACAAGTGTTAGTCTTGTTATTGAAATGCATTAAAGCCTCCCAATGTAATTGTATGAAGAGAGAGAGGAGAGAGAGAGAGAGAGAGAGATTTAGAGATCGAGAAGGAGGGAGAGAGAATGAGAATAACCTAGCCATAATCAGGAAGTAAAATTATTACTATTAATCAACAAAAATTAAAGTGTGGTCTAGTTGAAGTTCTCAGTGGTAAGGTTGCAAATCCACATATGCTGTGAATGTCTGAAATACTGACACATACACACATAACTGTAGATATGTTGCCTCAACCTCAGTGTTTGGGTTCATGGTAAGTATTCTAGTAGAATGTTCTAATCCAAAAGAGAATTTAGGGATTAGAGCAGATTGGCATTTGATTTAGCCTCCTTAAATTTCTGCAGTACTCATTCCATACATTGTGATATGTTTTCTTGTCACCAAATATACCTAAGATGTATCATTACCTTACAGTATCTACAATCTACACAGTATCACTATTATTTATGGTCTTTCCGGTGTGCTCCAACTCTGCCATTTGTTGAGTAATTTGGATGCAAATTATTTAAATTTAGAATTTAATTCAAAATCTCTATTTCATATATTTGGATTGTTATTTGAGTGATTATTTATATATACACATGCATATTTATATATATGAAAAATTTTGCTGTATATATTAGAAAGCCTTATATAGAAGAAAAATAGAACCACATAATGTAGATAAAATCACTCTTAAAAGTTTACATATTTTTACTACAATCATAATTGCTTTAAAATTTCAGTAAACAAGGGGTGGCCGGGGGGGCTCAGCGGTGTAGCGCCACCTTCAGCCCAGGGTGTGATCCTGGAGACCTGGAATTGAGTCCCATGTCATGCTCCCTACATGGAGCCTGCTTCTCCCTCTGCCTGTGTCTCTGCCTCTCTCTCTCTCTCTTTCTATGTCTCTCATGAATAAATAAATAAATCTTTAAAATTTCGGTAAACATATACTTTCTATGCAAACTTTTGCTACCTTAATATTTTATCTATATTTTCAACGTTGACAATGTTCACTATTTTATATACATTGGTAGGCAGTGTTTTTAAAAATATGCTTGTTTGAGGATAATAAAAAAAAAACAAGAATTCATCATTGAGAAGACAATGGACTCGAGTATAAACGTACCTGATTTCCTGTGTAATATTTCATTCTCCACTGCTTCTAGGTACTCGCATACCATGAAGTACTTAGTAGTCAAAAGCATAATCATTTGAAAAAGATTGCTGTGGGTTAGGTGAGAAAGGATAGGACAAAGTATGGGAAAATTAATGTATGTATTTTTTGTTTGTTTTTAAACGTATACCTTTCTTATTTTGCTTTTCTCTTGATTTCTCAGTTGTTCTAGCTCCAGAATATAAAAACAAATAAAATAATAACCTTTTAACTATAATATATATATATACACACACACATAACTGTTTATTACAAAGATGCTTAGTAAAGATTTATATATTAATTTTAGAGTAAAGATATTTCAAAACAGGAGAGAAGGTTCCATTTACTCAATATTAGAGTGAAAATCTCATCTGTCTTTGGGGTAGTCGAATTCCCTGTCTAACTTCTCAAGTGTTTTGTGTTACGGAAACCTCAAATGTATTTTGTTAAATTCTTTACCCCTAAGGTTTAGACTCAAGTGTAATTTAAAGGAAATTCCATCCATATGTTTATAATTTAATATGTTAGGCTGTTTTTTTTTTCTTTTCTTTTTTATATTTGGTGTCCAAGAATACTCTTGAGCTACTTCTTTCAGGGATCTTTTGGCAAGATTAGACTAAGTCACAAACCAAATATTTCAGTTTGGAATTCAGCATACATCCATAATGTAGATTCTGAACAATACCAAGACATTTTCTCATTTTGATCCTACATGTCAAAAATACACAGTTGAAGATTACTCTGTGGCACTAAAAGGACATTGCAAATAATTCTAATTTTTTTTTAAATTTTATTTATTTATGATAGTCACAGAGAGAGAGAGAGAGAGAGGGGCAGAGACACAAGCAGAGGGAGAAGCAGGCTCCATGCACCGGGAGCCTGACGTGGGATTCGATCCTGGGTCTCCAGGATCGCGCCCTGGGCCAAAGGCAGGCGCCAAACCGCTGCGCCACCCAGGGATCCCCCAAATAATTCTAATTAATATTAACTCAGAGTCAATCATTTTTTCTCATCCTTTACTTGTACTTTATTTTGGAGAAATGTCAGTATTCTCAGTAATTCTTTATAGTTTCCTTATCTTACTATTTACTATTTAAAAAGAATGAATGTTCAATGAACTATTTTAACTGTGCATCTTCATCTACTCAACCAAATCTGTCAATTTCTAAATGTCTACTCTTTAAATATAGGCAGTGCCTTTTTTTTTCTATCCTGGCATAAAACCAGGCTTAGTAAACATGCATGATTTGGATGGAGAAATATAATCTTCATATATGTTACTGATTATTGATTTATGATCTGCAGTGGAGCAAACATTTACTGAGAACTTGATAATCTATGCAGACACTACTTATTTTTTTAATCTAAAAAAGACTTTAGAAGCATGTGACATAACCTTGGAAACAATAATGAAACACAGAAATTTGTATTAAAAATACTTGGAGAGTAACTGATTTTTTTCTGAAGTCTTTGCTGCATATCATTGTAGTGAAAATGGGTTAAACAGAAATTATTTTCTGCAAATATTACTGACACTCCTAAATATACACAGAAGTTTAGCTCAGTCTACTAAATAATAATATTAAAATCATATGCAACTCAAAAATATATGTGCGTGTACTGTGTGTATATATATTTATATGTTCATGTATATACACACACACACATAGGGTGTGCGGTGTATATTTTTTTGAGGTGATTTGGGAAGGCACTTTAAGGATATTGAATTTTTTTTAATTTCCCTTTTTTGAACAAGGAATTTAATGTTTGTTCAGAGAAGAAAGCTGGACTCCAACAGAGTCTCTTGTTCGGAGGCTAAAAGCGTGAGAACCAACATAGTGTGTTGGTACCACTACTTTCCTCTGGGTACAGTCTTCATGGCCTTTGGATTTTTCTTTTATAAGAAACACAAGAACGTGGTATTGGCTACTAAATTCTGCCTTCTGGGTAGTTTGATAGTTTGAAACTAAATTCTTCTTCTTGACCCTCACTCTCTGTAAGTTAACGGGCAAGGAGATCACACACTTTGCTATGGTATTTGGGTCAGGATGCCGATGTTTTTCCTGAAGATTTGTAAAAGAAAAAATCTGGTGCAGTGGCAATAACTCTGAATTTTGAGATGAGAGATCTGAATCATGTCCTGTCTCTGCCACTTATCAGTCAGGTATTCTGACATTGGTCCGGGCACCCATAGCTTCCTAATAGAATTTCCATAAGCATCATGCAAAGTATACACTAAAAGTGTTTTTAAAACAGATAACATTATACAAATGTAAAGAGTTATAACATCTGGAGGTTGTGCTTAAATTATACTAGTAGCATTTTATTCTCTTGGTTTGAACTTTCAGTGCCTCTTAAAATTTAAATACTCAGAACAGGGGAACATATCTGAATCCAAAGATCTGAGGAAACAGCATTCCACGCACAAGATCCTAAGACAGGTATGAACATGGCCTCTTCAAAGAATAGAAAGAAAGTCAACATGATTGGAGCCAAAAGGGAAGGTGAGAGAAAACGGGAGACAGGAATCAAGGCCAGGGAGTAAGGCTGGTGGCAGGTCATATGAAACAGACTGTGATTAAACATTTTCATTTTATTCTAATTGTAATAGAGGCATGGGCAAGTGGTAATTAGAGAGTTATATAAGTTTATTAAATTTTTTAAAAACATTTTTTAACTGCTGAATACCAACTAGACAGAAGTATTAGTAGGCATCTCAGAAGTAGTAATGCTGAAAGAAGTCGTGGTGGTTTCCACAGGATAGAGGCAGCAAAGGTGGAAAGAAATACATGGATTTAGGAAGTCATCTGAAGAAATGAGGTAGGAGAATTTGCTGACAAAATGTGGGTTAGAGAGAAACTAGGCTTTTGACTTGAACTGTTGGATGGACAGTGGTACCATTTACTGGGAAGTTAATAATGGAAGAAAAACTTCCATTGTAACTTTGCAGCAGGCTGGGGATAAGAATTCAATTTTGTAACATTAGGTTGAGGTGGAGGTTTCTTTGGACATCCAGATGAGGCACAGAGGCACTGTGTGTCTGGAGCTCAGGAGACATTAAAGGACTGGAGATAAGAACTTGGCATTCATTGGCAAAGACATTCTATTTCATATTACCAAGCTTTGGACTCTCCAATATTTAGAGATGAGCATCAGGGAGAAACAAAGGAGGCCAAGGAGAAGGAGGTAAGAGAATGGTGAAAATCATGTGGTGATAAGGAAAAAAATGTGATAAATGTGTTTAAAGAGCAAGGAATTTTCAATTGTTGTGAACATTGTTGCAGTCACATTAGGCAAGGGTAAAAACTGAATATGTGATTTGACAATATTAAGGTCCTCTGTGATCTTGACAAGTGGGATTTCTGTGGAATGGAGGGTACAGATTTCCAGTTGGAGTGGAATGATGAAAGGAAAGAATGTGAGGAAATGAAAACAGTGAAAATAAACCAACAGATGAAATAAACTGTCTCTTTTGTCATAGGAGCAGAGAAAGGGGGCATTACTTCATGGAGAAGGCGGTGATGCTGCAGTCAGTTGCTGAGGGTATACTGAGGGAAATGACCCACACAGAGGGAAAATTCATGTGATACCCTTGAAACAACCACGACAAGCTATTAATAACTCCATTTTATAGATGAAGCAATTTTCTAAGGTCACAAGACAGTAAAGGACAAAGCAAGAAATAGCCCAATTATGGAAAGAATTTGAAGTCACATTTATGTGGTTTCAAAATCCAATCTCTTTTTCACTATATCACCTGGTATAGGTTGAACAATGCCCCTCCCTGCCCAGATATGTCACATCTTAGTATCTGGAAACTGTAATAGTTACCTCATATGGTAAAATAGATTTTACAGGTGCGGTTAGGTCAAGCACTCCGAGTTGGGGAGATTATCCTGGATTATCTAGGTGGGCTTAATGTAACTGCAAAGGTCCTGATAGAAGAGCAGAAAATCAGTACTGGCAGTAGGAGTTGTGATGATGGGGACAAATAGTTGGGGTGGTCTGATGATGGCCATGGGCCATGGAATGTAAGGGACCTCTAGAAGCTGAAAGGGGCAAAGAAACATCCTCCCCTTAGAGCCTCTAGAAGAAACCAGCCCTGCACACACTTTGATTTTGGCCAAGTGAGATTTATCACGGGCATCTGAATTTCAGAAGTGTAAGATAATAAATCTGTGTTGCTTTAGGCCGTTGAAGTTTGTGGTAATTTGCTATAGCAGCAATAGGAAACTAATCCACCACCTTTACAATGTTAGTTAACTATTTGCAGAATTGTCTATTGCTCCTAAATTCATGTTAAATGTGTTTTATCATGGCACTGTCTAATGATTATACTGAATAAACAAATACTAACTTCTATGTTTAGAACATTGCTTTATTTGACCATCAAGGCAGGGATGACAAGGCACCTGGGTGACTTAGTCTATTAAGTATCTGCCTTCAGCTCAGGTTGTGATCTTGGGATCCTGGGATCGAGCCCCATGTCTGGCTCCCTCCTCAGCGGGGAGTCTGCTTCACCCTTTATCCCTCCCCCCTGCTCCTACATAGGCACATGCTCTCTCTCAATTAAATAATAAAATCTTAAACCAAAGATGACAATCTTACACAACCTCTTGGGGGTGTATTTGAAACTTCTGAAGATTACTCTGGCAAATATTTTGGAAACAGGCCCTCAGTAGCCACTGACAGGGAGTAGCTATAAATATGAGGGCTTCCAAGTTGCCTCTTAAACTCTGGAATGTGGGTTTCTCAAATCTGTTCTTGTCCAGAAAAACAACTACCTTGCCCCATCTCTTCTAGATGTTCTCTATAACTTCTAATGAACCAGTAATCTTGTGATTTGGGGGAGTTGAGCTTTTTAAAGACTTTTAAAAATCTGATTTATAATTCAAAGGATACATTTTAATCTCTGTCACCAATATGGTCATAGCTCTTTACTCTGAAAATTAAATGCCAGATCATACATAAGAGATAAAGCTTAACAAATAATATCTTGCATGATTTTATAGGAGTATTGCTTTGCTTTAGTAAGAAGTAGAGTACATGAAGTAAAGTATTTAGAAATATTATACATAGGTAGGGCTTACAAAAGTCTACATACATTATGACATTTCTGCTTCTGATTCCAGATTTTTGTATTGCTGTTTGATGTGGGATAGATTTTAACCAATTTGGATTATTAATGTAAAGAATGTACAATTGGGGAAATGAAACAGACTTTAAGAATAGGTTTTTTTTATTAAAAAGTTTTATAGCTGCATTTCAAAAGTAAACATGACAATCATTTGGACTGTATTCTCCAAACTTCATTATTAAGCCTGTGAAAACTTTCCAGTCAGCTAACACAAAGTAGTTGGCAGCGATGCACATTCCATCAAATGGGTGTGAGAAAATATTACTGAATCATACTGACAGGAAAGGGCTTTCTCTTGTTCAATGCAAAGTGTAACCAGACCTATGAAGAATTTCTGACTTAACCTCATACATTCTTTAGGAGCAAGTGTGAATGGGGTAAATGATGAAGGAATTTTGCTTAGGAAATGCATAGGGAAACTGGAATAGTTGGTGGTTTCAAACTCTGAAGTGGACATAAATATTGGAAAATAGTTGATAGATCCAATATTTCAAAAAATGTGTAATTTTAACAAAGAAATAGATTTTCAATAACAAAAAATGGAAAGCATAACTGCTCTGTTTCAGCACTACCTGGTTTGTTGTGGAACCGTTATAGGAATTATATATTTTTATATATATATATGGTATAGGAATATATATATATATATTATATATACCCTATATTTATATCCTAAAATATATACCCTATATTTTATAGGGTAATTCACCTTCACATTATAAATTAATAATAAGCATAATTTTGAGTTATTGGCTATTTGTTCTTTGGGATTTTATTTTGATTTCTTTTAAACTAATATTTATGGACATAGTTACATTGCCCTCTACATTCTTTAATTTTCATGAAATTATACAAAATGATATTTACATAGTGATACATATTCCAGATTCAGGGTCACCTGTCTAACTTTGGAAAGTGATAGGATCTTTGACTTAACCACATTTTTTCAGTGCTCTTTCCAACAAAATGTGCACTCTGACTGTTAGCCACCTGGAAATAGTAGCAAGATTATCCTCATATGAAAATTAGATTCAACAGGGCTTTCTAGTTCCACAGCTAATACTAATTTCATTTTTGGCGTAAGGTCTCAACAGATATTTTGGTTTATTTATTTGGCACTATTAAGTTGGATTAGATTGCATGAGAAAATTGGGATCATTTGTGGTTTTGTTCACTGAAACCTTGAAATTTAAACATAAATATTAGGAAATGCCAAGGAATTCAACGAGTGTCAGGCTCCCATGCAAATAGGTAATAAGTAACATAGGTTTTGTATATATTGTTAGAAGAAATATATTTAAGCTGTAAACTCAAATCTTAGGGAAAATATCTTTATGTTGCAATATTTGTTCAACTGGTGAGACATTTCAGGAATATTTTAAAACAGAACTTACTTGAACCTGATTGATACCTTAAGCTCTACATAAGAGTAGTTAAATTATATTATATCGTCCAAGAAATTCTAAATGATCTAAACCTAAATTGGTAATTGGCAGGCAAAGCATTATAAGAGCTTCAACATGATCAGCCTGCCAGAAAAAAGAAATTTTCTAAGCTTCATTACAGATGATACATTGGCACTTTATAAAACGGAAATGGATTGTGGATTTTGGATCTTTCTTTATTCCTCTATTCATATTCTGAAGAAGTAAAACTGATCACTTTCTATGTCAAACCAATAAGGTTTTTGTTTTAAATGTAGTGTTTTCTTAATGGTTTTTATTTGTTTTTGTTTTCTTCTTAAAGCCATGTAGAAAACATGGCAATTGTCTGGGAATGGTAATAAAGACATCAAGGTATGATGTGGAGGTGACGGCCGCATTGTTGCCCTCGAGCAGCAGTTGGCTTCTCCAGTAGAACCCGGGAGTGGGAGATTCAGAATCAAATCCCTTCTCTCTCCTCACTCCTGTGAGATTTTTTTGATCTTCAGCTACATTTTCGGCTTTGTGAGGAACCTTACCATCAAAGACAATGGCCAACAATGTTGCCAACAAGACAGATCCTTGCTCCATGATCTCCCATGTATTCATTGGGAATCTCAATACTCTTGTGGTCAAGAAATCTGATGTGGAGGCAATCTTCTCAGAATACGGCAAAATTGTGGGTTGCTCTGTTCATGAAGGCTTTGCCTTTGTTCAGTATGTTAATGAGAGAAGTGTCCAGGCTGCTGTGGCAGGAGAGGATGGCAGAATGATTGCTGGCCAGGTTTTAGATAATAATCTGGCTGCAGAGCCAAAAGTGAACCGAGGAAAAGCAGGTGTGAAACGATCTGCAGCGGAGATGTACGGCTCCTCTTTTGATTTGGACTATGACTTTCTTTGAGATTATTATGTCAGGATGTACAGTTACCCAGCATGTGTACACCCTCCTCCTCAAAACGCCAGTGTGTATCAGGAAACATCTCACAAAGGGGCAAAAGTGGCTTCAATTCTAAGAGTGGACAGCGAGGATCTTCTTCCAAGTCTGGAAAGTTGAAAGGAGATGACCTTCAAACCATTAAGAAGGAGTTGACCCAGATAAAACAAAAAGTGGATTCTCTACTGGAAAGCCTGGAAAAAAATGAGAAAGAACAGAGCAAACAAGGAGTATGAATGTATGAATGGTAAGTCAGAAGAGGAGCAGAACAACAGCTCCCTGAAGAAAGAGGAGACTAATGTGACGATGGAGTCTGAGGGGGGTGCAGATGATTCTGCTGAGGAGGGGGACCTACTGGATGATGGTGACAATGAAGATCGGGGGGATGACCAGCTGGAGTTGATCAAGGATGATGAAAAAGAGGCTGAGGAAGGAGAGGATGACAGAGACAGTGCCAATGGCGAGAATGATGACTCTTAAGCACATAGCGGGGTTTAGAAATCTTGTCCCATTATTTCTTTACCTAGGCACTTGTTTAATATCAAAATTTTCACCAGATCCTCTCCCCTTCAGCACATGCTCACTGTTCTCCCCATCCTTATCCTTCCCATGTTCATTAATTCATATCGCCCTGCGCCTAGTCCCGTTTTCACTTCCTTTGACGTTCCTAGTAGTTATGGTAAGTCTTACCCTGTAATTTTTACTTTTAATTTTGATACCTCTTTGTGACTTAACAATAAAAAGGATGTGTGGTTTTTATCAACTGTCTCCAAAATAATCTCTTGTTATGTAGGGAGTACAGTTCTTTCCATTCATACATGAGCTCAGTAGTTGCTTCCCTAACTGCAAAGGCAATCGCATTAGTTGAGTAGCACCTGAGAGCAGCTTTGAGTTAGAGGTATGTGTGTTATACCCCACATAAGAATGCTATGTGGGGCTGTTCAACACAAATGTAACAATGTATTTTTGTGAATGAGAGTTGGCATGTCAAATGCATCCTCTAGAAAAATAATTAGTGTAATAGTCTTAAGATTTGTATTCTAAAGTTGATACTGTGGGTTATTTTTGTGAACAGCCTGATGTTTGGGACCCTTTTTTCTCAAATAAACAAGTCCTTATTAAACCAGGAATTTGGAGGAAAAAAAAGATATGATATGGAGAGATTATTCTGAAATAGATTTTTTAAAAAAGAAATGGAGTTAATTTTTTTTATCATTGAGCATTATCTAAGAAATATATTACTTTCCTCAAATCATTTTTTACTGAAAACCTAGAGTAAAGATAAGGCATCACACATGGCTTCAGCAACAGGGTGAAGAGTAGGAGGCTAAAGACTTAGGAAGCAGGGAAGAGTCTCTAAGAGCAGGATGGGGCTTATCATATGAATTCCATGCCAATTCTTTAAAATCAATTTCTAATTGATCAGATAATGCAGTTTATAATTTGATAAAGACTGTTAGCAAACAAATATTTGTGTCTTAAATGTTTTCAATTATGCTTATACTATGAGGATTTGGGGGGAAAGAAAAGTATCCAAGCTTTAAATAACATACAAATTTATTTTATAATATTTAGCTGCCTTTTTGTGCAAGTATTTCCTGCCTCTATCTGGTTCCAAAATTTTGCATTTATGTCAACAAATATAGACAAATAACTGCCACAGTGTATGGATTTCTAAAATACTTACCCATGGACAGAACCTGAGCTTGACTGCAATGGTGTGATCTTGCCTTTTGCTGTAATTGTTCACTCTCCTTTTTCTGTTACAACTGCTGTCTCACAGTTCATGTTTAGTGTTCTCTTGCAAAACTTTCTAAAATTATTTTTTTTCTGCTTTAGACCCATACAGTATACATATTTTTGTTATATAATCACTTGTGCATGTGTGACAGGCCACATTTTAAAATACAATGTGGTGTTTTACTTTCTTAAGTATTAAAATCTGATTTTTCTTTTTTGATTTTTATCAGAGTATATGGCATCATATATGAAGGAATAACTGTTCCTTAGCTTTATGTTTTGAATCTATATTAATCTATTTACTTTTTGCTTATGGCTTTTATTAACATTACTGTGCATGCGTTAGTGGTCCTGTGCTTCTTAGGGGGAAAAAAATCCAAGAAGGATTTCATTTAGAATTCTTTTCCTATAGATTAATGGAAATAAATAAGTATAAACAATAAAACAAAAATCCCTCTGGACCCTTTTTTATTCTGCCCTGATAGTACAACTTCTGCCAAAAATGCTTTTATTTCTGGTCCACCTCATTCTTCAGATAATACATGAGACGTCTGTCACTTCAGAGAGACTTTTTTTAAAGATTTTATTTACTTATTCACTAGAGACACACAGAGAGAGGCAGAGACATAGGCAGAAGGAGAAGCAGGCTCCCCATTGGGAGCCTGGTGGGAAACTCGATCCCAGGACCCTGGGATCATGACTTGAGCCAAAGGCAGACGCTCAACCACTGAGCCACCCAGGTTCTCCCAGAGAGACTTCTTTAAGCATATATTATGTGTGGAATCACAATACACTGTTTATTTCTTTCAAAGCGAGTTAAAATTTGTGGATGTTAGTTTTATGTATTACTTTTGGGTGTTAACAAGGTCCCAGGATCGCAGAATCTGTGTGTATATTGTTCACTATCAACAGAGGAAGCCAAATGTAAACTTCCTGCTCTGATGTCAGGCCGGTTAGGGATGGAGGAGAGTCAATCAAGCATAGGTCTCACTAACTGATACCCAAAGGTTGAGAAACCGAGCAGAGGTGAGCATGTGGAGAGAGGCAAGAGTCTCTTGAGTAGCAATGTGATTGCTCCAAGGAGAAAATTAGGGGAGGTTTGTGCAGGGAATGGACATCAGCATTACTGAAGCGTGGATCACGGAAGCAGGATGACAGAGAGGAGGCTGCAGGGATTTACAAGCCCCAAACTTGCAGTTTCTTTAATCTATAATGAGATTAAACTCAAAGCACAATATCAGGATCACTTGACTAATTGGGATGTGATTTAATGGGAGATATTGGATCATAAACATAACCAAAATGGAAATCTGCCAAATATGTTTCTGCAATAACCTAAAAGATGATGTTACTGTAGCGAACATAGGTGTTTCGAAGTTGTAGGCTGTTGATATGGGGGGGGGGGGAGTGGCTCTGGGTTCAAATTTCCTTAATTCCCAAGCTCTGCTGACCCCTTTTACATGTATGACTTGGGCTGTTTACATTAGATCCCTAAGCCCTGATTTCTTCATCTCTAGGATGGAGATAATAGTAGCACTGAATATTTCACTGAATAATGTGAATATGATATATAAATTGATTATAACCTTTATTACATGAAATTAAGAGCTTTTTTGGTAAATTTCATTTATCTGTTGCTATCTCTGTTTTTTAAATATACCACCTCTCTTTCCAAAGAGAGAAAAGAAACTGAAAAAAAATTATGCAGTAGTCCAAAGTGACATATTGGTGACTTTTTTTTTTTTTTTTTTACATATTGGTGACTTGTATAGCACTGAGGAAAACTGTCACTCTGCCTAAGAGACAACCTGGGCCAGCCAGTTTGCAGGCATTTTTTCCACTTTCTGGTCAGAAGAACTAACTGAAGTACAATATTTCTGTCTTCTCTTACAGATAAGGATAATGAGTCAAAGGTATTTTGACAAATTTATATAATTTGTCCAAGATCATCTATGTGGGAAGCAGAATCAGAGTTTGAATCAATAGAATCTGGAACTCAATGTCTTATACATTAAACTTATCTTTAGTGAAAAATAATGCTTAGCAATATTATTTATACAGAGTAGACCCATCATTTTTCATTTATTTGGTAATGTACAACATTAAAAATACTTGTAGTCATCAGGGTAACCGGGTTGTATGAACATTTTTAATAGCTTTATTGAGATGTGATTAATACAAATTATTGCACATATTTAATGTATATCATTTGATGAGTTAGAACATAGGCATGCACCTGTGAGCCCATTACCATGATCAAAGTAATAAACATATCCACCACCTTCAAAAGTTTCCTTGTGCTCCCTCACTCCTTTTTGTAGTAAGGACAATGCAAAATTGCGTGTAAGAGACCAAAGAGTCCATACCATTAAGATATTTCCTCATGCATCAAAGGCTTTGTACTACAACCACTGACAAATACTTTCACAGTTATTGAAATAAAACATGAGGAGCATGCACATATGTATAGGGAAAATGAGTGCCTCAGTAGATACACATAAGGATTCAATATCCCCATTTACACTTGCTTGAGAAACACTTTAGAACAGGAAAAACTATTCAAGTTCAAGGACTGAATGATTAAACCCAACTCAATTTTGTTTAGTCAGATGTGAAAAAATACATAGTTAATTGGTAAGCAAGGTCTCCATGTACCAGAATCCAATTATAGACTCTTCAAAACACTAGTGAAATAAAAATTAATGAGACATTTTTAAAGACATTACAATTTTATGGTACTGATTTATTTTGAAAAATGGCAAGGATAAATTTAAATTTAATATGCTGAAATAACTTTCCTGTCTTTATTTTGGAATTCCAGCCAAAAAATATCAGAAATATCTTTAAATAGTGAATAACAAATACATATATATGTGTATATATATATGTATATATATGATATGTGAACATATACATAAAATATTGCTTCTAAGAGTTCTTTATTTTCTTTTTTAATATTGATCTTGGTTTAGTAATGGTCCAAGAAATTTGGTCAGCTATATTATCATTGCCCTCTGAATTGCAGTAAATGTAGGGAACAATTGCTCCAAATCAGCAGTAATTCAAATGTGCTTGGACATATACCAATGCTAACAAAAATAATTACAACCATGAATCTATATTATTATAAGTATTATAATAGAAAGTGAATTGGTTTGGCACCTCTACAGAACACGTGTTAAAATGTGTTTTTTACTTACAACTTGAAAGTGATATACATTTAATATTATATACTTTTTTTCTTACCATATAAAGACTTATGCTGGGGGTTCCTGGATGACTCAGCTTGTTAAGCAGCTGACTCTTGATTTTGACTCAGGTCATGATCTCAGGGTCCTGGGATCAAGCCCTATGCTGGGCTCCACACTCAGTGGGGAGTCTGAGAATTATCTCACTCCTTCTTACTCTGCCCCTCCCCCAGCTCATACTTTCTCTCTAAAATAATAAAAAAAAACAAAAAAAAAGACTTATTTTGTAAGTTGTTAGTTTAATGACACCCCTTCAGTTGATTAAATGGATGGCTCATAAGGAGACAGTTTATGATCTGTTTTATATAGTTATATAAAAGCAAATAAAACAATGAGAGGAATTAATGTCATGTACATTAAATATTATTTATACCAATAAATCTTATTTGATAATAAAAATGGGTAATATTATACGACCTCAGAACTTTATTAATTTATAGATTAACCTGCATGTTTTAAGCATTTATTAAAAAAATTCTACTTGCTGTCATCAATATGGCTATGTTGCAATATTGAATAAAGTAATGGGTGTACATACTGATAAGTAGGTCTGCTTTGACCAATTAATTTGTCTGTGTTATATATATGGGAAGCTGCTTGTAATTCCTTTATAAAGCTTTGAAACTATGATAACATGAAAGCTATGAAACTTTGATAACATTGTTATCTATGCTGGGAAGTCTTTTCATTTCTAGGAGACAGTTCATCGCTCCTTGAGCAGTGCTTCTTACAGAGCTTCCTACATACCGTAGCAACCTAGCACTGATTTGACACATAATATATACTAAAAAAAGATTGATTGAGTAAATAACTATACTTTTATAGTGTGAATATGTACTTTTAATTTTCATGTGCTTGTCTCCCACTGAACTCCAAAATCTTTAAGACAAAAACCATGTCTTATTCACAATATTTTTTTTTTTTAGAATTTATCATAATATTAACCATGGGATGAAAGTAATTCATGTATCAATCTAATGTCACTTTGAACTGGGAGTGACAGAAACTTCAACAATCACACCTTAAATAAAGTTAGGTAACCATTCTCACATGGTACGATAACCAGAGATTTCATGCCACAGTTCAATCATTAAATCAAGCCCTTTTCCTCTTTCTGTTCCATTATTTTAAGTATTATCAGGTGGCTGTTACACTTGCCTTCTTCCAGAATCATGTCTTTGTTTAGGCAGGAAGAAAGCAGAGGGAAAGAGTTTCTCACTTTGTGATTTTTTTGTTTTATAGTTGGGAAACTTTCCCAACAAATTTTCCCTCAAATCTCAGCCGGAACCTGATCCTATGCTAATGCATGGTCAATGACATGTAGGCCACCATGAAAGAGTTAGACCAATTAGGATTTAGCCCCTGGGATTAGAAAAGGGACCTGGAGATCAATAGATTCCGCCTTCCACTTAAATGGGTTGTGCTTGAATTAGCAGGGAAAAGAGGATCCCTGAGTAGTTAAGGGACAATACAGATTACAGTAAATATTACCTAAAAAGAATTGGATTTGCTAAAATGAATTATTCATGTCATATGCTATTCCCGATTGTATCTTTATATTTTTATTTGTATTCATTTGGCCAAATTTAATATGAGCAATTTCTGTTTCTTTGAGGATAATTACAAATACATAAGTTCTTCTGTATTTTTAGTTATAGTGGAAAAGAAAATATGTAATATTGAAAGATATATTGTTTTCATCCACCTTCTTTTTGTAATATAGGTCTTGCTCATTCCATTGCAATGGAAACTAAAATGTTAATTATGTTCTCTTTTTTTAGACCCAAAAAGGTAAATATGAATTTAGATTCCATCCATCGGTTAATTGAAGAAACACAAATCTTCCAGATGCAGCAGTCATCAGTAAAACCACCTTGTGACATCGTAGCCCCTGATTCCTCCCCTAGGGACACTTGTCATTCCTGTTTGCCACTTCAGGGGCTGCAATCACATGCTGCTCACAACTTCTGTGCACACTCGTGCAATACCAATGAATGGAATATTTGTGAAGAGCTTCGCCTGCGGGAGCTTGAAGAAGTCAAGGCCAGAGCTGCCCAGATGGAGAAGACCATGCGGTGGTGGTCAGACTGCACTGCTAATTGGAGAGAAAAGTGGAGCAAAGTTCGGGCTGAAAGGAACAGTGCCAGGGAGGAAGGAAGACAGCTCAGAATAAAATTAGAGATGACAATGAAAGAATTGAGCGAATTGAAAAAGAAACAGAGTTTGCCACACCAAAAGGTGTTAGAAACTACCCAGGACCTGAAGCATCCCAGCTTCATGGAAGTGTCCTCTGCACAAGGAGACCAATTTCAAATTGCTTCACAAACATGTAAGTCTATCAGAGAGTATCTGGTGAAAAGAGAATTTCCTACAAAAGACAACACATACAGTAAGGTAAGAAAAAAGCTCCACAGAGGAATCCAGAGATTATGTGTGGGTTTGAATGCAGTATACAGTAATGGGGAGGAAAGAGAAAATGACAAACCCAGTGGTGACTGCATTTGCTTGCTTGGGCTGCCATACCTAGGTACCACAGATCTGGGTGGCTTCAGCAACAGAAATCTATTTTCTGATAGTTCTAGAGGTTTAGGAATGTGAGATCAAGGTGTCAGCAGGTTTGGTTTCTTCTGAGGCCTCTTCTTGGCTTACAGATGGCCACCTTTTCCTTGTGTCTTCACATGGTCTTTTCTTTGTGTGTGGTTATCTTCAAATTTCCTTGTAAAGACACTATCTCTAGGCCTACCATATTAACCTCATTTTAACTTAATGACTTCTTTAAAGACACTGTACCCAATTCAGTATCATTCTAAGGTACTGGGTGCAGGCTAAGACTTCAACATACCAGTTTTTGGGAAGAGACAGAGTTCAACAGCCCATATTACTGATCTTAGTAATATTTTTAGCAAAAATTAGCATTTTTATGTGAAAAGAAAATATTTAGAGAGATTTCTCTCCATTTACCCTCATTATGACAATAATAATAAATTGTTCATACAGTAGGTTTCATACAAAGGTTTGGGACTTTGGCTTCATGATTAATTCCTGTAAAATGGGTACTATAGGCAAATACCTTTAGGAAATGCTTCACATTATCCACTCGTGGAATTTCTTGATATTCTTAGAGTCTTGAAGTTTTTAAGAATTCTGCACAAAATAAACTTTTTAGAAGCTTTATCTAATATAGCAGTTTGTAACCTTATTTATCCATTTTCTTTAACCTGGTAAATACTATTAACAACCCATGGAACATACTTTCAGAAACCTTAGGAATTCATTTTATTTCTTTAAATAATATCAGTTTATATTGTTACTCCTTTCTAATTCCACCTCTAAAAATATAGAGCATGATATCTTGCTCTTCTATGATTCAATCTAAAAATTTAAACCTTTCTATTATGTATGGGATTTATGGTAGATATAACCTAGATTCCATTGTAAATAAAAAAGTTTTCATAGACTGAAATGTATTTCACTATAATGTAGAACATAGAAGGAAAAAAAAAAAGGCTTAAGGAATGCAAGTTAAAGTTCAGTCATATGTCTCAATTACAGACTGATAAATGAAAATAGTAATTGGATGGTGAATCATAATATTTATTTCCTCTCCAAAATATGTTTTCTTCATGTGTTTTCTGCACTAGATTTAAAAAATTAACAATAGTTGTTTTATATTTTTTTCTTTTCAGGAAGATTTGATTATTGACCAGTTAAGGTTAAATGAGGAGATGAAACTGAATCTTAACAGCCCTGATTCATTCAAGAATGGTGGTACTGAAAACTGTACACTGAAATCTGCATTAAGACTGCAAGCAATAAACCTACCTTTGGAGAATGAAGTGTCTGAAATTTCAGCTTTGCAAGTGCATCTGGATGACTTCCAAAAAATTTTATGGAAAGAAAGAGAGTAAGTGCGAATCATTGTCTCCCTTAACCAAGTCTGATTTTTCAAACTTACTGAATTAAGTCTAGCAAACTGGCCATTTGATAATGTATTTTACCTATGCTTAGTCATTAAGTACTAATATTTTAAAAAAACATTTGATATGTATTCATTTTTGAATGTTTAAAATATTAAATATTTAATATGTAAGTATTAAATACACACACTACTGCACAGGCTGTGGGCCAAATGAGAAATCCAACAGCAAGTCAAAATATGTCTCAAAACACAGGAGAAAGAAAACACAATATTGTAAAACCTGTGAAATGTAGCAAAAGCAGATGTTAGAGTGAAATTTATGTTATAAATGCTTGTATTAAGAAAAAAAGTTCAAGATGCCTAGGTGGCTCAGCTGTTGAGTGTCTGCCTTCAGCTCTGGTGTGATCCTGGGGTGTCCGGACAGGCTCCCCACAGGGAGCTGGCTTCTCCCTCTGCCTATGTCTCTGCCACTCTCTCTGTGTCTCTCGTGAATTAACAAATGAAATCTTTTTAAAAAAGTTTAATAAATCACACTACACCACAAGAAACTAGAAAAAGAATGAACTTAGCTGAAATTTAGTAGAGGAAGAAAATAACAAAGAAAAATCAGAAATAAAATAGAGTCTAGAACAAATAATAACATAACATCGAAAGTAATGACCAGTTTTTTAAAAAAAATATAAATAAAATTGACAATGCTTTAACTAAATATACTAAGTAAAAGAGAGAGAAAGTCAAAAACCAATATGAGAAATGGAAGAGAAAATAATACAAGAGATAACCACAGAAATACAGAGTGGGATAACATATTATCATAAACAGACTTAGAAAATAAAAAAAAACAGATAATTCCTAAAAATGCACAAGTTACCAAGATTGAATCATGCATCTTGATTCCAATCTTGATCTTGATTTCCAAGTAGGAAATCTTTTTTGACCAGTAGCAAGAATGAAAGTTGAATTAAAAATCAAAAATCTCCCCAAACAAAAAAGCCAAAGACTATATGGTTTCATTGGTGAATTCTACCAATTATTTACAAAAATAATTAATGACAAGTTAATCAAAATCTTACGTATAAGAAGTCCTGAACTTACTAGGGAAAACCTATAAGGCTAGCTGGAGATTCCTCAACAAACTTGGCAAGCCAGAAGGGAGTGGCACGATATATTCAGAGTGCTGAGTGATAAGAATCTGCAGCCAAGAATATCCAGCAAGGCTATCATTCAGAATATGAGGAGAGATAAAGAGTTTCCAGACAAAAACTAAAAGAGTTCATGACCACTAAACCAGCCCTGCAAGAAATATTAAAGGGAACTCTTGAGTGCAAAGGAGAGACCAAAAATGACAAAGACAAGAAAGGATCAGAGGAAATCTCCAGAAACAATGACAAAACAAGTCAAGTTCTGAATTTTGAAAAGTAATTTAAAACTTGTTAGTTTTTAGTTTTTATCATTCTTTTGATATAACTTTGTTCTTGTCTCTGGCAAATTCACCTTAATTATATTTGAATCATTAATGTAAATGGCTAGAATAGCCAGTGGTTTTCAAATTTCTACAGCATTAGCAGACATCAGTGAATCATTACAAATGAAAAATATGTTAATATTTATAAGGGACAACTCAGTTTGTGAGTTACTGATTGCAGAAAATTGTGCTTTATTCATTATCATTTGTGGTATAGAGCAAAGAAAGCTAGACTTGAGATTAGATGACCTGGATATTTACCTTGGTTCTCACATATCCAGCTACATGATTTTGGGTTAGCCAAGATTGTGCTATTATTTCCTTTGTAAAAATATGGATAGTGGTGCCTATGTTCCAGTTATCTTTTGGTTTATAGCAACACTGCCCACACGATGGTTTGTGTTGAAACAACAGTCACCATATAATCTGTTCTTGAAACTTGAGCATGCTTTGTGTAGACAGCTCATCTCTCACTACATGTGGCTTCAGCTGAGATGGCTCAAGGCTGGAGATGACTTAAGGGCTGGGGGCCAAAATCATCTGAAGCCTCCTCACTTACTCTCATATCTGGCACTTGATCTTGATTCTCCCCCTGGGGTCTTAGTCGGAACACCTGCAGGTGTCCTATCCGTTTGGCCACATGGATTCCTCACAGTGCCGTGGCTTGATTGAAAGCAAACATCTTAAAAGCACAGAAAAAAAAAATATGCTGTTTTAATTACCTTGTCTGAAAAGTCACATAGCATCACTTCAGCCTTATTCACCAAATTATTATGAGGATCAAACACAAATATTGTCTGGGAAAGTGGCTAGTGGTGTGAATTACTCAGTATGATTTATTTGTTATTCCTTCATAATCACCTTAGACAATGATTAGCATTGTGCGGAATATTTAAAACATGTTACAGTATGGCCCCCAAATCTGAAAATCATTATTTTTCCACCTAGTTATAAGACTTTTAATGGGCAGGAAAATTTGGGGAAAAATAGGTATAAATATTATTATATGTTATATAATGGTTTCAATTTTCCTAGTTTAAATAGATTGGAATAATGATAACATGCACACAGACCTTTCATGGATAGTATAAGCCCTTGATATGCCATTCTTTATCTGTTAACCAGAAATTTCTCTTTAGTCTCTCTAAATGTATTGCCCTACTAATTCCCTTTTTCAGAGGCTTTATCTATACCTCGCCATATGAGTAGATTGTGATAATACAATCACAATACATTGTAATAATGTACCTGTCTATATAATAAATATTTATTATTCTGTCATCGAGTACAAATTCCTAATAGAGGCAATCAATATTAGTAGAAAGGAGAAAAAATTTGAATTAATTTTTAGGCCTGTACCCATATTAAAAATTAATTTTATCTGGAACTGTAGATCTCAGTCAAGTTCTAAATCTGTGTTTTATTTCTTGAAGGGTTTAACTTCTTAGTAGTTACAGACTTCTCTCACACCCACTCACACTGTTACTTCACTGACATAATGTAGTACGGACCATATGAAGCTGCTCCCTCCTACGTATAAACTCCCTGCGGTGCCAGTTTTAATGACACGCATGTGTATCTCTCTACACTCCCACTCAGACACACAGACGCACACTTATATATTTGACTCCCATGGAATAAATTACCAATCCCTATAGTAAGTAAATTCTTCAACTCTCTGGGACTTCAATATATAAACCATAATCGGGCCAGAGAAAAAGGGGGAAAGGGACCTCTGATTCCACTTTGTCTCTTCACTCTTCTCTCTAATAAACAGTCCCGTGGGTGTTATGTGTCCATGAATCAACATGAGCATGCAGTCCACGTGAGGCAATCAAAAAGCCTTTTCTCTATCACAAGAGACTGTTTCCCAAGGATATAGTATATGCTGTTGCTATAAATCTGTCTAACCTTTTAAATTCTTCCTCCTGGAATCAGCAAGTTGATGGCCGGAGTTGAGAACATGTGAATATAATTTTTTCTATGTTCCCAGCTAATGGGAAAATTCTCTTGTCTAGGAATCAGCCAAGAGAACTCAGGGGATGCTTTTCACCATTGTCACTGATGACAACCTCCTTATCAAAAACAATAAACTTTATTATATTGTTTGTATTCTGAGTACTATTCAGTTTTATGAAAATAATTTTCCGGGATCTAGAAGCTCCTCATGTATTGAGAATTTGTGTATTTTTGATCTCTCAGATAAAGACTTCCCATGTGGAAAATGTGAAGTGAGGATGGGAACCTCATCCACTTACAGAGCTAGGTGTACCTAGACGTTTAGGGAGAGGAATTTTGGCAATGTCAGATCTTATGTAAAGGAGATGATGAAGTAAAAATATTTTCATTTAGAACCAGTTCTCAAAGTAAACTGCAGATGGCACCTGTATCCCTTAGAAAATGTTTGCACCATGCATTTAAGCAGAGCCTTAATCCTCGCCTCACTATTTTATTTCTTAGTCTATTTTCTATGGAAGAAAAGTAGTATGCTTCAATTATTTTGCTTTGCTTCATAAATGGTGTGTTTTTTCTTGATAAAATGAGACATATATATATATTATTTTGCTTTGCTTCATAAATGGTGTGTTTTTTCTTGATAAAATGAGATATATATATATATATATATATATATATATTCTTCAATGAGCCCAATGAACAAAATGGCATGCAAATCTAGTTAATATTATTTAATGTAATATTATTATAAATTACACAGTCAGGCCTACTTATTTATTCACTATTACTAATGGGATATGTGGTAAACCTTTGCCTTTTTAAAAAAGTAATTTATGATTTGTATTCCTTTATACATATGTATTTATTTTTCTAGCTTTATTGAAGTATACATGAGAAATAAAATTTGTGTGTATTTAAGTTGAGCAATGTGATGAATTTGGTTTAAGATTTTATTTTATTTTATTTTATTTATTTTATATTTTTAAAAAGATTTTATTTATTTATTTGACAGAGAGAGAGCACAAGCAGGCAGACAGGCAGGCAGAGGGAGAGGGAGAAGCAGGGAGCCTGACATGGGGCTGCTTCCAGGACCCTGTGGGATCATGACCTGAACCAAAGGCAGATACTTAACCAACTGAGCCACTCAGGTGTTCCTAAAGTTTTTATTTTAATTCCAGTTAGTTAATTTGCAGTAGTACAGTACAGTGATTTAGCAGTTCCATATGTCACCCTGTGCACATCCCCACAAGCACACGTGATGTTTTGGTATATGTGTGAAATGATTACCACAATCAAGCTAATTAACACATCCATCGCTTAACACCATTATTAATTTTTGCGTGTGGTGAGACCTCTTATGATCTACCCACTTAGAAAATTTCAAGTGTACAGTCTGGTATTGTTAGCTATAATCATCATGCTGTACCTTAGTTTCCAGAAGGATTTATAACTGAGAGTTTGTACGCTTTGACTGATGTCTACGAACTGTCCCCACTTCCCAGCCCCTGGCATTTACCATTCTACTCTCTGTTACTATGAGATTTTTAAGATTCTACATATAAGTGAAATGATGTAGTATTTGTCTTTCTGCATCTGGTTTATTTCACTTCCCGTAATGTCCTACACTGTGTACACACACACACACACATACACACACACACCCCTCACATTTTCTGCATCTGTTTATTTGTAGATGGACAGTTAGATTGCTTCTGTATCTCAGCTTTTGCAAATAATGCTGCAGTGAACATGAAGGTCTCTTTGAGATATTTGTTTCCTTTCCTTAGGCTGTATACCTAGAAGTGGGATTGCTAGATCATTCAACAGTTGTTTTTAATTTTTTGAGGAGCCTGCATATCTTTTTCCACAGTGGCTGCACCAACTTACATTCCCCTCAACAATGTCGTTTCAACTACACTCTTACCAACACTTGTTATCACTTGTGTTTTTGGTAATGACCATTCTAAAATAATGAGGTAATATCTCACTGAAGTTTGGGTTTGCTTTTCCCTGATGATTACTAATGTTAAGCATCTATTCATATACTTGGCCTTTTGTATGTCTTCCTGGAAAACTGTTTACCTTATTCATTCCTTAATTTTTGTTTGTTTGGGGGTGTTTTTGGTTTTGATTTTTGCTATTGAGTTGTGTGGGTTCCTTATATATTTTGGCTTCCTTATCAGATATATGGTTTCCAAATATTTTCTATAGGTTGCCTTTTCATTTTGTTGTTTCTTTTCCTGTGCAGAAGCATTTTAGTTTGATTTATTTCTGCTTATTTTTGCTTTTGCTGCCTCTGCTTTTGGTGTTGAGTCCAAAAGAATATTGCCAATACCAATATCCAGGAGCTTTTTCCTTAAGTTTTCTTTGAGGACTTTTACAGTTTCAGTCTTATATTTAATCCATTTCAAGCCACTTTTTGTGCACTTTTGCAATTGGTTTTTATTGTATAGTGTCTTTTATGTTTGAGTAATACCCTACTTAAGGAGATGGAGTCTGTTTTTCTGCATAGACTACAAAATTGTTAGTAAGTCTCAACTTGAGTCTCCCTTGTGGTTAAGGTGCAGGCACTTGACATAGGAACAGCTCTTGAGATGTAGCCACCTAGCCTTTTTAGCAAAAGCTAATGCCCCAAGAAAAAGAGAGCACCTATCCTGGTGAGGAGGAAGCCTGTGGTAGTAGCTACATCTTGATCCAAGAGGCAGCAGTGGTTTCCAGGGAAAATATCGCCATGTCTGGAGTTGGTGGTATTGAGGTCATGCTGTGATGCCCGTACCTAAATGGTGGCTGCAATGAAATACTGATGGGAAGATTGCTATGGCATCATCTTTGGTATTTCTTGCTGTGCAGGTTCCCCATTTGCTTCTCTGGATCTTCCCAGAGTTTCCTCAAAAAGATTCTTTGAGCTAATAATATCCTTTACTACTTTACTTATATTGGCTAATTCGAAATATTTACTCATTAGACACATATTTGATACCAAGAAAGTGGACAGGCAACAGGCAGTGGGGTCTTCATAGGATCAGCTCTGTGGCATGAGAGCAAATCCTTTGTTCCTGGCTGGATCATCTCAGAGTCTTGGTCTCTGATCATTTTGGATATTTCTGAGTTTCATAGTATTTTAAAAATTCATCTCTTTTCTAATTAAATTAACTATATATGGCTTGGCTATTTGCTGAAAGATGCTAAAAATGCTAAGGATATAATTGTTAATACTTGAGAGTAGAGTCACAAAATGACAAATATGTTGCTGATTAAAAACATATTTAAAACTTTTTTATTATTTATAGTTTGATACTAACTACAGTTTAGACTAATAGAAAAATTAATATTTAGATGTTATTATAAGTTAATTTGTTTTTGTCTGGCAAAAACAAATATTGATAGAACTTTAAGAAAGTACTTGTTATTTTACAATAAAATTTCGCACAGTTCAAAAGTGATTACTTTTATCCCCAAATATTAGTGTTTCAGGAATTTTCATCCCTGAAAAATATTTTGGCTAAATTTTTGTCTATATATATATGTCCAAGTTTTATGTTCAATTATTGTGGGATCATCATAACTATCAAAGGATTGTATAGAAATATAATAATACCTTTCCAGAAAAATCATTTTGGTTTACACTTTATCTTTTAGTTCTTCAAATTTTATATATTTCAGCAATGAGATCTTTAAAAGTTTATATCATCATATTAAAAATACTACATTTTGGCTGAACTTTATCTTACTATTTTTTAAATATGCAATATTCTTTATAGAGTAAAATAAGTTTTTTTCTTTGCCTTAATAGTTCAAATGATCTGATGATAATTTAAATTTCAATTATAAATTTAACTGCATAGTTAGTAATTTTGGAAATTCCTCTAAAATATAGAATAAATTGATTAGGCCAGAAATTAAGAATTTAAAGAGTGCCCTCTGCTGCATAAATTTAAGTGTGCAGGGTCCTTATGTCCTCAATGTTTGCTTGCATAGAGTCAACTAAAAATATTTTAGTTGTATAAATTTGCTAAAAATATCCAAGCATCGCTATATCATTAAATACATGTTTATGAATTGCCTTTCCTTTCACTTCTTAGACTAAATTATACCATCTTATGTAATAAAAACACATAATTTTATTTCAGTAAACTAATAAATATTAGTTATTATATTTAAGATGCATACATGAAGAGATAAATAATACTATATTATAAATATTACTAATATGTCTTAAATAAGGCATAAGAATCTATTTCCTTATAACACATTTGGGCAAAATTATATTATTTTTATTTTATGAACTGGTTTTGACTAATTCTAGGTCTAGGTGTAATCTAGATATAATTCTATCTTTAGAATATTTCTATGTTTCTGTATAATTAAGATTAAAAGCTTAATTAATATATAGTTTGCAGTACTCTTCTTGAACCTCTTATAAAATTCTGAAAGAATATTTACCCCAATACTTTTTATGACATTTTTAAGAATCAACATTTATTCTACAATAATAATAAATCATTTTTACTGTAATGTGAGCCTTTTTGCTAACATTATCATTTGATCTTTTAAACTGCAATGTTAAGAACTGATGGTGATTTCTGAACATGTATGATCCTAAATTTTAAAGTGTAGACTTTTCTCAATTTTTCAAGTAAATTTTATATTATTCTACTAATAAATTTTGAGATAATTTATCAATGTATGCTTATTACACAAATGTAGTTAATTAGTATCCTTTAATAAAATCACTTTATTTACTATATTCCTTTTCCTTTTTAAAATTTTCAATCCCTGACAAAAATAGAGATTCCCATGTTCTACTCATGCAACTCTAGTAAATTAAGAGTACAGTGATTCTTAAACATTCCAGTGAAGTTACAAATTTAGTGAAATTTTCTTATTTTTGCAACTGAAATTACAAGTCTAAGTCAATACTCAATTTCTCTTAAATATTCAAATATGACTTATCATTTGAAAACCTTAAAATTATCCAAATGCCAAATATATAACATATTTTAATGTACAGTGATTTTTTTCATGTTCTGTTTAAGTGTGACACCAAACATTAGTATTTGGCAGTTTGTTCATTATTTCTATACTTAATCTCATTCTTGAAATCCTAACCATAGTCACTAAGATAAAAATAATATCTTGGAAAGTAACTTGGATGTCATTAACTGGCTGGGTCTGCTTATCTATAAGGATTTTGGGCTGAAGTTGTTATCTGGAGCTGTAGACATTCATAGACAGTGTTCATAGGACCTAGACTTTCATATCAAGCCCTTTTGTTTGTTAATTTTAATGTATTTGCTGTTAATAGGAGATTCAAAATTATAGTCTAATAAATGGTGTCGGTGTTTTTGCAACCTGAGTCTTCTGAGGTTAAAACTTAGCTAATGCTCACATTCTCAAAGGTTCATGCAAATATAATTATATAACTTTTTAATAAGCTACTTATCCACTGATTGGATTAAACTAATATATTTATGACCTAATTCTATTTTGAATTATTTTCACAGTATTGCTATGGAAGATTCATATTTCTCATAAATATGTAAACTTCATTCAATTTTGATTCTGGATGCATCTTCTAGGTCTATGAACATGTTTCTAAGAAACTTCTACTGATATTATCACTGAAATAGACCCAAGTGTGTATACTGGTTAATTACAATAAGGTTGTAACTAACAACCACAAAATCTCAGTGGTATACAACAATCAGACTTTATTCAGCTGGAGTCTGTGAGCCAACTAAAGGCTGCTTGATCCAGACGAGGCTCTGCAGGGGAGGCTGGTTATGATCCCTGTCTCTCATACTCCCACTGGGAGCAGTGAGTCCACATTGCTATGTACTTCCCATTGCTGTGGCCAAAATACAAGAAGGTAAAACCAGTTGCATAAACATTTTGAAGGCTCAGCCACATGGTGCCCACTAGCATTCCATTGATGGTGTCAGGCACATTTTCCATTTTCCAAATCACTGCAAGTGATGATTTCATCATGTCTTTCACCACCAAATAACACATATCACCATTTTTTTTTCCAGCTGCTTATGCTTTATCACCATTTTTCCTCTAGCATCCCCCTTTTAAGTATCATTTTCTATATCAGTTATATTTGCTGCAGAAAAAAATACAATAAAACAACCTGAGCGTGCACACACACACACACACACACACACACACACCATAAAATTCAGTGGCCTAAAACAATTATTTATTTTGCCCATATGGACAAAAAAGGTGGGCCAGCTGGGTTTGTCTCCATGGTAAGGTTGGGCTCAGATCTGCTTTATGTTTTTATTTGGGGACAGCAATTCCTCGGGGAAACTCTTTTCACAGTGATGGCTGAGACATGAGACAAGAAGCCCAACCACACAGATTCTTTTCAAACATCTGGGTCTGTCATATCTGCTAATATCCTATTGTCAAAACCTAGAAGCAAGGATTGAATAAAGCAACTCTGTCCGTGGAAGTAGAAAAAACACTACATTTTTTAACAGTAATCTGATGCACCACACAGATGAAGATTGGCCATCTGCAAAGGTCAATATATGCTAATTACAACCAGAAGTAAACAATTATTTTCAGTGAATCACTCTGATAGACATATGGGCATACAAAAAAAATCAATAATTGAAGATATTAAAAGACCAGATTTCAATTCTAATTCTGTCATTTGTTGTAGAAATGGATAAATTAATCCAATTATTTAAAATAAAGATCCAAGTGAAATTTTTTCATTAAAACAAAATTGCAAATATTTTTAAAAAGTATTTTTATATCTCCAGTAAATGATTTCTTAAATTCTTATGTGGACTCCTTAGCATTCTCTTTCATATCAAAGGATGATTTCTTTATTTATATATAGTCACAATATGAAGTTGATAAAAGCCATGTTAAAATTAGAAATATATATATATATCCTCCTAAATAAGGAAACAATATGAATAAGAGAATGAGAGAAAGGCATGAATAATAGAGGAGAAAGCTGGCAGAAACTCAAATACTTTGATAATGGCAAAGGAAAATTAAAAATGCTTAACTTACTCTAATACTAATTAACAGAATAAAAAACTAAACCAAGTTTTACTCATCATTTATAATTTTTTAGCTAGAAAAGTTTTTTTTTGTGATTATAATGGTCATATACGAGTATAAAGATAAGGAAAATAGGTAATCAAAAATTGGGGATCCCTGGGTGGCGCAGCGGTTTGGCGCCTGCCTTTGGCCCAGGGCGCGATCCTGGAGACCTGGGATCGAATCCCACATCGGGCTCCCGGTGCATGGAGCCTGCTTCTCCCTCTGCCTATGTCTCTGCCTCTCTCTCTTTCTCTCTCTGTGACTATCATAAATAAATAAAAATCTAAAAAAAAAAAAAATCAAAAATTGAATGTGTTCCTAAAATTATTTTTAAATTGTAAGACTCTTTTGCTCTTAATTCTTTATTTAGAATGCGTTCATCTTTGGAAAAAGAAATAGAACGACTGGAGTCAGCTTTGTCTGTGTGGAAATGGAAGTATGAAGAACTGAAAGAATCAAAGCCAAAAAATCTGAAAGAGGTATGAAGGCATACAATGTAGAGGAAGAAATGAAACTGACAGTTTTCTCTGTTCAGATATGTAACCTCATGGGCAGAAAGCTCTATAAACAAGAGGAAAGGTTAAAAAAATTGAATTTCCTCCATCAGAGGGATATTTTAGCTGACATGTCCATGTGAACTTAGTCAAACTCAACTCATAAGAAATCTTGTTCTAAATAATGTATGTTTTTAATGAACGTGACACAATTAACTTTCTATGTCAGGCTCATGTGAGGGGACTGCTAAAGAGTCATTATATCCTAGCACTTATAATAAACAATTTTACTTTACTCGTTTAGGTAGCAGTCTGAAAATATCAATATATCTCAAGTGCACCTAAGTTCTTTTAATATTGACTGTATGGCTATTCAGGATCAGCTACTTGCCTTTATACTTTCCCTTTGCATTTTCATCAATAAAATGCTGTCACGAACCTTTCCCATTTCAATGATTTATTAATATTCATTGTTTAAACAATATTAATTGTACGTTTTGTGTGCACCAAAGCATTGTTCCAGGTAAGCATGTGGGATAGAATAATGAGCAAAGAAAAGAAAAATCCTAACAAAATAATAAGCCAAAAGCTTCAAATGAGTCAACATTTAGTTGGGGTGTATATATATGTATGTGTATTTATATGTGTATTACATTAATTATATACTATATGTTATACATTATATCTGTACATATACACACACACAGACACACACACATGCCTACAGATCATATGTACCTTGACCAGCTGTCTAAAGAAGGTAAGTAATCAGTTATGTAACTGTGCTTTAATCAAAAACACTATTACGTCCATTTAAAAAAAAAATTGGTAAGTAATACATCTCTTTGTTTATGAAATCCACATTAATGATGCTTCAGGTTTGTTTCCAGCAGGTGGTAAAGTTTAGAGTCATTAACTTTTTAAAAAATATTTTATTTATTTATTCATGAGAGACACAGAAAGAGAGGCAGAGACACAGGCAGAGGGAGAAGCAGGCTCCCTGATGAGGGAAGGGGGCCTGATGTGGGACTCGATTCCAGGACCCCAAGATCACCACTTGGGCCAAAAGCAGATGCTCAGCCACTGAGCCACCCAGGTGCCCTAGAGTCATTAACTTAAGTTTGCTGAAATCCCATGAGGAACCTTGTTTGAAGCATATGCCTGACTTCTGAGTCATATGCAAGCATTCTGATGTCGAGTGTCGTAATTATCATGCACTGGTTCAGAAATAGTCAGATGTTAACACATTGGACCACTGAGATTTAAAAGGAGGGAGAGCTTTTCCTAATATTTTAGAGCAAATATTTCCTGCTTAAAAATCATTTATTAACAAAAGGCAATTTCAGAGAGAGCTACAGACTGTTTGAGAATATTTCTCAATGAGGGGTAAGTTAAATAATTAAGGCTTTGCTACATAAAGTTTACCTCTTCTTTATATGTTCATGTTAGATTGTCAGAGTTGTTTTGTTTCTAGCTCAAACTTTAGGTTTATATATATATATATATATATATATATATATCATATATAAATCATATATATAAATATGTACATCACATATATAAATCATATATATAATATACACACACACAATGTATGTGTGTGTACACATACACATACATTTATATATGGATCCTAGTATTTATATTCCCAGGTACCTAACTGAACATGATGTCTCTGAGTCTGACCAAAGACAGTAAATTAATGTTATACAGGGAAAATAGTTCACAACACAAAAATATTATGTTTAGAGTTTCTATGTATTTGCCCTTATAATACAGTGGTCTCTAAATTTGATTGAGAAAGATAATATTGAAGGTAGAATGGGTTTTAAATTGAATTTTAAAAGAAATGTGCAGTTACTATCTCTTGCCACTAGTGGACAGTGCAGACCTGATAAAGTTCGTTTTTTAAGGCTTTTTTTTCAAGTAATTTAACATTTGTATAGTAACTGGTTTGGAAAAAAGTCGTAATGTTGAGTTGGTTTACAAAGGGATATGTATATTTTAAGATGTTTAATGTTTTATATTCAAAGATGATATTTTGGACGTTAAGTCGGAACATGTCTACTTTAACAAAGCTTTATAGATGAGAAAAGATAAAACCAATGTAGCATTTTACAGTGTAAAATGGGTCTACAATTTGAAACCCATACAGAAATATGTATTAGTACAAATCTGATCCTTTTACTAGATAAAATTATAGGGTGTTTGGAACAGGAAAACCTCAACATTGTTGTGAGATTTGTTCAACTATTTAAACTTTGAGTGCAAGTTTCAGTTCAGTGAACTACAAATTTGAACACTGAGTGGAAGTGACAATGAATAAAAAAAGTTTACTGTAGATGATGGAAAGTTAATTTTATAGAAATAAAGAAAAAACATTGAATTATTTATATGAGATTATTTTTTAATAGCTCTCTCCACTCCCTAGAAATGGAATTTGTGATATTCTTTAAAGCTTTTATGAAGAGATGTGGTATGAACATATGTTTAAATTATCTTATAAAATATTGTGGAATATTTGAAAGTATTTAAAAACTGAATAAACAAAAACACTGTCATATGCAATTTTTGTATGTACTTTGTCTAATTGCTTTATAATAGATTAGAACAAGAAGAATTTTTTGGTACATTTAGAAATGGGATTGTAGAGTATAAGTGTAAAATATTGAAAGTTTCTATTCAGTTGATTGACAATCCGGAAACATGTCATGATGCAGCCTTTGGAGCTTCATATGAATTCTCTCTTCTTACTCCATTCTTCAAAAATTATGATAAATGACCTTCACTTTCACTGTAGCTCTTCATCTATAAAAAAATTTTGAACACAAGTGTAATTCTGTTTTAGATGCCTGAAACTGTTACAAGCAAATACATGCCTGGCTAGGAACTGGTGATAGAAAGATTGGCAATTTTTGGAGTTGGAAACAGATGTGCTTAATAGACCAAGGTTTTTAAAAATGTATTTGAAAATCTGGCATCTGTAGAGAGAAATCATTCTTAAATCACTGACATTTAGAGAAGAGTAAATATAAGAATGCAATTGTAAAATCTAATAAGTATTTAAAATGCAACCAAGACAATGAGTGGTAGAGATGATTATGTTCCAAATGCTACTCCCATGCTGAATTTAATACTTATTCAGCTTTTCCTTTGCACATCTGTAAGTATTGATTTGGAATTACATCATGAATTCCAATTTTTTTAAATGGTCATTTTCATGAAATCTTATCATTTAGAGAATCAAATATTCATGGAAGTAATATTGATTACAAATAATTATGCTACTTTTGCTTTAACAATAAATGACTGATTCTCTCCTTAATGAAAGATATCTTACCATATGTGTAGAATACTGCTAACATTTTAAAACTGGTCTCAAACTGAAAAATTAAATGTAACTTTAAAAATGTAATCTGTCTTTGAAAATTTTGTGCTTTCACCAGTATATTCTATAGGATTTTATCAAGGAATTTGATAAACAATGATAATAACAATGTTTCCAGTAGTTTATAATTTACAATGTTGTTTTATAAAGATTTATATTAAATACTGATAGAGATAGGCTTTGTGGGACTGTATATGACACTAAGAGCTGCCATTAAAGTATAATCTCAAATATCTCAAAACACCTTTCTGATTTGAGGGTAATAGAAGGTTAGAATTAGCATTATATGTAGCTAAAATTCTACACTAGTACTTTTATTTTTTTTCAGAAATAAGATTTTTTTTCTTTCTTTATTTTTTACTGAAGTTTCATCAAAGATACCTTCACTTTTTAAAAGATTATGTCAGCTGACACAGGTTGCTTCCCTCTCTTGGCAATTGTAAATAACGCAATAGATGCAAGGGTGTATATACCTTTGTGGATTAGTATTTCATTTTTTTGGGTAAATACCATCAGTGTAATTGTTGTATACACAGTATTTTTATCTTTAATTTTTTGGGGAACCTCCGTACTTTTTTCCACAGTGGCTGTACCAAATTACATTCCTTGGTGCACGAAGGTTCCTTTTTCTCCACATCCTTGCCAACACTTGTTTTTTATTTTAGCCATTCTGACAGGTGTGAGGTGATAACTCATTGTGGTTTTGATTTGCATTTCCCGGATAATGAGTGGTATTGAGCCTCATTTCCTGTGTCTTTTGGCCATCTGTATGTCTTCTTTGTAGAAATATCTGTTCATGTCTTCTGACCATTTTTAATTGGATTATTCGTTTTTGGGTGTTGACTTGTATGAGTTCTTTATTTTTGATAGTAACGCTTTCTCAGATATGTCATTCACAGATATCTTCTCCCTTTCAATAGGTTGTCTTTTAGTTTTGTTGACTATTTCCTTTGCTGTGCAGAAACTTTTTTTTTACTGTGATATAGTCCCAATAGTTTATTTTTGCTTTTCTTTCCTTGCCATTATGGGAACTGTTCTGCATACATAAGGAAAGGGTCCTCGAAGATACTTACTTGAAATAGGTGTATGGTGAAGTGTTAGTACAGCTGCGAGTGCAAAACTTCTTCAAAAACTGTCATTTTGCTATTTTGTGGCTTAAATTACTCCATAGAAATGATAAAAATTCTTAATGTCTTCTCAGTTCTAACCCTAAATGGTAGCTCCTACCACTACGTTCCCTCTCTATTGCTTTCCTCATCATAACCTTCAGATCTCCTACTTTGCCCCCTCCTGTCGTCTCTTATCCATCACTGTTGACTTTTTATTTTTCCATCCAGCAACTAGCGTGATATTTTTAAAAACATAAATTGGATCATATTACACCCTTGCTTCAAATTCTTCAGTGAATTCCCTTGTACTTAAAGTATGCGTCCCTCCAAGTAATCGGAAGTCTAAGGAAATCTGAATCCACCTGGTTAAACCACCAGATGTTGACAATTCAAAGGATGTCTTCTGATAATGATACCACTCTTTTCAACCCTAGCTGCTTTAACAAGCAGTGTCCCGAATTTCAGCAGGTAGGACCCAATGAATGATTATTTTTGACTCACATATACTCCCTTTGGAGGGTAGCCTTCTCCTTCTATACAGTGACTCTCTGTCCCCTGGGCTCTCAGAGGTCATGCAACTGAATACTCTGCATCCAAGCAAGATTAGAAAAAAGAGAATGGGAATCATATGGAGATGCTTTGTGCTCTAGGCTTGGGTCTGGTGTACCTTATAACCCACAGGCAAGTACTCATTTGCATAGTGATACCTAATTGTAAGGAATGTTAGGAAATGTCTTCAAGCTATATACTTAAAAAAAAAAAAAGACAAAGTGAATTTTGTAACCATCAAACCAGTTCCTAATGCAGGAAACAATATATTACATAATTAGTAACATTTACTGATTAATATGTTATCTTATTGATAAATATAAATATATATGTATACACACACATATAGTTAAAGACTTATTTATTTGAGAAAGAGAGAGAGTGCATGTGAGACAGAACACAAGTGGGAGGAAGGGTAGGGGGAGAGGGAGAAGCAGATTGCCCACTGAGTAGGGAGCCCAAGAGACATGGAGCTCCATTCCAGGACTGTGGAATCAGGACCTGAGCCAAAGGCAGATGCTTACCCAACTGAGCTATCTAGGTGCTCCTATTAATAAATATATTAATTAATGTATTACCTTCATTATTACTGATAAGACTTATATTTAAGGGAAAGTGAGCTTCCTAATCCTAAAATCCATATTAAAGAGCTTGACTTACATCCCCACAAATGGGCTAAACAGGTTGAGACCTGTTTTTCATGTGAGTCCCTTTCACTTTTCATCTTTTGTGTTTGAGAAAGATTATGCAAGGTGTGCTTCTTGCAGATCTCTTTTACCCTAAAAATGGGAGGGAAGGAGTAGAGCTCTAGGTGCCTGATTTCTCATTTAAACTCACCAGTGAGATAACTCCTCCTCCTCCTCCTTCTCCTGGGAAAGAAGAAGTAACAGATGGAGGGACACCTGAATTTGTAGGCAAATAGTTGACCATCCAGAGGAATGCATACTTTAAGTAGAGAGAAAAAAGCTCCCCTCCCTTTACTATTTACTGTCATCTACATGATTTCACTTCTTCTTCTCCTTCTCCCTCTTCCTCTCTTCTTCCTTCTTCTTCTTCTTCCTCTTCTTCTTCTTCTTCTTCTTCTTCTTCTTCTTCTTCTTCTTCTTCTTCTTCTTCTTCTTCTTCTTATCAACTGATGATACTTGTTCCTGTGCCAGGTGGAGTGATTGCTCCTGACTACCAGGGGAATTTGGATTGGTGCTACACCATGGAACTGAGGAAGAGTATATCAGGAGTGTAGGAAATCCCTTAAGGAGTCAGCATTACCATGTTCTGTGATTACGGTTGATGGAAAACTGTAACAATTCAATGCAGGCAGGATTAATAAAGGCCCTGTGCCTTTGGGAATGAAGGTTTGGGTCATCCCATCAGGTAAAGAACCATGACCATCTAGGTGCTTGCTGAAGACAAAGGGAATACAGAATGAATGGTTGAAGAAAGTAGCTACAACCAGATGACCAGTTATAGAAATGAAGTCATCAGTAGTTTTTCCTTATTTTGCTATGAATATGTCTTTCTCCCTATTCTTCTGTCTGCCAGCAGCAGAAACCAACACTGTGCCCTATCTCTTTATATATTTGTTTTCTTTCCTCTCTGATTCCCTATCATTAACATAAGATGTATTACTTTTATATCAGTATTTAAGAATTATTAATTTTATTTCAGAGTTTAAATTATGGGATATCAGAAGAGTAAACATTACTCAGGGACTTCCCTTCCTCTTTTGGAGAAGGGATTAGTGCATTTTCAGTTCTATACAGAGATGTATCATGTTAGATGGATTGTTTTGGTCTTTATGTGAAGATTAAGTGTAGTTTTAAGAGATACATATGGATGCTGTGTTGATGAAGGTCAGATTTGTGATGGTTAATTCTTTTTCTTTAAGATTTTATTTATTAAAAAAAAATTTTATTTATTTATTCATGGGGGGGTTGGGGACACAAGCAGAGGGAGAAGCAGGCTCCATGCAGGGAGCCTGACGTGGGACTCCATCCTGAGACTCCAGGATCATGCCCTGGGCTGAAGGCAGGCGCTACCTGCTGAGCCACCCAGGTGTCCCATGTGATGATTAATTCTATGTGTCAACTCAACTGGGCTAAGGGGTGCTCAGATCTCTGGTAAATATTTCTGGTGTGTCTTTGAGAATGTCTTTGGGGGACACCTGGGTGGCTTAGTTGGTTAAGCATCTACCTTCAGTTCAGGTCATGGTCCCAGGGTCCTGAGATCGAGCCCTGCATTGGGACCCTGCTCAGTGGGTGTGTAGGGGGGTTTGCTTCTCCCTTGCCCTCTGAGCCTCCTCCCTGCTTATATTCTCTCTCTCTCTCTCTCAAATAAATAAATAAAATCTTTAAAAAGAGAGTGTGTGTATATTTGGCAGAGATTAACAGTTGAATGGTATACTGAGTAAAGAAGATCTTCCTCCCCAATGCAGGCAGGCCAATCTGCTGAGGGTTTGAATAGAACATAAAGGCAGAGGAAGGGGTAAAATTGCTTCTTGCTTGAACTGGGACATTCATTTCCTCCTGTCCCAAACAGCCAACACTGGGCTTTCAGACTTGGACTGGGAATTATACCTTTGGCTCCCAATTCTCAAGTCTTTGGGCTTGGACTAGAATTTACTCCACTGACTCCTGGTTCTCCAGCATGCAGACTGCAGATCCTGGGACCTCTTGGCCTCCATAACCACATGAGCCAATTCCTATAATAAACCTCTCTCTCTCTCATCTATATATGTGCACGTGTGTATACATTCATATTTGTATTTATATTTCCTTTTTCTTTTTCTTTGGACAATCTTCACTAGTACCTTTTGCTCCATGCTATTTTCTCTGTCTAGAACAGTCACACAAAATGCTTTCACCTCCTACTGGCCAGTCACTTCTTGCCATTAACTTCAGTTTATATATCACTTTATAAAAAGGAAAGATTTCAGTATAAAAATGCTTCCTTCACTATATTCCTTCAAAGAAATGTGCAAGATTTTAAAAGGCTTTGTCAAAATGTGTAGTTATTTTATGTTTGTTTACTATATGCCTTTCCCTGTGAACTGTCAGCTTCATTATAATATATATCACATCTGCCTTATTCATCTCCCTCTAGCCAGTGATGAATAAATGGTGTTATAATTTGTGGTGATCAGCTTGTTTTGTCTCTAGCTCTATATGCCTATGCCCTGAATGATCACTGTTGTTATCGGGTAAGGAGGGTAGTGGAAATCCTAGACTTCTCTTGTTAGCCTGATGAGGCTACTGCTCTGCATCCCTGAGGATTTTAGAATTTCCAGAGTGCTGGAGTGAACCTTCACCCCTAACATCCTACCCATCATGAAAATCTGTTCAATTTGTTCTTTGCAAGACATAAATTAGCTTATCAGGCCAAAGAGTGAGGCTGATAAAATACCGTATTAGAATTCTGTAAATGTTTAAGAACAGTGAAGCATATGGGACACCAGTTTGCTGATATAAGTGCCTTCAAGACCCTTTTAAACAAACCTAATTAAAAATAATATAAGCACTAAATTACATAAGTCAGAATTAATTGAACTACTAGTGGATAATTTATAGACATTGCCAAGGTAACACCCAGAACACTGTGATGAGTTACTTAACTCGAAGGCTATTATAAGAATTGTGAAAGAAAATTAGGTTATTCAGAACCCACTTTGCTTGTGGATATAAAGATGTAGATAGGTATAGATATACTGACAGTTAAATATAAAAAGAAAAAGGTTGAAATCAGATGTTTCAACATCATTTAAGTAAGCAAAACTATTTTAAAAATTAAAACATAACACAAAGGAATTAGTTGATATCAAATTATAGAAATTACTAGTTTGAGACTAATAATAAAAGTAGGTCAAAAAGAAAAAAAAACAACTAAGTTCTCTTAGTTACATAATGGCTGCACAGAGTGGGGACAGTTGGTCTATGAAACATCTTTATTTTCTATGCCAGTTGACAGGACATTTTCCAGAAATGTATGACTCATAAATCTAAAGATTCTTGTTTTACCTCTTCCTATAAGATAGCTCTATACAAGGATATTCAGTTAAGACCATTCTAGAGATGAGAATGCTCCTTTTACTAAAGAACATTAATATTCTTACCCTTAAGAGCAGTTCATGTTGCAAAGAAGATTGAACAGAGACACCTGCCATCTTTCCTCTTCCCTACATGTATGCCCATTTCACCCCTACCATGTACTGACATCAAACGTATTTGATTATATACAACTGAATGAAAAAACCTGATCTAAAACAAGAGTATATGGTATACCATTTTAAATATGGGGGTGCTCAATCAGTTAAACGTCTGCCTTCAGCTGAGGTTATGATCCCAGGACCCTGGGATCGAGCCCCACATCAGGCTCCCTGCTCAGTGGGGAAGCTGCTTCTCTCTCTCCCTCTGCTGCTCCCCCTGTTTGTGTGTCCTCTGTTTCTCTCTCTCTTTGTCAAATAAATAAAGTCTTTACAAAAATAAAAAATAAAAAATCTGTATGATATAAAATATTGGAATGATGAATTTTAAATTGCCCAATTCTTTTCATATGCATTACATATCATTTTTAAATTTAGAAACATACTTTAAAATTTTTTTCAAATATATAATTTAAGGGTAAGGATTCTAGAGTTAGGAGTTTATGATTTGGGGGGTTTGGAAGATGCATTTTTCTTGGAATTCCAAGTAGTTCTAATAAAATTTTTTGGTTTATTGGTGCATAACTGATATGCAAAAAAATATATTTAATGTATACGTTTTGATGAGTCTGGACATATGCATGTCTGTGATATCATTAGCACAACCAAAGTACTAAACATATCCATCACCTCCTAAAATTATCTTGTATTCTTCGTGTGTATGTGTGTGTCTGTCCATGTGTGTGCCTGTGTATGTCTGTGTTGTGGTAAGAACACTTAATATGATATATATCCTGTTAATGTATTTTAAAGTGCATGATACCATATTAACTGTAAGTACTATACTGCATATCAGATCTCTAGAACTTATTCATCTCATGTAACAGAAACTTGATACCCCTTTAAAAAACAATGCCTTTTTTCCCTCTCCATCTTAACCCCTGACAACTACCATTTTATTATTTGTTTGTATGAGTTTGACCATTTTAGATACCTCATATAAGAGGAATCATGCAATATCTGTCTTTCTGTCACTGACTTATTTCCCTTACCCTGGTTTCCTGTAGGTTCATCTCTGTTGTAGCAAATGGCAGGATTTCCTTCCTTTTAAGGCTAGATGATATTACACCACATGTATATTCCACATTTTCTTTATCAATTCATTTGTAAATATATCTTTGTAAATACATATCTTGGCTATTGTAAATAATGCTGCACTGAACATGAGAATGCAAATATCTCTTAGAGATTCTGATTTCAGTTATTTTGGATATTTTCCCATAAGTAGGATTGCTGGATCACATGATAATATTTTTAATTTTTTGAGGGATCTTTATGCTGTTCTCCATAGTAGAGATTGCCCATATACCTCCTGCCCCCACACATACTAGCTTCCCACCATCAACATCACTTACAAGAATGGTACACTTTTTATCAAGGATGAACATTCATTGACATATGATATTCACCCAAAGTTCATCATTTACCTTAGGGTTCATTCGTGGTGTTGTACATTTATGTGGGTTCAGACAAATGTATAATAATGTATATCGATCATTATGGTATCAGAGTATTTTTACTGTCACTGTCCTAAAAATCTGTGCTCTGTCTGCTTATCCTTCCTTGCTCCCTTAATCCTTGACAACCACTGATCTTTTTAAGTCTTCATAGATTTACCTTTTCCAGAATGTATATAGTTGGAATTATACATTATATAATCTTTTCAGTTTGGCTTCTTCTACCTAGTAATATGCAATTAAGTTTCCTCCATGTCTTTTCACACCCTGATAGCTCATTTCTCTTTAGTGCTGAATAATATTCCATTGTCTGGATGCATCAAAGTTTGTTTATCCGTCAACTTGCCAAAGGACATCTTTGGTTGCAAGTTTTAGCAGTTACGAATAAGTCTGCTATGAGCATCTGTGTGTAGGTTTTTGTGTGGTTTTCAGTTTCTTTTCATTTAATCATTACCTCTGCTGAAATGAGTTCTTGACTTAGATTATTTCATAGATCACTGGCCACCCTCTAGATAGCAGCATCTGAAGGAGGCACAGGCAGGATTGTGTCCAGGGTAGCAGCTCAGAGCATGGCGAGTTACGTGGAAGGAACTCAGGTTGGCTGCTCTGATAAGAAGGGACTGTGCATGTGGTGGAGACTCAGAGCATCACTGACTCCTCTGCAGGGCTGTAGTGCATTCTAATTAGTATCAGTAGTTTTAACGAGAGTTAAGAAATCATAGAGACAGAAGGCTCTGTTAGCTGGTATTTTTACAGGGATCATATGGGAGGACTGAAGAAGCACAGATGACAAACTGGAACAGAGAGTACTCTTTGGGATGCACTTTAGAATGCGCAGTTGTCACATGAGGCAATTTTCCTTTGTAACATAGTTCTGAAATTGTGATAAAAAACAGTGAAAAATGTAATTATATATTCACATTAAAACTTCTTCTAATGTAAGTGAAATGAAGTGCCAGTGGAATCTCATGAGGGTTCTCCCATCTATAATCTGAATCTTATAAAAAAATATAAATAATCATTTAATACTGAATGAATCATTTAGTAATGAATTAGCAGAATCCATGAAGAGGAATTTTTAAATACAAATAGATACATATAGATAATATCTGTATCTATATCTATCTATCTCCAGGTCACTCTTTGGACATTTTGATCTAATTAGATAGGAGTGCTTATCATGTATCTGTATTTTTAGAAGCTCATCATTCTGATAAATACCCAAAATTGAGATCTGCTTCTGTAAAACAACAGATCTCAGGGCAGGATTGGGGGGGACCATTAAGATCCTCAAAACCAATTGTGATCATTCATTTTATGTTGCAGATTAACTTCACTCAGCCAGTGAGTCCCCTGATATTTAGTCAGACATTATTCTGGGTGTGTCTGTGAGGATGTTTTTGGATGACATTAACATTTGAATCAGTAGCTGATTGCTCTTCCTAATGTGAGTGGGCCTTATCTAATCAGCCGAAGGCCTGAATAGAACAAAAAAGGCTGACCCTCCTGCTAGGAAGAGGGAACTCCACCTGCCTGACTGTCTTCCAACTGGGACATCAGTTTTTTTTCTTACTTTTAGACTTGAACTGAAACATCAGCCCTTCCCGGGTCTCAAGCCTCTTGGACTCAGACTCTACCTTACCACGGGCTTATCACGGGCTCTTCTGGTTCTCAGGTCTTTAATTTAACTAGAACTTTCACCACTGGCTCTCCTTGGTTTCTTCAGCATGCCAACTGCAGTATTGGGAATTGTCAGCCTCCATAAATCGTGTGAGCCAATTCCTCATGATAAGTATCTTTAAGGAAAATTAAAATTTAAAAATATTTGGAGGGATCCCTGGGTGGCGCAGCGGTTTAGTGCATGCCTTTGGCCCTGGGCACGATCCTGGAGGCCCGGGATCGAGTCCCACGTCGGGCTCCCGGTGCTGGAGCCTGCTTCTCCCTCTGCCTATGTCTCTGCCTCTCTCTCTCTCTCTCTTTGCGACTGTCATAAATAAATAAAAATTAAAAATAAATAAATAAATAAAAAATAAATAAATAAAAAATAAAAATATTTGGAAAGATTATAATGTATATAAGATAAAATAAGAATGATATATATCTTCTATTTGTCTGTTTCTCTGAAGAACTCTGACTAATGCACCAACCTTATTAAAAAACCCATAGGTTACCCAGATCTACTTGCTGAAGTCCTGGTTTCTTCCCATCTAATGATTTGTTCCTTTTTGGCCAGCTGTATTATTGGCACTGAAAGAGTTACATGTGTTCCTAGTTAGCAACATAAATTGTGAAATGGAATGTATACTTTATTTTACTTATTTTTCATATTGACTGGTAGATTAACTTGAAAGTAATTTCTTTATGTATTATGGAAAAAAAAAACTGTGTTAAAAGAAAGACACTTGTTACTTGGTGATTTAGCGTTTTGAACCACACTACTTTCTGTTCTACAAAGGAGAAGGAGCATGGTTCCTCCTCTGCAAAGGCCACTGTACAAACAAGATGAAGTTTCAGCTCCATGCCCCTGACATGGACCCTTCTAGGACCTTGGCATCCTAGCAAGTTGTAAATATGATCATATATTTTTGTGTAATTTTCAAAAATAAGATAATTAAGACATACTTGTTTAAATCTCTGTATCTGTCCACTCTGAATTTGCCCCTAACATGCTTATCCTCTTCTATGTTGGACATAAAGTAGCTGTGGAAATATTTGGGGTCTTACCAAGTTGAAATTGAACTGAAGTTACATACAGTATGCATATAGAGGGACATATTTTTAGACGTGTTTGTTATATGTTCCTAGTCATTATGGAAGTTCTTTCCTCTCAGAAACAAACTTGATACTTTTAAATGAAAATCATATAAAAGAGGGGCACCTGGGTAATTCAGTGGTCGAGCATCTGCCTTTGGCTCAGTTCATGGTCCTGGGGTCCTGGGATCGAGTCCCACTATCATGCTCCCTGCAGGGAGCCTGCTTCTCCCTCTGCCTGTGTCTCTGCCTCTCTCTGTGTCTCTCATGAATAAGTAAGTAAAAGCTTTAGATTACAAAAAAGAAAATCATATAAAAGATATTCCTAGGATACCAATATTTGTGGGGTACAAGTTTCAAAAAAGGAATATTCCAAAAAGCAGCTAGGCTTGTGTGTTATCCTGTGAGCTTATTTATCTAAGTTCAATTCACAAAAACCTGACCAACTATTCTGGCAGAAAGACAAACCTCTTTATTAAAAATGACATTACACAGTCACTGTCATAATAAAAGCTGATGAAATGTATATAGTCAAAATTCTGGGGAAAATTTTTAGTTTTATTTAATAGTTGTTACTAGACCTTTATATTATTTATCAGGATTTTGTGATATATTATGGTATTTGTCAGATATTCCAAAATCTGTAATGTTGTTTCCTAATTCTAAATAAATATTTACTTTCATTCCTAATTTTGCTTTGTCCCCAATTGTAAAAAAAAATAATCAGCTTCTGTAAAACTTGAATTTCCTCATGTTCCTTTGCTTTCCCTTAACTCAACCTCCCAAACTCCAGGAGATGGCTTTCTTCTGCATAGTGTGATTCCTGGTGTTCCACTCTGTTATTTTAGCACTTATTACAAGTGCCTGCTTGCTTTTTATTTCTTCACCTAGACAATACTCATCTTCCACTACCTGAATCTGACTCAGTGAGAAGTGCTTAATGAGGATGGGGTAAATGTTTTAGGGCAAGGGAAGGAGAGTTGCTGGAGGTTTCTAACTCCTTGCTTTTGGCCTATTTTCCATTGTTCTGGCTTTCTCCACCGCCCCCCCCCCCCCCTCCAACCACCACTACATAGATGACTTTTGCTGATTCTACATATTGCATTGTTTACATAAAAAGACACCAAATCCCAAAGAAGAAAAGTGTATTGTCAGCTATTTGGTCATGGGAAAGATTTGCACAGGTCAGGCTCTTATCTCCAAAGATTTCAAAAATGCCATATGTTAGGGGAGAGGAGAAATGCATTAACAAACCTTAAATTAGTGAAAAATTATATAAGATGGAATGTTTCCAAGAGTGACTTATGTACATAAAAAGTAAACAGCATTGTATGCATTTTAGACTTAAATCCTAGGTTTAATTCAATTTTAATATTGATGGAGAATGAGTTTGGGAAGTATCAAATTCACTTTGAACCACCATCTCAGTGTTAAATAATGAAAGAGACAGAGAAATGAGTGAGTAGGCTTTTTAATTTTTCCTCAGATAGGGATGCCATGAGACAAATTAAGAGGTGAAAACTTATTTTGTGCTTCAGGTCATTTCATTAGGAATGCTCCTAACAGATGCTCTTTGAGATTTAAAATTAAAGTAGAAGGCATAATTGCTATAATTCTTTCGACGAAGTAATCTTTGCTCTTTACATATTTTAACAGCTTTATTGAGATATAATTCACATACTGTACAACTCGTCCATTTAAAGAGCACAGTTCAGTAGCAGTGTATTTACAGAGTTGTACAACCATCACCACAATCAACATTAAAACATTTCATCAGTCCAAAAAGAAACGTCATACCCATTAGAATTGCCCTCCAACCACCATAGCTTTAAGTGATCACTAATCCAATTGAATAGATTTGCCGATTCTGGACATTTCATATAAATGGAATTTTGACTGGATTCTCCACTTTATGTTGTTTTTTGAATACAGTTTCTGTAATCTGCTATCTCAGCCACTCTTCCTGCCATAACTCAATAAAGACATAAACATTATGCTGATATTTTTTATGGAAGCCTCATTTAGAAAAAAAGTATTAAGAGGTGTAATTTTCTATTCCCTACAACAAAAATATTAATATTTAGCTGTTTTGTTCATGCCTGAAGCAAGAGATAAACATTTTAAAGTATTTTCCATAAATGAACACTTAGGTTTTGACAGATGTATAGGCTACTAGTTCATGTTTAATAGAAAAGGACTAAATCAGAAAGCAAAAAACAATTTTTTCAATTTCTAAGGCTTTACAGAAACGTAAGACCTTCTTTCACTATAACCAAACTTGGCACTAATTTTTTAGTTGGCGAAGTTAAAACACATACTTTAACAGCAAGAAAATATATTCAAACATGAGTATTTGTTTTTCTTAGTTTCTTACTGTAGTAATTATGCGTTACTTCAGGCAATATTTAATTAAGAATTAAGCCATGCTAATCCTTTTAAAGTTTTTCTTAAAAAAAAATCCATTTACCTAAAAGTAAAAATCTAAAATACTTTTCCCCCAAGAACTTTGATGTTCTATAATTTCTTGTTTTTGTTTTGTTCTGTTTTTGGGCGTTAAGGATTCAGCTTACTCATTTTCTCTCTTGCATGACCTCTCTCTCTCTCTCTCATGTATGTGTGTGTGTGAAGTTAAAGAACAATATTCTGTGAAGTTTCAAGGCCTTATAATCAATACCTAGAGTGGTATCACATTAAAAAAATATATCTTGAAGATGCTTCTGTTTGTGGAGACAGAGACTCAATATTGCTAAGATATCAGTTCTCAGTTCAGTCCATAGATTCAGTGCAATCCCAGTCAAATTTCCAGCAAGTTATGTTGTAGATTTTGACAAACTGATTCTAAACTTTATTTGGAGAGGCAGCCAATATGATATTGAAGGACAGGACTAAGGTAGAGAGCTGACATTACCTGACTTCAAGACATACTATAAAGCTACAGAAATCAAGAGATGTGGTATTAACAAAAGAACAGATCAGTGGAAAAAGATAGAGAACCTAGAAATAGGTCCATATAAATATAGTCAACTCATTTTTGACAAAGGTGTAGAGGTAATACAGTGGATAAAAGATAGTCTTTTCAACAAGTTGTGCTGAAACAATTGGACGATCATGTGCAAAAATACCCAAAGACACAGATTTTATACCTTTCACAAAATTTAACTCAGAATAGATCATGGACCTAAATGTAAAACTTAATCAAACTCCTAGAATCTTCTAGGAGAAAACCTAGATGGTCTTGGCTATGGCGATGTCACCTTTAGACACAACAACAAAAGCACAATCTATGAGTGAAATGATTGGTAAGTTGGATTCAGTAAAATAAAAAACTTCTCTCTACAAAGACAATGTGAAGAGAATGAGGAGACAAGCCACAGACTACGAGAGACTGTCTCCAAAGGACACATCTGAGAAATGACTGTATATCCAAAATATACAAAAACTCTTAAAACTCAACAGTAAGATCATAAGCAACCTGATTTAAAAATGGGCCAAGAACTTAGACACCTCACTAAAGAAGATATATGGATGGCAAGTAAACACATGGACAGATGCTCCACATCCTATATCATGAGGAAAATGAAAATTAAAACAACAGTGAGATACCACTGCATACCTATGAGAATGGCCAAAATCCAGAACACTGACAACACCAAATGATGCCAAGGATATGGAGCAAGAGGACTCTCATTCATTGCTGGTAGGAAAGCAGAATAGTGCAGCCACTGTGGAAGACAGCAGGGGGACTCTCGTTAGCAATACCGTACTGTATACTTAAAAGTTGCCATAAGAGTAGAGCTTTAATATTTTCACAACAATAACAGCAAAGTGATGATTGTACGAGGTGAAGGATGTTTTTACTTACTCATTGTAGTAAATGTTTCACAATGTATGAGGGTCAAATCATCATCACATTGGACCCTTTAAACTTTACACAGTGTGTATGTCAATTGTGTCTAAACAAGCTGAATTTTTTTTTAAAGACCTTCAGGGTTGTCTGGGTGGCATAGTTGATTAAGTATCTAACTCTTGGTTTAGTCTCAGGTTGTGATCTCAGGGTCCTGAGATCAAGTCTTGCATGGGGCTAATGTTCAGTGTGGAGTCTGCTTAAGTTTGTCTCTTCCTCTCCCTCTGCCCACCCTCCCCCATTCTCTCTGTTTGTCTCTCTAAAATAAATAAATAAATCTTAAAAACAAGACCTTTAAAGCACATTAGGCAATTATAAATGATGGGGGAGAGAAAACTTTTTCTTCATTACTGACTTTGAGCAATTTGATTTTGATATGTGTTGATATGAACTATATCTTTGTGCCTGAGTTTGTGGAATTTCTTGAATCTGTGTATCTATGCTCTTTAATTAAATTTGGAACATTTTTTATCATTATTTTTTAAAGTACTTATCCCCAACCGTTTCTTAGAGACTCCAATTACAAGTACATCAGGACACTTGAAGTTGTCCTGGAGCTTGTAATTAGCACCCATTGTAGTCCCATTGTGGTGAGATAATGGAAATATGCCAGAGGGGTCTGAGAGAGGAAGTTTGGTTAGTGGGCTATATCCAGCACTTTGATCATTGCTTTGTTTGCAGATGGTCTTCTCTAGGACTAGGTTATCAGTGTTTGCTAAATAGCACAACAGAAGTTAGGCTTCTGCCCTCCCATAGACTGGGCAAAAGAATGCTATTTTCCTCACCATTACATTTCAAAGAAATGGTTTCCAGCTCCTAAAGCCATGCCTGGGTTATAAAGCTGGCAAAAGGCTGGGAGAAGATTTATACCCCAGAGAGATAGAGAAAGAATTTACAATTACAGGGCATTGTTTTCAAAAGAAACACTAAAAAAATGAAAAGTAAAGAGCCTGTAGTCACAAATAAACCTGCCTAAAGTTTAATCAAGCTCAGGGGAACATTAAGGCCCTCTTGGTCATTTTTAATTCTATCATTTTTATTATTTCTGAGCAAGTTTCAATTGATTGATCTTGCTCCTCATTGTGGGTCATGTGTTCCTATTTGTTTGCATGACATGTGATTTTTTATTGGACTCCTGTCGTTAGGAATTTTACATCGTTGAGTAGGTGCTGAATGTTTTCATATTTAAAAAAAATATTTGGGACGCCTGGGTGGCTCAGCGGTTAAAGCATCTGCCTTTGGCCCAGGGTGTGATCCTGGAGACCCGGGATCAAGTCCCACATTGGGTTCCCTGCGTGGAGCCTGCTTCTCCCTCTGCCAGTGTCTCTGCCTCTCTCTGTGTCTCTCATGAATAAATAAATAAAATCTTTAAAAAATAATAATAAAATAAAAAAATAAAAAATAAAAAAATATTCTTGGGACACCTGGGTAACTCAACGATTGAGTTTGTCTTCAGCTCAGGGCATGGTCCCAGAGTTCCGGGATTGAGTCCCACATCAGCTCCCCTTGAGGAGCCTGTTTCTCCTTCTGCTTATGTCTCTGCCTCTCTCTCTGTGTGTCTCTCATGAATAAATAATTAAATAAATCTTTTAAAAAATTAAATAAATATTCTTAAGCTTTGTTCTGTGACCTGGTTCCATTACTTGGAGAGATTTTTTTTTTTTTTTTTTTTTTGTCTTGAAGCTTTTAAGCCTGGTTAGGCGAGACCACAGCAGCTTTTAGTCTACAGTTATTTTTTCTACTGAATCCAGAGGCAAAACCATTCTGATTTCTTCACCTAATGCACTGTGAATTGTGAGGTTTTTCTCTGTCAGATGGGAATAGGAATTACTATTACTGGCCTTATTTCAGTCATAGGGATTGTTTCTTTTAATCCTTTTAGGAGTAAATTTCCTCAAAATTATGCTCTGGTCACCACCCTGGTGAGCGCTCTGTAGAGCTCTAGGGTTCTCCCTCTGCTCAGGAATTTCTGGAACTCTTGACCACCTCAGCCTACTTCATTCTCAGCTTCACCTCAACTCAGGGAGACCACCTTGCTTTTCCTTCATATTCTATGAAGTGAAAATTCACTCCAAGCAGTAAATAACAGTTTAGGGCTATTTTTCTTAGTTTTCCATTTCTCAGGAATTGCCTGATAATCAGGATTTTTACAACAGTTGTTTGCTCTATTTTTCTTGCTATTTTCATGGTTTCCGGTTGGCAGATTTGGCTTCTATTACTCCATCCTATCCACAGTCACTATTGTTTTGACCATATATTAGAAATATGGCTTTCCATCCTGTTTCCCTTACATATGCCATTTGAAAAAAAAGCAGTTAGTTTTTATTTAGAACATGTTTTTCATATATTTTGTGAATGTTTTGGTTAGTCATGATAACTTGTTTTAAAATAATACTCTTTGTATTAAATATATTTTATTCCTTTTTAGATTAAAAAATATGAGTCATTACCTTCTTTTAGATAACATTTTATTTTTTACATAATTTCCAAGCTGTTAACCATTCCTCCTTTTGTTAATTTATCAAGAGATATGTAATTTCAGTCTCTCACATTCACATAATATTCATGCTGAAAATTTATGTAAAATAAAATCTAGCTTATCCTACTAAGCAGAGTAATTTGAGGTCCTAAAGGTCTGATTGTCCAAGGTGAGAGAAGAGCTTTAGCAGAATCATATCTAGAACACATCCTTCCTGATGTTTTCCTAGTATGCTTTGGATCACTCTGCTGTACTCTTTTATAAAAATGCTAGAAAGTTTATTGGGAGTCTGTGACTAAGAAATACAATTTTTGTTGTCATTGTCATGATTTAACACCTGAGATTGTTAGAAATGGATAAATCGAAAGTTAAGAGGGAAAAAAGCACTAGTTCTAGATTCAACATGGAATAAAGGAAAGTTATTGATTTCTCTGTTCATCGATCATTATACAAAATAACTTCTTTCTATTGGTAAAACACGTTTGTAGAAACATCTGTTGACAAATATCCACACAAACAACTGCACCTCATTGTATTCTCTTAATCGATGTTTTATCTAAAATATATACTAGTTAACTTCTTGATGAAATACAAATTAAATTTCTTAGATGAACATTCTCTGCAAGTCATGATTAATCCTCTATTGACCACTTTGATACTCTTTTATAACCTTGTGGATAAATCTGTTAAGAATAATAAATTATTCTTTGGGATTCTAACTGGCTTTCCCCTGGCCTTTGAGTGGCTCTGTGGACAGAAGTCAGCTATCAATAAAAAGTATAACCTTGGATTATTGAAGCAAGTACTGGGCTTGCATTTTATGCATTTGGAAGAGCCAGAAAGTATTATAGATTGTTGGTACTTTCCAATAGGCACAACAGAGATGTGTTATTTTTCATACTCTTGATTTATAATCTTAGGACATTTAACTCTTGAATAGACTACCATTTGTTTCCATCTGCACCCCCACAACCACATATAGAAGAAAAACATCACCTCCTATAACATGTAAATTACATGGTTTCTTTTTTTTAAAGATTTTATTTATTTATTTATTTATTTATTTATTTATTTATTATTATTATTTTTTAAGGTTTTATTTATTTATTTAAGAGAGAGAGAGGGAAAAGGAGAGCACAGAGGGAGAGCAAAAGGGAGAAGCAGACTCCTCACTGGGCAGATAGCCCAATTTGGAGCTCAATTCCCAAGACTCTGAGATCATGACCTGAGCCGAAGGCAGATGCTTAACTGACTGAGCCACCCAGGTGCTGCTAATAAATGGTTTCTATCTGAAACTTTAATATCCTTTTCATACTTGTAAAAATCCCCCCCCCAAGCTGCATATTAATCTTCCTTTTAATAAAGCATTATTGTGATGTGAGGACCTGTATGGGGACAGCCCGGTTGCGCCTGCTGGCCCCCAAGCAGGTGCTGTGATGAAATGCTTGTAAAAGAGTTGGAGCCCCCTGCGGCTCTAGACCTGACGTGGGTGTGTATAAACTTACTGTAACAGCCCTGAACAGTAAGTGTCTTTATAAAGTTTCTGGAACTGAATTACTAACAGAACAAAGCCTGTAGATTAATAGATTCTATACTTTAAGATAAGCCAGAGTTGGGCGACTTTCCAAGTATGCTCATCTACATGGATAAGAGATAGATTTACAGGCAGGGAGTCTGTTATATTTAAGCTTTTTACTATAGAAAATCTCAACTATATGCAAAAGCAGATATAATACTATCATGAATCTAATTTTTCCATCATCTATATTTAATAATGATTGTCTTTGGCCAGTCATTTTTACCCATACCATCCATCCACATTATAACTTTGTATTATTATATCTGGACCTGTTTCTGTATGTATCTCAAAACATAAGGACTTTTGTTAAAAATAGCAATACTATTTTGAAACCTAAAAGATTCCCAATAATTTGCTAATATCAAATATTTGGTATTCAAATTTCTAGTTTTCTAATAAATATCTTTTATTTTCATAGTTTACTTATTTGAATAAAAAATCAAATAAAGTGTAGGCATTTTAATTAAATGCTTTTTCTAAGTTCATTTTAATATGTAGGTTTTTTTCCTTTAGGCAACTTTTTCCCTTTTTTCCTTATTATAGTTTGTTTATTTTTTCTAAAAACAGGTTATTTATCCTTTAGGGTTCTATTCTGGATATTATAGATTGCATTTATATATTTAATGCTTAATATATTACTTCATCTTCTAAATTTCCTATTAACTGTTAGTTGGATCAAGAGGTACGACTTGACTCAGTTTCAAGACTCTCTCCTAGATAATGTGTTCTTCCATTAGAAAGCATATTGTATGTGCTTCTTTGTAGTGCTGATAGACTGATGCTCATTGCATTAATTAGGAGTTGCAGAATTGTGATTTCTAATTATATTATTTCTGCTTAAGTTATCATTTGGAACATTTAAATAGAACTTCCTCTCTGGGGCATCTGGCTGGCTCAGTTGGTAGAGTATGCAACTCTTGATCGTGGGGTTGTGAGTTCAAGCCCCACATGGGGTGTGGAGATTACTTAAATATTCAAAAAATAATATATATGTTTTAAAAACTTCCTCTTATACAATACTTGCTCATTTAGACATAGTTGGGATACAAGATAGATTATTTTCCCTTTCCTTACCAATTTACAAAATAATGAGTTGGATTACTAGCATTCCCAAGTATTAATCAAATTAGTTTTTTAAAGCATTATATAAATTCATGAATTTAAACTTATTGCTGTTTTTTATAATAACTATACTTAATCATCCTTAAATGATATTCAAAGCTACTATATTTAGAGAGGAAAATCTTTTTAATATTGGCAACTTAGAACATTTGATGCAATCCTAGTAATCTTTTATAGTTTCCTTACTCTATGGTATGACAAGATATATACTAAATGGTATGACTTGTCTTCAAAGAGTCCTAAATTCTCATAAGAGGAAATATCTTAAGACCACAATCTGTGCATGGATGAATACATTGCTGCAGTGATGGTCACTATTTAAGGTCATTTTTGTGGAAAGAAATGGAAAACTTATAAATATGTTAAATCCTTGTCACTCTGCTCTGTCACAGTTTCTGATATCCTTTTTAGTATTTTATCTTGAATATTTTTGGAGTTTTAGCATATTATTTCTTTTCACCTTATCACTTAAGACATTACCTATTGAATTTACTTGTTTTTATGTTCCTTGTAGTTTATTCTGAAATGCTTTTTCTTTTATTTCTAATTCTTTCCTAGTACTATGATATTTCTGAGTTTTTCTAATTCTTGGTTTTGTTGCTCTTTCGTATTATATATAATTTTATTATTTTTGTTTAGGTCAGTGAAAAAAATGACTCTTGTTTTCTTTTTCTCTCATGGGCATGTATTTCTAAAATGTTCTCATCTATAGCATATTTTCATTGTCTGTAAGAACATTACTCTGTTCTTCATTCTTTTGTCCTTATAATAGCATTCCACATGATTCAACTACGATCCTTTTGTGTTAGTCATTCTTATGTAGATTTAGGGCTTTTGTACCTTTTTTTAAAAAAAGACTTTATCTGTTTGACAGAGGGAGAGAATATAGGCACAGGGAGCAGTAAGCTCCCTCTGGGAGAAGGAGAGGCAGGCCTCCCACTGCACAGAGGCTTGCTTGGGGCTTTATCCCAAGACCTGGGGATTATGATCTCAGCCAAAACCAGACGCTTAACTGACTGAGCCACCAAGTTGCCCTTAGGATATTTTTTTACTTATAATATATAGGAGTGGACCAGGGCCTGAAGAAGATGCAGGCCAACAATGCCAAGGCCATGACTGCGCGTGCTGAGGCTATCAAGGCCCTTGTCAAGCCCAAGGAGGTTAAGCCCAAGATCCCAAAGGGCGGCAGCTGCAAGCTCAATCGACTTGCCTACATCGCTCACCCCAAGCTCGGGAAATGTGCTCGTGCCCGCATTGCCAAAGGTCTCAGGCTCTGCTGGCCAAAGGCCAAGGCCAAGGCTCAAACCAAGGCCCAGGCTGCAGCTGCAACCCCGGCTCTGACTCTGGCTCCTGCTTCTACTCCTGCTTCTACTCCTGCAGCGCAGGCTCCCAAAGGTGCCCAGGCCCCCACAAAGGCTCCAGTGTAGAGGCTTCTGCCTGCCAGTGTGAGGACGGAAGGACTGGTATGACCCCTGGGCTTCTGTCTGCATGGGCCTGGTGTCCTCCTGTGCTATTTGTACAAATAAACCTGCGGCAGGTTTTTTTTTTTTCCATTCCTAGTATAACACAATCTAAAAAAGCAAAATAGGAATAAAAACAAATTACCTAAACATAAAAAGGCTATATGTTACAATTTAACAAAAACACCTCCATAACAGATGTTTCCTAAAAAGGTGAAAACACTAAAACTGTTTCAATTGTAATTAAGAATTTTCCAATGATGTCTGCTTTTACAGTTGTTTATCATTGTCTTAGAGGTTCTACTGAATGTAATAAGACAATGAAGTGTTTGTATGTCTAGAAAACTTAAGAATCCCTAGTTTTAAAAAATGTGTATGTGTGTATGTATATATAAAATCAATAGGAAAAATTGCCAAGGTAACTGGATAAAAAAATAAGTCTAGAAGTGATCCATTTCTGTTTTGAAAATGAGCACCCAGAAATGGAAATCCAAGTACTCCTCTTCTCAATAGCAGCAAATGACCTAGGAAATCATTGAACAAGTATGGGACTTGTATCCTTTTTAGAGATTCTGAAATAGAAACATGCAACACATCAAATTCATGTATTTATTACAGTGCCACTTAGAATTTCCAACGCAGTGGGTTTTTCCTTTTACTTTTTGAACTGAATAATTGTGAAGAGTAAATGCATAATACTTGAGAAGAGCTCAGACAAATACAGAAAAAAACCACTGATCACAATGTGCTGAGAAAGTCTTTGGATCAAATCAATGCGGTATTGACACAGGATAACATAAGTAGTTCAGTGGAACAGAATAGAGAATCCAATGCTATGTTTAAGTAGGAGAGTGTAAGATATAATAAGATGAGTAGTTCCTACTGTTGAGAAAAGAATACATTATTTAATGGGTGGTACTGCCATAACCTTTGTTCATTTTCCTTTGGGTTGTTAATTTTTCATTGCCATAACCATGGCAATGGTCCTTTCCAAAACCCCTGACTCTGTTCTCTGATTTATCTGGATCTCTCTGCCTTTATTGTCTTGTTCCTTTCATATGGATTCTATTCTCAGCATTTCCCACTTTAATGCAGTGTGTTGTTGTTTTTTTAAAGATTTTATTTATTTATTTATTTATTTATTTATTTATTTATTTATTTATTTATGAGCAAGAGAGACACAGCAGGAGGGGCAGAGAGAGAGGGAGAGGGAGAATCTCAAACAGGATCCACGCTGAGCATGGAATGCAACATAGGGCTTGATCCTATGATCCTGAAACCATGGCCTGAGCCAAAATCAAGAGTTGAATCAAGAGTTAACTGACTGAACCACCCTAGTGCCTGTAGGATATAATTTTAAAGGAAGTTTTGTCTGTTTTTGCTTTTGTTTTTGAGAGTATACAGTATATAGACTGTTGCACTTCTTTGGATTTCACTGTGGGCCTCTTATGCTCACTTACCAGTTAGAAAGTATAAAATTCCCTTAGTTTCATCTGCTGGGTTCACATTGACCCAACACACTTTCAGGGATGTGTGCTGTCATTTGGGGTTCCCCTGTTCTCAGGGCATGTTGCTTCCATTTAATTTTCTCAAACATATGCTGATTTCTGCAGCTCTTGAAGCTGAGATTGTCTTAACACACCTGTATCTTAGAGTTTGTAAGGAACACTTGTCACCTGATTTTGCAGTAGGCCTCCATAGGCTTTTGATTTTGTTATTGTCATTGCTCTGCTTGTTTTCATGGAGAGATTTGTCTACCCTAAAAGAACTACCACCACTGCACCAAAGAAGTACTTTTCAAGCGAGTTCTCTTTTCCCACATTATCTTCCATCCTCTTCTCAAATGAAAATCAACTATCTCCCAACCCAAGTGTTATTTTAGAACATTTTGCCAGAGTGGGGAAAATGCGAACTTATAGACATTTTGAAATATTAGGTGTTGAGAAACCAACTAATCAATGGATCACAAAACCTTTGTTGTTAAAGATGGCTTATGCTTTACTTTTTCATAAAAATACTTGAATAGGACCTAATGGATTGGTCAGTTTATAGATGATAAAAAATTAATTTGTATATAAGATCAAAAGTGGCTTCATCACTTATTTAGAAAGATGTTAAAAAACAACAAAAACGATGCCTTTGCTATAACAAAACATCTTCCATTTCTATTAACATGTGATCAACTTTCTCAGTGCCTACATTTAAAAAAGAATACAGAAAACTGATGATAATTTATTTCATTTTATCAATAAGTAATTTCATCCATGGATACACAAACTAATTGAAGACATGTATCTATCTGTCTCATTAAGAGATGCATTTCCAGTAAATGATTAGTTTATATTTAATAATTACTTATCACAATATGTGCTATCTTGTCTTGTTTTTAAGCAATCATGTACCCATAATAATTGCAGATATAATTCAATCCAAAGAAACTTTTTAACATTTGGAGCCTTATAGTCACAATATATACATATATATTTTATGTATGTATTTTTATTGAGTAAAAACATTTTCAAATATAAGCATGTTACAGTATGATGATCTGGGGAAGGTGGAATAAAAATAAAAATTCAAGAAATGAAATAAATACAATGTTTTGAATAGGTGATAGTACCATATTTTTGTGGTTTTCAGATGTTAACATTGAGATATAATGCAACTATTTTTTTAATTTTTTAAAAAAATTATTTATCTTTAAATAAAGATTTTTTATATCTTTAAAAATATATTTTTATTATAATAAAATAAATTTTATTTATTTATTCATGAAAGACAGAGAGAGAGAGAGAGAGAAAGAGAGGCAGAGACACAGGCAGAAGGAGAAGCAGGCTCCATGCCAGGAGCCTGATGTGGGACTGGATCCTGGAACTCCAGGATCACGCCCTAAGCTGAAGGCAGGTGCTAAACCACTGAGCCACCCAGGGTTCCCTAATGCAACTATTTAAAATATTTAAAATTTGGCAGAAATATAAGTTTTTTTAAATTTAAATAAATATACTCTATCAATCTTTAAAAAAAAGTAAGGGATACACCAGCATGAGAGCAAAACAGTTTGAATATCACTAAGATTAGTTATTTAGCACTTTTATTTTGACCTGAAAAATACAAGAAAATTTCCTTTGATTGTAGCTCAACATATTTTGTGTCTTTATTACCATTTGTTAGGGTGGAGGGAAGGAATTAAGCAATGTTTATTTTAAATAATTTTGGCTAAAATTTTTGCGGCTATGATAAATTTTGGAGGCTTCTCCAAGCACTTAGAGCTAATAGATATTACTTGGAACCTTAACTTCATTGTTAGTTATCCTTGGGTCCACTGCATTTGGGTCACCTCCTGTTTGGACACATTTCCTCTTCAATTTCCTGACCTCTTATAGGAATATAGTATGGCCACCAGAACCTGCCTAACTGATAAACACTTTGTCTTAGACTGTATTATTTGATATTCAATACTTATTCCACGAGCCAAATTATAAATGTGTGCAGCCACTCTGGAAAACTGTGTGGAGGTTCCTCAAAGAGTTAAAAATAGACCTGCCCTACGACCCAGCAATTGCACTGTCGGGGATTTACCCCAAAGATACAGATGCAATGAAATGCCAGGACACCTGCACCCCGATGTTTCTAGCAGCAATGGCCTCAATAGCCAAACTGTGGAAGCAGCCTCGATGTCCATCGAAAGATGAATGGATAAGGAAGATGTGGTTTATGTATACAATGGAATATCACTCAGCCATTAGAAACAACAAATACCCACCATTTGCTTCAACGTGGATGGAACTGGAGGGTATTATGCTGAGTGAAATAAGTCAATCAGAGAAGGACAAACATTGTATGTTCTCATTCATTTGGGGAATATAAATAATAGTGAAAGGGAATATAAGGGAAGGGAGAAGAAATGTGTGGGAAATATCAGAAAGGGAGACAGAACATAAAGACTCCTAACTCTGGGACACGAACTAGGGGTGGTGGAAAGGGAGGAGGGCGGGGGGTGGGGGTGAATGGGTGACGGGCATTGAGCGGGGACACTTGACGGGATGAGCACTGGGTATTATTCTGTATGTTGGCAAATTGAACACCAATAAAAATAAATTTATTATAAAAAAAATAAAATAAATGTATGCATCAACATGAAAGTAATGGGAAGAGCCATTGCAGTGTGTTGACCAGCATCAGTTTTGATTACAATAGGAAAAAAAAAGACTTAACCTTCAGTGTGAAGGAGAGATTTCAAGGGTCCAGGTGATGGGGAAACTTTTATGAGTCTGTCATGGTAATCCAGAAAGAAATAATCACGTGTCCTAAATTTGGTTGGGGTATGTGAAGAGTTGAGAAATAATGCAAGTGAAAGAAATTGTGATGCTTGGTGATTCAATGAATGTTGGAAATGCCTGGGGATGCTAGGAGGTTAGAGAGAAGGTGAAGTTACAGATTTCTGACCTTCTCTATGGGGTGGTCTTCCACCAAAGGAAGCATATCATGAGGAAGAGAAACTTGAGAGGAAACAACAATGGATTCAATACTGAATATATTGAGTTTGAGGTAGGAATGTTTGTGGGATTTTGGATGTATGACTGCAAGAAAGAAATGGGAACAACTAACAGTGAGATGGTGATGGAAGCCATGGGAGTAAATGTGATCCTGCAGTGTTGGTATATTGAAAGAAACAAAAGACCATTGGGAGGATTAGCACCACGTAGGGCAGACAGAGAAAAGGAAATTGCATGTAATTCAGAATGGCTGGGAAGGATCCTTCCCATGAACCAGAGGAAAAGAGTGCTTGAACAAAGGCATTGGTAACAATAATCAAATTCTGCCAAAGATTCAAATTAAGGACAAGGTTGAATATTGTGTGTTGGAAAGTATTGGGAATGGATGTAGCAAAAGCCATGGAGGAATGAGTGAGGGGGGAACATGGGGAAACATAAGCATCAGCAACTCTTCCAAGGCACTTGAAAGTAAGAGGAAACAAAGAGCTGGAATAGAAACTACAAAACTGGAAAAGAAGGCAGGAGCAGAGAGAAACAGAGAAAGACAGGGAGAGGATCTTCTACACTTGATCTCTCATACTCTGTTCTCAAACCTGAAGGGAAACTATCAATCAATTACATGTTGATGAGGGAGAAACCAGGAAATCTTGAAAATCCAAGAGAGGAACAATTTTTAGAATGAGTTTGCCAAGTACCTCAAAGGTACCAAATCCTGATTGCAAATGGAATGATTAGTCTTTGACTCTAGGAAGGATATTTACATTCTTTAACAAGAGGAAAGAAGAAAAGATTTGTATAGATGCATGTAAATTTGTAGATGATGTTAACAAGAAGTTGAGAACCCTACCTATGTGTAGCTTTTCTACTTCTCCATGAATGAAGCTTGAAGATTGTTGAGGAGAAATGGTGTGTTTGATGTTTGAGGAGATTGAATTATGTTGTATTATTAATAATATTGACATAAATATTGAACACAGTATTTCACAAAGGCCTGATCTTTGTGATAAGCAATAATTACCTAATCGTTTTAGATTATTTTGAAGGAGAAAATGTGAGATGAAATTGAAATAACAGGGTGTGTTATATTATACTTTTGTGCCCTTTTTGAAATGAAATTTTCTTCTCCTATTTGATCTGAATAGGTAATAAAATATTTTTATTTATGTTACACAATATTTTTTTCCAGAATTATCTTCAAAAAGACTTTACAATCCATGCTAATTTAAATATAGTGGAATAAATATTTGCATATAGTGTTGCTAATTTTCCAGAAGCAAATTATGGCAGATATTTCTGAAGTCAGAGATATGACAAGTTGCCTGGTTTAACCTTTCGCAAATACTGCAGTATGAAAAGAGGAATTTTAAAGAGGAATTTTGGAATTATATTATGATGCAATTTCAGAAAAAGTCTTATAAGAGATTTTACTTAAATAAATATTAAATAAAAGGACTTGAACTTGGAAAATGCTTTCTAATGCTGACTCATTCACTTCCTCAGATACCTTCTGTTTCTGTCACTTTCGATTTAAGTAATATGATATATCACTTGTGGATGACGTTCATAATTATGCTAAATGAATAATCTTTAACATCTATACATCCACAGCTTTCAACTTTTCAGCTGCTAATTAGATTTTAGTTATAACTCCATTAATCTGAACCTGAAGTTGAATAGGGTAAGTGGCAAAATTAAGGTGATTTTGAGTCTAAAATATAATTTTAAAATGATCAAAATAACTCAAATTTTCATAGGGAGAAATATAGGTGTTTTATTAATCTAGCCATCATTTTTTTCCTGTTGTATTATTTTGTTGTTGTTGTTGTTGTTGTTGTATTGTTTTAATAGCCTTCACTGTACAATATTTCACTTACTGTTTTTATTTTACTTTTGCTGTTTCCTGCCTGGAGTGTTGGGCCCTTGAGAAGGCAAGAGTAACTGACAGAATCAGGTGTAGGAGAAGGACACTGAGGGGTTCCAGGACGCGGCAGATGATAAGGACTTTGATTTATACTCTGAATGGATTAGGAAGCCACAGGAAAGATTTGAGCAGTAGAGTGACATTATCTGAATTACTTTTAAAATGCTTTGTTTGATTGCTGTTTTGGGAAAGGGGCTCCAGAACTACATGGAGGAACAGAGATTGCGGCAGCTATTAAAATAACTGTTGGGAGAGACCCTGGTGGTGATCAGGGCAGTAGTAGTGTCGGTAGACAAGTGGGTTAGATTTATTACGTATTTTAAAGGCAAAGTTGAATTATTATTATTATTATTTTTTAAAGATTTTATTTTTTTTTAATTTTTATTTACTTATGATAGGCACACAGTGAGAGAGAGAGAGGCAGAGACACAGGCAGAGGGAGAAGCAGGCTCCATGCACCAGGAGCCCGACGTGGGACTCGATCCCGGGTCTCCAGGATCGCGCCCTGGGCCAAAGGCAGGCGCTAAACCGCTACGCCACCCAGGGATCCCAAAGTTGAATTATTTTGATTTCAGTTTGGAAATGATGTGTCAGAGAAAGAAAGAAGCTAAAAATAAATCCAATATCTTTGGCCTGATCAAAGGGAAGCATAGAGTTGATAATTACAGAAATGGCAAAGACTGGCAGAGAAACAGATTTAGAGGAGTTCTTAATTTGTCTTTGCAACATGTTAAGTTTTGGGTACCTATAGAAGTGACAAGTAAGAAATGGAACATGTGGGTCCGAAGTTCAAAGGAGACCTACAGGACTGAGCTAGACAGTGGGAGACTGTCAGAATTTTGACTAGTATGCAGTGCTATGGGTGCACATCAGCTGTCCAAAGGAGTGCATGCATCAAGTGAGCAGTTCCAAGAGTTGAGCTTTGAGACATTTCAACATCTGACTCTATTTTCCAACTTTCCTAGTACATTTTTCTAAAGGAAGGGATTATTAGACACATTTTTAAATTTTTCTTTTATTGTTCTTTGTAGTTTTGAAATTGTCCTGTCCTTAATTTATGAGTGCAATGTTCATTTTTCCCAAACATAGTGATTAGATTTTTAATAACATTTTCTTTCATATCTTAAATTATACCATTTATCTTTCTTTTTCACCATTGTGTTTTCAAATATTGGCTATTTTATTCATATTCTTGGTTTATTCATATGTCTAGAGATCCTTGATATTTAACTGTCAGTGAAAAATGAAAATGGAATTATTTTAGGGAATTGGTGTGGATTTCCCATACTGTTATGCATGAAAATTTATTTTCCTGCCTCCTCTCTCCTTTGAGTTGTAATGTTGATTGAAGTTCTGTTGACAGCGAGAGAGCTTATTGATTGATTTAATTCCTTGGGAATTATTGGTCAAGATTTCAGAAAGTTAAACAAAGGATATTCAATTACCAGAATGAGTTGGATTTTACTCTGGTGAATTCAAACCAAAACCAAATGCTTTGATTTACTGTTGCAATTTATTATTTTCTTTAGCAAAGTGACTTTTATTTTATTTTAGCCTGTGATTAAGGCCACTCTTGTCTATTTGCATGAAAGTAGGGTGAAACATGCATAGACAGACATTTACTGAATTCCATGGCATTGTGTCCCATTCCACACTTGCCTTCCATGGTGTGTTCTCCATGTTGCTAACTCTGAACAAGGAGCTTCTCTACTAGGCAAATCAGCCCCCTAACACCATTGTAGTTCATTTCTAGTATGTGACTATAAGCTTTTTGCCTTTCGGTAAACTATACTATGGCTTTTAGCTTTATAATTATAGATGTAGCTACTGGTTTATGATTAAGAACTCAGTGCATTTGGCAAGAACATTCTTAAAATGTGCTTCTTCAAGTTACTAGCTTTGTGAATTCGGGAAATTTGCTTAAGGCTAGTAAAAATATGGCTTATTTTATTTTTTAAAGATTTTATTTATTTATTCATGAGAATACACAGAGAGGAGAGAGAGAGAAGAGAGAGAGAGAGAGAGAGAGAGAGACAGAGGCAGAGAGGCAGAGACACAGGCAGAAGAAGAAGCAGGCTCCATGCAGGGAACCCGAAGTGGGACTCGATCCTGGGTCTCCAGGATCACACCCTGGGCCAAAGGTGGCACTAAACTGCTGAGCCACCCGGGCTGTCCTGGCTTATTTTTCTTTAAGGTAAAGATGGTAATACCTAACACACAAGACTAGTCTAGCTTTAACTAAGGAAATACATGCAAGTCCAGTTCCTAGAGACTAGTACATACTTAATAGTACCATTAACAATGATAATATTGAGTCAAATAATTTCTAATTTTAAATAGGTAGCATAATGTTTGTTTTTATTTTCTAATTTATTGTGGGCTTACTTACAAATTATATAAATTTGGAAATTATTTACCCACATATTTTAGGGGAAATATAAGTTAACAAAATATTATATGTGTATGTATTACCCATTTTATAGGTTTATCAAATTTTGTGTTTCTGTTGAAGACTATAAGGACAGCTAGGGGGAAAAATTACTGTGCATGTATAGGATTTTTCACATGTTTCTATATTTCTTTTTATATAGACCATTTTTTAGAGCAGTTTTACGTTCACAGCAAAATTGAATGGAAGATACACATTTCCCATATGCTCCCTGTCTCCTCCACTTAAGCACACCCATCTCCATTGTCGGTGTCCTCCACCATACTGGTACATTTGTTACAAATGATGAACCTACATTGACACATCGCTGTCACTGGAGTCCCTAGTTTACCTTAAAATTGTACTCTTGGTATTGTACATTCTCTGGGTTTAGACAAATGTATAATGATATGTATCCACCAGTATTATACCAAATAGTTTCGCTGCCCTAAAAATCTCTATGCTCCACCTTTCATCCCTTCCTCCCTGCAACCCTGAAAACTATTGACTTTATATTGTCTCCATTGTTTTGCCTTTTCCAGAATGTCACATAATTAGAATTATACAATAAGCAGCCGTTTCAGATCAGCCTTTTCAGATTGGCTTTTTTCACTTAGTAACATATATTTAAGTTTCCTCCAGGTCTTTTCATGATTTGTTTTAGTGCTGAACAATATTCCATTATTATGGAGATATAATAATGGATATGCCACTGTTTATTTATCTTGTTTTCTTATAGTTCCATATCACAATTTATTGGTGTCATTTATAAATGTATTTTTACCAGTTCCAGCATTGCATAGGTGTATTTTTCCTATTGCCCAAGTTTGCCTTTGTCATAATCTGCATACACTTTAGACTTCATAGAAAATACACATTATTAAGTAGAATTACACAGGGTACTGTATTACAAATATTCAAGTCTGTAAGATCAGTATTAATTGGATTTGTTTAGGGACACCTGGGTGACTCAGTGGTTGAGTGTCTATGATCCTGGGGTCCTGGGATCAAGTCCTGCATCAGGCTCTCTGCAGGGAGTCTGGTTCTCCCTCTGCCTATGTGTCTGCCCCTCTGTGTCTTTCATGAATAAATAATAAATCTTTTAAAAAATAAAATAATCGGATTTGTTTAGAATCCAATTGGTCAATTACCAGGACTCTGTATGGTAACCAAGTTTTGCTCAATTTTTTCAATTGATGAGTTTGGGCTTATGGAGATTTGCTGATTTGTTTTCAAACAACCTAGAATTTTTCAAATATAAGAAATAAATGGTTTAACTACATTAATTACCACAGCAACAGTAAATCCTTTCAGAATCCACATAGAAAACAAAAAACTAAACTAAAAGCAAAATGAAAGACTAATGTGGATTATCCTGGAGCCAGCCTTTGGAGCATGATGTGATTATAGTTTTCACTTCTCTCTCTCTCTCTCTCTTTTCAGTTTAACATTATTCCCATTCAACATGAAAATGAAATGGAAGAAATATCAGGAGATATAAAAGAAGAATCAAAATCCCCAAACAACAAAGATAGACTGATCTACCAGTTAAGAACTGAGGTAAGATATTGGATAAAGATCACAATACCACAACATACTTGAAGATTGTTAAATGAAATACTATTTTAAGAAGTATAGCTGAGGCATTGTGGGTTACTTTATGAAGAAGGATGCTGCCAAATATCAAAAATAATATAATCAGTTTATATATGACTTAAAATGCTGTAGGATGATACTGACTCATGACTAGGTCAGAATTATCTGACTATTATAAAGAAAAATTATTTGATGAAAAAAACCACCCGATAGCCAATACAATTCTAACTGTGAGTAAATACATATTCAAGGTTCAGTCAGCTGCTGGATCTGTGTTAAGTTATTGTCAGGACCAATGACTTACAAAATGTGTTGCATGTAGTTTCTGGTGGAATTAACATGGCTGTTGGCAGCTTGCAACAGTGAGAGACAGGTGGGGTGACCTCACTTTTGTTAGTTAATTCATTTCTTAGGTATAACAAGTAAAATGGTGGGAACATTTATTTTCAACACTTCTACCGCAAACCACCAACAAAAGAATTTTCACAGATTGTAATCTCTGTTTTCTCTGTCATGTTAATAAAGGAGGAATTATTGTTCTTGCAAATAGGGGACTGAATTATTCGCAGTACATAGAAAATAATGATAGTGCATTAAAAGTGGAAAGTCATAAATTACTTATTTTGTGTCATAATTCTGGAAGAATGTCTTGGATACCAATGTGTAGGAACAATTCAGGAAATACAGGCTGGGAGGAAGGAGATTTGTATTAGATGGTTTCTTCTTTATAAAAGTCTGTAAAGACTGAACTCACACCACAGTATATTTTATATCAGAAGAACGTAGTGCAGTAGAAAATGCATAAGTCATAGATTTTTGCAGCCAGAAGCAGCTCCATCACTGATTACTTTATTCTGATCAAGTCCTTATGCCTCTAAGTCTCAGTTTACAGATTGAAATAATGGAAGTAAGAATAATAAAAGTCATCACATAGGATTTTTGGAAAGGTCACACACTGCAAGGGAAAACCTGTCGGAGGCAGCATGCCTTAATTTGGGAAGTTACACTAATTGTTAAGGATAGAGATAGAGCTCTTCCTTATTGCATCAGTGCCATTGCCACCTCTACCACAAGTCACGTACGGAAAGGGGTGGAGGGGTGAGGAAAGGCATATGCAGAGATCTGTGATGAGAAAGGCTGATCTGTTGAAAACAATTCTTCTACCAGTTAAGTCAAATGGGAAAATTGTTGGTTTCTATGATGGCTGTTTTCTAAAAGGAATCAAACAAACCATCAGGAGAGGCGCCACTTTTTCTTGGCTCTGAGATCTGAGAACATCTTAGATGAAGCTTTGCACAACATGTATAAAAGCTTACTTAACAGAGACAAAAACAGAAAGGCACATCTGGCTATTTATTATAACTCTCCTCAAAAGCCAAGTACATGATCTTATATCATCACTCTCAGATGCACTGGGAACCATAGCAACATAGGATCTCTGATGTACAGCTTTTTTAGTTTGATTCGGTAAAAAGTTCAGAGACTCACTTATTAATTAAGTGGTCTTGTGTTAGCTGTTTCATATCGATACTGCTCAACTCTGTTTCTTAGATTAGGATACAAACCTTTTAAACACCTAAAAGTAATTTTCCACAAGACATTCAAGTACTATGATATATTATCTTAATAGAGCACTGAAAGCTGAAAGCAAATGAAAGACATGAATTGGCTGTGTCTTACTATGTTCACTTGACTGGTATACTCAGTTGAATTAAATTGCAGAAAGACAGATTTGTTCAAGAGAAAATTAAATATTAAACAAAATATTGAGACAGATTCTTAATAGAAACAATGAGCATGTATGTGTGTGTTATATATGTGAGCATACATGTGTTCATTTCAATTTTAAATTAGGATAAAAGCTACTTTCTTTCCTTAGAAAAGAAGACAGATAACCACCCTTTGTTGGCATTATTTCACTTTTTACACTGGCTATGTTAAGGTCTCTAAAATCATATCATACTGTGTAATATGTTTTCATAAAAGCCATTGTGTGATTGTGCCATTAAAGTATTAAACTATTTTTAAAAATCAAGTTTTTTACATATATAAACAAAATTGCAGTTTGTATGTACACATACATGTTTGGACATTTAAAAATGGCTTAGGGTAAATTCCTAGAAATGGTATGGTTCGGTTAAGAGAATGTTTATTTTTTCAAATATTTTATACACATTGACAAATTATCCTTTTTTTAAAAATTTTTATTTATTTATGATAGTCACAGAGAGAGAGAGAGAGAGAGAGAGGCAGAGACATAGGCAGAGGGAGAAACAGGCTCCATGCCCCGGGAGCCTGATGTGGGATTCGATCCCTGGTCTCCAGGATCGCGCCCTGGGCCAAAGGCAGGCGCCAAACCGCTGAGCCACCCAGGGATCCCAACAAATTATCCTTTAAAAAATTTATATCATTGGGGTACCTGGGTGGCTCAGTGGTTGGGCACCTGCCTTTGGCTCAGGTCATGATCCTGGGGTCCTGGGATCAAATCCTGCATCGGGCTCCCCTCAGGGAGCCTGCTTCTCCCTCTGCCTATGTCTGCCTCTCTCCCTATGTCTCTCATAAATAAATAAATAAATAAATAAATAAATAAATAAATAAATAAAATATTTTTTAAAAAAGAAAGAAAAATTATATCATTTTACATTCTCATTCATCTGCAATATATAAACATTCTCATTTCATTATTCTATATCCAACAGTAAACAGTATATATTATTTTTGTAATATTTCCCTGATAAACAAAAAGGTCATTTTAATTTGTATTTTACTTATCTAAACATAGAATTCTAGCTGTTTTCTCATCTTTACTGATATAATGTCTATTATAATAGCTACCACTTACTGATAACTTTAAATATGTCACATTTATAGTGCTGGGCCATTGACACATAAGATTTCATTTAATATCTTAATACCTTTATCTGTATATTCTTTTTTTAATTTTGTTTTCATGTTTATTAAGTTTTTTATTTTAATTCCAGCATAGTTAACATATTTTATTATGTTATTTGTTCTATGATCTATCTATCTATCTATCTATCTATATATATATATATTTGTCTACTTTTAAAGGAAAGAGCCTTAGAGAATTTACCTTGCTCACGATTACAAAATAACGTCAAACATTATCGAAATAAATTTTTACCCATGTTGTCATTTAGTTCCAGTTTTCTGGAGGTGCACACTCAAGACTCAGATTGTTGGTAAGTTAGGCCACTTACCAAGGCCCCCTAGCTAATGAGTTTTAATCCACAAGCCAAATGTTGCCAACAGTCAGTCATTCTTAGACACTGCTGACCTTGTCCATCACCCTGTGAGTTTACTGAAGAAATGCAATGGATTTTCAAACAATAGTGTTTGAATTGGAAAAAAACAGTATTTTAATATCAGACATCACAATTTTTAAACATTGATGATTCCCATTTATGATGGACAATTTTTAAGCTGTTACTAATACTTGCCAATTTGATAATAGTATTGTTTTCACTTGACCAGTATGTTCTATTTCTTAAATCTGCCTATTTTTTTTTTCAAAAGTAAGCTTCTCATTGTAGAAATTTGGTTAAAGAAATCTGAAATGCAGCCCTGACAAAAAGGTCCCAGAGTATTTACATAATTGGCTCTTCTGGCCCATGTGTAATGAGGTGAATTCTCTGAGCACCAAGTCGCTGGGTAAATGGATATTTCTCAGTATATGCATATGTATAACATATACATTTCATCTGTTCTCCTTATTTAAGATCAGGGCCCTTCAAACTGGAAATGAAAAGTTTTTTTTTAGAATGGAAATTAACAGGCATTCTGAGTCAAGAAATCATTACTTCTTTCTACAATCTGGTGTTACTTGAAAGCAGGCTCATAATCAGGAAAAACTCCTTTTACAGTTTTTTTAGTCCAACATTTTTGGGATACACATTCATTCGAGAGAAAATAACTGGTTTATCTTTTATTATTCTAAAAAACATATTGCCAACATTTTCAGTTTCAAACTTTTAGGAATTTTGATCCCTTACTTTATTTCTTATTTGTGGATTGTTCCCATCTATCCACATGTATGTATCCTATTTCTGTTGCACTTCAGAAAGACGAATTAGACATATTTTTCCCAATTTAGCCCAATAAGTACAACTAAAAACTCTGAACATTGTACTTAAACAAAAAGTATCTCAAAGTTGAAGAGAAGAGGCATACCATCTATGTAACTTAGAACTTAAGAAATGAGGGGTGCCTGGGTGGCTCAGTCACCTAAGCATTTGACTTGTGATTTTGGCTCAGGTCATGATCTCACAGATCATGAGGTTGAGCCCCACGTTAGGCTCTGTGCTCAACATAAAGTCTGTTTGGGATTCTCTGCCTCTCCCCCTGCTCTTCCTCCACTTGCTATCTCTCTTTCTCTAAAATAAATAAATAAAATCTTAAAAAAAAAAACTTAAGAAATGACATGGAAGTGAATTTCCTGAATTTTCTTTTTGCTGTGTATATCCCAGAACTGGAGCTAAAGAAGCCAGCAACCTGGAAACACCAGTAGTACAGATAAAAGCAAAAATGGAGGGGTGTCGGGGTGGCTCAGTCAGTTAAGTGTCTGACTCTTGACTTCAGCTTAAGTCATGATCTCAGGGTGGTGAGATGGAAGCCTGTGTCCGGCTCTGCACTGGGTGTGAAGCCTGCTTAAGATTCTCTCTCCCTCTGCACCCCTCCCCCTCCACACTCATGCTCTCTCTCTCTCTCTCTAAAAAAGATAAAACAATGCAACTAAAGTGTGCTTACTGTAGCCAAACAACTATGGAACTGTCAGCTTCTCAAGACAGAAAACTTTCGGGATCCCTGGGTGGCGCAGCGGTTTGGCGCCTGCCTTTGGCCCAGGGCGCGATCCTGGAGACCCGGGATCGAATCCCACGTCGGGCTCCCAATGCATGGAGCCTGCTTCTCCCTCTGCCTATGTCTCTGCCTCTCTCTCTGTGACTATCATAAATAAATTAAAAAAAAAAAAAAAAAGACAGAAAACTTTCAGATAAGTATTCTAATTCACCCACAGAAAAATAAGGTAGTCCCACCTCAACCCCTGTTAGCAAAATTGAATGGGGAGCCTGGACTCCCACCGTTGCCAGACTACAAAAGAGGTACCCAGTCCTCCCTTCTTCTTCGTCTTCTCTCTTTTTTTTAAGATTTTATTTATTCATAAGAGACACACAGAGAGAGGCAAAGACATAGGCAGTGGGAGAAGCAGGTTCACCACAGGGACCCCAGGATCACGACTTGAGCTAAAGGCAGACGCTCAACCACTAAGCCACCCAGGTGTCCCCTCAGTCCTCCCTTCTGAAGTGGTGGCAGAGAGGGTTGAGCTGAAGCCAGGACTTGTATTCCTGTTAGATAGTAATGAGGCCAGCAGACCCCAGTGGTGCCAGTGGAAAACATAGGGAGCGTATGCTTTCACATCCACCCTCTCGCAGTTGGGGAGGTCTGGTGGGTGCCTGGAACTCTCACCTTCACAAAGAATTAACAGGAGTACCTCCAACCATGTGTCAAGGAGGTCTAGTGAAGAAATGGAACTTCTCCATTCACCTGGAAGTAGCAAGGCAGTGCTACTTCCTTCTTTCACCTTCCAGAATAGTGTAATAGGAACCCATCTAAAACATAATGTTTAGATAAAATCTAGAGTCTCTTTACATAATACTCAAAATATCCAGATTAGAGTTGGAAATTACTCCTATTAAGAACAAAATATCTCAAAGTGAACGGAAGAAGAAAATCAGTAGATACTAACACCAAAATGGTGGAGCTGTTTTAATTACCAGCAAGAATTTTAAAATGGCTAACATAAAGGTGCTTTAATGAGCAATTATGAACGTGTTAGAAACAAAGAAAAACCATAGGAATTCTCAGTAAAGAAAGTCTCAGAGAAATAGAAAATACAAAGAAGAAACAAATGGAATAGTTAGAACTGAAAAACAATAACTATTTTTAAAATTATGAATGGAAGGGACAGAGGAAAGAATCAGTGATCTCGAAGACAGAACATTAGACATTATGCAGCCTGGAAAAGAAAAATAGAGCCTTTGCTAACAGCAGCTGAGGTGGTTTGAGGTCCCACCTGTGGGGTGGTAACAAAAGATCAAACACATATCATATGCCTTTGGAGGCCCATATAAGAGGAGAAATAGTATGGGGCTTGATAGAACTCAAACAATGGGTGAAAAATATCCAAATTTAGGAAAAAGTTCAAATCTATAGTTAATAAATATGGTTAACCCCAAACGGCTTAAATTCAACTATATCCACAACAAGACACTTGAGTCAATTTCAGAAAATTAAGAAAAAATAATCTTCACAGCACCAAGAAGAAAATTGAATCTGACCTACAGAAAAAAAAAAAAACCCAAAAAACAGTGAATATCTCATCAGAAACCAAAAGAAGGTAGTACACTATCATCCAAGTTCTAAAAGAACTGTCAACTCAAAATACTATATACTCAGTGTAAATATCCTTCAGGACATTCTCAGGTGAAGGAAAACTAAGAATTTGTCTCCAGCAAATAAGAACATGAAAAAATGCTCAACATATTAACCTTTAGGGAAATGCAAATTAAAACCACAGTGAGATATAACCACCACCTTTCAGAAAGGCTAAAATAAGAAATAGTGACAATAGCAATGCTGGCGAGGTTGCAGAGCTCCTGGACCACCCACTATTGCTAGGGGCAATGTAAATGATAAAACTGGAAAACAGTTTGGTAAATTTCCAAATAGCAACTACTATGTCATCAAACAGTTGCATTCCTGAGTATTTCTGTAGAGAAATGAAAATTTATATTTACTCAAGAGCTACACATGAAGCTTTAATTTTGTTTGACAAAGCCAAAACTTGCAAACTATGGTGATGACTTTCTATGGGTAAAAAACTAAACAAGCCATTATACTCATACCTTGGAATACTCCTCAGCAATAAAATGGAATTAACTCTTAATCTTTGTAACAATCTGAATGAATTTCCAAAGAAGTATGTTAAGTGAAAAATGCCAGTCTTGTTAAATACATAAACTATGATTCAATTTATATTACATTATGGAAATAACAAAATTTTAGAAATGAAGGGCAGCTTAGTGGTTGCCAGAGATTAAGGAGTGATGAGATGGAACAAATGTGCCTATAAAATGGCAACATAATGCATTCTTCTAATAGAAATGGTTTATATTTCGACTGTATAATTGTTGATATTTGGTTATATAGTTATATATGGTTATATAGTTGATATCTGGGTATATAGTTACTAAATTACAGTACTGGGGAAAATTGCGGAAAAGGCACATGGAATCTATTTTATTTTATTTTATTTTATTTTATTTTTTTAATTTATTTTTTATTGGTGTTCAATTTACTAACATACAGAATAACCCCCAGTGCCCGTCACCCATTCACTCCCACCCCCCGCCCTCCTCCCCTTCTACCACCCCTAGTTCGTTTCCCAGAGTTAGCAGTCTTTACGTTCTGTCTCCCTTTCTGATATTTCCCACACATTTCTTCCCCCTTCCCTTATATTCCCTTTCACTATTATTTATATTCCCCAAATGAATGAGAACATATAATGTTTGTCCTTCTCCGACTGACTTACTTCACTCAGCATAATACCCTCCAGTTCCATCCACGTTGAAGCAAATGGTGGGTATTTGTCATTTCTAATAGCTGAGTAATATTCCATTGTATACATAAACCACATCTTCTTTATCCATTCATCTTTCGTTGGACACCGAGGCTCCTTCCACAGTTTGGCTATCGTGGCCATTGCTGCTATAAACATCGGGGTGCAGGTGTCCCGGCGTTTCATTGCATTTGTATCTTTGGGGTAAATGCCCAACAGTGCAATTGCTGGGTCGTAGGGCAGGTCTATTTTTAACTCTTTGAGGAACCTCCACACAGTTTTCCAGAGTGGCTGCACCAGTTCACATTCCCACCAACAGTGCAAGAGGGTTCCCTTTCCTCCGCATCCTCTCCAACATTTGTTGTTTCCTGCCTTGTTAATTTGCCCCATTCTCACTGGTGTGAGGTGGTATCTCATTGTGGTTTTGATTTGTATTTCCCTGATGGCAAGTGATGCAGAGCATTTTCTCATGTGCATGTCGGCCATGTCTATGTCTTCCTCTGTGAGATTTTTGTTCATGTCTTTTGCCCATTTCATGATTGGATTGTTTGTTTCTTTGGTGTTGAGTTTGATAAGTTCTTTATAGATCTTGGAAACTAGCCCTTTATCTGATATGTCATTTGCAAATATCTTCTCCCATTCTGTAGGTTGTCTTTGAGTTTTGTTGACTGTATCCTTTGCTGTGCAAAAGCTTCTTGTCTTGATGAAGTCCCAATAGTTCATTTTTGCTTTTGTTTCTTTTGCCTTCGTGGATGTATCTTGCAAGAAGTTACTATGGTCGAGTTCAAAAAGGGTGTTGCCTGTGTTCTCCTCTAGGATTTTGATGGAATCTTGTCTCACATTTAGATCTTTCATCCATTTTGAGTTTATCTTTGTGTATGGTGAAAGAGAGTGGTCTAGTTTCATTCTTCTGCATGTGGATGTCCAATTTTCCCAGCACCATTTATTGAAGAGACTGTCTTTCTTCCAATGGATAGTCTTTCCTCCTTTATCGAATATTAGTTGCCCATAAAGTTCAGGGTCCACTTCTGGATTCTCTATTCTGTTCCATTGATCTATGTGTCTGTTTTTGTGCCAGTACCACACTGTCTTGACGACCACAGCTTTGTAGTACAACCTGAAATCTGGCATTGTGATGCCCCCAGATATGGTTTTCTTTTTTAAAATTCCCCTGGCTATTCGGGGTCTTTTCTGATTCCACACAAATCTTAAAATAATTTGTTCTAACTCTCTAAAGAAAGTCCATGGTATTTTGATAGGGATTGCATTAAACGTGTATATTGCCCTGGGTAACATTGACATTTTCACAATATTAATTCTGCCAATCCATGAGCATGGAATATTTTTCCATCTCTTTGTGTCTTCCTCAATTTCTTTCAGAAGTGTTCTATAGTTTTGAGGGTATAGATCCTTTACATCTTTGGTTAGGTTTATTCCTAGGTATCTTATGCTTTTGGGTGCAATTGTAAATGGGATTGACTCCTTAATTTCTCTTTCTTCAGTCTCATTGTTAGTGTATAGAAATGCCACTGACTTCTGGGCATTGATTTTGTATCCTGCCACGCTACCGAATTGCTGTATGAGTTCTAGCAATCTTGGGGTGGAGACTTTTGGGTTTTCTACGTAGAGTATCATGTCATCGGCAAAGAGGGAGAGTTTGACTTCTTCTTTGCCAATTTGAATGCCTTTAATGTCTTTTTGTTGTCTGATTGCTGAGGCTAGGACTTCCAGTACTATGTTGAATAGCAGTGGTGAGAGTGGACATCCCTGTCTTGTTCCTGATCTTAGGGGAAAGGCTCCCAGTGCTTCCCCATTGAGAATGATATTTGCTGTGGGCTTTTCATAGATGGCTTTTAAGATGTCGAGGAATGTTCCCTCTATCCCTACACTCTGAAGAGTTTTGATCAGGAATGGATGCTGTATTTTGTCAAATGCTTTCTCTGCATCCAATGAGAGGATCATATGGTTCTTGGTTTTTCTCTTGCTGATATGATGAATCACATTGATTGTTTTACGGGTGTTGAACCAGCCTTGTGTCCCAGGGATAAATCCTACCTGGTCATGGTGAATAATTTTTTTAATGTACTGTTGGATCCTATTGGCCAGTATCTTGTTGAGAATTTTTGCATCCATGTTCATCAGGGATATTGGTCTGTAATTCTCCTTTTTGGTGGGGTCTTTGTCTGGTTTTGGAATTAAGGTGATGCTGGCCTCATAGAACAAATTTGGAAGTACTCCATCTCTTTCTATCTTTCCAAACAGCTTTAGGAGAATAGGTATGGTTTCTTCTTTAAACGTTTGATAAAATTCCCCTGGGAAGCCATCTGGCCCTGGACTCTTGTGTCTTGGGAGGTTTTTGATGACTGCTTCAATTTCCTCCCTGGCTATTGGCCTGTTCAGGTTTTCTATTTCTTCCTGTTCCAGTTTTGGTAGTTTGTGGCTTTCCAGGAATGCGTCCATTTCTTCTAGATTGCCTAATTTATTGGCGTATAGCTGTTCATAATATGTTTTTAAAATCGTTTGTATTTCCTTGGTGTTGGTAGTGATCTCTCCTTTCTCATTCATGATTTTATTAATTTGAGTCTTCTCTCTCTTCTTTTTAATAAGGCTGGCTAATGGTTTATCTATCTTATTAATTCTTTCAAAGAACCAACTCCTGGTTCTGTTGATCTGTTCCACAGTTCTTCTGGTCTCGATTTCGTTGAGTTCTGCTCGAATCTTTATTAACTCCCTTCTTCTCTTGGGTGTAGGATCTATTTGCTGTTTTTTCTCTAGCTCCTTTATGTGTAAGGTTAGCTTTTGTATTTGAGTTCTTTCCAGTTTTTGAATGGATGCTTGTATTGCGATGTATTTCCCCCTTAGGACTGCTTTTGCTGCATCCCAAAGATTTTGAACGGTTGTATCTTCATTCTCATTAGTTTCCATGAATCTTTTTAATTCTTCCTTAATTTCCTGGTTGACCCTTTTATCTTTTAGCAGGATGGTCCTTAACCTCCACGTGTTTGAGGTCCTTCCAAACTTCTTGTTGTGATTTAGTTCTAATTTCAAGGCATTATGGTCTGAGAATATGCAGGGGACGATCCCAATCTTTTGGTATCGGTTCAGAGCCGATTTGTGACCCAATATGTGGTCTATTCTGGAGAAAGTTCCATGTGCGCTTGAGAAGAATGTGTATTCAGTTGAGTTTGGATGTAAAGTTCTGTAGATATCTGTGAAATCCATCTGGTCCAGTGTATCATTTAAAGCTCTCGTTTCTTTGGAGATGTTGTGCTTAGAAGACCTATCGAGTATAGAAAGAGCTAGATTGAAGTCACCAAGTATAAGTGTATTATTATCTAAGTATTTCTTCACTTTGGTTAATAATTGATTGATATATTTGGCAGCTCCCATATTCGGGGCATATATATTGAGGATTGTTAAGTCCTCTTGTTGAATAGATCCTCTAAGTATGATATAGTGTCCCTCTTCATCTCTCACTACAGTCTTCGGGGTAAATTTTAGTTTATCTGATATAAGGATGGCTACACCTGTTTTCTTTTGAGGACCATTCGAATGGTAAATGGTTCTCCAACCTTTTATTTTCAGGCTGTAGGTGTCCTTCTGTCTAAAATGAGTCTCTTGTAGACAGCAAATAGATGGGTCCTGCTTTTTTATCCAGTCTGAAACCCTGCGCCTTTTGATGGGGTCATTAAGCCCGTTCACATTCAGAGTTACTATTGAGAGATATGAGTTTAGTGTCATCATGATATCTATTCAGTCCTTGTTTTTGTGGACTGTTCCACTGAACTTCTTCTTAAAGGGGAATTTTAAGAGTCCCCCTTAAAATTTCTTGCAGAGCTGGTTTGGAGGTCACATATTCTTTTAGTTGCTGCCTGTCTTGGAAGCTCTTTATCTCTCCTTCCATTTTGAATGAGAGCCTTGCTGGATAAAGTATTCTTGGTTGCATGTTCTTCTCATTTAGGACCCTGAATATATCCTGCCAGCCCTTTCTGGCCTGCCAGGTCTCTGTGGAGAGGTCTGCTGTTACCCTAATACTCCTCCCCATAAAAGTCAGGGATTTCTTGTCTCTTGCTGCTTTAAGGATCTTCTCTTTATCTTTGGAATTTGCAAGCTTCACTATTAAATGTCAAGGTGTTGAACGGTTTTTATTGATTTTAGGGGGGGATCTCTCTATTTCCTGGATCTGAATGCCTGTTTCCCTTCCCAGATTAGGAAAGTTTTCAGCTAGAATTTGTTCAAATACATATTCTGGCCCTCTGTCCCTTTCGGCGCCCTCGGGAACCCCAATTAAACGTAGGTTTTTCTTCCTCAGGCTGTCGTTTATTTCCCTTAATCTATCTTCATGGTCTTTTAATTGTTTGTCTCTTTTTTCCTCAGTTTCCCTCTTTGCTATCAACTTGTCTTCTATGTCACTCACTCGTTCTTCCCTCGTCGTTAGGACTTCTAGTTTGGATTGCATCTCATTCAATTGATTTTTAATTTCTGCCTGATTAGCTCTAAATTCTGCAGTCATGAAGTCTCTTGAGTCCTTTATACTTTTTTCTAGAGCCACCAGTAGCTGTATAATAGTGCTTCTGAATTGGCTTTCTGACATTGAATTGTAATCCAGATTTTGTAACTCTGTGGGAGAGAGGACTGTTTCTGATTCTTTCTTTTGAGGTGAGGTTTTCCTTCTAGTCATTTTGCTCAGTGCAGAGTGGCCAAAAACAAGTTGTATTGGGAAAAAGAGAAAAAGAGAGGAGAGAAAGAAGGAAGGAAAAGAGAAAGAGAAAAAAAAGGGAAGAAAACAAACGGAAAAAAAAAAGAAGAAAAAGAGAAAGAAAAAGAAAGGAGAAAAAAAAGGGGGGTGGGGGAAGGAAACAAATCAAAAAGCAAAACAAAACAAAACAAAACAAAACAAAACAAACAAAAAAAGAACCACGGGGGAGTATCTTCTGATTCTGTGTACTTTAAGTCCCTTGGCTTCCCCTGGAAGTTGTCCGTCTAGCTGGTGTTCTGGGGGAGGGGCCTGCTGTGCTGATTTTCAGGTGTTAGCAGTTGGGGGAGCTGCTGTGCCCCTGCCTGGTGCAGGGCTCAGTGGGGGTTGTTTACCCCGTGAGGCCGCAGGAGGAACAGCCCCAGTGGCGGGGCAGCTCTGGAAACCTGGATTCAGCTCCTGCAGGAACTCCGTCTGCAGGGCCTGGAGGCTCCGGGGCGGGGCCGCTGATCTGCTCAGCTGGGGCAGGAGCGTCCTCGCTGTCCTGGGCCCTCCCGGCCTCTGCCTGTCCCGGGGGAGGCGGGATCCTGGGCTGTGTCCCGGCGCCCTGTGCTCCGGAGCCTGCGCTGGTGGATTCGCGCTCCCGCCCCGCAACCCCCTCCGCGGAGCCGCCGCCCGATCCCCTCCGAGCTGCTCCTGGAACCGCGCAGGCCCCTCTGCACGGAGCCTCTTCCTCTGCCCGAGCCCCCCGAGCTGCTCCCGCCCCGCAGCCCCCTCCGCGGAGCCGCCCCCGAGCCCCCCGAGCTGCTCCGGGCCCCCCCGTGCGCGCTGCAGCCCTTAGGGAGCTCGGCGCATCTCCCGGGGCGCAGGTGTCTGTTAGTGTCCCCGGGAGCCCGAGGGCATCCCCGCCCTCCTGGGTCCTGCTCCACCTCCCTGCGAGCCCCTTTCCGCCCGGGAAGGTCGGTGCAGCTCCTGCTCCTCCGGGACGGGGCTCTCCTGTCCTGGGGACACTCGCCCCGGCCTCAGCCCGGCTCCTCGCGGGGCCCCTCCCCCTTGGAGGCCTTTGTTTCTTTACTTCTTTTTCCCCGTCTTCCTACCTTGATAGATGCGCGAACTCTTCTCACTGTTGCATTCCAGGTGTTCTCTCTTTAATTCTCAGGCTGAATTCATAGATTTCCAGGATGATTGGAAGGTTTTCTAGGTAATTTGGTGGAGACAGGTGATTTGGGGACCCTACTCTTCCGCCATCGTGCTCCTCCCCTCCATGGAATCTATTTTAATTAGTTTTTACAACTGCTTAAGTATCTACAACTATCTCCACACTTCAATTAAAAAATTCTAATCTCTTTCAATATGGATGACTAAGTTCGACCTTTTCCACATACTCTTCTGAAAATATACATTCCTAAAAATATACATTTCTAATATGTCGATTTTATATACATATATATGTGTGTGTGTGTATACATATATATATTCCATTTTTGGTATGCAAGAAATCTGGATCAAAGTTCTTATCCTGGCAATACCAGGCTGTCTAACATTCTAGGAATTATTAATAGAGTCTGTTTGATTATCTGCAAAATAGCATTTAAATAACAGCTTATATAAAGGAT